>NC_135312.1:125371553-126016136 GCF_048772815.1 Callospermophilus lateralis | reverse complement strand
GTCTTTTCCACCTCTTTACTCAGCTATTTAATCACTAATGTGTCTACTCCTATCTTCTGACTATGTCTTAGGTCCATTACCATCATCCTACCTCTCAGCACATTCATTGTGGCTCTTAACACGGGTGGTCTCCAGGCTGACATTTTTTTTTTCTTCCTTTTAAAGAGGGCCACAAGGGCAGTAGCGCTAAAGAGCATATCTAATCAAGTTAATGGTCCACTTTAAATCTATAGATAGGTAGAAGGCTCCCATCAACTACCCTCTTGACGTGGAGAACTTGTGCTTCACTGACTGGGCTATGGATTAGGTGACCCTACGCACAGACTAATACAACACAAACCAGGCTGAAAACTCCCTTCCATTCTTCTTTCCTCTGCATATTTCTATGCACATTTTTATTATTGTACTTACAAAGCATTCTGTATCTGTTTGCCTGCCTAGCTCTTACTGTGGGGCTCTGTCTGTTAAAGGCCTGACCTATGAGTTTGCTACAGTGTGATGGTACACACACCAGGAATGGAAGCATCATCTAGGAGCTGTTTAGAAATGAAGCATTTTGTGCCTAGGCACAGCTCTACTAAATCAGAATCTACCATACCAGAAAAATACATTTTAAGAAAAACCTTCAGGTGAATCAAGTGTACTTTTAATTTTGAAGCACAGATCTATGATATATACTTTGTACTTTAATACCAAATATTTAGCAAACAGGATCTTATGCCTGTATATGGAATATGACTTACACATTTTGTATTTAATAAAATTGGAAAACATTTATCTTCCTTACAATATTTTCTGAGTCATTGGGTGAAAACTCTTTCTTTTTAGAAATATCATACTGGGGACTTTGCACCCTGCCAGGACATGCAAAAAATCATTCAAGGTCACTCCAGGTGATTTGCATTGGCACAAAATAATTACCCAGGCAGACAGAAAACACCGTTTTCTATGGTCCAGTGACGGCCTTCCACCTTAGGGGTCTGTTGGAAAAAGAGTGAGCCACCCAAAATTTTTGTTTTTATAGGGGGCACACAAGGGGAGGTTCCATGGAACATTCCATCCAAAAAGGTAAGGGATATAAAGGAACAAAAAGGCAGCTCATTCCATTGGGTAACGCCCATTCCCACAATTTGCTCCTCTGCCTAGTGGAGATGGGTACCCACCTGCTTCTGCCACATGGAAGCCAGTCTCCACATTTCCATCACTCAAAGCTAGGGGGGCACTCAGCTCCGATGAGGCAGCTCCCGACAGCACCAGAAGAAAGTAAAGAGCTTGTGATAATGCCACATGCCCAGGTTACAGATTTAATATTTGTTTCCTTCTCTTCTTATAAATCTCAGGGCCATGAGAGTGAAAATGACGGTGGGGAAACATGAATGAGTTTAAGCTGTGTTGCAGACCACAGTGGCCTTTAATTACAAGCACTTGTTCATGCTTTCCCACACAGACTTTTGTCTCAGACACTGACTGCTTTAGCTTATAGAACAACAACACATTTAATGTGAGCAGAGGCCAAAAGTCCTTCTATTTTCTTTCTCTTGCTCTTCTCAAACATTATTGGAACACAGCAGAGCTCAGTGCACCCAGTTGTACCAAAATTAAGACATTACAACTTGTAGCTGATATTCAGCTTATTACAGACACATGAGTGAGCCCAACCAAGCTCAGCTTAGGTCAGCAGAACTGTCCAATCCACACCCAGAACCACAGTTCAAAATATTTATGGTTATGTTATTGTATATCATACAGGTTTTGTTGCTGTTATTTATGCAGCACTCTTGGGACAATCGATAATCACTACTGCAATGGAAGGCAGTTCAAGCATATTCAGTTCCAGCTGAGGTTCAGTCACACCTGGAAAATTTGTTCACAGTGCTTAAGCTTTAAAATTATCAAAAAGGGTTGCAGATGCTGAAATTACTTAACAGTTACAAATTTTAATAATATCAAAAAGTTACGTTTATGGACATAATAAAACTACTTTTAGAAATCTTTAAGTCTCTGTAGGAACTAATTAAGCTGTACTATCCCTATATCACACACACACACACACACACACACACACACCAGATACAGCAAGAAACTTTTCAAAAATGAAAATAAGGCAGATATATGAGAAGATTCTTCTGAAAACAAAGGGTAAAAAGATTTTTTTGGAATGTAAACATCTTTCTTATTAGGTTCTCATAATTCTTAAGTAGAAAAAGTCCTTTAGATTAGATTTTTGCTAATTAACCTTTTCTATTTTCAGATGTTTTGAATCATGTTTATTTTATAAAAATCAGAATTGTAAAAATTCAGCAAGTATGTATACACCATATTATAACTATGTAACACAGTGATAAGAAAGCAATAAAAGTTATCTTGAACTACCTTTATCTGTTAGTTCAGTCAAAATGCTTCAACCAGCCATGGGCCCAGGTCTAGAGATGGGGTGGTAAGCAAAGAAGGCAGGAGCTATTTGTTATCAGCCACACTCATGCATAGCAGCTGTGGAAGGGACTTAATTAACTCTGGTAATGGGAATCCATGCAGATGTAGGGGCATCACTGTTCCCGATTATCAGTCTAGAATGCTTATTCCTTATATTTTCCATTCATTCTCTTGCTTATGTAAATTAAGTTTTCCTCACTCTTGGTATGTAATAGTTTTTGATGCTTTCTCACCAGACTCAAACCAAAATGCTATCCTATGCCCCCTCTGCGGGAGCATGATACCATAAGAAAGAACCAAATGGATCACTCCATGAGGGCCAGGTACAATTCTATCACAGTGCTTGAAAGCACTTGGTTATGTTTTCTTCTATCATACGATATATGTTGTACATAGAGTGCATTTATTAGTTTCAGCCTTGCTTAATCTGCTGTTTATCCCCAATTTTTCCAAAATTAGATTACAATAACTGCATCCTTAATCAGCAAAAAGTAAAATATAATACCCTTGCTTCTACTAATGAATGTAAATTTTATTACTGTAGTTTATTTTTAATTATAAAACTGAAAAATATGTTTCATTTATCTTCTAGATATTTAATAACCACTTATATAAAACAAAATAATTGTGTTTTGTTTTCCCTCATGTATCTTCAAGAACATCTGTGACATCAATTCAAGGAAGAAACAAAAATGTATATTTTATGCTGCTTGTTTTCTTTATAACTCTCTATATTAGTATTTCCATGCTATAAGAATCTTGCTAATGTTTTAAAGGAAAAAATGTGAAGGTTGACTCGCTTTCTTTCTTAAATATAATAACTATTTATCGAAGATTATGTGTTTTATGTGAGAGAGTAGAGGTCTCAAGATTATGTTAAGCAAAATCTAGAAGAACCATAGAACTTTCAAAACAATGACAAAAACAATTACATATGTTAGCTAGAATGATTTTATGAGTTAACCTCTTAAAAATTAATCCATCTTTAATTGAAATTAGATAGGCATGTCATGAGAGAAAAGTTGTATTAAAATTGTGTCAATTTCTGTATTTCAGAAATATTGTTTTGTATCAATCCAATAGAGAACTTTGGCTGTTCAATTTAAATTGTAAAAAAAAAATTAGAGAATATTTTTAGGAACTTGATATCTTTTGTTAAATTATAATTTAATTTTCAATGTATTCTTCAACTTCTTTCCAGAAATTCCTATTATCTTGCCTAGTTTAGTAACTGAGGAAAACTAATAAAATTTCTAGCCTGTCTACAGAAGTTACACAGAGTTACAAGGAAGATGAGTAGTAAAAGAGGAGAAATGTAACAGAATTCTACTCCAATCAATTTCTCAATTTGCACTCAGGATCTACTTGAACTACTTCACTACAGAGGGCAAAGTGTCTATCAGTCAGATCAGTTAGATACTGTCCTTATTAAAAAAAAAAAAATTGTAGTAACAAAGTGGAGAAAGTGAGGACAAAGACTAATCCAAATAGAAAACACACAAGAAAACAAAAGCAAAAAATGCCCATAAAAGTTGCCTATTAATTGCCTAAAGTGCTTTATCTACACCATCAATTTTTATATAAAAATTGTGATATTTTTATGTCTAGCTCTATTTAATATTCTGATAATGTAAAACAACCAACAGTAGCAATGTTATATAAGATGAATTGTGCATGATTTCTTTTTTTTTCCTTTAAGACTTTATGTAATTATTTAAACTAAATAATAATTTTGCGATATATTAGCAGTTTTGCTCTCAAATAGCAGACAGCTTGATAGAGAATATCAAGAAAATAATTTAGGTAATTATAATTAAAATTATTTATTGACAATAACCAATAAGCAAATCTATAAAATTTGATTTTTTGATAAAAATTAAACAAACTTGAATTCTCTAAAATTTTTTTAAGATATTGCAAAAGTAATAGTATGCTAAGGAAATGTATCTGTTTAGAATGGGAAAAAAATAGTTGCTCATGGGTTTGTCATCACAAAAGATAAACAGAATACGCAGCCTCAGTGCACCTCTTTAGTCTTAGTAGGCACATTAAGAGATTAGAACATGAAGTTTTTTTTCCACACTATTTATTATTTTTTTGGCAAACTAAATAATGTCTATATGCACTGGTGATAAATATTGCTATGCATATTTCAGATATGAATAGAAATAATGCATCCATATAAAGGTCAGTACTCATTTAGGTCAAAAGGAGAAGTGGGAAATATTATTTTTTTGTCTTGAAGATAAACAAACCAGAGACTGATGGAACAGGAAAAGAAAAAACTTTTAAAAGCCAGCCATAGACATCTTCCTGCCAATAATCCAAGCTGTGGATCATGGGTTAGAGTCGTCCTGCCAGCACAGATAAATACAGAAGATAAATTGTAGTCCAAGATCTCTATGCCAAGAAATATCCCGAGCAGAAATAAAAAACAAAATACCCCAGAAGGTTAAAAGAAGAATGCTTTCAAAGGCTTTTTAGCAAAGCAGCTGGTGTCCTCAAATGGTCAGAGAAATCTCAGGATGGATATTTCCTATGGCTCTACTGCTCCATTCACCTGCTTCAGGGTTGATGGAATCCCTATCCGTAATGCTTCTTGTCTAGATTTGGACATTTAAGAAAGTATTATGGAAACTTTAGTGGAAATTCCTAGGTCTTTAGAAAGGGATATACTGAAAAAACTTTACCAGTTTGTAAAACATCATTCAGCCTCCATCTTGCATAAAGCAAAATGTTCCAATTATTCAGGAATTGTCTTTTTTCTTTTCAGCCTATGTTTTTTTTTTTCCACAGAAAAGAAAACCATCAACTTAAGAAATCATATTTCTCCATTGACTGCAATGCTATTTTTCAGGATTAAGTGTTTTAGCCCAGTCCACATCAGGTAGGTAGATTTAGAAGATACATGCAAAGCAACCACCTCTTGTCTGATGAGTAATAACAACTACATTTCTGACCTAGGTCAGCACATGTACATTTTCAAGATATGAATTTGTAAGATGTACATCATTATAAAAACAGAATAATACTGAAATGGAAATTAATTTTATAGTTAGCAGAGACAGACAGATGTCAAAATGAAAACTGTTTATACCAGTGCTTAAAAACTCTTAGGTCAGAGCATCCTGGTTTTGCATGCAGTTCATAGGTAATGTTAATCAAAAGAACTCAGACAAGTTAGTATTTATAAGCCTTAAATTTCTATACTTAAAATAGCTTTAATTATTGAGACTGCCCCACAGATTACTGACAATGTTAAATAAGTAGGCTTATTTTTTTGCATAATACCTGACATATTAAGTTTCATACAAAAAAACAGAAAGTGTAATTTATATCACGTCTTAACTTTTAGTTTGCATTTACTATACTCTACATAGTGTGTTTTTCAATTTGTTATGCTGTGGATACAAGGCGTCTCCCAAAAGCTTCTGTGTCAATACAAGAAGTGAAGTACTAGGTCATGAGAGTTCTAACCTACTGGGTCCATCCTGAACTAACTAGGTGGTAACTATAGGCAGTTGGGGTGTGGCTGGTGGAGGTGGGTTACTGAGAATATTCCCTGGAAGGGAATATCTTCCCTGCAGCCCCTTCCTCTCTTGCTCTCTACTTCTGGTCTTCACACCATGAATGGAGAAGCACACCTCTACCACCCGCTTCTGCCATGATATTCTGCCTCACCTTGGGCCCAGCAGAGTTGCGCCACCACATACTGAACCTCTGGAACCATAAGCCAAAATAAACTTTTTCTTCAAGTTGTTTTGTTCGGTATTTTAATCAAAGCAATTAAGAGCTAACACAAAATTTGTTGAATGATTCCAAATCATTACAATAGCCCTAAAGTTTTACATTGCTAGTCCCAATTTATAAATGTGAAAGTACAGGCTGTCTTATTTCCAAGTATTATGTATTTTATAACATAATAAAAATTGCATCACAAAAGTATTTGCTTTGAGTTAATCTCTTGTTCTGCAAATACCTGTCTTTAGGAACACATATATTCCCAGAGTGAGGAATGATAAGAAATGAAGACTGACTTCTAATGCATACTTTTCTTTTTGCTTTAAGATGCCTTTCCTTATTTTCATCCTGCTGGGAAGATTCATGGCACTGCAACAATACTTGGAGACTAAGAGAGGTCTAAGTGAAAATAACTTCACCAAAGGAAGATGAATTTCTAATATTATAACACTCAGTGTCTGACTTGTCTTTTAAAACAACTCTGTTACTTCAAATCCTTGTGGAGTCTCTGTTCCTTGAATATAAGATATTCTTAATTTTTATCATTGATGCATCAGGAAAATCTTATTCAATCTGTTGCAGTAGTCTTAAAAATCATACAAAACTATCTGCTTCAATAAAACTGTCTATAAAACTCCTTTTATAAAAGAAACGTGGAGAATGCTTTTAAATAGTATCCTGGAAACTACTAGATTTATTATCCCAAGTAGTCATAACCCATAGGATAATCTTACCTATTATAATGCATGTTTAAATTTGTGTTAAAGGAAGTAAAAACAAAATTTTGGAGAAAAAAGAATTTAGATATACAAAGGGATTTTTTTAAATGTTCTAAAAATAACTGCATAAAGAATGTTTTCACAGCAGTTTCCAGATAAAGTATAAATCCAAAAGTGAGTCAGATATTTTAGTAAAGGAATTTTTTTAGTTCTTTTTATACTTATAGAGTTTCATTTGGAAATCATTACAACCATGATGGTTCCAATAAGAATCAGTTTTTGACCTACATTGAGATGAAATCATAGAAAAATAAATCTGAAATTTTGCATCACTGAGAAAATAATTTTCAAAACTTCTGATTCTCTCAATGACAAAGGGACAATTTCTACTAGTTTAAGAGTTCAAAGCCTAGATGTTGAGATTTTCCTTTTCTTCTTTACCATCTTATCACAAGTAAAAATGAGGTAGTAAAACCTTAAAGGCTCAAAACATCATACAGAAGATTTTTGTGACTCCTCTTGGGATTATACACACCAAGGAGTTACTTTGTGTCTCCTCCATACAACAAGCAATGGCCAAGAAGTTGAGCAGCAGCTCCAATTCTGCTTTGCCAGAGCTAGAAAACATGTGGAGCAAAAATTGGACAGACACCAAGTTCTCTCTGCGCCACATGCTGTTGAACTCTGACAAGCAAGCATCCTGCATAAGCTACTCTGCACTAAAACATGTGCTCCCAAGATTCTTGTTAGAGAAGGAACTAATTCTTTTGATTTAAGAGAACACAGAGGATGCCTTAGGATAGATGCACAATGCTCAGCACAGAGAAGCATCTTTAGAAACGAAAGTCATAAGGAATTGCTAACAGCAATTGCACATTTCACAACTAAAACCTCTGATTGTATATATATATGTATATATATATATATATACACACACACACATACATATATATATATATATATGCTGTTTGAGACCAATTGCTCTTTCTCCCTCCCCCTGCATTTTTCTTTCAGGTAGTATAATCCTTTCTCAGGTTTCACAATTCTAAACCACAGTTCCAAATGCCATATGGTCTTAATAAAAATAAATCTGACTTTAGCAGGAAAACAAGATTTTTTTTTTTTTGCTGTTAGTTTCAATGAGTTTTTCTCCCAAACATTTATAGTTACAAGTATCTAATACTTAACATATATAAGTAACACATTTAAGTAACATATTAATGATACTACATATATTAAACACATATGAGTATAAATAGAAGTTATAAAAATTCTTAAATACTTCCCTCCTCTGAAAAGTTCAAATCTAACTAAAATAATAAGTGCTCAGAGTTTACTTGTATAACAAGAAGTCAACAAAATCTCTTGCTCCTTGTAGAAATGAAAGCCTGAGTCTCTTCTAAACCCACCAACTCATAGATACCCTCAAATTCTTGCCTCATGAATAATTCGATTTTACACTGTTGATTTTTTTTTTTTTTTTTTTGCAAATTATACAACTATGTTCTCCAACAAAGTCACCATGGGACCACCCAAGAGGAAGGGAGCAGCAGTACCCAATATCATCCAAAGATTATCAGAGCAACAACCATTGCATTGATTTTAAATTCTAGGCTTTGGAGAGTGATACCTTTTTAAATACAGGAATATGTTCTTGAGAAATTTTGGAAAATTCTGAGCCATAGAAAATAAACAGTACAGTCAGAGGATATTAAATGACTGGCCCAAGTCTAACCATCCATTATGGATATAGCTAAACTTACAACTCTACACTGTGTTATGAGGACCACCCACTGGAGCCATCTTTCTGAATACTTTTAATGAATTAAGCAAGAAGTTTTCTAAATCTGTATAACCTACTTTCTCTTCTGTACTCAGTCGAACTATTTGAACCTAGGTTTAAAATAAAAGTTCAAAATCTAACCACAGACAACCAGTGGTTAGAATTATTTACATATACAATGAAAACTTCTAGAAAACATCATTTATGTTTTAGTAGTATACACTTAAGCACCAAACTAAGAAAATAATGTAATAAATGTCAATAAATCAACAAAATCAGATTAATTTGTTTGCTTGGGTCCTCAATTACATAACTTCCATCTAAATGTCCAATTGAAAAATATATAGTCTCAGAGAACAATATTCTAGAGCTCAACTATTCTTGTTCTTAAAACTGAGATATCTCAATTTAACAAATTTATTCAGATTGTCTTTTAAAATGTATTTCCTTCATTAGTTTGTTTTTTCAGCAATCTTGTCACATTCTTTACAGCCTGACAAAATGTCATTTCTAAACCCATCCTTTAGATATATTTGACTAGGCTTTTAAAGCAATTTAGCAGAGTGCTGTAACTGCCTAAATTGAAAAGCTTAAAGCAGAAGAACTCAAATAAAGTGATTTATACTCCAGAATCACTTGCAAAAGTTTTAGAGTAAGATAAACTTCTAGAAATCCGATGTTCAGTCCACAGTTTGAAATTCTTACGTGTTTTATTCAAATAAAACAGGAGTCTAGTGGCAAACTGGGCAGTCAGTTTACTTAAGCTTAAGAATTCCATCTCATTCAAATTGGTTACAGTAGTTAAGGAAAACAATGTGGCCTCTATTTTGTGCCACATGTTATTTTTTTAAATGTATACAAGAGCTGAGCCGTCATAGGAGCAGCCCGTTTTGCACGCTCTGTGGAAGGTTTTATGTTTCTGAAAGGCCTCCGCCTCCTTCTCTAAATGCTGAAAATAAATCAATTTCATCTGTTGGTTGGCTTCTTTTTGTTCCTTCCTGCTTCCTTTTAGGCCACTTTCCACAAAGCCATATGGCAGCTGAGAAAGGCAAAGCAAGGAGCTGTATTTTCAGATCTTGACAAAAGGGGCTGCCATGTCACAGTGGCCCATGAATGCCTGAGACAGTCCTGTATGAAAGGGCCTCCAGCCCTGTCACCAGGGACTGAAGGGCCCACTGTGGACTGCTGTGGCCCCTGAAGCCTAGCAATGCTGCCTGCTTTCCTTGCTCCTGTCATCTGCCCCATAGGGTCTTCCTCCAGGTGTGGATGGGGTTCAAGGTCCAAATTCCATTCACTACATTAGTGTAAGTTCAGAGAGGTACGCATGTAGAGCAAGACAGGAAAAACACAAATTGAGCATTCTTTCTACTTTTGTCTGATATTTATAACACAAGAGGGAAGAATCAACAAAACGTGTCCGTCCTGCTTTCCATAGCTCGGCATGCACGGCAGAGTAGAACTGTGACTCTTCTCTCATGTCAGCCTGACTCCTCTTAAGCAACCAAAAATGTTAGACTTCTAAACAACTAATGTAAATAATAAAAAGAGAAACATTCATTTTTAAGTTTTTTAGTGGTGAATTTTGACATACAGATGTTCAGAAATTCCTCATCACACTCATTTACACAATGCACACACACATACACACTCATATATTCATCTATTGTAGATAGAGACTACATGTATTTAAATATTAAGGCTGCAAATGTTTAAAATAGTTGAACTCCAATCCTTTTTAGTTGTGTAAAACAACCGCATAGCATAAGATAAACCAGTAAATCTGGTTGGTCACCATTTGGAATAACTAGTCCCAATGTACATGAAGATAGTGACTAAAGAGTTTTGAAAGGAGTAAATATATGTGTTTTTCTCTTTTATACTATAACATAGATGCTTATATTTATATTGGCAAGTGATTAGTAAGATACGAAAGGGCTATGCAGAACACTTATCTTTTCTAAAGGTTAAGGCGGTAGGATCACAAGTGAAAAGAGGAAAGAAGATATAAGAATAGCTTCTACCCTTTCATTTCCATTCCTATGTCATCTCCCTTCCCACCATGGCTAGACAACTTGGAATGTACAAATGCAACTGCTCTTAATCCTTCTTGGCCTCTCTGAATTCTTGACTCAGTAATTGGATACTAAGATCATTATTTAAAGAAGTAATAAATATTTAGATATTTAAGTCATGAAAGAACTAGTGTCATGGAGGGAGGGGTAAGCACAGAATTAATTATCCTGCCATTAGGAAACATTTGACAGTCATGGACAAGAGCAGTCCTGGAACTCATGCAATGATGATGACAATCTAAATAAAAAGTTGGATGACAGGTGCTTTAGTGTCACTCCGTCTTCTATAGCTTTGGGTAGACAGAAACACTACAGCATGCCAAATACACAAGAGCAATTATGACCTCATCCTAAAAAAGGATTGCAGCATTGGCAACCATGCTGTTATTGAAAGGAAATAGATTACAAGTATTTAGGAGTTCTGATAAAGACAGTGTGAAGAAAAGCAAGCAATTTCTCTTACAGTTAACAATTATGATAACTGTATTAAATCATTAAACACAAGCAAAGTCAGGCAAAACCAAAATTATTGAAAAAAGTTCAGTCTTAAAAACATATAAATCTCTTAGAGTAGGACATGTGTGTATGTGGCTTTTTAGTCTGGTGCCTTCTCTAACCTGAACTCCAGTGAAGGAAACTGCTACCTTGCCAGCTCACAGTAAAAGATGATTGCATTCAGGGAAGGAAAAAAGGAAATCGAAATGCCTGTAGTCAAAATTTTGAATATGCACCCTGCCCTTATTTCTGGCTGACCAGTACTACACAGGCACCTTATAATCCCCAGGCAACTTGAAGAACAAGTCTAAGACCCTAGGTGAAGTTGAACACTTAAAAAATAGACATGGCTCTGGGCAAGATTTGAGGATTTGCAGCAACTGTGACTCTGGCCCCTCTTTGCACACAGTTTGGACCACAGAAGGCTAAAGCTGACTGACTTGAGAGGTCAGAGGGATAAACTCAGCTGACTAATGAACTGAAAATTTAAAGGGGAATTAAAAAGAGATTCGCCAACAGGATGAACCCCAAAATCCATGTATAAATTCTAACCAAATCCCTGTCTGACCTCTAAACTATGCAAACACAGGAAAGCCACTAAATAGCCAGACTGAAAAATGAGCTGCAGGCAACTGAAATCCTGAGCGGCAGCCTCAGCTATTGAACATTGTGGGTAGACAAATCCTGTGTCTTAAATGTAATCAAGTTAACTGCGTACTCACATACTCGAATTTTATTCGTAAACAGTACTCACAAGAGCAAAACAGAATCCACAGCAAGATACATGTGATATACAATGTTCCCAAAACTAACACACACGTAAAAACAGGAAAATATGACTCATATTAGAGAGGAACAAAATCTGACTCTAAGTAGGGTCAGATATTAAATTCAGCCAAGCTGGATCCTTTGGTGCAACCAGCCTGTAATCACAGCAACTGGGGAGGTGAAGGCAGTAGGATCACAAGTTCAAGGCCAGCCTCAGCATCTTAGTGAGATCCTCAGTAACTTAGCAAGACCCTGTTTTCAAAATAAAAAAATAAAAGGAAATCAAGTAAAAAGGACTAGGGATGTCATTTAGTGGTAACAATCCAATATCAAACAAAGATGGATTTAAGCCAGCAAAAACTTCAAAGCAACTCTTGCACATATGCTCAGGACTGATAGGAAACTATTTAACAATTAAGGACAGTATGAAATCTACAGCAGAAGTGAAACATACCTTTGATAAACCTCTTAGTAGATTGGACACTGCTGAAGAAAGAATCTCTAAACTTAAGAGAAACCTTAAAAACTCAGAAATGAAGAGAACAGAAACTGAAACAAGACAGGATAGGCCATCCAAAGCGGTGGAAAGACGGCAAAAGGTGAAACATATGTATAATGGAAATATAAGAGACAAAAGAATGACATACAGGGGACAAGAAACTATTTAAATCGATGATGACTGAGAATTTTCCCAAATTAATGTGAAATAACAAACCACAGATAAAGCAAGCACAGAGGACACCTTTCAAAGCAACAACAATACTACACTTTGTCATATCATTTCAAACTACAGAAAATTAAAGATTAAAAAACCATTCTAAAAGAAACTAGAGGAAGAAATGCCTTACCTATATAGCGAAAGAGCTGAGAATTATATACAACTTGTAGAAACCATGAGAGCAAGAAGAAAGTGGAGTGGAATATTTGAAGTGTGGCTGTGGTATAAATGTTCCCCCAAACTCATGTTGATAC
The DNA here is from genome assembly GCF_048772815.1 of Callospermophilus lateralis. Taxonomy (NCBI): domain Eukaryota; kingdom Metazoa; phylum Chordata; class Mammalia; order Rodentia; family Sciuridae; genus Callospermophilus; species Callospermophilus lateralis. Next base: position 126,003,153 of record NC_135312.1, on the reverse strand, counting down.
CCAGTCAGAAGTACTATAGTATTGAGAGATGATTAAGTCATAGGGCTCCGCCCTTAATAATGGAATAAAAAACTTTATAAAAGGGGTTACACACAGTGGTGATTATTTTTTTCCTTTTGCTCTTACCACTCTGCTCCCACGTGAGGACACAATATTCACCCCCTCTGAATGCCTTCAACAAACACTAAATGCCAGAGCCTTCATCTTGAGCTTCCAAGGTCCCTGAACTGTAAGAAATGAATTTCTGTTCTTTATAAACCACCCAATCTCAAATATTTTGTATAGCAGCACAAAGGGGCTAGTTAAAAGAAGTTCTTTAGAAAGAGTGATAAATATTCCACACTGACACTAATATAAAGACAGGAGTCAAGGCTATATTGACTTCAGGCAGGGCACTTTTCAAAGCAAAGAAAATCACCTGGGGTAAGGGAGGGCATTACATAAAGATACAATGGCCATTTCTCAGGAAGTCATAACACTCTTAATGTGTGTACACCTGACAAGAACGTATCAAACCACACAAGACAAACACTGGTGATGGCAGGGCAAGGAGGAACATACCAACCCAATATCATATTTCGAGGCGTAAATGTCCTTCTCGCAGCAATGGGGAAATATGACAGGCAGAAAATCAGTAAGGACACAGTTGAACTCAACACCACCATCAATCAACTGGGTGGTTTATAGAGCTCTATAGATTACTTCATCCAAGAACTGGAAAACATGCATTCTTTCCCAGCTTACATGGGAAATTCACTAGCATAGACATATTTTGTGTGACAAAGTACACTTTAAAACATTTGAGAGAATAGAGACCCGGAAGATGGCAGAGCAGATCTAGGGAGCAAATCTCGATTCCTGCACAGCCCAGAAATGAAGCAATGAAGGAACAGCTGAACAGAGGGGTGGGCGATGGAGTAAATCACCTAATATTCAATGTCAGACAGCTTGACACTTAGAGGAACTTGGGATTTGGTTAACAAGCAGAAAACTAGAATTCCTTGACCTGAGCCCTGACCCTGGTGAGGTCAGGGGAGAGGGGTAGCAAAGAGAGAAAGAGGGAGAGGAAAAACCCTCAGTGCACTTTCTGAACAGTAGGAAAGAAAAGCAGATCAAGAAAGGATAATGGGACAAGATCAGCAAAGACAGGGAAGGGGATCACAGTTTATCCCAAATTGTGAGCTGAAGGCTTCTCTGGGCAGGGCAATCATGTTGTAGAGTGGCCAGCTTCCTTAGAGGAAATTAAATCAATACACCCTTCCACACTACAGATAGTAAAAAGTAAAACCAGGAGGCACACCTCTGAAATGGATTGTCCCAGTAGTTCATCTAGAAGGACCCTGTCAACTGAAGACTATTGAAACCGCCTACCGAGGACAACAGACGTGGGGTGGAGCTGACCCAAGAGCAAAGCACTCCTGGTTATTGCTAACCCCCAACCTGTCATTCCACACAGCCTTGCAGCAGACCAGGGGAAGACAGACTAACTGACCTCCTAACCCAGTCATGACAGGTAAAGCCTCAGTGATCTGCACCAAACAGGGTGGGTGGTACTATGCCACAGGCTGGCCACACAGAACCTCACCCACAGTTGAAGACAGCCACCAAGCAATTAGTGCCAGTACAAAAAAAGCCCCAGTGGAGGGGAGCAGGCCCTCAGTGATTCCCAACCCTGAGCCATAAGAGCTCAGATAAAGGAGAACCAACTGTCATTCTACCCCAGTGATGGGGAGGGTATCTTGAAGATCCACATCAACCAGGCTGGAAGTTTCTATGCCATAGATAATCCACAGAGAGGCTGAATTCACAGACCCCACAGCTGCAGACAGCTCAACCACCATGCTCAATGCCAGACACTGGGCATGCCACAGCAGGAGGCCACAGTCCGGAGCCTTGAACCCTGCACACACACACTTTCCCCCAACCAATAGAAACAGCAGAAGCAGCACCTTCCACACATGCACACTTAGGTCTCTGGACCAATTTATAAGCACCAACTGGTAAGAAATCCATAGCAACCCTGAAAGTAGCTTCTGTGCCCCAACACCTCTAGGAGGGGCTATAGCTATGAATCCCAGAGTTACCAGTTAACTCAATTCTCATTCAGAACCAAGGACCCACAGAAGGCATTTCCTGAGGATAATCCCCAAAGCAGCCAGCCAAGAACCGCAGCATATACACAAGAATGGTATATCCCACAAAGGGGCGTACAGAAGAGCTTTCCACAGAAACCAGATACTGCCCAGTGTGCCATGATACAAGACCTATGACCTGTGCTTCCAGAGGTGGCAGCAACCCTAAAGCCCCCATGGATCACCCAGTACCAAATCAACCAAATCAACTGCCAAGTCCCACAACTTCTGAAATACACATGGGGGATCTCATATTGGATTCGACAGAGCAAGAGACATGGAATTTTTCTTAAACAGAGCACACAAGACTGTACTTCCTAACTGGGAGTAATGTGGTTGCCAACTCGCAGACAAATAGGACCATCATTTCTGACCCACGAGAAAGCCAGCAGGCACCTGGACACACTAAAGCTCAGACAAGGCATCCAAGAACTGTATCAGAGATGAACTGGTATGATCATTACCTCCACACCCAGGGAAATTTAGAGGTTAAGCTGAGGAATGGTGCATTATCTTCTAAATGTCTGAAATTCTGATGAAACACAAATCAGGAAGATCCAGTAAGAAATCTCCCCGTCTTGGCATGAGATACCCCAAATATCTCTAATGTCAATTTTGATCTACATACATTTCTTTTTATATTGAATCAGTAGATGTTCCATTATTGTTTGATAGTGCATCCCTCAGCCCAGATGATTGGATTCGTTCTGTTTAATGTTTTAAAGCATTAACAGAGATCATTTTATCTTTCTTTATCTTGCTTAGGTTTCTCTTCTTCGTCTCTCCTTTCCACTTGAATTCATTCTCTTGCCTCAAATCTCCTAATTTTTTTTCTTCTTTTGATCTTAGTCTATTTTTTAAATCTTTTTTCTTTGCCCCATTTTTTTCTTCTCTCCTTTTCAACCTCAGTATTTTTTGAGAGAGAGAGAGAGAGAGAGAGAGAGAGAGAGAGAGAGAATATCTTTTTTTGTAGATGGACACAACACAATGCCTTTATTTTTATGTGGTGCTGAGAATCGAACCCGGGTTGCGCCCATGCTAGGCGAGCGCTCTACCGCTGAGCCACAATCCCAGTCCCCAAACAACTAATATTTTAACCTATTCAAAAACATTAGCACAATTTTATACTTGGATTAGAGAAACTGTGAAGAACATTTTCAGTTAGTTTTCTTTATTTCCCCTAAGGTTTATTAGTGCATGGCTTTCCTATGAGGTCATTGCAGTTAATAGGATTTAGTACCTTCTCTCAAAGTGATGCTGATACTGAGCATAGCAGAGGATACACATTGAATGGAAATATCAGTATACGTGGATATTTGCCCAGCTGGGGGCACTTAAGAGAAAGAACCTTACTAAATAGAAACTTGCATATATGCAGAAGATTAATCATCTCAGCAGAAGGGTAGACATACAAACAATATGAAAAACTATGGGAATAAACCACCCCAAAGAGCCCACAACACTTCAAAACTGACCTCACTGACACCAGATGAGATTTCAGATGAATTAATAAATCACTTGAATACTTAAAAAGTTCAGTGAGCTAAAAGGAGATAAAAGGAATATGCTAAGAGGAAATATAGGAAGTAAAATACCATTTCAATAAAGAGATAGCAATTCTGAAAAAGAATAAAACAGATGTCTTGGAAATGAACAGCCCATAAATCAAAAGTTCAGGTGAAAGCTTCACCAATAAATTAGGCCACAGGAAGACCAATTCACAGGCTTCAAAGACAAGTATGTAATCTTGAAAACAAAGTAAGCAATAAAGAAAGATAGTAACAAACTATGACCAAGAATCTTGAAGCATCTGGAATAACATTAAGAGACATATTAGAATCGCTACTATAGAAGGCACCAAAATACAAATTAAAGAAATGTGCAACTTTGTCAAAGAAATAATATCAGAAAAATTTCCAAATGAGAATGAGAAGAAAATTAAAATACAGGAGATATTTAGAATCTGAAAACTTCTGGGACTAACAAACAAATTCATCAAAACAGCAGGATACAAGATCAACGTTTAAAAAAAAAAAATCAGTAGACTTCTTATACTCCAAAAGTGAATGAATATGCTGAGAAAAAAATTAAGAAAACAATTGCATTCACAATAGCCTCAAAAAAAAAAGAAGGAAGGAAAAAGGAGGAAGGAAGGAAAAAGGAGGAAGGAAGGAAAAAGGAGGAAGGAAGGAAAAAGGAGGAAGGAAGGAAAAAGGAAGAAGGAAGGAAAAAGGAGGAAGGAGAAAGAAAAGAAAGAAGAAAAATTGGGAATAAATCATACTAACGTGGTGAAAGTTCTCTACAATGAAAACTACAGAACAACGAAGAAAGAAATTGAAGATCTCAGAAGATGTAAATAACACCGTGTTCCTAGGCATAATTAATATTGTTAAAATGGCCATATTACCAAAAGCATTATACAGATTCAATGCAATGCCCATCAAAATACCAAGACATTCTTCACAGAACTGTAAAAAGAAAATCTTACACTCATTTGGCAGAATTAAAGGCTCCAAAGAGCCAAAACAGAACTGAGCAAAAAGAGGAAGGAAGCATCACAGTAGCTTATCTCAAATTATTCTACAGAGCTATACTAATAAAACCAGCATGATATTGTCATAAAAAGAGACATAAGATCAATGGAATAGAAGATATAGAGAAACTCATAGATGTAGTGATAGGCTAGTCAACAGAGTTGCCAAAATCACATTGAAGAAAAGATATCTGGTTCAGTCAGTCATATCTGTGACTAAAAGATTTTACCAGAACAACTGAATAGGAGGAAAGGTTTATTTGAAGGCTTATAGTCTCACAGGTCTTAGTCCATAGTCTGGCTCCATTCCTCAGGGCTTTCAAGGTAAGACAGAAGATCCTGGCAGGAGAGTGTGGCTAGGGAAACAGCTCACATAATGATCAGGATGCAGAGAGAGCAACTCCACTTCTCTCTCACAACCCAATCATTTCTTCTCTGAACCTTCTTGCTTTGTATCATACATGAGCTTTTAGGGGATACCTCACATTCAAACCATAAAAATAGCCTTTAACAAATGGTGCTGAGTAAACTGGACATCTAAGGGTAAAATGAAATTACATCCCTATCTTTAACTCTGCATAAAAATCTACTCAAAGTGAATCAAAGTCCTAAGAATTAGACCAAAGACCTTGCAACTGCTAGAAGAAAATAAAGGCTCAGCACTCCCACATATTGGTATGAGCACAAACTTTCTTCTTAACAAGTCTCTTTAAGCTCAAGAAATAAAGCCAAGAATCCTCAAATCATGAAATGGCATCAAATTTGAAAGCTTCTGCACAGCAAAGGAAACAATAAAGAGTATTTACAAATTGGGAGAAAATCTTTGCTAGCTGCTCCTGCAATAGGGGATTAATATTCAGAATATATAAAGAGCTAAAAAAATTAACATCAAAAAAATAAACCAATCAATACATGGGTAAAAGAATTAAACAGACACTTCTCAAAAGATGAAATATATTTTGTCAGCAATCATGAAAAACATAATCTCTGCAATCAAAATGCAAAACACATTTCATCTCACCCCTGTTAGAATGGCAATCATCAAAAAAACAAATAACAAATGCTGGTGAGGATGCAGGGAAAAGGTATATTCATACATTGTTGACGGGGACTGCAATGTTGTACAACCATTTTGAAAAGCAGTATGGAGATTCCACAAAAGACAACCATATGACCCAGCTGTGCTACTCGTTGGTATTTATTCAAAAGAATTAACTTTAGCACACTACAGTGATACAGGCACATCATTGTTTATGAGAATATAAGAGTGCAATTCACAATAACCAAATTATGGAACTAGTCCAGGTACCTGTCAACAAATGAGTGGATAAAAAAAATATATATATATATGAAATACTAAGAGAAATATATATGAGTTATATTCAGCCATTAAAGAAGAATGAAATTATGGCATTTGCTGGTAAAAGAATGGACCTGGAGAACATCATGATAAGTGAAATAAGTGAGACTCAGAAGTTCAAGGGTTGAATGCTTTCTCTCACATGCAGAAGCAAGAGCACAATAAGGTAGAAAGGGGTGGGACATCCCCATGAAAACAGAAGAAAGTGGAGTTGAGAAAGGGTCTTGAAGGAGAAAATAGAGAGGAACAGGAAAATGGAAGAACTACAGAGTGAAACTTAACTAAATTATATATATATATATATATATATATATAATTATGAATATATATTTATATATAGATACATATGAATATACTACAGGAAATTCAACCTTTATGTTTATCCATAAAGTCTGAATTTTAAAAACAAATAGAAGGAATACCAATAGTGTACAGGAACACGGGGAGAAAATAATAAGTACTGGGGACTGAAATGGAGCAAATTATATTACATGCATGTATGATTATGTCACAATGAGCCCACTATTATGTATAACTATAATGTACTAATAAAACTTATTTGAAAAAGCAGAAATCACATAATATCTGTGATTAGACCACAATACCATTAAACTAGGAATTGATAACAGACAACTGGAAAACAAAAATGTAATTAAAACCACTCTTCTAAATAACAAGGAGGTCAAATAGAAATCTCAAGAAAAACAAAAAATATTTTGAACTAAATGGAAATTAAAAGACATTATTAAAATTTGTATGATATAGTGAAAACAATGCTTTTAAATATATACATATGATATATATATTTCAAAAATCAAAATCTAAATTTTTACCTAGGAAACTAGAAAAATAGGAATAAAGTCAATACTAAATAAGCAAAAGAACATAAATAAGTCAGAAATTAGTGAATTTCAAGATATATAATAAAAAAAAAATCAATAAAACCAAAAGATACTTTTTAGAGAGAATTTTTTTAATATTTATTTTTCAGTTTTCGGTGGACACATCTTTGTATGTGGTGCTGAGGATGGAGCCCAGCGCTGCATGCATGCCAGGCGAGTACACTACTGCTTGAGTCACACCCCCAGCCCCAAAAGATACTTTTTTGAAGAGATGTATAATTTCAGTAAGCCTCTTCCAAGGGTATATAATAAAAAGAGAACTTAAACTATGAATATCAGAAATGAAGGAAGGGATGTCAGTGTAGATTCTGTGGACATTTAAAAGGTGTTAAAAGAGTACTTTAAGTAACTCCTTGCATTCAAATCTTATTTCTTAGATAAAATGGATCAATTTCTTGAAAACCATAATTTGCCTTGAGTCACATTAGAACAGACCATTTTAGTAGTCCTATATCTATTAAATAAATTAAGTCAATTACTAATAACCATTCAAAACAGAAATCACAAGACTCAAATGACTTCATAGATAAATGAATTTCCAGAAGAAATTATACCAAATTCTGTACAATCTCTTTCACTGAATAAGAGCAGAGGAAATAATTCCTAACTCATTCTATGAAGCCATTGTTACTTTAATGTCAACCCCTGACAAATCCACTGCAAGGAAATTAAATTATAGACTCATCTTTCAAGGACCTAGATGCAAAAACCCCAAACAAAATATTTGAAAATTGCATTTGACAATGTATAAAAATATTGAATATCAAGTATAACAGGAAATTATTTCAGTTATAAAGGGCTGATTCGACATTCAAAAATAAACTGATGTAATTTTGTCACAAAAAGAGTAAGAAGGAACAGTTACTAATCTCATGGACACAGAAAAAAAAAATATTTAACAAAGTTCAATATTTACTGTCAGTAATCTAGAAATAGAGGGAATCTCTCCCACCTTGATGAGAAATATCTACAACCCCCCCCCAACTGTCATCATATTTAATGATGTAAATCTTAAAGCTTTCCCACTAAGATCAGAAAAACTCTCACCACTTCTCTTCAGTGCCATACTGCAATTCCTCATTAATGTAATAAGAAAAAAAATGAAAATTATACAAATCAGGGTAAAATAAAGCTGTCTTTATTTACAAATGTCACTGTTGCATATGTAGAAAAAAATGAAAGAATCAAAAAACAAGGAATTGCTTTAAGAATAAGTAATTATAGAAACACCAAAGATTATAAGTATAAGGTTAATATGGAAACAGACTTTCCTATATATCAACAATGAACAGGGGGAGTTTGAAACTAAAAACACAATACTGTTAAAATTAGCACCACTGAAAATGAATTCTTAGGTATAAATTTCACAAAACATATACAAGATCTATATAAGGAGAACCAAAGAACTCTGATGTACTAAATAAAGTAATTAAATAAATGAAGAATGTTGCATGCTCAGGTATAGAAAATAATACTGTCAAGATGTCAATTTCTCTCAATTTATAGGTTAGTGAAATCCCTAGCAAAACTCCAGCAAATTATTTTCTGATATCAAAAAAAGCTGCTCATTCATTGCTGGTGGAAATGTGACGGTTTGATGATTTCTTACAAAGCTGAACAGAGCCTTTTCTCATGTTCCAGAGATCACATTCCTCAGGATTTACTCAGATTGGTTGGAAAATTAATGCTCTACAGAAACTTCCCTGGAAGTTTTTATCAGCTTCATCTTAGTTACTAAAGCTTGAAAGCAACCAAGATGTTCCTTCAGATTTCGAATTGTTAAATGGTGGTACATCCGGACAAGTGGAACATATTAATCAGTGCTAAAAATAAGTAAAGTATCAAACCATGAAATAGCACAGAGGAACCTTAACTGGACTGTACTGAGCGAAGGGAGCAACTCTGAGAAGGTCTGTACTATGATTCCAATTCAATCGCTGGGGCAAAAATTCTAGAGACAGAAAAATATCAACAGTTGCAAGGGGGTTGGTGGGTGGGAGGAAGGAATGAACAGGAGTAGAGAGGAATTTTAGAGCAGTGAAATATTCTTTATAATACGATAACGATAGTTACATCTCACTATACATTTGTCTAAAGCCATAGAACGCACGCCAGCAAGAATATATCCGATGTAATCTATGACTTTAGGTGATTGTGATATGCCAGAGTAGGTTCATCAGTTCTAACAAAAATGCCATTCTGATTGGGATAATGGAGAAGTTCATGCTGACAGGAGAGTTTTCCAGAGTACCCTGAGGGCATTCAGGGTAGATGGGAATCTTTGTACTTTCCCCTTGATTTAGTCATGAACCTAAAACGGCTTTAAAAAATGAAGTGCTTTTAAAAAAGAAATATGAGAATCTGATAGAAATATTGACTTTATCTAACAATACTGCATCAATATTGATAATTGTAACAAATGTACTGGAGAAGTTAAGATATTAATATTAGGAGAAACTGTTTGGAGTGGGTTGCATACAAACTCAATATAATCTCTTTTTAAAATGTTTTTATAAATCTCAAATTATTCTTAAAAATAAAATCTTAAATATATGTTAGGGTCTCTAAACAAGTCAAGATGGTGCCTGGCATTTTGCCAGAGGGAGTGGTTTATGAAGTAATGCCAGCCAGCGAGCCATTAAGTGTGGAGATTCCTTATTGGTTGCCTGCTGTATCTAGTTTATGTTAATTAAGATAAGCTGTGTGTAATGTATATATACCCCTCCTGTCCTACAATAAAAGGCTTCCACTCCAGCTGTATCAATCTACACAAGTTGCTCGTCACCCCCAGTTATTTTGCTGCAGCCAGACTGCGGCAAATATAATTTTTTAAAAGCACATTATACTAAGACTGCTTATATCCAAATGGAAAAGGGGAACCATGAAAATAGCTAGAAAAAATAATATATTGTATACAATCTTACTAACGGTGTGATTAATAGCTGATTTAGTAGAAACAATGAATGCTTAAAATACAGTAATTGAAATAATATTTTCAGGAACTAAAAAGAAAAAAAGTCAAGTAAGGACTCTACACTGTTGAAGTTATCCTACAAAAATGAAAATAGCATGTATTTCCCCTAGTCAAAATCTGAGAGCATATATTGATATACAACAAAAATTTAAAGACAATGGCCATTTTGGCCAAAGAGAAGTAGACTTCTACAAATCAAGACAATCACAGAATCTTTGTTACTCTGATCATAAGAGATTATCCACCAGGCATACTCTTTCCTTTTTTGAGCAAACAGTTATAACATTCATTGCGTCCTTGGCATGTTTCAAAGAGCTTTGTGCTTAGTAATAAATTCTTTAAAGAAACCGATAAGGTAGTCACTATTTTCAACCTCATTTAGTGATTTTGATATGGAGGCAGAGAAAGCATAAAAACTATTGCAGCCTCAAACCTTTGCGCCCTCGTTCTCTCTCCTGCATGGAATGGGGAGCAGAATCTAGAGATGGAACAGCCAGGATGGAATGTGAGCGGAGAACCCACCACCCAGAGCAAAGCAGCAAGGTGAGGCCTTCTGCAGTTGCTGCCCTCCTGCTTCTCATCCTCTTGTAAACCATCCTGGGTTGATATTGTAACAGAAACTGTTTCTTAATGGCTATACATGCCACCCTATTCAAGAAGAAAAGCACAGGCTCTAGCCTCTCAGTTGTAAAAAGAACATTTGAGAAAAATTGTATTGATGTAGCCATCTTTGGGGATTATAATCTGTCACAAAAGAACTTCTTTAACGTGAAAATCAAATCTTGTTTAACTAAGTCATGACAAATTCCTGAAACACAGATAGTCGGTTATGGACACACTTTTGTTTTTATTTTCATGTTTAAAACATCTTCCCAACTAGACTCTAACCTCCACTAGGGCAGGTTTATCTACTGTTTCCCATCCTGTTCACACTGCCTGTTAATTTTAATGAAAACTTGTTGAAATGGATAAAATGGGTGTATGCTGGGGCAATAAAAAGACTTGTTTGGGAAGTGAAATTTTTCACCATGGTTAAGTATGGAGTTCCATATTGCATTATACGCTGACCACACACACAGTGTGACAGAGCACCTGATGTGTGCTTGAGGCTTGACGGTGTGTTGCTCTACAGACTGCTCATAATGACAATTGTGTGTGTGTGTGTGTGTGTGTGTGTGTGTGTGTGTGTACGCACACGCATGAAAAGACAGTGAAAGCAAATGACAATTGAAAAAATGAACAGTTTCTTGGCAATAACTCTCTCAGGATATTTTATTGGCAAACTCAGTCTGCCTTACAATTTCCTAATGAAACAATTTTTTTAAATAGCCCTCAATGTGTGCTACAGGGCAAATCAGAAGAGGTACAAATGCTTTTACTTCATATAGTATGTCATGAAAGTATTTTAATTTTATATAAAAGACCATGAAAAAACAATTCCCATAAGAATAATTTCTTATGATCAGAAAAGGAGGGAATCACCCAAATTTTACACCCAGAAGGCATAAAAAACCCCAGTTCTTATATAATTAGTCATTATGTTCACTAGCAAACAGTTAATACTATTCTTAGATGTATTATGTAAAGCAGGTTAGCCATGATGTCATGCATGAAACTATATCATATTTGCACTCATGTTTCTTTTGAAATATAAATTCATTTATGGGGGGAAATGTCTCATGGAGGAAAGTTTTCTCTTCTCCTGTGACACGTGTGATTACTTCACCCATTAAGGAATGTATGGTGTAAAAACTGGATTTATAGCAACACCTCAGATAATTACACAGTTTAGGCATACAAAACAGTGAAAGAACAGCCGACTGTCCACACAATGCCTTCTTTTACTCCCTCTTAGTCTCAGAAGAATGCAATGGTATGGGTTAACTATGCTGATGTTGTTAACTATGCTGATGTTGTCCTTAGGAAGAAGAAAGTTTATGTTTTTTAAAAGGGCAATATTCTTTCAGCATGCTATACTTATAGGAAAGAAATAAAGCCTTGTAAAAATTGGAATAAATGTCTTCTATCCAATATGTTATTTGCAATGCTATTTTACATGGTACATTCATTTTTTTGTCTCACCTTCACATAACTCTGCAAATAGCTATTGGATTCAAGCTGTCTCAAGGGTAAAAGCATAAAGCTCAATGTTTCTGTTGGATTTAGTTGAGCTCAAAGAGCGTCTGGATTTGTTGGTCATAGCATTCCCTCCTAAACCCTCAAGTGTCTGTTTGAGCCTAGTTATACCCGCACAATTCAACAATTCAGGGTTTCCTTTTCTGTGTAGAAACATCTGTTTACAAGGCTTAAGCTTGAATGAAAATGAGCATATTATCATTTGCTGAAAAATGACAATATAGTACATAGCTTTTGTAACTAGTAATCTTTATTCTACTCGTGTTTCAATATGTTAATCAATTGTAGAATAGTCTAATTCTCTGTGCTTTGAAGTATTGTAGTTAATAGTCATTCAGAAAGCAGATTTCAAAAACAATACTTGGGAAATGTCTTTAATATACCACAACTTGTATAAATATTGTGAATAAATATTTATATTTAGACTTTAGTCCTATGGTTAGTCCCATGGTTAACCATATTGTTGGGGAATTAAAATTTTATTAAAAGAGTAGATCACATGTGAAATGTTCTTACAACACACAGACACACATAAGCAAATGGATGGTGATATCTATTATTTTGCCTACAGTAATGAACCACAGACACTGGTATCACAGGTATATGCATGTGTCCAACCTCTTCATGCTGCATATATGAAATATACATCGAGATTTGATATATCAACTCTGCCTCAATAAAGCTAATTAAAAATGTGTGAAGGAAAAATGTCTTAGTAGGAACTTTAGCATGGTTTCATTCACTTGAATACTTTTTTTTTTTTTTGCAAAATTCAAATGAAGAGAGAAAACAGATCATAGTAGATAACTATAGACAGATCTTTCTCTTACTTAAGCTTGTGCTACAGCTACTACACCTAAAGAGAATATATTTTGAACAAATAGAGAAGGTTATCTGATATTTAGTGCTCCTTCCCCTATTCTGTGAATTCAGGCTACGACTTTTCCAAAGTTGATGTGTATGAGAGAAAGGAATCAGGAAAGACTCTAGTGTGCATATTGTACTTGTACTGCTATAGTGTTAGAGCATTAGTAGCTCCTGAATTTGAAAGGTTATCTATGCAAATAAATCATTCAGTCAGCATCATTACATTCTTGAGGTGTTTGGCAAAATCTAGCCAGAGAAAGAAAAGAGGTCTTACGCTAATAATCGTCTGCGAGAGATTTGTCTTGAGGGTTCCACAGAGCACCATATGTGCATAAATGTGAGAACATAACAAGATGAAGCAATTCTGCTCCTTGAAAGTTTTCATAGGCGATTTTGGAGATTTGTAAACCCTACTGGTAAGTGGCCTGGCTTCCCTTTGTGCTGGGGGCAAAATTCTCCCTAGATGACCGACCTTCGACAATTCTGTGCTCATCTCTGGTAAATGGAAATTTAGCCAATTCTTCGGCCCAAGGAATTTGCACTGTTTCTGGTGGTTCCCTTTAGTAAAATCAAAGATGGCCCTTTCATGGTTATCTTTCATGAGTGAACCTGTTTGAGGCATGTGTTTATTTTTCTGCCATTAAGTCTTGAAACACATGCTGACTTCCTATGCAGAGATCACTTCGCTTCTGTCTGTGCAACCTCAGTGATCACCCTTGAGTGACCCCTGAGTCCATATATCAAGCTATCCTCTCAGTCATCTTGAATGAGGCTCCCGGCCCTGACATCCTAGCCCCTTACAGTGGGGTGGGAGTGAGAATTGGGACTAGGGTTATACAACAAGATTTCCCTACTCAAAGTTGACTTATCTCATTCAACATGGCTTCTCTCTGCTTCAGGATATCTTCCTTGAGTCTCAATTGAAACTTACTTTATTAAGCTCATTATTTTTTAGAAACTTCAGCTGAAAGTAAAATGGTTGTATTTATAGTCCCATTGCATAATTAATATCATATCTGTGCTCTGAATTAATTGTAGAAATTCTAGACAGTCCCCCAAAGGTGACCTGTTGAAAATAAAAGAATATGTGATCCATTACTACCCTGGTCAACAATAGAGTGGGAGGAGAAATCACCTGAACACTCCATGGGGTAGAAGTTGACGTAGGGAACACGTATTGGGTAAAGAGCACAGTGAGAAGGAGCCATAGGCCACATTCTCTGGGGACTCTGCTGAATCTCCTGTTCAACATGATGTGTATCTGTACCTGGGAGGGGTGTTAAGACACATTGGACAGGAACATTAATTTATTTCCTGAGTACCTATCATATGGCAAATCCTGCGATAGGCATGTTCGCATAAATAATTTAATTTTAGACTAATCAAAATAACAAAGGTAATATATTTTTCTTTTTAACCAAGAAGTAAACTGACACATGGAAAGCTAAGTTTTATTGTCCATTTCAGTCTTCATGGGATATGAAGATTTTATTTATTACTATAGTTTGGGAAATTTAGAATGACTACTTTGGTTTCTTCATGCCCCATTTAACATTGTATGTTTCCTCTAAATTCCACCTAACACATTGATTCTGTCTATGGTCTTGTTAGTATGTATCCTTTTAGAATTTTTCCTACAAATCATAATCAAATTTTGGAGATGATAGAGCCAATAATGAGAAATAGTAAAATGGAAAAAAGAAGGAACAAATCTGGAATGCCATACTTCTAGAGAATGCATTTTGATTAATCCAAAACAATTGTACAAGATTGTTTCAGCTGGGGGCCAGAGAAGCAATCCCCTGCAAGCAATCACAGGGGTCATGGTAGGCAGACACCGAAAGGAAAGGGTAAAGTGGGGACAAGTTTCACACATCTCTAGGCCTGTGATCAGTGCTGAATCCTCAGCTCTCCTTTGTCAGTTTGAAAGACATTCATTTAAGAAATCACTAATTGTTTCCCTTAGTTTCAGTTTATGGATTTGACATCTTTAGTGGCAAGTAACAAAATTAGTGAGATGATTAAATCTGATTTATTTTTGACACTGTTTTGAATATGAAAAAATAATTCTGTACATTTGAATATAAAACTGCAGACACAAACTTCAATTTCTAGATATTTCTCATAATGTTTTTGTTTGATTTTCCTGGGAGTGTATAAATGATACACTTCCTTGTTTGTAGTTAAATGGTGCCTTTGATTCCCAAGTCTGTTTCTTGTCTGCAGTGATTTCACTCAAACATACTTGTTGAAATGTAGAGGACATAGTTAAGAAATAAATGATTAAATTACAAAGTGAATTATTATGAGTTTTAGGTTGGTGACTGATACCAGGCAGTTATTTTGGACTGAAGCTTAACCAATTAATGTTTTCAGCTACATATCAGTTTTTATATTTATTCCTTCAGGATGAAGTCTTAGCCAAAGAGAATGGCCCAAATACCTGTTTTTCTCTCATCATTTGGATTAGCCAAAGAAAAGGGAGTTACTACTGTCAAGTGACCACAAATGAAGAGCATTGTCAGAGTCAGTAATAACTGTTTTCTGAGAGCTATCTAGAGAAAAAATGAGATGGCACAATTCAAGGGGTTTAAGTCTCTTTAAAAAATAATAAATAAACACTTTCGATGTGTTTTCAATGTATTTCCCTTCTATGTCCTGATTTCATAGATCACAGTCAAAATTGTAAGTTTGGCATCTCAACTCTCTGTGGCTATCACAATTTTTCCCAGCCAGTAGCAGACTCATTTCTGCTAAAATTCTATTACTCTAAGCTATTTCTCTCAAGGATTGCAACAATTCTTCTGAAAACAGATCAGCAGCTTTCAGTATAATCTTACTTCATCTAACTGGAACAAGGTCCACTTCTGGTAAATCCTGCAACTAGATGTGACAGGAATAGAAAACTCTATTTCAGGACCTTACAGAGTGTGTCAAAAGGCATCTGAAAGTGGCCGAGATTGTTTTCATTGTTTTGTTTTTGTTTTACTTTGTTTTCACCTTAGTCTTATTCTTAGCTTTCATTGCCTTTTATTTTCAATAATAATGTAAATCGATAGTGTTAGTATTTTGAGCAGAAATCAATTTTAAAAGTCCTTTTCTTAGAAGTTTACTGACTATAAAAAATATAAGCAAACACCTTATGGGAGTATTTTGACTTCATTACATTCAAGTAATTAGGTTCAGATACAAATGCTGAATTCTACATTTAGCTATGTTTTTTTTTCCCCCCTCTGGTGATTTTAAACTCATACAGGCACATATTCATCTGCAATATGTGCAGAAACTAAAACTGAAAACATGTCAATTTTATCAGATTACAAATCTAAGAAAGAAAAGAGGTGAGAGAACTAAAAGAAAATGAAAAACAAAACAAAGTAGCAGAGAGGGAAGAAAGAAAGAGCTAGAATAATTAGAACTGCAATTACTTTAAGAATCTGCAAGAGCTTGATGAAAATATTTAAAGCTTAATTTGGTCAAGAAAGTTGATTTAAAGTAAGTTTAATTGAAAGTTTAATGGCAAGTTTAATTTAGATGAAAAAAGAAACTCTTAAAACACATCTATTCCTTAAGATATTTAAATTGTAGGGGAGTATTAACCATGTGTCCCTTTCTAAGGAACCTAATTATCTACCCAAGACTACAAAATTAGTAAGAAATACAACCAGTTCTCTAACAAATAAAAAAATAAAGTAACAAAAGAAACACAAGGAACTTAACATTAGGAATGTCTCTTGATTGACATCTGCATCTTTTTAAAGATTCTTTCTGGATAAATTCAAAATAATTCATTATAGAATTCTTAATTGTTACAAGGATTACAAAGCACTGAATTCCCAGGAGCATGGGAGGTATGTTAATCATTTCCCAATGCCCTTTTTTCTCTCCCCCTGAATTTTTTCCCCCTTTCCACCAGTGTACATCCCTTTCCTCCTCCTCCTCCCATTCCTCTTCATAATGGCTGCCATTTATTCAGTATTTAGTAGTCCTACTGCTGTTCCTGTCCATTGTTGCATGTTTACACATGATATCTGCTTTTATCTCCAAAGCTATTCTACAGGGCAACGTGTATTACTCTCATTTATAAACAAGGACATTGAGGCTCCAACTGTAACCAAGCTAACGCCAGTGCTGTATTCTTTATCCCACACATTGTTTTACATTATTTTGCAACTATAGTAAGCAGTTATGAAGAAGTCACTGCAAATACTGTGCCAGAATAAACAATTTTTTAAACTCTGAGCTATGGATTGAGGTAGTTCATGTGGCTTGAGCTTTAAAAGGTATGAGGAGGAAAAAAAAATACATTGGTTATTCCCTAGACTTGTCAATAATCTTGAGTTCTAGAATTCGGAATAAGCACATGTTATTTTGTACTCTTTAGACTGCTTAAAAGCTGTTTTTTAACCATTGCTACTAACATTGTAGCTATGAAAGAGGACAACAGTAGTGTGGAAGACTAACTGAAAGTGTTCTCTTTGATTAGAATACGTCTGATATATTAATAAACAATAATTTTATACTAATTAGCTTCATACCACATGTAGTTAAAACTCAAATTAGCAATCTAGAAATATTTAGACATCAGTCTAAGTAACTCTTGCATCCAAATTAGGAGTTCTAAATGTATAGTACAGCATTAATTATTTTCATACTTTATAGAAATATATATATTCTTTTTTATTCTATTAATAAACTAGTATTAATTAATTTATGTGCCAAGACATGTTAAAGTTAAAGGTTAACTTTCAAAGTTTAATGAGATAAAAATAGCCAATTAGCAATGAGTAACAAAAACATTTGAAGAGCCAACATAGAACCAGTTAAATAAAAGTCATAAATAAGAGTCAAAAAATGGAATAAATCATGGGAAATCGTGGCAATTGTATATTTTGCACATATTTTAACAGGAGAGATCACACTGGAATTAGGAGAAAGATATTGAAAGTGTTTTAAAGAGAATATTCACTTGGTTAATGTGAGGTCCTATGTAATGATAGGCTTCTAAATCCAGGAGCACAGGGCAATCTGGGGCTCCCCGTTAAAACCATGAATCAAGTATGTAGCAGATAGTCTAGGACAAGAGGTCAAATACAAGAATTTAGGGCAAAAGAGGATTCAACAATTTCCAAATAGAAAATCAAAACAATATTTCAGCAGAAAAAGAAAATAAAACATCAGAAAACTTTACACCCAATTAAACAAGGAAAAGCCACCAAGCAAAACTCAGGGAACACATAGGCAGTTTCAACAAAATCAAAACTCATTTTCTCAAAATCAGATTTTATCAGGAGCAAGGCAATTGTATTTAGAAATACACAAATATTGAAATGATGTTGGGAAAAAAAAAAAAAAAAAGAGAAACCTAGTAAGAAATCAGAACCGAAAAACAAGGAACCTGGCACAATTTCCAGTTGAATTTCAAATAACTTCCACCTCCAGGGGATGAACCCTGCTGGGACAGGCAGCAATCTCTGGGTGAGGCACAGTCAGTGCTTATGTGATCAGAAAAGCACTATGTTGGCGTCACTGAGCCACGGGAAACCGAGGGTCAGAACCCACTGTAGATCAGCAAAAGCCATTGAAGGAAAGGTAAATGAGTGCAAATACAAAAGGGAACTGCAGATTGAGCAGAAATCTCACCTAAAACAAGCTCATTTTTATAATGAATAGATTCTAAAACCTAATTGCCAATATGACAGAAGTTTTTTTTTTTTTTTTTTTTTTCCTTTCTTCAATAATAGTAATGGGTGGTGCCACCCCCAAGAACTTGCTCAGGTACATAAGTTGACAGTGGCTCTGCCATTGTCAACTCCTCTCAATCCCTGTCCTGCCTATCAAGATAAGGAGGAGGGCTAAGCCTCGGGATGACTGGGCTGGGAAAATGCAAGGCCAAAATGGGAGGAAAGAAATTAAACATAGAAAATCCACCATTGGGCTTAATTGGGCTTTATCTTTATTTCAAAAGGAAGAAAAGCATTCTGTTCTCTAGCACGCAAGAAAATGCTCTTCCCAAATCTCTGACTACTGGGAGCAACACTGACAAATGGTCCCAGCTGCACTGGGCCTGAGCCACATCCCCACAAGCTCATCCCAATCAGTTCCTGAGCCTGGTAAGAATATTAAGGCAGGACTGCCCAGGGAGACAAGCACCCTTGTAACATGCAACTTTGACTCAAAGACTCTCCACCTGATTTAACAAATTTTCTTAGAATTGCACGGCATTCTAAGACTTTCCTACATAATTTTTTTTTCCATTCCCCCAGGATTAGGTCACTCACTAATGGACAGGTAAAGGGAATACCATCCTGAAGAATATGAAGGACACAGAGTCCTTACCAAATGGCATTCTCTAAACAGTAACGATCTCACCAGAGGTCACCTAGGAAAATATCCCTGTGGGGAGAAATGCCTTTAGAAACTTAATAATTTAAGCATTTCAAGAATATTAGAGCAGCAGTGCTTAGAAGGCATCTGAGTTTATTGCTACAATTTGGAATTACTGCCCTGCAGAAGGGTAATGTGAAATTTGAGACTTAAAAACTAAATGTGAGAGCCTCAGGGACTCTATGGCAGCTTACAGAAATCTCTTTATACTGCTTTGGAAGTGGGGACACAGCTAAGGATCCAGCAGAAGGTCCACAGAAATGTTTAAATGCCCAGCTAATGCGAATGCGCTATGTGCTATGCTGAAATGTGGGGTGAGGAATTCTGCATGGATCCACTGCTCTGAGGCTGTTGTCCCTACAGATTGTCCCACTCTGCACCCTCAGAATTGGCAGTTTGCCTCATTTTCCTTAAGAAGCCTGGCTCCTTTTCTGGAAGATACTGAAGTGATCAATCATCACCAAGGTAATAAATTCTCTCCTGAGCTCCTCTCAACCCCCTTCTTGCCCATCAAGCCAATGATGAGGGCTAAACCTTAGGATGACAAGGATGGAAAAATGCTAGGTTAAGAAGGGAGGAAGGAGTAAGAGCTGTTATTATAGAGGGCAAAGCTAGGTGGACAGCTCTGTCACCACCCTCCACAAAATAGTCAACACTTAAAAACAGTATTTTTTAGAAAATAAAAGTTGGTGGGGATTGGTGTTACCATTAAAAGATGCAGGGTGGTAATCCTTAACATGTCTGTTTAATTCACCAGTCTTAAACCTGAAGGCAGATTCTGCAAAACGCATGTAAATTATCACAGGATCAATAAAGCCTCAATCTCAGTCATTGTACTCTATGCAGTATCATTTCTAGAGTACAGTAATAAGACCTCACATACTTACTATTGGTCTATTTAGCTAATAAATAGCTCACTTTTATTTCCTATGAGGAAGGAATATCAGAGATCCTTTGTGCTCACCAGGATAGACAACCACATTTAAAGTTTCTCCTTAGGGTTATGTTAATTCCCGTGCCTTATATCTTAAAATAGTTCAAAGAAATTTAGACCACCTAGACATTCCAAATAACACAATACGGATCCATAATATTGATAACCTCATACTGATTGGGCAAAATAAGCAAGAGATGCCTAGTATTCTGGAGACATTGCTATGACACATACTGTTATAGTCAGCTTTTTCGCTGCTGTGACAAAAGGATCTGATGAGAATAATTGAAGAGGAGGAAAAGTTTAATTGAGGACTCACTGTTTCAAAGGTCTTAGTCCATAGAAGGCAGGCTCCATTCCTCAGGGCTCAAGGTGAAGCTGAACATCATGATGCAGTGTGTGGCAGAGGAAAGCAGCTCACATCATGGTGATCAAGAAACAGTGATACAAAATATATACCCTATAGCCACACCCCCAATTAACTAAATCCTCCAGCCATGCCCCACCTGCCTCTAGTCACCCCCCACTTAATCCCATCAGGAATTAAATTTACTGATTGGGTTAAGACTCTCACAATCCAATCATTTCTCCTCTGAAACTTCTTGCATTTGTCATACATGAGCTTCTGGGGGACACCTCCTATCCAAACTCACCTGTTCCATAAGCCTCCAGATTGTGGCACTTTCATAAAATATGTAGGAAAAAGAAGCAATTGATACCCTGAACAAGTATCTGTCCTACACAGGTGCAACCACTAAATTCCAAGTTGGAGTGGCTCAACGTGGTCAGCTTTCCACTACGTGATGATTAGTGCTTTTTTATACTCAGCACTGGTCTCTATTGCTGACACCTGTGACTTTCAGAAGCAAGAGTGAACAGGGGTTGGAAAGCAAGAGATCATGCTGTTGGATGTTTGCAGGCCCTTTTTATTTGAAGTTGGCTTTAAAACAATACCAATGCATAGTTAAGGCACTAGCTCAAAGGCAACTCTGGCAATGTGTAGCTCCATCCTTCAGGTTACAGCATATACACTGAGTCAGAGACCTTAAGGTGGTACTGTATCTCCAATAGGAAGAATATGTGGGTCCAGAAGCTAAGTAGTAAAGCCAGGAGCAAAATTACCATCAGTCTTTTGTCAAAATATTCTGTATCCACCTAGCTCAGTCACAGGACCCAGATAATTGGTGAAATATAATTCTAGATATTTTTGTGAATGTCTCTTTTGGATAAGATTAAATTTGAATCTATGAGGAATTTAGATTATCTTCTATAATATGCATAGGCGTTATCCAATCAATTGGAGATTCCACATTAGTGATCATAGGATCAACATTAATTTCATAGTTATTTTAATAACTTCATAATATAGTATTAGCCATCTGTACCATAACTTAGTAAATTCTCCATTAATGGGCTGGGTTTTTATTCTTTCTCTTTTTCTAGAATTATAAATAATGCTGTGTGATACTTCTACATGGGTTTTCTTGGTTTGTCATATGGTTGCATAGAGCACAACCTCAGTGGGTTCATCATATTTAGTTTTGAAATTATTTTTTTCTTTAAGAATACCTTTCCACTCCAACTTATTCTCTTTTTTTCTGTGTGATTCTAACATGTCATATCTCATTGCATGAGATACTTGCTACAAATTTCTGCAAGTATTTAAATTTGCTTTATTTTTTCCTCAGCTAAATGTACACTGCATGAGGGCAGGGACATTATTGACTAGCATAAAATTTTATTCATGGTACAGTAATCAACATACTACACATTCACTAACCATCAGTATAACTGAAGGCTGAATTTGCTTTTCCATATTTCTTTTTTTGGTATCAATTTTCTTATACTTTAATTGCAAAAAAATGTATGTGTTAATGGGCTTTGACATGATGTTTTGCTATATGGATACAATATGGAATGGCTAAATCAAGCTAATTAACAACTGTGTTGCCTCACATACTTGTTGATTTCTAGAACATGTAAAATAAAATGTCTTAACAAGTTTATACAATATATAATTTTTCACTTTACTCAGCATGATATACAATAGATTTCTTGAACATATTCCTCTTAACTAAAATTTTGTACCCTTTGTAAAACCCCTTTCTGCTACCCCAGTTCTCCAGCTTCTGGTAACCACCATTTCACTCTCAATCTCCAGGAGTTTTAAATTTTTAGATTCCACAATTGGTATTATTGTTTTTGCACCTGGCTACTTTTACTTAAAGTAATGTCCTCCAAGTTCATGCATGTTGCTGTTAATATCTTTTAAAGATGGAATTATAATCATTTGTTTATATATGACACGTTTTTAAATCCAGTAATCCCTTGGTAGACACTTAAATAGTTTCCATTTCTTGGCTTTTGTGGATGATGCTGCAATGAGCACCAGTTACTAATGTCTCTTCAATGTGCTGATTTCATGTTTTTTGGATATGTGCTCAGAAGTGAGATTGTTGGATCATATGGCATCTCCATTTTTAATTTTTTTAGGAACTCCCTTATTTTTTATATGGCTATATTAATTTCTATTCTCAAGAGCAATAAAGGTTTCCCTTTTTTCAAATTCTTTCCCACACTTATTCTTCAACTTTTTTGAAAATAGCAGAGCAGTCTCTTTCCCAATTTGCATAAAACCAGCAACATTTGGTACATGAACATTTTAATCTAATGGTTATTTTGTTACTTTCTGAGTCTATACCAAACAAATAAAAATAGCAAATAAAATACATTTTATTAACAAGACACAAATTTCAAACTGTAATACTTTATCACCAATAACATTTGTGGACTTGGGGTGTAGCTCAGTGGTATCATACTTGCCTGCCAAGTATACTGCCTTGGGTTTAATCCCAAGCACTACAAAACAAGAAAAATAAATAGAAAGAGGCAGAGAGTGTGGGCACACACCTGTAATCTTAGTGGATTGGGAAGCTAAGGCAGGAGTATAGCAACTTCAAGGCCAGCTTTGGCAACTTAGTGAGATCCTGTATCAAAATAAAATGAAAAGGGCTGGGATATAGCTCCGTGGTAGAGCATTTACTTGGCATACATTCCTGATACTACAAAAAAGTAAATGAAAATTTAACAATTTATAAAGAATAATGTTTATTTGCTATCCTTGAACACTGACTTTCTAATTCTCCTGACTCCAGATAAGATTGGTTCAATTTAGTTCACCTTTTTTTCACCCATCATTTAAAACCTTTGAATCTCAGAAAGAAATTCACAAGATCAATATTCATCAGTTTTTATTTGTTCAATAATACCAAAGAATTATCTACATTAGGGCTCAGAAACTACAATGGGTGACTTGTTTTTGTAAATAAAGTTTTATTAGAACACAACAAGGCCTTTTGATTTTCATACTGTTCACTATGATTTTCATATTACATTGGATGATGTAAACAATTGTGACCAAAACCTAAAGGCTTACAAGCCTGAAATAGTTACAAACCAAACAAAACAAAACAAAACACTGTTTGTGCTTCAACCCTGATCTACATGTCTGAACAAGGAAAGGTTAATTTGCTAATCTGAAGAAATTTAAACCATATGGCTATCTGAAGTATAATACTCATTTTTGTTGCAAGACTAACAAAAAGGTCAATTATTGCATTTTTGTGATTGTTTGAATATGAATCCTTCATATTAGAAATTGTTGCATATAAGCCTTAGTATACTGGGAACTTTAAAAAAAGAATATTGCGAATATTTTAATATGGTATAAAATGTTTAAATATATAGAGTTTAAAATGTTTAAATGTATAGAGTTGATATATGCATCTTAAAATTTAAGATAATATTGGAACAAGAGCATTTTTCAAAATCATATCTAAATATTCAGTTGATTCTCATGACTACCAAACAAGGAATAAGAAACATTTTTAAGGCAGAAAGAAACTAAGATCTTATCTTCCACAACTGCCTACCCTCTATTTCAACTTGGCCTTTAAAAAAAAATTCACTATGAAGAATAATAAATACATCCCCAAAGCAAAATCACTCCACCATGTAATCATTATAAAACAAGAAAGGAGAAGAAAAATAGACAGGAGAAATGAAAAGGCTCTGCACTTCTGGAAAGAATTCTGCTTTACAAGTCATACTAGGGGTTAGTGCTCTTTTGCGGGAATACCACAGTGTAACTCTGTTGAAAACCTTACCTACAGAGAAATTAGTACAGTGGGAAGAAATGGATAAAAATCCCAAATATTGCAGACTGCCCAGTTTGATGCTATGTGTGTGGTTTTCAATTATTCTACATATTAGAACAGTTGCAAAGGAAAATAAATTATTCTTTGAAAATAAGTATGACTGGAAGTCACGCCAGTAATGACATAAAAACAATTATGTGACTTAGAGAGAGTCTCAATATTTAAGGACTCCAATATCTGCCCTTCAAGGGGGAAAACACATCATTTTTCATTTTAGTCATATTTACCTGTATACATTTTCTGCTCTAGGTATCCCATATTAATTAGAAATATTATTATCCTAGAGATGCAGGCTGCAGAATCCAAATTTCAATTCATTTTTAATACCATTATATATTTTGTTAGTTTTTTTGCTTAACCATCAAACATATTAACAAGGATAGAAAACATATGAAAAATATGATTTCAAATCCACACATGAGGATATTGGTACATTTCTGGATATGAGCAATTCCTTTTATTTTATTTTTTTCTGTTTTTTATAACAGTAATTTATACATAATTATTTATGACATCTTTAAAATTTAGCCAAAGTGTCATATATTTTTGGGACAGTAAAATTAACTTTTGTCTATAGGCCAGGTAAATTAAAAGAGTTACAAAGTTAAGGAATATATGCAGGGACAATTCACTATCCCATATGGGTACTAAGTTGCAGGATTTTAATTCCTCTTTTAGCTCATATGAGGAAAAAATAGTATGTAGTTATGTCTATTAGTAATATCAAAGATATATATAATATACATATATATATACACACCTATACATACATGTAGCTAGATATAGATGGATAGGTGGATAGAATAGATAGATATTATCACATACATGCACATATTTACACATAATTGAATAATTCAAGACAACTTTGGAATTATATTGTTATGATCAATAATGAACATATTTATGAAGTCTCTGAGAATTCTTTTTTACCAACTTGGTATCTTTCATTAAATCACAGAATAACTTGAACCCTAAGTAAATATATTAACATTTTTAATAGTAAAATAATTACTACTACTTTTTAACCCAAATAATTATTTTAGGATTACAAAAAAGAATTGACTAAAATGAGAGGTCTGATTTTGGCAGCATATCATTTTATCTTTGTAAAGTCTATAATTGTTAATTATGTTGCTTCCATGTTTCGTCCTGATCAGAAATATATTGATTATATGATAATGTTTTTCACATATACCAATGACAATATCAAAAATATGTTGTGTTTTTTCCAGCTTTTAGAAAATTAACATGTGCATGCAATATTACATCAGAGAATTACAAGAGAAGCAGACCAATTGCATTTAAATTTTGCTCCAAAACAAAACATTGAATTATAATTTTTAGTGTCTTTGTAACTAGTAAAATAAGTAATAAAATCATCAAGTGTATACATTTTTGACAAAGAATTACCCATTTCCTTTATTTAAATTCTACTCTTTCGTTTGCTTTTCAATGCTAGGACATAAATAATATTGACAGGTGATTATCGATGGAACTGATTAAACGCATTCATTCATTCATCCCTTCACTGATCAAACTGACAGTGTTTTCAGACTGAGATTTAAATAGTTTGCTAACTTCTTAGAATTAGAAATGAATAAAATATGGTCCCTGCCTTGGCAGATTCCTGTCTGGTAGGAAATGTTGACTTGCAAATACTCAACATTATGCTTTCAATGTTAAAGTAAAGTCATATACAGAGTTTCAGATTCCATAAAATTTTTTTCTCATATATTTTTCTCATTTTCCTCAACTTGAGAGTGCAATGTATTTCTTAAAACATTTATTCTTTGGAATTACAACATCTCTTTCTACTCTTCATGGTTGCTTTCTTTTGCAATATCTCCAGTAAGTACATTCTTTATTAGTTGACCATTTACATTGCTTATACCTAAAACTGGACAAAGCAAAATGTGAAATATGTTACTCAAATTATTCGCACTAAAAGTTATTTTCCCAAGTGACTTGAAAACCATGGGCTTCTCATTTTTATTGTTCTAATATAAAATGTCTGATTTCGGATATTCTAAAGAATAATTTCCAAAGCTTTGCATTTAACTTCAAATGAATATATTAATAGGTAATTTTAATTGAAACTTATATTTGTTTTATGTCCCCTGTCTTTCAGTGTAGTGCTAAGAGAGCTGGGCCTACGGTGGGAACCCAAATTGCTTATTATCTGTTTAGTGTGAAAGTTTATTACTTTCAGTAGTTACTGTTTTTAAAAAGATCAATTCTCCAAGAGCAAGAGAAAACCAATCAAAAAAGCTGTTAATGTGAAAATTATTTTTTTCCAGGAACAAATGGGGAAAAATGGTATAATCTGAAGACAATAAATTGTAGTCAGTTGAGGTCAAAATGATCAGTATTATTTTCTCTTGAGCAACATAAGAAGTAAAGAAATAATTTCATTAATTCCATCTGGCTCACAGATGTCACTTATTATGAAAGTTGGAAATATATGAAAATTGTATGGCTAATCTATTTCTAAACATGTTTAATTTTATGTGTAGATAAAAGGACCATTATATATTGTAGACATGTTTAAAGAGGATATATTTACATATTAATCAAATCTGAAAATTTTAAATTACTAAATTGAAGTTTTTGCCAAGTAATGGTTCCCATTAAAGTAACTTTCAGCAATATTTTAAAAACTAGGCCAAGGATTAGTTCTGATTAAAATATTTTTAGTCTGATTTTATAGTTATGAACATGTGGGCTTACATAGTGATTATATTAAGGGAAACCCTATCCATTTAGTGATGGCCTTGATACATTTTGGCTTATGGATAATTTCTTCTGAAATTCTGCTATGTTCTTTATTCCCACTTGAATTTGGCTTCCAAGAAGATATTATGTAGATACTTCATACTTTCTTAGAATGTATGTATGACACTTTGAAAGATGTGATTTTAGAAATGTAGAGGTAGACATTTAAAATAATATCTGAATAAATAACATCTATAAAGAACATGTTTCCATCCACTCCAGCTTTTCTCAGCATGATGATCTTACACATATAAACAATCTGACTACTAATATAGTATGTGAACCTTAATAGGATGCTTGATATTCTGATGTAGTCAGTTATCATTCCAAAGGTGGAATTACTGAATCTTACTTCCCACTGAAGCATAAATTCTCAAATGTATCTACAGTCTCTGGAAATATAACATATTTCTTCCTGCTGATCAGCTAAGAGGGAAAGGTTGGAAGTTCAGAAAAGACTGCTGAAACAGGCAGCTCATGATTTCACCTATAAACTAACAGGTATACAAATATATTTCTTCCACACCATGTAGAAAGATGTGAACTATTGCCTGTAGTTTGGGATGAGCCTCTCAGGTCTACTGAGCATAGCATTACCTGATGAATAGTGTCTCTTCAAACCAACACAATTACACTTAATTATGGCCCCATCGAAGCTTAGTTATATATGTTTAGGCAAAAATAGAAGTAGAAAGCAAGAGGTAGAGAAGGTGAATGCAGAAAAAAAAACAACTTATGTTTGCTCTTTCTGTGCCTTTACACCATGTAAAAACAATTTGAAATTTTGATTCCATTAATATATTCAACATCATTTTCATTTCTTCAACCAATATTATGCATTTCCTGGATAAGATATATATTACAAATGTAGCATCAGGAATTTCATTACTATGTTTAGATCAAAACAATTTAAATATGATATCATTAAACTAAATAAAAATTTGATGCCATCAGCATAGCTCAGTAGCTTTTTTGAGTCTTTGGTGCACGCTTGAGGCAATGTCAGTTTCTTTTCATAGGAATAGGAGAAATGGGAGGAAAGTTACCTAAAAGAGTAGTATCAGAGTGGCCTACCAATGCATTCAGCTGAATCTTAGAAAATCTTATGTCACATACAAGCTTGAAAGCTGTTCGTAGTACTGCTTTCCCCATAAGCCACTCCAACTGGCAATGCAAATGACCACGATACTCATTGCAATTTTCTGACATAATGTCTTGAAGCTAACAGCCTATGATAATTCTTGAGGTTTGGAGACTAACATGTTTAATGTGAAATGAACTTCATCTTAATCATCTACAATGAACTTAAAATCAATAACAGCATTTGGTTTGAGTCATATTTGTTGCCATCTAGAATTTGGATAGATACCATAATTCAGTAGTATTGATCAATATGCTATGCTCTGTGGCAATAAAAAAAAATACAAACATCAATTTCAGTTACTTGGAAACAGTTTATTGGAACTCATGAAAGCATTTTATCTATTTTTAACATTCTTGACTATAGGAGTTAGTAAATTTATCCTTTCTTTATATGCATGTATCCTTCCCTAAGAAAGGCAAGTGTTCACTTAATACTCAAGTAAAATCACTCCCGTTGGAAAAATTTCTAAGGGTTTTGATGTTGCTGCTGTTTGTTTTCTACATTCTGGGTTAATCAGGGTACAGTTATAAAAGAAAATATTCTGAATGAAATATAATTTATATATTCAAACTGTGGGCTTGAAGCAGCTGTATTTTATGGTGCACACCTGCATCTGTTATGGAAAGACAGGTTTTTAAAAGGAGTGCTTCCGAATCCTATGTTCATTTCCCCCCATGCAGCTCGCATCCTTCCTCTGCCTGGTGTGTGTGTTCAGCTGGTTCTCCAAACCTTGGTCACAGTCTCACTGACCTTGGTTGCCTAGTTACAAAATCCTCTTTGTGATTTGTGAGATGCTTGTCTTGATGGAGAGCAATGGATTTATTTTTTTTTCCTAAAGTAAACTTAACAGAGTTTCTATTTCAGAGTAGAACATATTAAAACTAGTATATCTTGCCAAATTTAGAACTGCTTCACAGGGAATAAAATTAGGAACTGGATTTTTTCCTATTCAAATTCTATTTAATAGTGCCAATATTTATTTCCTGGTTCTAGGGGGGAAAAAAACATCTTTGACAATTATGGCTGCAATTTCATCTTCCTAAAATAATGGGATAAGTTTATAAAACCATAAAGTACAAATATAAGAATATGTTGTGAAAATTCATCCTGATGATAAATATTTCTAAACAAATTGGTAGTTTACAAAACATTTGGTTTTCTTATCCTTTCTATAAATGAATTTGAGAAGAACTAGACTTTTAATAATTTTTGATGCTGGAAAAATAACCTATGATATGCATTTCACTTTGTTCATTCTCAAAGTATTTTTAACTTTCTAAAGTTCCATATCCCTACACTAGTGACAAAATATATTACTTATCAGATAAATACTTATTCAAACTTTTTATCCAATTTGTTTCAATTATTTTTCCTCCAAATACAAGATGCACCAGTGTATATATTCACCTACGAAGTGTATGTATTAAAATATTAATACTGGTTTATTTCTAGACATGGGTGCATAATTCTGAAGATTACCTTAAATAGGAGCCAGTTGGCAAACTGAGCTAAGGACCATGGTTGGATAAGAAAATAACAAACCCATTCTATCATAGATCCTGTTTGCTACTTGGACACTTGAGCTTGAGCATGTTATTATAATTGGCACCAGCTGTTTAACTGTTGCTTTTTTTTTTTTTTTTTTTTTTGTCTTGAACAAGAGCCAACTTGACTTAAAAGCAATGCTACTAAAAAGGGGAAACTGAAGAATGATGCCAATGTATATGTATGTATTTCTCTTAAGGCATTTTCCTGAAGTAGTTCACCTTAAGGCCATGATCATTCAAACTCAATAACAGTGGCAGAGGAGAAATAGATTATTTATAGACTGCTAAAGATGTCTGGATTGGTGGAAGCCAAAGTGGATGAGAGAAAACAAAGTGTTTCAATTCTAAATTTTTCTTTATGAAAGAATAGCTTCATTTCAATGATAAGACTAGTGACTCATTTTCACCTTCCCAGTATTTCCTAGAACATAATCTGCAAGATTCACCGGTAAATGAGGGAGTAATAGCCTCTGGGTCCCCACACTTGAGCTTCCTCATATTTTTTCTTTCATTCAGTTATTGAGCAATAAGTATATTTTACTATAATCCAAGTAACAAATAATGTTTTTTACCTCCTCCCCAAATCAAAGAGACATAAAGCAATGAGACATAGTTCTGATATTATCTAAGAGTCTTACCCTAAATCACACAACTAGCAAATATCAAATGAGGCTTAAAGTCTTTTTATTTCTAGTTAACAACAACTCTATTCTATGGCCTACAGATCTTCATACCTATTTTGCCAAAAATTATTTAAATAAACTATATATTTTCAATCTAGTTAGTGAAAGAATGGTAAAGTATTAAATGGAATTTTGTTAAACTGAAACAGTAAAATTTTCATTTTAGACAATAGGAAACTCAGAAATCTGCTAAAGGGATTAGAGAGTATGCAGAAAGTATTGAAAGTAATTCAGTGCAAGATAGTCAAAAGATATTAATTTATATCAATATTTTGATTAATAAATAAACATTATTCTTGTTAATATTGAAAACATGTAAAGAATCAGAAAATCATGGAAAGGATGTAAGTCTTTCTCAGAAATTCACAACCAGAAGAGAAAGAGAGAGGTTCGAAAAATTATGAAACAAGAAAAATCAAGGCTTGATAGTAAATAGGTGAAAGGAATGAGAGCTATGGATGCATTAAAGGAAACTCAAATAAACCCTATTTATACATTCAGCAAATGTCTGTGGAGCCCCTGACACCAGCCCAGCATTCCTGTGGTTAAGGAGAGCAGCATGTGCCTGCTAGAAATGGTTAAGACCATCACTTACCATCTTCGTCAGTTCTTCAGTATCTTTCTTTGTCCTTAAACTCGTTTCAATGACTTTTTCACATTTCTTATGTCTTTGGAAGAACCTGAAATGGAATAAACATCTCAGATATAAAGTAATCAATAGAAAGGCCCTGTATTAGAGCACATGGCATTTCACAGGTAAGTCATCCAATACCCTAAGAGAAAAAATGCCCTAAATCATTTTGTTGGAATTATCCACATCTTCCCTCTTCCTAGACATCTCAGAAGTACCTTCTACTTTCTCCATTGTTTGGTATCTTACCTCTTCTCTACTTACCCTGAAGAAATCCTGAGTCAATATGTCACTTATAGGCAAGGGATAACAAGGGCATGGTCCATGATCCAATTAATTGAATTCTCTTATAAAGGGTCCTTTCAGTTGAGAATAAATTATATTCACAAAGAAAGAAGAAGTGGCATTTACCTCACCTCTAATTTCTCTTTCATGATACTAAACTTGATATATGTTATGGATGGGAGGGGGATGGTACTAGCTATAGTGAGTCTTTTCTTAGACCTTAGTTTGGTCAACAGGTAGAACTGCAACTTCAGCTATTTGTCCACGGGGGACAAATCCTGCTCAGTTTCTCAACGTTGGCACTATTGAAATTTAATGATTTAATGAGGAAAAGAACAAATTAAGTCAAAGATGTAGATAATTGGAACTATATAAAGAAAGAAAAAACGTTTGCCTATTTTTCCCATAAGCATTGATTAAAACAATATAAATCTTCTATTCTTTAATAGATTTCTATGCTCTGATGCTTACCAAAGTCATCTTAATGCCATGACAATTGTAAAATTATTCTTTTGTACCAGTGATTGGGCTTTATGAAATAAATCATTGTCTGTGTTACCAAGGGCCATAGTTTTGTCATTCAATATTATCCATTTTTTTCTTTCATAAGTCTTCTTTACTCAATTAGTACATGTATTTTGTTTCCAACTACACTGCATTATTTAAGGCTGTGAATTGCTTCTTTGCATACAGTATGAGTTCTTGTGCATAGTAGGTATCTAAATTAACTAATTAATATCTAATTAATAATTTTGATTCATAAATTCATGAATCTAAAAGTTTTAAGAGACTAGTGTTTGGTTTTGTGATTCTTTAGTAATAGACAAATAGAGAATATACAGTATTGTGATTAAGAGGTCACATACTATAGGTAATTTTTTATACCCCTGTTTTCTAGGTACAAGATTTTCTTACATATTAATGTTAGCTTTTAGTATGATATATGATATTTAGTAACTAAACTGAAATGTCAAACTCATAAGATCTAACCTGGCATATGTTGAACTGACATATCTGATTTTATTTAGAATTCACCTTCAGGAAATAGTTATTTCAAAATATAGAAAATGTATAAGAAATATAGACTTGCCTATGTTTTTGGAAATTGAAAATGAAATATGAATCAATAATTTTCTCCAGAGAACTGATTTTAAAATTTGAAGAACATTTCCTGGAGTGTTTCATACTGTTGTAAGATAGCTCAAATTCTAATTTAAAGTTTCTTTTCTTTCTTTCTTTCTTTTTTTTTTTTTGTTCCCGAGGAAGAAGACAATATGTCAAGCTAATTTTCTCTGAAGACAGTTTTCAATGTTTTATTGCTGGTAATCTGCAAAATATGAACCTTGGTCTATAAGCAAACCATCTCTTTTAACTTCCTTGGTGAAACTTTGCCATTTTGTCTAAAATACGAGAGTTTATTATCATTATAAATAACTGTTCACAAAGAGCAGATTAAATTTGGGTAGACAGGTCCATCATGAGAGGGCCCAGTTACAACCCTTCTGTTAATCATATGACTGTGTCTTATTACTCACATAGGCATGATGAACAGGCAGACATTTATTCATTGACCCATTCCTCCACCTATAAGCATTTCACAGTAGTTTTTTAGATAGTCATGAATTCAAATTATTTCTTAAGTTAACCTCTTATTTATTTGCTATATATTTTAGAGACTGAGAAAAAGTTAGATATTCAGATACTTAATCTACACTCATCAACTATGAAGTGCAATTTAAAACTACCTGTGGCTGAACTTTTAAGCCTGTGTCTAAGCTATGATTTTTTTTTTCCCTCACAGACTTGTCAGTTGGGAGTTCATAGTCTCAATCCAGTAATGGACCCATCTCTTTAGGCATTTTGGAAAACATCTTTTAGAAGTAACTTTTCACTCTGTGGTTTACTTTATTGGCTCACCAAATAATGCTGGACTTTAAATTTGGATTTCATTTTTGAAAAAGGATGGAGCTCAGCTGGAACCAAGACTCATGAATAATCCAAGTGATAGAGTTGGGCTGTGCCATTTTTAGCCCCAAAATTGTCTGTGTTGTTAATAGTTCTGAGATTGATTTTTTTGTTTTTGCATAACTCACATATTTTCAAGGAAATACATTGAGAGGTTTTCCAAACTCTTTATGTAATGGAATAAATAGACTGTCTCCCAAGTTGTCCATTTTAAAGGACAGGTCTCCTTTGAAGGAATAAATTTAGACGTGTATAAAAAGATATTACTTATAGTCATATTCTTTGCTTTCATTTGGGAAGAATAAGGGTATATCCAGATTGCACAAGAGCGGGATTGGAATTGTGGGTGTCAGAGATCTCCAAGCACATCAGGATGAGAAGATATCTTAAAATTGTTATTTATCATTTAAAAAAAGTTTTTGAAAGTCAAAATGCCTTTCTCTGTGAACTTCTGTCTTGACTTTTACCTTTTTAAAATTAATTTTCATAGTGTTATGTGACTTCTTTTTCTTTTTTCATTTTTTTTTAGGATAGGAACTATTTGGGCTTAAACTGTTAACATAAACTAATAATTCTGTTTCCCTTTCTATCCTAAGCAGGCAAGAACTGGGCATTTAGCCAAGAAAGAACATGTTGATTATAAATCCAAAAACTAAAGAAATATGTCCTAGTTTTGCTTTGCTGCCTAAAATTAGGAGGAGGGGGGCAAAGGTGCCATTTTAAAATGAGTGTAAATGTTTGCAGAAAACTCAACAAAACATGAGCCCCTCCCGGGGAGCCTATGCAAGCTAAAACTGGACTACTATAATTTGTGGGAATTTATTTCCATGGAAAATTAGAGCTTCTCTCTAAACCCTTTTTAATTATATATCTTCACAAAGAACTTGTCCCTTGAGGCTAGGTTCATGCTGACTTGAATGTTGGAAGTTTTGAATCACAGGTTTTTTTTAAGTCATATTTAAGGTAGTTGTTGATCTCGGTGTTTTTCTATTTTTTTTTTTCAAATGAATGTCATTAAAATAATTGGTCCTTAATATAATGCACAAGGTGTTAAAATTCTTAATTAATAAAATTTGAATACATGAAGCATATATTTCAAATTCACTCATACATATATTTAATATATACTTTATCAGGTATTTTTTTCCTTTATATATAATACTACAAGTTAGATTTATAACTGTGAAACAAAAGCAAAGTTCCTGCGATTGTGGATCTCAGGATTTCTCAAAATTAAGAAATTATTTTAAAAATTACTCTTATAAGCTACATATCCCAGATAATTTTTTAAATCATCTTAATCATCACATAAAGATAACCACAGTATAATCAGAATGAATCTTTGCAATAGACTTTATAATAATAAAGTATACATGTAAATATAATTTTGAATAATTGTTCTTATGACCATAGAGCATTATGATTGTACAATACTATATATAGCTTAAATTGGAACTGGTCCTCTGGTTTATTGACAATTCCAGGTTTTGATTTGTACAAAATATATCTTTGCTCTTTACATAAATATCAGGAATACCTGGAATATTACCCATATGTTGTTTGATTTTTCAGGTAGAAACATAGGAAACTACTTTAATGAAACTAAAGCCTGCATTTTGCCCTTAATTGAATTTATTTGAAAATTGAAACTCTATTTTTTACTACTCTGCATATGGACTCTACATTTTTCTTTATTGATTGTGCGATATATTTCTAACAGATATTTTTCTTAACCATCTCCCCCAAAAAACCAGAAATTTCTGAAGCAGATTCAACTTTCAGAAACTTTAAGTTTGGAGGATTAGGGAAGGTGTGTGGGGAAAAGATGATCGGTTAAAAACAATTAACATGAAATATTTTTTTAAAAATCATTGAAAACCTCTTGATAATTTGGTGTTTATCCAGTGAAAATTGTTTAAAATGTACTTCTCATTATAATTCCAATTTCATATGGTAATGAATACAATTGTAGTTTTTGTTTTATATACTTTGTGTTTTAATCTGAAAATGGTATGAAATGTTTCTGAAATGAAGCAAAGATCGTGTCTGAAAAAGTGCTTTATTCTTTAAAAAAATAAGTCATTCATTCCTTTTATTTTATGCATGTAAATTAGGGCTCAGAGTTAATTTCAATGTATGAGGCAGATACCTCAAAGTTTAGAAAATAGATAGTTCATGTAACATTAAATGAGAATTTTTGTTGAGCTTTTATGCAAATTACATCTCAAATAGGATTTTTTAATTTAGAACAATTACTCATTTAATAATATCATTGATGTAAGAATTCTTTTCTTCAGTATAATTGAAAGTTCTTTATTAGTAATCTCTGCATGCTAGAAAAAATCTATAATGAAGGTAGAGAACAGAAAATATTATAACTGTCTTATGGAAAGTAGACTTCAGGAGCAGAATGTGATATTCAACTTTTTTAGGCTTTATATGCAACCATTTTTTAGTTTATTTATTTTTTATTCTAACTTGATATATATGACATCAGAATGCATTACAATTCTTATTACATATAGAGCACAATTTTTCATATCTCTGGTTCTATATAAAGTATATTCACACCATTCATGTCATCATAAATGTACTTCAGTTAATGATATCCACCTCATTTTACCATCTGTTTTACCTCCATGACCCTTCCCTTCCCTTCCCACCTCTTTGCCCTCTCTAAAGTTTTTCTAATACTCCCATGCTCTCCCTCCCAACCCCACTACAAATCAACTACCTTATATCAGAGAAAACATTTAGCATTTGATTTTTTGGAATTGGCTAAATTCACTTTGCAGTATCTTTCCTAACTCCATCTATTTACCTGCAAATGCCAAGATTTTAATCTCTTTTATTGCTGAGTGATATTCCATTGTGTATATATACCACACTTTCTTTATCCATTCATCTACTGAGGGGCATCTAGATTGGTTCCACAGTTTAGCTATTGTGGATCATGCTGCTATAAACATTGATGTGGCTGTGTCCCTGTAGTATACTGTTTTTAAGTCCTTTGGGTATAGACCAAGGAGTGGGATACCTAGGTCAAATGGTGGTTCCATTCCCAGCTTTCCAAAGAATCTCCATATTGCTTTCCATATTGGCTGCACCAATTTGCAGTTCCACCAGCAATATTATGAGTGTGCTGCTATAAACATTGATGTGGCTGTGTCCCTGTAGTATTCTGTTTTTAAGTCCTTTGGATATAGACTGAGGAGAGGGATAGCTGGGTCAAATGGTGGTTCCATTCCCAATTTTCCAAGAAATCTCCATACTGCTTTCCATATTAACTTCACCAATTTGCAGTCCCACCAGCAGTGTAGGAGTGTACCTTTTCCCCACATCCTCGTCAACACTTATTGTTGTTTGTCTTCATAATAGTTGACTTTCTGACTGGAGTGAGATGAAATCTTAGAGTGGTTTTTATTTGCATTTCTCTAATTCCTAGTGATGATGAACATTTTTTCATATATTTGTTGATTGATTGTATATCCTCTTCTGAAAAGTGTCTGTTCAGTTCCTTGGCCCATTTATTGATTGAATTATTTATTTTTTGGTGCTTATTTTTTTGAGTTTTTTATATACCCTAGAGATTAGTGCTCTATTTGATGTGTGAGGGGTAAATATCTGCTCCCAATATGTAGGTTCTCAATTATTCACAGATTGTTTCTTTTGCTGAGAGAACCTTTTTAATTTGAATCCATCCCATTTATTGATTCTTGATTTAATTCTTGGGGTATAGGAGCCTTATTAAGGAAGTTGGGGCCTAATCCAACATGATGGAAATTTGGGCCCACTTTTTCTTCTAATAGGTGCAGTGTCTCTGGTTTAATTTCTAGTCCTTGGTCCACTTTGATTTGAGTTTTGTGCATGGTGAGAGATAGAGGTTTAATTTCATCTTGTTGAATACAGATTCCCAGTTTTCTCAGAACCATCTGTTGAAGAGGCTATCTTTTCTCCAATGTATGGTTTTGGCACCTTTTTTTAATATAACTGAAATGATGTTGGTTAGTCTATGTGTCCTCTGAACCATTGGTCTCCTATCTATTTTGGTGCCAATAACATGCTGTTTTTCTTACTATTTCTTTATCCTTAGTTTAAGGTCTGGTATAGTGATGCCACCTGCTTTACTCTTCCTGGTAAGGATTGCTTTAGCTATTCTCAGTCTCTTATTTTTCCAGATGAATTTCATGACTGATTTTACTATTTCTAGGAGGAATTAGGATTTTGATAGGAATTGCATTAACTCTGTATAGTGCTTTTGGTAGTATGGTCAATTTGACAATATTAATTCTGCATATCTAGGAACAAGGGAAATCTTTCCATCTTCTAAGGTATTCTTTCATTTTTTTCTTTAACATTCTGCAGTTTTTATTATAGAGGTTGTTCACCTCTTTTGTTAGGTTAATACCCAAGTATTTTACTTTTTCTGAGACTATTGTAAATGGGGTAGTTTTTCTCGTTTCCTTCAGAGGATTTGTCACTGATCTACAAAAATGCCTTTGATTTATGGATTTTGATTTTGTATCTTGCTATTTTGCTGAATTCATTTATTAGTTCTAGAAGGTTTCTGATGGAGTTTTTGGGTCTTCTAAGTGTAGAATCATATCATCAGCAAATAGTGCTAATTTGAGGGGTTTTTTTCCCCTAATCTGAATCACTTTAATTTCTTTCATCTGTCTAATTGCTCTGTTCAGTGTTTCAAGAACTATGTTCAATAGAATTGGTGAAAGAGGACATCCCTGTCTTGTTCTAGTTTTTAGAGGGACTTCTTTCAATTTTTCTTCATATAGAATGATGTTGGCCTGGCACTTAGCATATATAGCTTTTATGATGTTGAGATATGTTTCTGTTATACATAGTTTTTCTAGTGTTTTGAATATAAAGGTGTGATTCATCAATTGAGATTATCATATGATTCTTATCTTTAAGTTTATTGATGTAATGAATTGTGTCTATTGACTTCCATACCTTGCATCTCTGGGATGAACCTCACTGTTTGTGGAGCACTATCTTTATGATATGTTTTTATATTCAATTTGCCAGGATTTTAGCATCTATGTTCATTAGAGATAGGTATGAAGTTTTCTTTCTTTGATGTGTTGATTGGTTTTGGAATCAGGGTGATAATGGCCTCATAGAATGAGTTTGGAAGTGCTGCCTCTTTATCTATTTCACAAAATAATTTGTAGAGTATACATATTAGTTATTCTTTATAGGTCTTATATAACTCAGCTGTGTATCCATCGAGTCATGGGATTTTTTTGGTTGTTATTCTTCTGATGGTGTCTTCTTTTTCCTGGTTTGAAATTGATGTGTTTAAATTGTGTATATCATCCTGATTCAATTTGGGCAATGCATATGCCTATAGAAATTTGTCGATGTTTTCAATATTCTCTATTTTATTAGAGTACATTTTTAAAATCATTTCTAATTATCTTCTGTATTTCTGTAGTGTCTGTCATGATATCTCCTTTTTCATCACAGTTTTCAGTAATTTGCATTTTCTCTCTCCTTCTCTTTGTTAGCATTGCTAATGGTTTATCAATTTCATTTATTTTTCAAAGAACCAACTTTTTGTTTTGTTGGTTTCTTTTGATTCAATTTCATTGATTTCAGCTCTGAACTTAATTATTTCCTGTCTTTAACTGCTTTTGTTGTTGATTTGTTCTTCTTTTACTAGGGCTTTGAGATGTAGTCTTACGTCATTTAATGCTGGCTTCTTCTCTTTTAAGGAATAAATTCCATGCAATGAACTTTCCTCTTAGTACTGCCTTAAAAGTGTCCCAGAGATTTTGATATGTTGTATCAGTATTCTCATTTATCTCTAAGAATTTTTTTTAATCTCCTTGATGTCTTTTGCAACCCATTATTCATTCAATAGCATATTATTTAGTCTCTAGGTGATGGAGTAGTTTTTATTCTTTATTTTCTCTTTGATTTCTAATTTTATTGCATTAGTATCTGATAGAATGCAGGGTAGTATCTGTACTTTTTGTATTTGTTAAGAATTGCTTTGTGGCATAATATATGGTCTACGTTAGAAAAGTATCCATGTGATGCCGAGAAGAAAGTGTATTCGCTCATTGTTGGATGAAATATTCTATATATGTCAGTTAAGTCTAACTTATTGATTGTATTATTGAGTTCTATAATTTCTTTGTTCAGCTTTTTATTGGAAGAACTATCCAGTGATGAAAGAGGTGTGTTAAAGTCACCCATAATTATTGTGTTGTGGTCAATTTGACTCTAGAACTTGAGAAGAGTTTGTTTATGAACAGAGATGCTCCATTGTTAGGGCATATATATTTATAATTGTTATGCCTTGTTGGTGTATGTTTCCCTTGAGCAGTATGTATGTTTCTTTTGTCCCTTTTGATTAACTTTAGCTTTAAGTTTGCTTTATTTGATATGAGCATGGAAACCCCTGCTTGCTTCCATAGTCCATGTGAGTGGTATGATATATCCCTTCGTTTCATCTTCAGTTTGTGTATGTCTTTTCCTATGAGATGAGTCTCTTGGAGGCAGCATATTGTTGGGTGTTTGTTTGTTTGTTTGTTTATCCAATCAGGTAATCTATGTCTTTTGATTCATGAGTTTAGGCCATTCATATTCAGGGATATTATTGAGACGATTTGAATTCCCAGCCATTTTTGTTTATTTTTGTTATTTAACTTTGACTTGGCTTCTCTTTGATTAGCTTTTTCTTCCTCTGCTGATTTTCATGGTTGTTTTTCATTTCCTCCTCATGGAATATTTTGCTGAGGATTTTCTGTAGTGCAGGTTTTCTAGCTCTAAATTCTTATAACTTTTGTTTATCATGGAAGGTTTTTATTTCAACATCAAATATAAAGCTTAATTTTGCTGGATACAAAATTCTTGGTTGGCATCCATTTTCTTTCAGAGCTTGATATATGTTGTTCCAGGACCTTGTAGCTTTCAGGGTCTGGGTTGAAGCCTCTACACATAATCTAATTGGTTTCCCCCAATATGTAATCTGATTCCTTTCTCTTGTGGCTTTTAATTGTCTCTCCTTATTCTTATACGTTAGGCATTTTCACTATAATGTGCTTCAGTGTGGATCTGTTGTGGTTTTCTACATTTGGTGTCCTGTAAGCCTCCTGAATTTGGTTTTCCAATACGTTCTTCATGTTAGGAAAATTTTCTGATATTATTTCATTAAATAGATTGTTCATTCCCTTGGTTTGGAGTTCTATGCCTTCCTCTGTCCCAATAACTCTTTAATTTGGTCTTTTTATACTATCCCACATTTCTTTAATGCTCTGCTCATGGTTTCTTAGCATTTTCACTGTGTGGTCTACACTCTTTTTGAAATTATGTATTTTGTCTTCATTGTCTGAGGTCCTATCTTCCAAGTGGTCTAATCCGTTGGTGATGCTTTTCAGTGAACATTTAATTTGGTTTATTGCTTCTTTCATTTCAGAGATTTCTGTTGTTTTTTCCTTTAGATCCTCTATCCCCCATTGAAGTAATCTTTTGCTTCCTTTATTTGGTTATGTAGCTCTTTGTTAGAAATTATCTTCTTCTGCCTGTATTTGCTCTCTTATATCATCCTTTAATTCACAGAACATTTTAATTACGTACATCTTGAACTCCTTCTCTGTCCTTTCTTTGGCTGTGCTGCCCATGGATTCTAATAGTGTGGCTTCTTGATCTGTTTGGGGCACTTTCTTCCCTTATCTTTTCATGTTGCTCACGTGTCTTCCTATCTAGCCCTGTGGGTCTGAGGCATTACCATTTTTTACCCAAAAGCTTATAGTGCCCCTTAGGGTTTCAATACCTCTCCTTTAAGGGAAGGACAATGTTAACAGATCCCAATATATACAAAATACCACCTAAAAACAAATAATTGTTATTAAGATGTTTTGCAGTTTGGTCAAAATATCCAGAAATGGTGAATTCAATAATTATGTACAATATAATCAGTAGGTTTGTAAAAGGGTTTACAGTTTTTGATGTTGGACAAAGAACCAGGGGTCAGTTGTAGGAAGATATACTGAGGAGGTATGAGGTGAGGATCTAGAGTTACAATATCTTAGGAAGTGTGAAAGAGAAATCTAAAGAAGAAGGTTAATATCAGACAATAGAGAGGTAGTAATTTTGGGTAGACAAGCAAGAGGGAAGATAGTAGAGTACATTAAACACACACACACACACACACACACACACACACACATATAAATTAAAAATGTTAAAATAGTAAAAATTGGAGAGAGAAAAAACAAAACAAAACAAAACAAAAAGAATAGACAACACCACTGTAATATATTATTCATTTGTCTCAGTCCTCAATATCCTAATTCATACAAAGTACTTGGTTTCACATATTTTGGGGATGTGAGAGCAAGAGAATAAAGAGGGAGAAGAGAGAAAAAAATAAATCTGGAATACAGAAATAAGGATTTCTTTGGTTGGTGATCACTGTCTTTCCTGTTTCCCTTCTGATCCAGTAGGTAGGTTATCTGTTCTTAACCGATATCTCCACCCTCAGGATGGTGGGGGTTACCAGGGTGTGAGGGTTTGTCTTGGGTGCAGGGCACCTGGAAGTGTGGTATGGCATCTACCAGTACCATTGGGAGACTGCACCTCAATGATCTCCTTTGGGGTCTGCTCCTGTGATGTTGGTGCCAGGTCTTATCTCCCCATCTTGTCTGTAGACCTCACAGTTCCTGCCCTCTACATTAGTCTCTAAAGTGTATCTCCCTCACCCTCTCTCTTTCTATTTTTTAATCAGGAACCTTTCTCTCCAGGGGTCTAGGTGTTGCACTTTGGTGAGTGAGCACCTGTTGTGGAGGGCTGTTTTGAATTGGGCAGTCACTATTTGGAATTAGTGGCTGCTGAGGATTAGGGGGATTTAGACAACTAGGGGTACCTGACTACCTGGTGGGAGTAGCTTCCCTGACTAAAGATGGTGATGGAGGTGAACCAATATGGAGGCAGCTGCTTTCAGCGATGGGGTGTCAGGTCCGGTGGGGGGAGCCAAGCGATGGTGTCCTGCAATGCATTCCGAGATAAGCTCTGGGGTAGGCAGTGTTGCTGCTGTGGCTTTCATCAGAGCCTGTGATGTCCCTACGTGTAGGCAGGCTACCATGAGCAGGGGACTATGACAGTAGGTGTCGAGTCCCAAGACGGAGGTGACTGGAGAGCCCAACATTGCTAGATGGGGTCCACACTGGAGTGGTGGCCGAAGTTCCTGTGCGTGGGTAGCAGCTGAGTGTCCTTCATAGGATCCGTGTCTGGGAATTCTGTACTGGTGCTGGTGCTGCTGGTCCTGCTAAGGCACCCGCGAGACCTGCGTGGCAGGTAGTGGGGAGTCCCCAGTTCTGTTCTAACGCTGGAGCCTGGCCCAAGCAACATGACAGCCATAATTTCTACAGGGGATCAGCTGTGCAGGGGTCCTCTATCGCTCTCAGGAAAGCAGTATTCCCACTAGGTGAGACCCAGGTCACAGAGTGACACAGAAAGCTACCTCCCTCTGGCCCACTATCCTGGATACCCGTTAAACCATTTTTTAACTCTTCTGAATGAAAATGTCAGGGACTATTAAATTTGAAAAATACTGATAGGAAATCCATCAGAAGCTGAAGATGAAGAAAATGTATATTATGAAGAGAATAAAATAAGCTCTTCTAGAAAATAAATAATAATTCTAGTTGTGGCATTATAGAAATAAATGGAAAAGAGGTTATTTTCCACCAAAAATTGACCAAAAAAACCACATATGCTGTATCTCAAAAGCATATAGT
This sequence comes from Callospermophilus lateralis, assembly GCF_048772815.1. Classification (NCBI taxonomy): domain Eukaryota; kingdom Metazoa; phylum Chordata; class Mammalia; order Rodentia; family Sciuridae; genus Callospermophilus; species Callospermophilus lateralis. The sequence goes on along the minus strand of NC_135312.1, from coordinate 125,959,920 downwards.
TATTTGATTGTGGTGACTGTCTTTTATTACAAAAATAAACCCAACAAACCATGTAAATAATGAAAAACAATTTAAAGTATATGTTTGTTTTTTCCTTTGAATATATGGCTTTGGATTATTTAAATGTATTTTAATAGTGACTTGTAGATTTAATTAACCTATTGTTAACTGACAAAAACCCATTATCAAATCTTTAGTATTTACTGACAATTGCAATTAATAAATATATATACCTGGTTTTACACCCTGATATAAAGGTAGTCTTCAGATTAATAATGACATCTAATTAAAAATGATTTGGGCATGGATTCTTATCTACATAGCACGTCTAGAAAAATAGACTAGTGTAGAAAGGAAGAATATCAAAATAAAAATAAAATACTAGAAGATTTAAAGGGAGGAAAGTTTATCATTATGGTTTACTAGTGAAGAAAGAAAACTGGGGGTAAAGTATTTGCTTTCTGCCCTGCTGTTGGAAATATGAAACTGAAAATCAAGATTAAAGTGTGTTCTTCATTGAGGGGCTAGTTGAAATCCCATGACTAGTTGAATGAACAAAGAAGGGGAAAAAGCAATACATAGATGCTTGCCATAATGCATAGAATTTGCATTATTTAATTTCATTTTATCTACCATACTGTGATGTCTGTTTCATTTTATTTTCATTTATTGCTGGTAAGTAACCTGAAGCTTCACCAAGCAGTGTAACCAGTCAAAATTCTAAAAAGTATAGATAAAGGACTAGGTATTTCCAGAGAAGGGAGAACACAATACACAGAAGATAAAGTAATAAGCAGGAGCAAAAAAGCACCAAGAAAGATATGCAAAATGCTCTGTATCTCCACATTTCATATTACAGCAAATTTAAAGAGTTCCATGTTTCTGTTCATAGGTAAGAGAAAGCATGCTCCCTTTTATAGCAAAGACATAAAGACACCTAGGGAGCAGTTTATCCTGGAGCACAGAATAGGTGGTGGTTAAATCACTGGGCTTCTTGTTACACTTAAGGTTCAAGTCTTGATGAGTACTAGAGGGTTAACTGACGAGTTGATAAACTATTATTTAATGATGGTTACCACCTAGTTTCTACTCTATGTAGTGTTTCAATGCATGCATTATTCTGATTTTCACACATCTATACAACTTTTCAAAGCAACCATTGTATCTTTTTCATTTACATTGAAGAAAACTCATAATAATCAAAATTCAAATTAGACTTCACTCCAACTTACTCACAGTCCATGGCCAAAGAAATGTCCTGTCTTTCTCCTTAATTATGGCAAATCCATTTCTTGATCCTTTTAATTTACTTTGATTCCTTCCATCTTCAAGAGAACCTGACTCCATGGAAAATCCCTCTTACTACTCTTCCAGCCTCAAAATCTTCTTTTGGCTCCTAAAACATGGGACTTTTCTGTATCACAGATGTTTCCTTTCATTAGCAGTCAGATTTTGTCACACATAAATTTGCTCACAAGTGGTTTATCAGCCCTCAGTTGAAGACAATTTGGTGTCTGCCCCCATTACTGCAGGGAACTAAATACACTTCTGCAGACTTAAAACAATAACTTGCTCTAGACCATGTAACTCTAATGAGTTATCACCCTTGATAATTCTTTCTTTTTGGCAACATACCACATTCCTGAGCTCATTCTTCTTCTCAACAGTCACAAATCAGTGGTTTGTGCATGGGCATTGCATGTAGTTTTCTTATAGTTGAATATCAGTTCCATGTCTTAATTGTGAGACTCTGGGCAATGTTTTAAATTATTTCCTTTGAAAACCTACACAGATCTCTTTGAGGGAGACAAAATACACAAAGAACATAAATCCTACATTTGCATGTAGGATTCAAAAGAAGTGGCAGCTTACAATGGCTGGTATCCACTTCAGACTGGGAATATTGAACAGGAAGGGGTGATTGGCTGATGTTCGATGAAAATCTGGCCACATGTCAATGGCATAGACCAGTCCAGAGGAACACACTTGATATTATTGAGGCTGGAAATAGAGTTTGTGTTTCCAGAGAAGGTGGAAATAATAGGAAGAGCATAATAGGAATGGCGGGAGGGGTAAGCAGTCACTAAAAGATATACAGCTTTGGGAAATAAGACGAGGAATCTGTATTTTATTCTAAATGCAATAGGAATCCATTGAAAAATGTTAAGTAGAGAATGGTAAAGCCCTATATATAGTTTTAAATTCATATTCCTGCTACATATATAATCAACTGCATATGACATTTGATGGAGGAGACTCAATAAGAAGCTGGATCTCGTTTGACTATAAATCTTAAATATTTGAGGGAGAACAAGATTGGATGCCAGGACTAATTTTGTATCAAGAAAAAGACAAACAAAAACTGAACTATGGGTGACAACCTAAAGCATTCAAGTTTGCTATTCATTTTTGATGAGTTCTGTTCTAACAGCTGCCTGAGTTTATAGATTAAGAAGCAAAGGTTAGCTTAGTTCCCCTTCCCCACTGTTGCTGAGGAATGTGATTGATAAATTATTTATGAGATTTCCCTCATTCACACTTTGTGGTCATTATCAGGATTAATGTGTAAATACCTACTACAGTATTCAGAACACGGTAGGTGATAGAGATAAAGAAGGAGGTAGAAATAGATGTATATTAGATATACAAGCATAACTATAGACATATAGATAGAAATGGCCAAGATTTTTATTATAATTTTTTATATGTCTGCATCTGTATTTTGTCATAATACAAGTTAGTTTTAGATATCAGCTTTGTAAAAGCTGAGACTTTGATCACCATATCTGCAATTTTATGTTGATTTATGGTGTTCTTGTGTCCAGTAAATTATCTCAAATAATACTAAAAAACCCCTACTCTTTGTGTGCATTAGTCCCATTTCACAGATAACTAATTAGATTGATCAAGGTACTGAAAAGGTACAAAGACAAATAAATATATCATTATCATCAGGATTTTCTTGGATAGATGGGACCTAGCCATGGATAAAAGATAAATGTAACTATTATGAACAACTTTTGTCTGATTGTCATTCCAAAGTTCTGGAAAAACAGGTAGAGAAAGGAGCATAAATTATGAAGTGAAGATGATGATTTTCCCAACTCACACAGTTACTCAGCTCCGAGCCCAGACTGCTCAATTTCTTGCATAAATTTCACTGACTCGTATTCATAATGCTACAAGCATTTATCAAGGAAAAAAACTGAAAATATTGGAAAAGGGCAGACCATCCTAAACAATACAGGAATCATAGCTTCCATAAGCAAAATGGAAGGTATGTGGCACTACATGTAATTGAAGTATGTGGCAGAAGATACCAGAAGCCAGTATATAAACAAAACTGCACATGCCCAAACCACAGCTTATTTATTATTGTAAAATACCACCAGGGCTTTGATAGGCAAGGTATCAAAGTAAATTAGCTTTATCACTCTATGCCTGCTGCTCAGAAAATAATACAAACATTAATAATATTGTATAGTTAAATACATAAAACCAAAAGTAATACAAAGCAATAGAAAAAGGAAACATTATACAATTAAATACACATCTATACAAAATTCTTACAACTGCACCTGTAATGAACACAGAAAGAGATCAATTTATGATAGAGAAAAGAAAACGAATGAGGTCAAAATACATGTGTACAACAAAGAGCTTATGGGACACATAAAGTTCTCATATTGAATGCTTGCTTTTTACAAAATAAAATGGGCTGAGTGTTTCAAATCTTAAACAAAAAATAAACAAAAATAAAAAGTAACTTGCCCAAAAAAAAGAATCCCCACAAAGCAAACATTGAAACACCACCTGCACATTCTCTGCAGGACAGAGCCAGGCAAACAGAATTGACCATTGTGTCTGAATTTCCAATGTGGCCTGGATTTATAAACAGAGGTGTCCGTTGACAGTGAAAAGGGTATACAACAATAGCCAAGACTCACACACTCAAAGTTTAAAGTACATGAAACATTATATTAAGTTAGAAAAATAGAAAAATAAGGCAGGATGTTAAGTATCTGAGTCACCAAAGAATTACTTGAAATTATTTAAAAAGGTCTAAGACAAAACCTACTATTAATAGTCAATTTTCTATAAATTTCATATTTCTATACATGTGGTAAGCAAAAACACTGCTTTAGTTCCAAACCATTTTTTTAAAGAATGTTAGTATTAAAAAAAATCTTGGAAATTAAAGATAGTGTCTTCCTCCTCTATTAGGTAGTAGGATGAAGATAATGACTCACTTAGGAAGACAGACATTCTTATTCTTCATTACAAAAGACATGGGTTCTCTGTGTTTAGTAGTCCGGCTCACTTGGGCCCATTTGCACGCCCCATATTACTTGAGAGAAGTGAAAGTGATGTGCTGCCCTGTTGACTGCTGTGTCACGAAGGGTCAAGTCCCTTGTCTTTGACCCAGGAGTCTCAAGTTCCCCTCCTCCATGAAGCTGTGACAGATTAACTTATTATCTTGCAAATAGAGTAAAATCTCAAACTATTTCCAGTTCAGTTCATGAAGCGCATTGGTTACAAGAATGGAGTGGTTTTAAGGGTAAGGCTTTTGCAAAGAAAGGATGAAGCCTTGTGAACCAAATTAAAGGGGGAATTGGCAGCAAGTATATGGCTTTTTACAAAAGTATCCCTTTACAAAGACAGAAAGGAAGGGAGGGAGAAAGGGAAGGAATGAAACAAGATATAAAAGGAGGGAAGAAGGGATGATGGAAAGAAGGAAAGCTAGGGAATAATTTACCACTAATTATTTTTAAAATACTGCTCCAAAATACTCTGCTAAATCCAAAAATGTTTGGAGATTGTTATAAGAAAAAAAGATTTACTGGCTTGGTAAATTCAACCCTATCAAGCTGCATTTTGCATAAAAAGTGTCTTTGTACATTTAATACACTTTCATTCAAGGTTGTGTTTGCTTAAAATATTCTGATTTTACAGAGTGCTAGACCTGCAAGCTTCAACTCTAGGCTTTTCACTATTTTTAATTAACAAGATTGACCCAGAAATCTTCTCCTATCAAATGTGCCTTTTTATTTTGATATTTGCTAACAAAGTCATTCAATCTCTTTGAATATGTATATGATTTGCCACAAAGTGATATTGTATGTGTGTTTCTGTGATCTTCCTCCTCCTTCTCTATAGGAACAACCCAAATCAAAAGATTTATGTCAGGTTTGAAATTATAAGTTAAAGTAAATGAGAAGAAACTCTAATTTACTTACATCACAAAACCCGTGAAAAATTTGTTAAGGTAAGCAAAATTATTTTAATTTTGCATATTACTTATGACTGTATTGATCAAAGACTGGGGAATATCTTAAGTAGGACATTTTTATCTATACAGAGTCAAAGGCCACATATTAAAGAGGTTTCCACAAATTCTGTCAAAAAAGGAAAGAAGATGATTGAAAAGAATTATGAACATATTCATGTGCTAGGTTTCACACTGAGTCTTTTCAAATTCTGTGGCTTATTTGAGCTTCCTTTTTTTCCTTTTTAAAATATTCTTTGGTTAACATTCATTAACCATACCCTGCTGATAGCAAGAAATAAATTTAATAGGCAGCTGGGTGAGAGGGAATATAGGAGAGTTAAAATTACTCTGGACTAGTGAAGCAAAGACTTCTCCTCCTCCAACTCCAATCCTTATTAAAAACATGTTACCAATTAAGATGTATATTAAAATGCCCTTTCAATCCTATTGCATGTATTATTACATTATCAAAGATGTACTCAAATAAATATTGATTAGCAAATTTATTACTTTAAAGTAATATGTGTGTGTATATAGAGGAGAGAGAACATTATATGTATATGTGCATGAATACTTTTTAAAATATTTACATATCCATACATACACATTCATATACATATATGCATATAGTACACACAGATATGCATCATTAATCTGTTGAACTTGACATTTGATTCATCAGCACTACATTTCTAATACCTGACATTCATAACCTTATACTGAAGAAGCTGAATGACATACTGAAACTTTCAAAAACATGGTTTAAATAAAAATTCATAATTTCCTACTTTACTTGACTCCACAGCTTATCAATTCTCTCAGGGCAACATTGGGTCCCACATTCTTTAGCCATCTTCTCCAAATACTTTTTATCATTAAAATTCTTTTATAACTATATCACCCCATTCCTACATTTGCATATAGACAATATTTTTTTCATCTTCTCTCTTTTGTTGAAGACTGAGTTGTATAAACTTTATCCCATTTTTAGACCCAAAATCTGTTCCTTATATTCTCTTTTTTCCTATATAGGAATCACTACCCCTTTATTCATTTATTTCTCCTGTACTGTAGCCTATTCAAGGTTCTAAACCATAAAGTGACACTCCTTTATATCATTATCTATTCTTCGCTTCCATCTCAAACACATATGTTGAAAGAATAGTTTTCAAATTCCCCCTGACAATCACAGGCTGTGGCAATCTAGCATCTACGCAACACTACTGGCCAAGGTAAGCAATGATGTGATTGCTAACTTCCATGGAATTTCTCTGTTTATCTTATTTAACCTTTCAGGTGAGTTTAAATCTCTCTTTTTAAACATTCTGAGCCCATAGAAGCCATACAATGTGCCCTCCTGATTCTTCTTCTTTGCTTTTCTCTTAAATGTCGATGTCTTTGAAAATTGATCCTTAGAAAAAGAATTTTTGAGCACTAACAATCATCCTGGAGTTTTAGTCCAACCTTTGCAACAATAGCTATTAAATCTTTTTCCAATCCAGGCCACCCATATTAACAATTATGGGTTTTTTTAAGTATATATTCAGTAATTTACTAAATAGCTCCATTGGATATCCTCAAAACATATTAAATACATCATTTCTGAAATTCAACTGATCATGTTTTCCCTAAATCTGTTATTATTGCACATCATTCCCAGGCACAAGCTTCATATTTATGATAGTTTCCTCCTCAATCCACTCTCCCACACCAAACTTGTCAGTTCCTGTCGACGGCTTTTCCTCATTATGTATCATATCTATCCATTACTCTCTTTTTTACACGTTGACACAATCTCTTACTTTTGTCAATTATCTCTTATTATAAATCAATAATTTTTGAAGCCTCTGGCTTCTAGTCTTTCCCTCTCCTCTGACTTTATGCTTCCATTACCACCAAGTTGTTTTCTCTAGAACACAAACCTTGGCGCGATCTTCTTGCTCCCAATGCTTTATGGCTTCTAATTGTTTGCAAGGTAAAGCCTAAACTCCTTAGGGAGCTTACAAAACCCTTTACGGTGTGATACCCATCTAAATCTTTTGCCTCATCTTTCTCAAAAATACTTCAGTAGAGCGGATGTTGTGGCTGTTTGGATCTTAAATACCACCCAAAGGCCATATGTTGAAGGCTTGAGATCTACTCTGTGGTACTACTGGAGGGTGCTGGAACTTTCAGGAGATGAACCCAGGGGAGTGAAGTAAGGCCACTGGACACATGACCTTGAAAGGGATCTTGGTATCCCGGCCCCTTCCTGTCTCAGTCTTGGATTCCTGGCTATCATGAAATAAACATCTTCCTCTACCATGTACTTCTGCCATGATGATGTTTTGCTTTACCACACGCCCAAAAGAAACAGGCTCAAGTGACTTTGGATTGAAACCTTGAGCAAAACTGGATCTTTCTTCCTTTTAAAGTTGTTGTGTCAGGTATTTTGTCACAGTGACAAAAGCTGATAGCTGACTGTGTACCATATATATATATATATATATATAAATACTTTTTTTAGAAATAGTTACAACACAACTTTGTCTCCTTGCTTAACACCTTATCAGCCTGGCCAGGATAACTAAAAAAGCTTATTTACATTCATACATGAAGTTAATCACTTCCATCTTTATGATGATACCTTGCATTAAAACTGATTTTTATTGCTGAATTGCCACATTGAACTACCATATATTTGTATTCCTATTTCTTTGTCTACCTTCATGTTCTAGAAGCTACTTTATCCAGAGAATAGCTTATACTTTCCTGTATCCCCTGTGCCTGGCATGCAGAGACTCAAAAATATATGATAAATAAACAAATTCATAAGCATTTATCTTTGTGAGGAATGACAAGACACATTGTTAGTAGGGAAAGAAGAGGAACCATCATCGAAATATACACTAATAAAATTTCATGGAGAATTGTGAACATGCTACAAAGATCACGAACGCTCTCAATTAGTGTGTAAACTACTCCCAGTTTTGTTCTGTCTTATTACCCATGGAAAAAAATATCAATAAGACTATCTGAATTGTATCCTCCTCTCACTGTAGGTGTAATTGAAAACAAAGATAATCCTCCTCATATTATATAAAGATTGCACTTCAAAATTTTAATTCAGTCGTTTTGGAACTCTTTTTTTTTCTCTTATAGAAGTAGTATTTCAGACTGTTCTGCATTTTTTTTAGGCAGGTCACAAAAGACAGTTCTACCCTTGGGAGATCTGATTATAATGTAAATTGCTTCTTAACTGCATTTTATGTAACAGAGGTATTCAAAATAACACATTTTTTTTTTTTTTTGCCCTTCTGAAAAACAGGGAACCTGCTATTTCCTGCTGTTCTTTATCAGAAGTCTAATTTTTTTAACAAGGAGTGTGACTTGGTTTAGAAGTTTCCATACTCCAACAGATTGCCTATGTTTTTAGAGAGGTGGATAATTGTTTTCATGCAGTTGAAGAGATAACTCTCTGGTTTCAACTCATGACATTTACTCCCATTATAGTCCATGTGATGTGGTGGGTACTATGGAAAAAACTGTGATCTACAACAGTGGCTAAGTTTTAAGGGCATTAGAGAACTGGGAACCTGGTGCTCCCACTTGTCTATCACAGAAAGTGCACAATATTTAATAAAAGGTGAGGTTGTGGAAAGTGTGAGCTGAGGACATTTCATAGGGGTTCTCAAATGTCATGCTAACAATATTACCCTTAAATAGGATTCATTAAGATGCCACTGAGAGCTATGGATACATCCTCTGGGCGGTTTAATTAGGAGGTGGTAAGATGACTGTTGGCACACTGCAACAGTAGGACCCTTGTCCTCAAAACTAAGGATGGGTGATCGAATATCCCCCCTCTAGGAACAAAAGCCAACATGGGCACAAAACTATGCTGTGAAATTTTATATATACTGTTTTCATTAGACAAAGAGTGTCACTAAGCCTTCTAAAATTAATACTTACTGAATTACTATATTTAATGTATACAAAAAAGCTCAAACATTACACATTAAGAATCTTTATACTAGGCATCTGACAGAAAATAACCGTTATTTGAGAAAAGAAAATCTTTTTTTCCTGTCACAATGATATATAATCAGTCTTTATGAAAATATTCACCATGAGGATGACAATCCTTTGGGGAGAAAAAAAAAAAAGTGATTTCCCCTGTCAGTTACACAGAAGCACAAGCAATTCCATACACTATCACAGATTCATCGATTCCAGAAGTCTGAAAACAGTACTTCTAATAAAAAAAAAAATCACATTACAATGAAAATTATGAAAAGATACTTAGAGAAATCCTAATGTCAATCACATTGAGTCAAGCCTAATCTTTCGGATCACTGAGATCTCACTCTTTGCTGGCAGCCTAGGAGAAGACCTTCAACTCCATGAAGAAATGTGATGATTAGAAAATTGGGTGAGCATCCCTATCCTCATTTCTCTAACACCTTAGAGATATCTTAAAATTATTTGGCAGCCCCTATATAGAAGCATAGACATTCTTTTTCTTTAATTTGGTTTTTACTTTGTACATAGTGTCAACCATCAACAGAATCTATAAACCTTATTAAGAGTGATAGCAGTCACATGCTCTCATTTATTCTGCTAGCCCCTTCTATAGGCATCTGTGTTCACATCTATAAATAATATGCTTCTATTGCTCTTCTTGGATTTTTTTAAAGGTGACCTCTATTGATTTCTTACTATGAAATTTAATAACAAAGTTCCCTTTGTTTCCCCAGATATAGACCATTTTCTCTGTGTGCAATCATGCACAAATATATCCTTCCCCTCATTTCCTTCCCAAAATATAGTTCCAACATAATTTTATTAGTTTAGCTTATAATGAAGGCTGATATTATGACAAAGTGTGAAGGCTAGTCACCATTAGCCTTGGTAAATATCAGAATAGTGATTTCCTCTGGCTGAACTTTAGTTTTTAAAACAATTTTCTTATCTTATCCTTTGCTTAGCTATCTGAGAACTTACAGTTTCTTTATGCCAAAATCTCTGCTGTTAATATCAATCTCCCTTAGCAAATTCAAACATATCAGATGTTTTGTTGACTTAAACTCTCAGAGAAATCTTTCCTCAGGACTGCTAAAGACCTGCAGTCTGTGTTGATTGATTCTGGGGCCCAAGACTCACTTCTGCAGGGAAACTTCCTTCTCCTTTATTTGAATCAGGTCTGCTTCTCAGGCCACATGTTTTCAAGTCTCCTCATTTCTTTTCTTTTCCCTCCTCCTCTTCCTCTTTTTTTCTTCTTTTCTCTCTTAGTCGACTTCATTTTATAATTCTGTAGAGAAACAATCAATAGAATATATATAAAGAGGATCGTCATAAGGAATTGGTGGTTGTGGTCATCGAGGTTCAGACATCCCATGATCTACCAGGCAGAAAGACCAGACTCAGAAAACAATTATACTAGAAGTCAGTTCCAGGCCAGAGACCTGAAAATTAAAGAAAATCATGGTACAAGTTTTGGTCCAAGGGCAGAGGGCTAACACCCCAGCCAAAGTAGTCAGACAGAAGGAAGGAGAAAACCTCCTTCCTCTACTTTTATTCTGTTCAGGTCCTCAGTGGACTGGAGAATGCCCACCACATTGCGGGGAACCAACAGCTTTATTGAGTTCATTCCTTCAATGCTAATGTCATCTGGAAAAACAGATACGCTCTGAACGAAGGCTTAGGCAAATGTCCATGGACCCTGATCCTGTCAAGTTGACCCCCAAATTATTACAGATGGAGCACATAAACCAGTGTCTTCCCTAGAAAAGAGATGAATGAGATAACTTTTGAGATTATTTATGTTTAAAAATAATTCTGTCTTAATATTAAATATAGAATTCAGGAAACCAGTTTTCTTAGGACTTTGAAGGTGTTTTTTGATTATTGGTGATGATGGTGCTTTTGGTTTCATATTTTTTTAAAACTTTCTTTTCTTGGTTGCCTGTCCTTCTGTTGAGATCTTTGATGCCATTCTGATTCCTGGCCTTTTTCAGGTGACTTATATCTCCTTCCTATCCCAAAACTTCTGAGATTCTCTCTTTGCCATATTTCAGTTTTTGAGAATTTCAATGTGATATGCTGTGTTAAAGGGACCAGGTGGTTCCTTTGTACATGGGTAACACAGTCTGCTATTCTGGAAAATGTGGAACAATTTTGATATTTTATATTTCTCCTTGTTTGTTTTTTGTTATGTTTTGTTTTTTAACTTTTGAGAATATTATTGTCAAGCAATGGAGAACCAATTTCTAATTTTTCTAATTTTGTTAATGTCTCTCAACTATTTGTTATCAATTTTTCTATTTTCTGCTATTCTAGGCTATTTCCACAACTGTACTTTCCAAACTTTCACATCAATATTTTAAAAATTTTCTAAAGGCATACAGAACATCTTCAGAATACACAAGCCCCGTATTTTTCTCCAGGAATAGTTCTTAGTTCTCTCACTTAGTTTCATGGCTTATAATATCTTCTCTTATTTCTCTGAATATATTAATAATAAATTATTTGAATTTTTATCTCTTGCTTTGTTTCTATTTGCTCCAATTGATTTTTCTTTTACTTTTCTTATGTTATAGATTTTGGCCTCCATCTTTCCTGTTGAATTTTCCTCAAAATAATGATTTCTAATTTTTCACTAATCTTTATGATTAAAGCATTAAGAAGAGGATTGGAAATTCTCTGCTCATGAGTTTAATTTATGGGCCTGTGGGCTGTTCAGAGACTGTCCTGTCCCCTGATCATGGGGGTTAAATTTGTGAATATTCCAATAGTCAAGGGAAGAAAAGGGAAGGAGTCACAAGTCTTAGGATATGAACTTTTACATCATCCTCTAAGTTGGAAATGTCATTTTAAATGAAAGATGGGGAAAAAAGGAAATTTCTCTTGTTTTTTTGTTTTGTTTTGTTTTCATTATTCAGATTATGCTACAACTATTCGGTATTTATATGATAGTTAAATATGAATAGCTTTTAGATAAGCATAGTCCACATATAAATAAAAACATAAAGAAACCCTAGAATTTGTAGGTAAAGAAGTAAAGGATATGAGGAAAAGTATCCTATAGTTTGGTACAGATTATGCCTTTGTTTGGACTGCACAACACAAAGGTGGTGCAGTCCACACACCATACTCAAAAAAGTTTCCCATAAACATTCTGTTAGCACTCAAGAGAGTCAGTCCTGCTTCTCCCAGGCTGATAGTACCCATAATTCTGTTCTGTAACAATAAGTCCATTCTACAACTTCAGTCTGATTCTGGAGTGGAATGACCGCGTTCCTTTATAACTACACTCAATCATACCTGCACTGGACTGTGTATGAGGAACTATTGTTAGTTTCTTCATGATAAAGATGTGGAAAGTTCTAAAAATTGAACAGTCTATTCTTTGCTTCTTTATCTTAAAGATATAATATCAAAACGTTCCTCTGCCTTCTCTTCTCTTTATTCTTCAGGACTGAGATCAAAGATCAACCTTCACATAAGAAGATTCCCAACAATATAATCTTTCAAAATTGTCAGTGAAGATTGCATTTTCAAGTTTGAATCTCTCCTCTCTTTGGATAAAATTCACAGGCATTGTCATAGGATGTATGATGAGGGATGGAAAGAAGTTGATGAATTTAAAAGGACTTTTCAATAAGAGAGAAAGTGGTTTAAAATATATATACATCTTTATAAAGTGTTCTCCCTTGAGCCAAATGTGGACTATGGCAATGTCAACTTCTATGTAGGTAAAAGATCTCATAAAATCAAATCTCATAAAATTCAGCAAACCCAAAGTACTTCTTTAAATTACATGAAAATCTCACACACTGGAGTGACTAATACAATGCATGTAGCAGTAACTTCTACTTCACCAATCAGTGGTGAATTTGGTACTCTAATATATGTTTTCTGATTCTACCAGGTTTAATGGAGTATGACAGAGCCCTAAAGTTTAATGGTGTCATCAGAGCCCAGATGATGGAGTCTGTTTTGAGTTTTAAATAGCCCCCCATGATTATGTGTTACAGAGAGACTCTCTAATATTTCCCACAGAGAAATAGGCATTTGAGTTTCATTATGTTCAGTTATTCAGATAACCTTTCTGTGCATTCAAACACCTGTGACTTCTTTGACTTTCTTTCAGCTGGGCAGAGAGACTTGATTACACAAAGAAAATAGTCCTGCTTGTTTATCTGATCAGCTAATGCTTTCCAACAAGCGAAGATCTAAGTCGTAGAAAGACCTGGGCAATGCAGTGAATTTATTCCCCAAATATCCTAGGTTAAATTGAGGCTGAGATGGTTTTGAAACCATTGGGCTGATTTCTCTTACTACACTTTGACTTTCCATCATTTGCTACATCTTCTCTCTTAATATGAGAAATTTAACTGTGTTTACACATCTCATGTTAATATATTTACCATATTAAAACCCACATTTATGGTGGATGTAGAAGCTTGCTTAGACCAACAACTTTAAAACAACAAAACGTTGTTTTGTAAAGACTACAAAAGCAACCAAATTTGTACTCATAAACGTGATTCCCACAAAGCTCATCAGCTGTATATCTGAGGTAATAGGTTAAAACATAGTTTATATTGATTCATATTGCAGAAGTTCAAACAATTGTACTTAACCCAACTGAAAGGTAAATTAGCGAAGTTTATTAATACTGATTTTGATACTTGAAAACAGATCATAAAAAATTATTCACATTGGCAGCAATCTTTTCCTGACAGGAGCTGAGCAACAAGTAATATGTAAGCAAATTTGGGTCTGGGGTTGTGGCTCAGCAGTAGAGCGCTCACATGTGTGAGATGCTGGGTTCAATCCTCAGCACTACATAAAAATAAATAAAATAAAGGTATTGTGTCCAAATACAACTAAAAAAAATATATTTTTAAAAAAGCAAGCAAATAAAACAGTACACAAATAAGCAATACAGTCTACTGTCATATATCAAGTATCCAGAAAAGTTAAACTTAGAGAAGTAGTTGTCAAATTTCCACTGTTCTTGGCATCTAACTTTTGTTATAAACTTTTGGTTACAAAGTTTTATATAAGGGATTATTTTGGTAGTTGAATCAAACGTTATCTTCTCTCAATATGTCATTTTCTGTTTATTTTGACATCAGAAAACTGTACAATATTCTTTACTCATTTTTTTAACAAATAAAATACTTTCAGAAAGAAATGATAAATTTATTTCATATGAAAGTATACCCTAGAATCTAGAATAGACTATATTAAGACATGTTCTAATTATTATAATCAATTTTATTCATAAACATTTGGATTTACTAAAATATAATTAACTTTAATCCAGCTATCTTTTCTCATTTTTTATTATTTTCATCAGAAAACATTTACTAAAATATATTTTTACTTATCCTAGTTGTCATTACTATACATAGAATATTATTACATATAATTACTGGCTATTTTTGATAAATTCTGATTAGAACATTGAAAAAAATCACAAATTTTATATTTTAGTTTTCCATTGGCTTATCAATAGAATATGAGTAAATTGTTAGGCCAAATCACTTATTCTCATATATATAGACCAAATTTAAATGAGACTTTTAAATATTTAAATTTTTATCCTTTTTCAGGTATAACAGAAGATATTCTGCATCTAAACCACAAATAATTAGAATAACAGGGTTCATTTACTTCTTGTTTATATATTTTTATACACATAAAACTAGAAGACTAAAATCAGAATGTAATATGAGATGGAGAGGCTTTGTTTGTTTATAATACTCTGGATCTAAACTCTTCATTTATAGAATTTAAAATCAGAAATTTTCAAAATTAGCAAAATAATTGGATAAAAAGAAATTTTGTCCAAAAACTGTTGAGTTCATGAAAAATAATATGGAATGAAAAATAAATAAAACTTACAGAGGGGATACATTTTAAAATGAACATGAACCCAGAGAAAAGTTGTAATCTGATACAAATACTGTGCCCCCCCAACCCCCTAGGGATAGAGCAATGTGGAATTATCATTAGATTTCTGGGAATGTGGAAACTTGACTTCTTGTGCCAGGGTATGTGAAGAAAAGCAGAGTCCTCAAATTTGAGACTGTCTGGCAGGCAGAGTTTTATTAAAAAAAAAAAAAAAAATGTTACAACTCTTGGTTAAAACTTTAACCATTTTGAGACATAGAGGAATTTTTTTCAAAATCCTGTAGTAAAAGTATTGATTTGTAGTCATTCAAAATCTGATAGTATCCAAAAAAGTTAAAGAGGAACAAATAGCTAGATAACTCAAGAAAACACATTTGCTTTTGACAGATGAACAAACAATAGAGCCATTTGGGTTTTGCATTTAAGTATATTGCGGCACTCTGTCTGACTAAGCATTGGAATAGTGTTCTCAGAATAAAAATAGGGGTAGAAGAAGGGACAAATGCCTCAGCAAAACAATAAAATATCAGGGAACAATCGTGGCTGTAAATGCACCAGCTATTTGAATGAATGAGCTAGTACTTTTTCCCATCCTAACAATCTGGTTTCTCTGTTATAAAAATGAAAATACTTTCAAATGAACTGAAACATTGCTCTCATGGAAATGTAATCTTCAGATTTCTCCATCATACAGCTGAACTGAATGCGGAACAAGGTTTTAAAATAATATCCTGCCCCCAAGATCATTTCATTTTTATGTTTTAAAAAGAATTATCTTAATTGAAGTGATATTTCTGGCGATTTTTAACTGACTCTTATTTTTTCCTATTTTTATTCTGTTTATGTTAATCACGTCTATTTTCTTTCTGATAAAATTTTAAATTTTAACTATATTAGTAACCAGTAAGGTAATTAATTACCTTAAAGCAATTATCACTACGAAAAATGTATGTCAATGATAATGAATAATAGAAAATTGCACTGACAACCAAGGAGCAAAACAAGATGCACATGATGTTTAGAAACTATAGGGAAATTTGATCTTGAAACTATTTATTTTTTAATTTATAATTCTATATTGGTGTCTATATTTGGTCTTTTTGATTAAAATAGCCACAGCTAACATACCTGTTGAAATTCATTATTAACGCAATCGATAGGCTCATATTCGCAGCACTCACACATTGCATCTTCAAAAAAACAGAAGCTTTACTTCACCCAATAAATGAAACCCTAACAGGAAAATGTACAGCAACATCTTCCCTTAACTGCTGCAGGGTTAGTTACCCAGATGTGGAATTTTATCACATCTTTGGAATTTTACCCATGTCTCTGTATTCATATTTTTAATTCACCCAAACTCTGATTCAGTACTACTGCTAACCTTTTGGAACGATCTGTTTTTGCTCATTTTTTTTTCTTCTTTATGTTTTCATTCAACCTCCAGTTCTGAACTTTCTTCTATCTCTCTTCCCTCATTTCCTCCTTCCATCCCGCTTTGCTATCTTTCCACTACTCTGTGCTTCTCGCCTTCCTTTTTTCTTTCTCCCCCCTTTCCTTGTCTCCTTTGGGAAGTTGACCACATTTTAGAGTCAGACTCTGCTCTATAGAACTTGTCCTTGTAATTCAGCTTATTGGTGGATACACAGTCTCTGCATTCAGCTCTTTTTTTTTTTTTTTTTTTCTTATCAGTTGGCACCTCATCATATTCTGGACTGTGACCACCATCCTAGAACCATGACCCATCATGACACTGGGTATCATTAACGGAAAGTTTTGTGCTTCCAAATCATTTTTTTTTAAGAATTTCTTGATATTCTATGGCTTGCCTTCAATTTTGATCCTGTATTTGTCAAGTGCCCAAGATTACCTTCTGTCTTGTCACCAACCATTCCTGTTTGGTGACGGTGTACTTGGGAAAAGGCTGCACAATCGTTCTGGTTCCACTCAATGTCCACATACCCACCCTCCTCCCTTTGCTTGCATCCCACCAACTATTTCCCACATCCCCTTTACTGCAGCACATCTCTCCTTAGTTGATGTGATTGTGTTTACCTCCCTGTAAACCCTACCAATCCTGAATGGTCTGTCATTGTCTGCCTTTAAAATCTTTCCTCTTCCTCTCTTTAAATAATGATGGGCTGAGTTATATCCAAAGCTCACCCTGCAGAATATTTCCTCAGTACTTTACAAAAAACACCAGACAAAAATTCCATTTTAAAAGAGTTGCATTTTTCCCCTTTTTAGAATGTTATGCTCTTCCTACCATTGTTTTTGATTCCTGTCTTTAGGCTCCCCTCATGCCATCCTTTGTCTGACATTCACAGGTGAGTCTTTTAAATTTTCTCTTGATACCATTAGCTAATCTCTTATATCCAGATTGAATGTTCCGTATAGATTTTTTTAAAAAAAGTTAAAAAGTCTCTGCAGTATTCTTAAGATCTATGCAGCATTAAATATTGCCTTTTAAATTTGTCGTTCATCATCAAAACTTAATCAAGAGGCTATGTGGAGAAGTTAATATCTACAATTGTGATATTTGGGGATGACCCTTAGATATTTGAGTTTTCAGAAATTAATCAGAAAAATGAGGAGCCTCACCCAAGATTATGCTGCAATTGCTCTGTATATGACACACTCTCTCATAAGCTCTCTTCAGCACATGAGAAACAGCTTCTCAGCCCTTATCTGCAAACTGCCGTGCTCTGGATGCTCCATTGCACAGCTCCGGGAAGCCTGGAGTGATTGCTGAATGGGAAATGTTCCCTGAAAGGTCTGTACTAAAGGCTTAGTCCCCAGCTTGGCACTATTGGGAAGTGGTGGAAACTTTAAGAACCTGCCAACTAGGATTCTCCTGCTCATTGGGGGCATGCCCCTGAAAGACTAATGGACCGTAGACCCTAGACCCTTTCTCTTTCTCCATTTCACTTCCCATCTGCTCTATCACACACTGCCAGCCACATATTCTGCCTCACCACAGGCCCAAAGGCAGCCAGGCCCACTGACCATGGACTGAAACCATAAGCCAAAATAAAAAGAAATTGTTTTTCTCCTTTTAAGTTGGTTATCTCAGATATTTTGTTTCAGAAATGGAAAACTGACTAACACATTTAGTATATTACAACAAACTCCTTCCTAGACAAGTTCAGGAATCCAGGATATGATTCCATCCATCACAGACAGAGCCCGTCAGTCTATGAATCAAGCTTCCTGGCACTGTATTAAATTTATGCAGCTTGAGACTGATTACTTCTCCAAGATACTGGCTTGAAATGATATTTCCATTCCTAATTATTTTTCTCACCAGTGCAGTAGCTTGAATTCCACCTCTTCACTTTTCTGAATTCAGAGGGAGTTATCTTTGACACTAATGGGGGAAGGGCAATCATAAAGCAAAGCTGCCCATGCCTCAGAAACTTAAGTAGTGAGAGTTGTGGGGTTTGTACTTGCCATAATGGCCAACTAAATTGCCTTTCATAGTTTAGGCTTGCACAAACACTCATAGAAATGAGACCATCATGACAACTGTATCTGGCTGCCATTGTCAGAGATCTCACTGCCAATATTACTGCTGCCACTTCAGATATGACAGGAGCACCTCTGAAATTACAACAGAGGATACAACATAGGCCACCAATTTGCAATGAGGTGCCTTTCATTGCTCACCAGTTCATTCAAAGTGTTGTTTGTTACAGTTTGTCCAGTGTTTATAATAATTAGTACGGGAGAGATCGTTCAAGAGAAGGTAGGTTGTCATTACTTTAGGAAGATACTATAATAGGTATTGAATTCTTCCCTTTACCCAACATACACACCCAATAGATTTTGCCAGATTCTAGCTTATTGTGGGCAAATTCCTTCAAAACAAATTGTTTTATACAAATCTAAGATTGCATCCAAACAAATTCAAATAAAGTAGTCTCACTCTCTCCTTTACGTTTATAGTTTCTTCTTATTTCTGTTTAATATGCTCTTTTTATCTCATTAATTTTCACAGCTAGGTGCATTCTCTTATTGTTAGGATCTTGTAAAGTGTTTTCCTTCTCCTGGTCTAATACGTCATATGCAGAATATATGAAAGATATGCATTCAAGGATATGGAATGGGCAAAGTTAACCACAATTCTGGTATATTTTATGCCATGTATTTTCAACTTTGCAAAATCATTAGCCATATTTTATATCAAATACTTTAGAAATAAATGTAAAAACAAGTAAATAAATACTAGAGAAGAGTGTATAATTTGGACATTTATTGCATGGACAGTAAAAGATAAATTGATTCATTTTATTTTCTATCGCAAAGACAAAAGCACAGCACCAAAAGAGCTTTTTAAGGTTGCAAAGGAAACATATCCCAATCTTAGAAATGCTGCTTTGCAGCCCACATACCAGGAGACTCAAAAGGCTGGTAGGCTTGAGTAGGGTTTGGAAGAAGAAAGGGCTTTGCAGCGTGTCCTGGCTACAGTTCAAGCAACCCTCAGCTTGATCACAGACTCTGGCAGACTCTGGAGTTGGTGACACTATCTCAGTGGGGAGAAGATGCCAGTGTAGTATTTATAGTGCGATCCGTGGACAATTAAAACACAGTAAAGCCTTATCATCTGCACCAAATGATTAACACCTGTCAATAAAGACTTCTGGAGTGGTATTAAGCCCTGATACAAAGAGAAACCTGTCTAAGGAGCAACAATTAAACATATGTCCATAAATATTCATAAGGAGGTAGTTTTTATCAGACCTACTGTCATAAAGTGAGAAGCAGTCCATGATAGGTTGGAAATGGGACATGAGGGATAGGTGAAAGCTGACTAAGAGAGCAAGATGAACAGTCGTCCAAATCAACACACAGCCCACCCTGCCTGCATCCTCACCTATGTCCCAGAGATGGCAGAAATGGAAGGTACAAATGACCCAACAGCATATTCTGTGTACCAAGGTTGATTTAGCCACCATCACGCCAAATTTCCCACCTATCAGTGACAGTTACCAAAGCAGACATCCACCATGGTATTATTTCCCCAGAAAAGCACTGTCCACTGGGCCACCGAGTTTCCTACCCTGGTCTCCTGTCCCAGAGAATCCAGTGGCCCATCCTCAGCAGAGATAGATTTTACATTCTCATCTAGCCCTCCATCCAGTGCCTCTAAAGGGGACTGTCAGGGGGTTCATGGAAGACCTCATCTGTGACCATGTGGGACCTACAGACCAGTGGCTTTCAGCTGGAATTCTGAACCTCTCTCTCTTGCCAACTTTAAAACTTAGCAAATTTTCAAAAAGTGAAAATATCAACAATAGGGTAGGGCTCACTTCTCCACATCTCTGACCTTTATGTAGGACCTTATCCCTCCAAATCCTGGCTGCCCCCAACTCAAGTTTTTGTCCCCAGACACTCAGCACTTCCAATTGTTCTGATAGCCTCTTTGCTCCATAGCTATTGACTTTCCCCCCTCTTTTCTCCCTTTCTCCTTTCTACTCACAGAAAATAAAGCATTTGCAAGTGTCCTAGGAAGAAAATCAAATTACAGAATGATGATGGTTTCTTTGTGGTGCCCTTCTATGGCATTTTGGCCTCAAGATAATTCTTCATAGCTCAAAGCAGGAGCATGTACCTTATGTGTGCTTAATACAACTGTAAGGGTCAATGGCAAGAGTTACTGCTCCATAAATTAATCATTTAGAAATGACATGTGTAGCTAGTTGTGGTTGTGCACATTTGTAATCCCAGTGGCTCTGGAGGCTGAGGCAGAAGGATACAAGTTCAAACCCAGCCTCAGTAACTTAGCAAGACCTTGTCTCAAAATAAAAGATAAAAAGGGCTGGAGATGTAGTTTGGTGGTAAAGTATCCCTAGGTTCCATACCTTATAACCCCTTAAAAATAAAAAAAGAAAGAAATGACATTTGGAAATTTTATAGTATTTCTTAGATAGAAAATCAATATCACTTGAAAGAGAAGCTCACAATATGTAAAAGAAAATATGTGTTTGAAATTCATTAATGAATAAATGTATCTCATTATGGTCTAATGACCCTCAAAAGTATCAATAGTACTATTTATTTTAAAAATTAAGAGCACAGAGAAGTTAAGAAACCCTCTTTGGTTTTCTGAGGTCATAAAGCTAGGTAATAAACAGTAGACCCAACAATTGAACCAAGGAAGTTTGGCTTTAGAGCCCAAAACTAAACTACTATATTTATTTACAAACATGAAAAATATTTCAATGATATTACATTTTAGTTCAGTTCTATTTTTTGCTGAGATAATGGAAGTGTAGAACAATGCTAAAGCACATTAGTAATAAGATTTTTTTGCCTGACACATTGAAAAGAATTGAAGTAGAATTTTAAAAATATATATATATGTACATATACATACACACACACACACACACACACACACACATACATATATATATGTGTAGTTCAGTTTTTCTAAACAAATCAAGGGATATATATGTTTTGTACAAAAACAAACAAAAAAACTATAAGTTCTACCAGATTCATTTTAATAAAATTTTCATTAAATATTTCACATAAATTTATTATGTATTAAAAACTATAAAATAATGGTAAAAAGTTTTTTCCAAAGTCTCTCATCCTCTCCAAAGACTACATTGGTGTGAGACCATATTGTTTGGGTGCTACTCAATGCAGGTTATGTACACCAATTAGTGAATATTTCTTTCTTTTTTTTTTTAAGAGAGAGAGAGAGAGAGAGAGAGAGAGAGAATTTTTAATATTTATTTTTTAGTTTTTGGCGGACACAACATCTTTGTTTGTATGTGGTGCTGAGGATCGAACCCAGGGCGCACGCATGCCAGGCAAGCGCGCTACCATTTGAGCCACATCCCCATCCCAGTGAATATTTCTTTATGACAAATATTTATTAATGTATCATTATTTTTTATTTATTTTCAATGAAAGCAAATGATTGGAAATCACCTGGCTTGAAATAAAGTTTTTTAGACTCATTTATTGTGTCAAATTCTGTTAAGTACTCCAAAAAGCCTTTATTTACCCAGATATATCAAATAATTCTTCTTCCTACCTGGTTTTCTTTTGTTTAGAAGAACCATGTTCATCCAGATGCATTCAGAAGATTTTGAGAAATTAAAAAATCATTATTTTTTAAAAAATGATTCTATAGTATCATCTGCTTTTCTGGCATAGGTCATATTTTTGAATCCATAGGAAAATACCTGCTATATAATCTAATTTTCAAAGCTAGACCTATTGTTACACAAAACAGTGACAGCATACTTTCAGAAAAATCCTGACTTTACTCAATTCTGAAATAGTTCTCATCTTAGGATCCATTAGATAAGTAGGTGATAGCAAGATAGATGATAGGTAGACTGACACATGGATAAATGAGGTGTAGGGCCTTGCTGGGAGTTGAATGCATTACTGCTTTCTTCTTCAGGGACAATACATTGATAAAAATCTAGCAATAGACAAGCTGAGGTTATAATACGAGAATTATTTCTGGAAAATTCAGAATTCAGGAGAGATTTTCCTTTCATTTACAAAATGAGAGAAGTAATTATGAAAAGAAAAGGATCCCTATGGAGGCTGAAATCTGTAAATTGAAATTAGCTGTACCCATTTGACACTTGAGAAGGCTTCTGGAACCCTCAAGGATGGTATTCAGATTCCATTTTGATAGCCATGACACCACTCATTATCAGTGAGGAGTCCTGCTTCCCCAGATGTTGAAGTATAAGTCAGAGAGGTGTGCTGAGGCAAGCATATAAAGCAGGGTTTATTTAAAGGGGTAATGCAGGCTTCTCCTGGGAGGGAGAAGGGGGCCTTAACTGGTATCTTGGTATCCCAAGAAGTGAGAGTGGTCTGCCTTTTTTATATGCCTTAGGCTCCCTTTGATCTCCTGCTCTCTTCCCCTTATCTCTCTCCCTCCTGTGTATGTGACTGGGCCCAGGAGGTGGCCCAGATGGAATGGGCTGGTGAGAAGCTGATGGGCTGGTGGGGCCAAGGTGGAGTGATCCTGGCAGGAAAGGGGCCCTGAACACATTACTTTTACAAGTCCCTGTAGAGAGGGACAATTTTGGGACAGGTTACCTTAGCAACAGATTGGAGCAGGGGCAGGTCACATTGATAAAGGTGGAGGAAGGTCTCTGCAGGCATGAACACTCCAGTCCCTAAGGGGTGATCTCCAACTTCCCAGACCCAAATTGGCCTTCATTCTCTCCATCCAGCCCAGATCATCTATCTATACTAACTGCCTGTGACTGTAAAGATATTTTGCATGATTTGTTAAACTCTTCTGAGTAACTTATGTAATTAATTCAACTGTGAGAAAAATCATAAACATAACATCCTATCATAAGCCATTATATTTCATTTAAAGCTTAAAGTTAATTAACTGCATTTTCTGATACTCTTAAGAATGCCATTAAAGTTTAGAACAACATGAAAGAGAGTTTTTTTATCTGAGAAATGTATTAGATATCAGCAATATCCCCCTCTTTCTCAACACATACAGGCCTTAATTTTCATTGTCATTACAATTTTGAATATTTCTTTGGTATTATTAATATGATATATTAGATATACTCAGGTCTGCTTAGAGACTAATAGAATAAGGTATGGCCTACCATCACTCCAAGTTTGATATGTTATTAATTCTATTTCATATGGTAAAGCAAAGCAGGGAAAAACTTTAGGCACAATTTAAATGGTGTTTTGAATATCATTACACATGCCCAGACAACACAGGACCAATACCTGCTACATACCTTTTCTTTAAAAATCCCCTAAAAAAAGCATTCCCACTTAGTGCTTAAAACATAATTGGTCTTTTTGAAGAAGTCATTCATTCTGCTCACAATGAATAGAAAACATTCTAGATCAATGATCTGCTTGGGATAGCACTTAAGTACTGTATCTGAAGTCCAAACAGATCTTTGGGAAAGGTACTGATAATGAGATCGAATGGCAATGGAGAAGATGAGAGATAGAAAACCTATAAAAAGGCATTAGCAGCTAAGTCTCAGGTACATGATGTTATAGCTAGGAGCACAGTTTTTTACTGTGGGAAAGATTTGCCTGCAATAGAGGAGTAATAGCAAGGTTTTCAAGCCCCTTATAATGAAGTGGAATTTTAAAGAAAGCCTTCTCTAGCTTTTGTTTTAACAAGGGAATTTTATAGGCATTCAGGAAATGGAAGTTACAATAATTTCCCAACCAGGTTCCAGGGTGTATTGCACCCTCTTTCAATGCTACTGACTAGTTTCAGTGTGGCTCTGAATAATTCATGTCTCAAACTTTATATTTTTCAGGAAGCAGATTTGGTAAAGAATCCTGTCCTATTCCATTGCTGACTCACTCTGTTCCTTCTTCCTTCCCTCCTGACAAGTATGTTTCTAATGGAAATGCGTAGTAGAATTTTTCTGTCCAAGAAAAGAAATGGAGGAAAATAGTTTACAGTTCATTTTATTTCAATTTGACTGCTTAAAATCAAAATTAGATCTTTTTGAAATTTGAATAAAGAAAAAATAATAAAGTCACATTTGTCAAGTCATATACACTGTAGGCTCATTTATTATAAGAAATGGGTTGTTATTTTCTAAAATAAAGGCTTTTTATAGTAGCACAGTTTGTTTTATATATACCAGATGGATAGGTGAAAGAGTGATGCATTCTGTATGGAATGCTACTAAAACCATATTGGGCATGCTACACTATTAAGAAAACTCATACACTTCTTCATTATTTATAAGGTAAAAATTGAAAAGTTGGAACAAATTTCTAAAAACTCATTGCCAAATGTATAGGCTCTTGGAATTTTCAATGTGCTCAGAGCTTAATGGACTGCTCCTTACACTACACGGCTTCCCTCTGCTAACTGCCTTCTCCATTGCACAGTTAATCATCTTCATTCCCAAAAAAGCCTCTTTCCTACCATGTCTATTTCTGTTAATGTCACCCTTGCCTTGCAGTCCCTGGGGTTCATGGATGCTCTTGTCATGATTTTTAACTTCTTTTCCTTTTTTGCTATCCACATATAATAAGAAACCAGTGCTACATATTCAACTTTGATTTTCTTGCAGATATCCCTCCTTTTCCATTCTCATTGCTATAATTTGAACTTTTATTAACTTTGGCCTGGGAAAGAATGGCCCCCAAACAAAATCAGGCCTGCCACCTGTTTTGTAAGCTTGTATTGGTATGCAGCCCCACACAGTCCTTTGCATATGGTCTATGGCTGCTTTCATTCTACAACAATAGACTTGAATGCTTCCGACAAAGACCACATGGCCCACAGCACCCAAAATATTTAGTATCTCTAGGGATAGATAACTGTAGGAAATCACAGGGATCATTGTTGTGTTATAGAATGACATTTGGTCACTTTCCCGCAGGCCCAATGAAGGAATGTATTAACTGAGAGAGAAATGAGGTAGGAAAATAGGGTAGAGTGTGGTTGCAGTGATTCAGGTTAAAAAATGAGAGAAACAATGACAAAGCAAGAGGGGACAAATTCAAGAAGAACTTGTGGGTTAATAGTGGTAGTATTTGTTAAGTAGAAATGAGGATTAAAACAACCATTTAATCATCCCTTCACCTAAAATCCACAAGTATTTCACCACTTCTTTCAGAACCTTTAAGAGTTCTGCTAGGACAAGTGTGTTTGATGTGTTTGTTCTCCTTCAACCTATCTGTGATCTCATGTCCTTAGAAGCCCTTCCTTTGTGCCCCTAGGACCTTCTTTAACTGCTCTCCCATGCTGTGCTTCCTCTGGCCCCACAGACTCCACAGTGGAGTTGCCCACTTCCACCTCGAAGTCTCTCTTTTCCATCTCGCAATTCAGTTCAGTCCATATCCAAACTTAAAAGTTTCTTTTCCTCTAAAAAGCCTTCCTTTATCCCCTGATAAGGTTGACAAAATATAGTATGAGTGCATAAGAGAGAAAGAGAGGAAGAAAGAAAGAAAGAAAGAAAGAAAGAAAGAAAGAAAGAAAGAAAACACAGACTTAGTAAAATCTATGTGAAAAGGTCATTTTATATATATATATATATATATATATATCTCCAATTATATGCTATCCTCAAACCAAATCTTTCTAACCCCTTAACATACCTGGATTTTCATGGTATTTTTTTCTTTTCTTTTCTTTTCTTTTATGGTTGTTTAATATCTGTCTCACCACCTAGAGCAAAATCTCCAGGAAGGTAGGAGACATTGCCACTGTATGCTCAACGCAGAGAACAACTGCTGGCACACAAAAAAAAAAAAAGCTCCATGATAAATTAATGATTAATAAATAGAAGGGGATGAAGTAAAAAATATCTCTATGATTTATGACTCTGCAATGAGCACGCAGTCATAAGGAGTATGAAATACAGAACAAGACAAAACATAGGGGACAGGATTACTTTTGTGTTTTGACATAATGTTTCTGAAATGCCTGAGCAGTTAGAAGGGGAACCTGGAGACCAGAAGAAGCTGTCACAGTTAGAAACAGGTATTTTGAATCTCTTATTGTAGTTAATGAGATGAACTAAGGAGACAGCTAACAAAACATGAAGGGCACCCAGAGAAATGTCTGCGTAATGAAAAAGTAGGGTAAGAGAAGTCTGTGATAGAGATCTGATGGCACAAATAAGAGTGGCCAAAAGAAAACCAAGGAAGAGTATTTAGCAATCTGTATGTTAGGTTTTGAAAAGGAAGAAACTTCACCCATGGGCACTGGACTGCTCCCTATTAACCAAACTCACATGTGAGTTGTGTATTTCAAAGAACATACAGATGGAAATAAACAAGATTGTATCAATGGTACTACACATTACTTGGATACCTTTAAGATTCTAGATATTCTATATATATTCAGAAAAAAAGAAGAATGAAAACAAACACAGATTTAGCAAAATCTATGTGAAAAAGTCAACACAATTCCAAGAATCCTTCTTATAAGCTCCTTCATCTGCAAGAGTATAAACAAGTTTTATTAAGAGAAACCAAGTTGAAATTTTAGATGTTTCAATCCCTAGATATATCCTAAAATGGTATGAATAATTGCCATCATTTACCACTAATTAAATAATACTAAATAATGTTTGTAAACAGCTGGGTGATATATAAGAAAATAAACCTTGAACTGAAGGATTCCTGATAATTCTACTCAGAGGTACAATGCTTCTACAGTGTTCCATCCACTTGAGAATTATCCGAAACCCTGTCTAGCCTCACTAAATAATTCTTTTCTAGAATTTTTAAAAAATTAATCAGTTTCAAAGAAATTCTTTATGAACACAGCATTTCGGGAGTGAATTCTTTCTTAAGTGGCATTATATGCTAAGGACTAATTTGAAGAATTTGACTAAATAGTTATTACAGATATGAAACATAAGATAAATATACTGTCAGAAGACCTGCACTCCTTTCTTGAAACTACTCCATGTCCAACTATAACATTGTACGTGCCCACCCTCCTGTAACAGACTTTTCTTTTACTATTAAACTATTATTTTCAGGCTTACCATTATTTTAATTCCTTCTTTGAAAGGTGGTATATGATATCATAGTCCTTTAAAAACATGTTCAACTGATGAAGATCATGTACAAGGATCTAGCCAAAACTTGAAACTGCTTTTTTACCTTGTTTCTATTGTGAGTGAAATAATTGATATTTTCTTTGAAAAGTAAACATTTAATTGCCTACAGAAAACATATGTAGAAAAGAGTCTGAAATTTCATTTCCAAAATTACATAAAACCCAAGTTATTTCTAAATACATTTTTCTATTCTTATTAAGATGGCATATAGTTCCTGTTAATAAAAATATGAACTTGAGAAAAAGTAATTTGGATAGATGTTTGCATATCGTGTAAATCTACCAGTTTTAGTTTTAATAAAGATCTTTCATTTCATTCAGGTTAAAACTTAATCCCTATAAATTCTGCAGGGAAAAATAATTAAAAATATATTCTTCATCAAAAGAAAAGCACAGTGGAGAAAAGAGAATTTACCTTTTGTAAACATTGAAGCTGAGATATTTTCTCTTGGAGTAACAGACTAGCAATTCCTCTGTGTAATCGTGTTTTATTTTGGTACTGGGGTTTGAACCCAGGGGCGCTTAACCACTGAGCCACATCCCCAGCCTTTTGTATGTGTATGTTTTAGAAGTAGGATCTCACTGAGTTGCTTAGAACCTCACTAAGTTGCTGAGGCTGGCTTTGAACTCTTGATTCTCCTCCCTCAGCCTCCTGAGCCACTGGGATTATAGGCATGCGCTACCATGCCTGGCTTCTCTGTGTAAACTGATTACTAATTTTAGCCAAAAAGGGTAATTCAGAACTTGATCTTATTGTTTTTGCTTTGTTATTCAGAGTAACTAGAATATTTATTTTTTTATCAATGTGTTGTTTCAAAAAATGAATTAAAACATTTATATGGTTTAATATACTCACATAATAGTTTTATTAATTAAAATATGATAAAATATACTGATTATAAATTTTAAAGAAGGGCAAGAATAGAATTATTAGAAATGCATACATACAATCATTTTGTTTTGAGGGCTTAGAGGAAAAGTAATCTAAATTTCACTATTTGGGGAAACAATAAATTGATTAAGCTTTGGAAGTTTACCTTAAGGGAGTTGAAAGAGAAAAGATAATGGAAAAAGGTTCATGTTTACAATCTAATATTCTTTTGACTAGAGGACAAATATTGGTAAAAAGAAAGTATGCCAATTTTTATGCAGAAACACTTTCTTCATTCACACAGAAACCAAAAAGGAGACAAATACATAAATAGATTTGAGTCACTTGGCTCAGATTTGAAAGGATCACAATCTTAGTGTATCATACAGCCACTGCTAAATAATTGCATAGCAACAGAATCTGGCATTGTGAATTCTTGATATTTCCAATACAGACAGTAACCAAAAGGTCATTAGTAAAAAAAAAAAAAAAAAAAAAAATCAGAATTGTCATCTCTAAATAAGATATAAAGTAAACATCTCAGGAACTTTCAACATGATAAATATTATCTATATGTGAGTTCTAAACCCAATGAATAGTTTTCTAAGGATCCTAAAGAGACATGTCGCCATCTGACAAATTGTCGTTGTAGTAAAAAACATTAAGAACACATTCTCTCTAAAATAAAGTTTCCATTTAGACACAATCAGCATGGCTTAATTAGAAAACATGAATAATTGAACATGCTGCTCTCTCTAAGCAACAAACTTAAGAGTCAAGCAGAAGCAGATTCTTGTTAGACAAAAGGGCACTTTGTACTCAATCACATTCTAATGCTTTCCACTCTGAAAGCAACCTTTCCAGGGATGATTCAGATGGCTGCCCTCTGAGTAAATACTGTAAACACAGGTATTCATTTAAAATAGAAAAAAATAAAAACAACCAAAAAAAAAAAAAAAAAAAAAAACTTTCTGCAATCTCTGCAAAAAGCCAAGTTTCCGAAAATATCATAGAGAAAGCAGTATGGGCAAGGGTATGGATTGGAGATAACAATGGATATTGAAATCTTCCTGGAATTAATCATTCTGTCAACAGTGTTAAGGGCCAAGTTCACCAATATTCTCTACTCAGGCACAATCTGAATTCACGTACCTGTTTCTCACTTCCTGTGAATTCCTCCCTTATAAGGTGGTAATAGTCCATGCTGACTGCTGACCTCAAATCCCCACTGGCTAGTCTAGGTTCCCTGTGTTTAGTGGCGTGATTAACAAAGAATACATGGGTAAGCAGTCTATAAATGTACTAAAAAACTGTTTGGACACAAATACACAACAAAATCCAAATTCCTAAAAACAGTAACAAAAGCACAAAGCGAAACAAAAACTTAAAGTCCCAAAGCCCAAGTGTTTAACTCCCTAGCTCACCTCACCAAGCACTCATTTCCCTGGAGTTGTGCCCAACACTGCTGCTTCTATCTTTTGCTTTGGTTCTCCTCTCCTGTCCTGGGCCATGTGTCATCTTCTTGGAGTCTTTGTTTTCTATAGAACTAACCAAAGGGAGCCAGACATGGTGGTGCTTGCTTGTAATCGCAGTAGCTGGGGAGGCTGAGGCAGGAGGATCACAAGTTCCAAGCCAACCTCAGCGAAAGCGAGATGCTAAGCAACTCAGTGAGACCCTGTCTCTAAGATACAAAACAGGCTGGGGATGTGACTCAGCGGTAGTGTGCCCCTGGGTTAAATCCCTGGTACTCCTCCCCCCCCCCGAAAAAAAAATAGAACCCAAAGAGGCCTCCTCTTTTTCTGTGTTTGTTTATGCATCTGCTGTAATGAAGAATTGCGACCCTCTCCCTAAGAGCCACAGCTCTTCCTCCTGCTCTTGAGCTAGCACCTGTGGGCATCACAAGGCCTTCCTTACTCTCTGTATGATCTTCTGACATCTTGCTCCAAGCCTCTTTTGAGTTTTGCATCTCTTCCTTATTCTGGGCTATATGCCTTGGGACTCATGGACCTGAAGAAGTAGGCATCACACTTCATCTTTACAGCCCAGGATCAGTGAGAGAACCTGGTACCTTCCTCACTGGAATGCTAGCCATGATCTGTGTCCATCCAGTGAACCTCATACCTGCTAATTTTCCCAACATTGTTGTGGACTCTCAATCCACTTGTTCCTCTCAGCTCTCCCAGAACAACCAACACAGTATTTCCCCCAGAAATAACTCTCCATTCAGATGGCTACCCTCTGAGCAAATGCTATAAACACAGGTATTCATTAAAAATAGAAACAACAACAACAACAAAAAAAAAACTGGGGCTTCCGTTTAGAACATAGGTTTTCAGACAAGCCTCAGAGGCTCTGTTATCGCTGCAACATGGTCTCCAAATGGAAATTTCAGCAGGGGCATTGCCACAGGGTTACTGCCTAGAAAAGACCCTGAAACATTTCCTTTTAATTCTCACTCAAGATATTTGAACCACAGACTATAAGTTCCATTTACTTGTCCCTATCCTCAATGATTTTAGAAAAAAAAAAAAAATTTAAAGGAAGATCCAAAACGCCTCCATTTGGAGAGGTCATGTACTGCAAGAGTTCGTGGTTCAACTCAGAGACCAGACTGTCCAAAATTCCAACTTTGAGGCTGTTCCTTCCTACCCAAATAACCTTTGGGCAATCACTTTATTTCTCTGTGTCTCAATTGCTTCATCTGTTAAAAGGGCAATATTTCTATTGATGTTATTAGGAATAATCATGTAAAGTGCTTAGAAAAATGCCTGCCACAGGGTAAGCACCATATAGAATGTTAGGTATCACTATTATCACTACGGGTATTAATGGTAGGGGAAACTGAGCATTATTCTTCTATTTTTTACAAATTCATTGGATGGTTTTAAAAGCATTCTAAGCACTTAGCAATTTATTTTACATTCAAAGAAAATAATCAACAGTTAATATCTAAGATTTCTGTTAGCTTCTCTGACAAGAACATCTAAGAGGAGGAAGAATTTCTTTGGGGTTCATGGTTTTAGAGGTCCCAGTCCATGGCTGGAGGGGCTTGTCCAGAGAATGCTGTTCAGCTCAAGGCAGACAGGAAGGAGAGAGAGAGAGAGAGAGAAGAGAGAGAGAGAGAGAGAGAGAGAGAGAGAGAGAGAGAGAGAGAGAGAGAGAGAGAAAGAGAGGTACCAGGGACAAGATATACAACCACAAAGGCAGTCCCAGTATCTACTACCTCTAACCACACCCTTTCTTTCACAGTTACCACCCAGTACTGTAATCCTCTCAAATTATTACTTCACCAACGGGATCAATCCACTGATTAGGTTACATCTCACATCATCTCATCAATCTGTTCACCTCTGAACAGTTCTGCATTGTCTCACCCATGAACTTTTTAGGGGACACCTTATGTCCAAACCATAACAACCTCCTTGAACACTAAAAATACAAATAATACAGAATTTTCCTTTCTGTAACTTATGCCTTTCAAACCGAAAAAAAGTTGTTCTTAAAATGTTTAAAATTAAGAGTAATTATGACTGCCTTACTCTTGAATTAGATGCTGAAGATAACCTTTTAGATAGATATTACAGAATAAACATTTTTGAAATTTTAATCAACTTCATACACATTTTCCACATTTTTTTCTCGAATTATTTTTATCTGATATTATTATTGATGTATGCATTGTTTACCTTGAATCACTGTTTATAATTGTTTCTAGGTAGAAGAAAATGTTGAAATGCACCGTTTCTTTCTCTATAATGAAATCCTAGTGGATGGATGAATCGGAAATTTCTTCTCATATCAATTCATTTCACATATAATATTATATAGCCTGAAGTATAAACAAAAGCTAAAAATAAAAACACATATTCCTTAGCTTGTAATAACCATGATCTGCTTCCTATAAAGAATAAATAAGTGTATCAAAATATTAGTTTCTGGAAGTATATCCTCAAAGAGAAATTATTTAGAAAAAAACAGTCTTAGGTTTAAAAAAAGAAAAAAAGAAAAACCTGTCATATCAAATAGTTAACATTTCACCTAATATACCAAATTCCTGCACCACATCCTGTATTCTAATAAACATTGACCACTGGTTTAAAAATAGGGGGAAATAGGTTCTCAATACTTAACAAAGCATTCATTCCATTGCATTTCTAAAACACCCAATTTAAGTCAAAGTTGTATTTGTGACATTGCAGAAGTCTTCTGGAATACAAAATAAGTGCATAACCTCCAGTTATTTCTGATGATCTAATTTTTAGCTTTTGGCTAGTCTAATTATTCTTCCCTTATCATATTCTTTCTTTCTAGTTTCCCTCTGAAAAGCTCAGGCTATTTCCAAATCCTTTCTTGTTTTCCTTTAAATGTACAACATTATAAATATCAATTATATAGTGCAGAGTAAAATTCATAAGTCTGAATTATTTTTCTTCTTTCTAAAGTGACAATTTTTATTCTGCTTCACCAGCAATTTACTTAGAAAACAGCAGCAACTAAAACATAAATTTTTTTTTAATCCAAAAGTTAAAATGTCCTGTTTGGGTGTATCCTCAAATCTAAAGCCTTCCACAAGTTTTTTGATTTCCAAGTTACCATTAAGCACTGTGTTACTGATTTCAAAGCCCACTACATTGCTTATGTATTTTCTTTTGTGGAAGGATTGAATTTCTCTACGTTTTTTTTTCACCTGGAGCACATCAATTTTATAAAGAACAAGTGAAAATGTTATGTCTTTATGATAAGATTAGGGAACTGAAAGTCAACCTGTTTAAACATATTGTTCAATGTCAAAAATGGATAGTAAGAAGAAAATAAAGTTCTCTTTCTCAATTTGTGAGAAACAAAATCCTTGTCTTCTTCAGAATAATGAGATTTCCTCGATAACTTAATTCTGAAGAGTTATGTGCACACCTGTTACCTTTATCCATTCGTTATGGTGTGGATGTGATGTGTCCCTCAAAAGCTCACGTGTAAGACAATATAAGAAGATTTAGAGGACAAATAATTGGGTTGTAAGAGCCTTAACACAATCAGTAAATTAATTCACTGATGGGATTAATTAAGTGGTAACTGAATATGGGTAAGGTATAGCTAGAGGAGGTGGGTCGTTGGGGGTGTGCCTTGAGAATATAAATTTTTAATCTGGCAAGTTGAGTCTCTCTCTCTCTCTCTCTCTCTCTCTCTCTCTCTCTCTCTCTAGCTCTCCTTTCTGATCATCATGTGGGAGGTTTCCCTCTGCCACACTCTTCGACCATGATGCTCTGCCTCACCTTGAGCTCAGAGGAATGGAGCTGGCTGTCAGTGGACTGAGACCTCTGAAACCATGAGCCCTGCTCAAACTTTTCCTCCTCTAAAATTGTTCTGGTCAGATCTTTTAGCCTTTTTAGCAGTGAAAATGCTGACTATAACACTGTTCCTAGAGGAATAAGGAAGAATAAAGACGGGTACTTGGCAAACAATACAATAAAAGATGCCCCACTCAGCGTCCAGGTAATTCCTTCAGAGCTGGAGCTGCATGACAGTGTGAAATTCTCTTCCACACGTGGAGGTTCCAGAATGATTAGAAGAATGATTAGAAGCAAGAGGAAAAGGAAAAAGGGAAAGATTCTTTTTGGGGGGATTTGAACTAGC
Source organism: Callospermophilus lateralis (assembly GCF_048772815.1). Taxonomy (NCBI): domain Eukaryota; kingdom Metazoa; phylum Chordata; class Mammalia; order Rodentia; family Sciuridae; genus Callospermophilus; species Callospermophilus lateralis. The sequence continues at coordinate 125,925,675 of NC_135312.1, read as the reverse complement.
CTGTGGTCTGGCCTAGTTGATCTTTACAAAAATCATATGAAAACACCCCAAATCAATGGTCATGATATTGCTGTTAGTAATAGTGTGGGTGGGGGGCAAAAGAAGAGGGAATGTTGTTTAAACAAAGTTAATATGAATGACTCACACTGGGGAGAGAAACATTCTAATATGTTTGCATTTTGAAGAACACGTTTTATACGTTTATAAAGGTGCCCCCCAAATTAAGTGACATATTAAAGAACGTGAGAGAAAGCAAACATTCTACTGGAACCAGTTGAGTTTCATTTCCCAGTTTTATTATACAGCATGGGAAAATGATTTAGAATTCATAAGTAAACCCTGACTAACATCATAAAAGAATCTCCTACTCCATTTTAAAATTTATTTTTAAAGGATAAAAGATGTACTTAGCTGAGACATTTTGTATCTTTCACTTATAAGAAAACTTTGGCTTCTTTTGTAATACTTTGGCTTGTTTTATAATACTTTGGCCAGAAACTTTTACTTTTATTCTGCGTACTTACAGTTATCTGATGCAACCTAACAATAAATCTATGACCATTTAGACAATGCCAGTAAAGAGAACTTTGAATTGAACTAAACCAAAGGTCTGCTGAGGGTTGAAACATAATCTGTTGCAATTTCTTAGTGAAGTGGGCACCCAATCATCAGCCATGACTATACTTGAGAAAACTGTCTCAAACAACTTGGAGACAATCCCAAGTCTTAGTCTTAGGCCTTTGTGAGACCTGGGAGGGAATTTAATTCTAGATACCATCTGAACACTTAGAAATGGATACATAACTTAATTGCATAGTTTGGATTTGGAGTTCAGTCTTCTTATTCATGCACTGGGAAGGCACAACTGACTCAAGAAATAAGTGAATCTTTTTAAACTTACACTCTATCTTATAATTCTTTACCAGTTATGGTCTATTTAGAAGGCCATTCTGGTCAATAAATCTTGATGACACTAAATTTGGTACTTTCAAAATGGGTACAGCTACAGTTTTACTGTTCTTATTCAATATAAGGTATGTTTTCAAGAGAATTATTTAAAGTGCCCTTGTTGTCTATTAATACTACCCAGGGATATAGCTCACTAATTACTGATGATAGGCACATGAATGTGATGTTTGAAGTTTTTGTATTTATTTATGCATTAGGTCACTAGAATTTCATCAAAGCTGTTATTTTATTTCTTAAGATAGAAATTGCTAATGTCTAACAAACAGTGATAAGAATACTACTAATTATCCACTTGGGAAATTTACAAAGAAAAACAATTCAACAGATAAAAATTTAATTTAAAAATATTAATTGCAGTATTATTTATAATTGTAAACCATTGTTAATATTATTAAATGTCCAGCAGAGAAAAGAAGACTCCTGTATATCTACTCAGATAAATATTTTATAGGCATCAAATTTTAATTATGAAGATAATTTGATGACTATTGTGAAGATATTTATGAAATAATGTGAACTGATAAAAGCACAATATGATATTAATGATGTAAGAAATAAATGTGCATGTGAAATTGTTTAGAAAGACAAATAGACTTGTCTGCAAAGAATTTTAAAATTCGAAACAGATTTTTTTTTTCTTAAAAATACCCTGTAACAATATTTTCATACAGATTTCACATTGCAGAACATAAAATCTGTTTGATCATCTGATTTATAATATGGTACAAACACAATCATACCTCTAACCAGAAAAGTTAGCCAAGTTTGTGAGCTTGCCTAGTTAAAACAATATGTTTGACCTTAGGCTCTTTATTTATGACAGGAGGTCACTGCACATTAGAAATAAGACCTATGGTGTCTTGTGAAGAAAAGAGTCTAAAATATATGAATGAGTCTGAAATATATGAATCGAACCCATACTGAGCAGAATAGTTTGACTACTGTTATTAAGCCCATTATTGTTCTTCAATATACTTCATCTTTATTTTGTCACTTCATTGACACAATTATGTTTTGTGATTCCTATTCTTATGATCTCTATATTATCAATGAGGAAACCAATTCCTAAAAAACAAAACAAAACAAAACAAAACAAAACAAAAAACCAAGTGATTAACAAGTGATTTATCCAGGCATGATGGTGCCTGTAATCTCAGATGCTCAGAAGGCAGAGGCAAGAGAATTGGGAGTTCAAAGCCAGCCTGCTCAACATAGAACCATGTCTCAAAAAAAAAAAAAAAAAAAAGACAAAGAAAGAATTGAGAGACTTACTTGAAATACTTATGCAGATCAATGCATAATTACCATGTGTTAAGTATCATGAAAGTAAAGAGTAAGAGTTTTAATTAATATCTCAGGGGTTAGAATATTCCCTGAGAAATTGCTCTGTCATCAGAGATCTGAGGGCTAAGGTCTAAGTAGAAAATTGATACATAATTGGGGGTAGGGGAGGCTTCTGGCAAAGGCAGTGTATGTAAAGACCTGGAGCAGGAAAAAGTGTGTTGGAGACTTCAAAATAAGGTAAGTAACCTTTCATCCTGGAGCAAAAGAGCTACATAAATGAGCTCTCTCATTGGAAAGAGAAAAATAAGCCTGATACTGAAGACCATTTCAGACTCTTTTTAAAATGCCATCTTTCTCTAGGAGGAATGATAAAGCACCAAGAATTTCAAGTAGAAGAGTGATCTAATTTAATTTGAGTTTAAAAAAGAATTGGGGAACTGTAGAAGATGCTAGGAATGGATAGATGTAGGCAGATTAACTGGCACATGCAGGAGGAAAAGTAAAAGGTGGCTTGGACGATGGCTAAACTCTATTTCCAATATTTAAATGTTGGATGGAGGAGAATGAGCCAACCAAGCCCCTGGACAAAGAATAGTGAGGGAGCTGGAAGAAAACCAAAGTTATATGGTGTAAGAGAAGCCTGGGGCAGGGTCCAGCAGAAGAGCCAAGGGTTGTTAAAATGTCAAAGATTTGATAATAAAAAATGCCACTGGAGTCAGGGACATGGAACTTGTTATCGTGGGAAATGACTTCTTGGTTTTTATTGTTCCCAGGGATTTAGTTTTTGGTTCTGCTTCTGATCACCCTCTGTTTATTTGTTTGTTCCGGTTTTACAATTTTCTTTTCAAACAACAGTTACCACCATTGAACTTGAGAGTAATTGACAAGGATATCTCATGTATAAAAAGAGAATATAACTTTCTCCTTTATCCCTATGCATTACTAATTAATTAATTTTGTAACTATTTCTGGTCTAAATATATATTTCACTAAGCAAGGTATAGCACTCCTGTAACCCCAGAGACTCAGGTGGCTGAAGAAGGAGGATCAAGAGTTCAAAACCAGCCTCAGCAGAAGCAAGGAGCTAAGCAACTCAGTGAGACCCTGTTTCTAAATAAAATACAAATAGGGTTGGGGATGTGGCTCAGGGGTTGAGTGCCCCTGAGTTTAATTCTCTGCACCAAAACAAAACAAAACAAAACAAAAAATCTGTATTTCCTTGTTCCTAATAATATCAAAAGTTTTTACTCTCATTTTAATTCTCTACAATAAATCACTCATAAATCATGCATGTATTCAAATATTCTTTGGAAAACATCTAAAATATGAACTCCACTTCTAACCCTCTATTTTCTCACAGCTAGCACAAGGAGTTATCATTGGAATTTGTAGGCACACGAAAGTATACAGTGTAGTAAGGTAGAGGTTTTCCTAAGTTAGACCAGGTTGACCTTACAGAATGTACGTAAGACCACAAGGTAAAGAAGAAGCTGCTAAAGTGGAAAGAAAACAAGGAAAAGAAAGGAAAGGAACTTAAGCAGTCAGACATTTTAGGGCCTGGGGGAGTGATGCCTTCCCCTTCTCCAGGACCAGAATGATATTTATGAAAATATTGCTCTTTCTGTGCTCTGCTTTGGTCTTTGGTAGTCCCCCTTTGGCTTTTCAAGTGTTGCAAAAAGCGGAGCTCCTGTTGTTGCCATTCTTTCAAGTCAGCTGCTTGCACATGGACAGAGGTTAAAACCAAACTAATGCATTCTTACAAGATTGTTTTAATTTTAGGAAAATATGTATGTTAATACCAGGAGAAGGACAACACTAGGCGGTGTCTTCCTCCTATGATAAAAGAAAATAATAAAACCTGAGCAATCTGTTGTTGAGGAAGAGTTTGGGGGGAGACATTTCTTCAATTTTCTTTTTCTCATCCTTACATTTCCCATGTCTTCTAGTTCTGAATTTCTTATGGAAGAGCTTATTTGGGGAAAGTTAGGCCTGTTTCATTTACTCATTTTTTTTCATCCATTGTTTCCTGAGCATGTACTTACAATTTGTTAGATCCTGGGAAACAGTGAAGAAATATGAACCTCCCCTGCACTCTCTTGGTATTATTATCAGGTTGCAAAGAATGAACAATCAAGTTATCAGTGAAAGTGCCACAGTCAGCCTTCACCACCTGTAGAGGAAAGGTTCACAGGGATTTGCTATAACCAGGGGAGCCAGGAATTGGCCATAGAAAAAACTGACTCCACCTAGAAGGGAGCGAAGATGCAGAGATGCTACAAAGAAGTGGAGTGGGCACATGACACAGAAATGATTTTACCCTGGCTGGAGTGGAGGAAAACAACGAATCAGGTAGAGAGGTGAGTAAACACAGATCATGGAGAGCTTCCCAGAGGCCCTGAAACATTTTGAGTAGAAGATGGAGTCTTGAAAAGGCTGCTGTAATTGTACAGGGCAGAGCAGATCATGAAGAGGACACTCTAGTTATGGATACGTCAGTCGAAGGTTCATTCTCCACGTTAAACAATAAGGCAAATGATATCTTTTATCAGGTGGATTGGAAAGCTCCTCAAAGCATAGAACAGAGAGTGGTCATCAATTAGATATAAAAGTCTTCAGGAAATACCAATTGTACCAGGTAAACACTTTTTTTTTTTTTTTTTTTTTGGCTGGGGGCTGTTATTCTATGAAATAAATGAATTTGTAGCTTTGAAAGTATAGAAGTGGGTTGCTTAGTTGGATTTTGTAGATGTTGAGTTTATCAGGAAAAGCTAATTTTGTTCTCAAAGACAGAGGTTACAAAACCTGGTCCAATCCAGGACGATCATTGAGTGCTTCTGTAAATATAACTCACTGGATCCCAGCCAAGCCCATCCCTTTATGCACCTACAGATGCATTTGCACAGTGCTCAAGTTGAGTACTTCCAAGAGAGATTATGTGGCCCACGAAGCAGATAACATTTGCTATTTTTATATAAAAGATTGTTGACTCCTGCTCACAAAGATGAAGATGATTTTATTTTTATTTTATTTGTTACCTACTGCATTGATTTTTTATAGCGAAAAAGATAATCCCTCCTTCTAAATGCCACATCAATAAATTTACTTACACATTTAAGAAATTTTTCTTAAAATTTCCACTACCAGTATGGACTAGTGATACTTAAGATATTGATCCTAGTTAAATCTGGCTCATCTTTGTTAATGATATGTATATCCCCATTGATGGGAAAGTCTCTGTGATATGGTTAATTCCTTTTCAAAGCATATTTGCCAAAAATAAATGCTCCCCAGTTCCTAGGTTTTGATCAACTTTGCATTAATTACTGTGCAGAGTGAGAAACAGGGATCCAGTTTCATTCCTCTACTTATGAATATCCAGGTTTCCCAGCACCATTTGTTTAAAAGGCTCTTTTTTCTCCAACATATGCTTTTGGACCATGTTCAAGGATCAGATCACCATATCTATCTGAGTTTGTCTCTGTGCCTTCTATTCTGTTCCATTAGTCTTAGTGTCTGTTTTGATGCCAATACCATTTTATTTTTGTTACTACAGCTCCTCAGTATGATTGAAGGTTGGGAATTAAGACGTCTCTAGCATTGCTTTTATTGCTCTGGATTGGTCTTTTAATTTTTCATATGATTTTTAGAACTGTTTTTTTTCTAGTTCTGCAAAGAAGATCATTGGTATTTTGATGGGAATTGCACTGAATCTGTAGATTCCTTTTTGTAATACGGCCTTTTTTGACAGTGTTAATTCTATGTATCCATGATCATGGGAGGCCTTTCTATCTTCTAAGGTCTTCTTCAATTTCTTTCTTCAGTGTTCTCTGATTTTCATTCTGGAGAGCCTTCACTTGTTGCTCCTTGCTTAGATTTAGTCATTCCCAGGTTTTTGTTTGTTTGTTTGTTGTTTTGTTTTGTTTTTTGAGTCAATTGTAGATGGGATTGTTTTCCTGATTTCTTTCTCAGCAGATTCATCATTGGAGTATAGGAACACTGTTGATTTTGTATGTTGTCTTGTCTACTGCTATTTTGTTGAATTTGTTTAGACAAGTTATGGAACCTGCCTAGGTGCCCATCAACAGACTAACAAATAAGGAAAATTTGTATGTTTGTATGTTGTCTTGTCTACTGCTATTTTGTTGAATTTTAGACAAGTTATGGAACCTGCCTAGGTGCCCATCAACAGACTAACAAATAAGGAAAATTTGTATGTTTGTATGTTGTCTTATCTACTGCTATTTTGTTGAATTTGTTTAGACAAGTTAAGGAACCTTCCTAGGTGCCCATCAACAGACTAACAAATACACACAATGGAATTTTATTCAGCCATGAAGAAGAGTGAAATTATGTCATTTCTGGTAAATGGATAGAAGTATAAAACACTGTATTAAGGGAAATAAGCCAGACATGAAAAGAAAAAGATCAAATGTTTTCTCTTGTATGTGGAAGCTAGAGAGAGTGGGAAAAAAACAATGATATTTTTTTTAAAAAACAGGGATCTCACAGAAATAGAACGGAAACCACTAAAGCAGAGGAAGGTGATCCAGAGGGAGGAAGAAGGGGAGGGGTAGGGAAGTATTGGGGAATGAAGTATACCAAATTATTTATGCTATGTCCATGTACCAACAAATCACAATAAGTCCCTCTCTCACACACACACACCACACACACACACAAACACACACACACACACACACACACAGCACTAATTAAAATACTGCTACTAATAACAATAGAGGGGATATAATTAAAGTAGAGCAAGAGGATGGCGGAGGGAGGTGGGAAGGGAAAAGGAAGGTACTAGGGAATGAGATTGATCAAATTATGTTTTGTGAATGTTCAAATATGTCATAATTGAATTTCACTATTGTGTATAATTATAATGCACTAATAAAAAAAGTCTAAAAGATGTTTTCCCAAAACAAAACAAACATTCAAGTCTAATTTCACTTTAGAAAGTATTTAATATTTTAGGAAGTTATCAAAGCATAACTTAATTTTATGTTTTTAAGTACTTTCATACAATATCTATTTTTCAATCTTATGAAGTAAACAGGAAGTGTACACATGGTCACTCAGTAGAAGAACTAGGATTCTAACCTACTTTATGTGATGAAGAAACTGTCCTCTTAAACTCAATCATTGACTTAATGTTCTAGAAAAATCACGCTGTCAAGATTCTAAAGGTTTAACTGAGTACATACTGTTGTTATCCAGTTGCTTTATTCAATTCAACCAAGAATAACTACAGAACATATCGAAACTTGAATGCATACAATTGAGGAATAGATCTCTCTTCTCCGAGAATGAAAAAATATTCAGAGGCATATACCATTAAAAGTGTTTATGCACCCTCCATGGCAAAGACTGCTCTTCTATAGTAAGACCTCTAAAGTATTATGGAGTGAAAAAGTGTGCTGAGTTAGTTAATATGAAAAGCTTTCGAGTAAGCCTTCTGACATAGTCAGAGGGGCAAACCATATTATCTTTCATGTAGTTCATTTCAATTAAGCTGTTGTGAGCAGCATGCAGCCTCCCTGGGGTGAAAACACGCATTGAACACAAGGGGAAAGAGATATGTGAATCATATTGTTTAGTGTATTCTCAGCATCATTCTTCTTGTGTAAATAAGACACCTACTCGAACAAGATTATACAAAGAAACAGCCACTAGCTTCTAGAAACATGAGAAATGAAATACACCAAAATATTAATTTGATTTTCTTTGGTGAAACACTGGTGCATTTTCTTTTTGTTTAATCTGTTTTCTTTAAATGCCTGGCCTTTTCAACAAAAAATGGATTTTTATATAAAAAGGTAAAATGTTATTAGATTTGTTTCAAAGTTTTGTGCCCATTAAATTTAATCATCATTGCATATCCATGATAAATGAATATTATTAATTTATAAAGTATAAATAAAATGAATTGTCAAGGGCAATAGAGAGGCCAGGACATAAATGTTAACAGAAATCCTCTCTTGATTTTCAAGTTGTAAGAATATTGATATTCACTTAATTTCTAAAAACAGCATAGCATTGTATATTTAATCATAAATTGAGTATCTCTATCCAAAATGCTTGGGATAAGATGTGTTTGAAAATCAGATTTTTTTATTATTTTGGGATATTTATATGTACATAATGAGAAATCTTGGGAACAGGATCAACATCTAAAAACACCATTCATTTATTCCATATATACCTAATACACATAGTATTAAGATAATTTTATACAATATTTTCAGCATCCCTGTGGGGCTTTTTTAACCTTTATTTTTTTTTTATTTTCATATGGTGCTGAGGATCAAATCCAGTGCCTCATATGGGCTAGGCAAGCGCTCTACCACTGAGCCACAACCCTAACCCTCATCCCTGTGTTTTGACTACAATCTAGCACACTAGGTTGTGTAAATGTCAGAAAAAGGGCATCAATCACGCATAGAAAGTTTTGCATTTGGGGCCTTTTCAATTTCAGATTTTGGGGTTAGGAATGCTCAAACTATATGCACAAATCATTCTTAAATTATACTCACCATCCAGTTTGTGACAAGCAATACCATAAATTCTGTACCATAAATTCTGTACATAGATGTAGGGTCATTAAGAAGCTCATTTGTTCTTAAGTGTGTATCAAATGATCTTAGAGTGGAGGTTTAGAGTAACCTGGATCTCTGTAATCTCTCTTTGTTATTCCCAAACTTGAAATCTTAGCCTCTTCATCTATAAGAATGGGATTTAAAATCTCTGATATGATTCACTAGGTATTAATTCTTATTTATAACAAAATATCTAGCTTTTGTGGAGTGTTTTCTATGAGACAGGTACTTTTCTTTTATCAAAAATGTCTAATTAAAGAGATCCTATTTGAATACTGGTGAACAGATGGGAACATTCAAGATCCAAGTGGTCTGGTAACTAGTAGGAGCACCTCTAAATCATCCGACAGTCTGGTTCATTTGAATTCAGACTTATAACTGTGCATACCATCTCTCATTCTCAGAGAAACTCGTTTTATGCTTTTTCATCTCAACTAATCTGCTAATACTGGTTACCAGATTTTGATTGACTTCAGTTTCTTTCCTATCGAAAAATTTTTAAGGCTTTCCGGTCTAAAGAGACTGATATATTCAGCAAATCTTCTGTACTTCGTTACAAGTATTTTTTTCTTGACTTAGGTGAAAGCAAATCCCACAAATGATTTTATGGCAGACTTCTGTTATTTCTTGCTGATAATTCTATTGGAAACAGCAAAAGGAAAAAAAAAAAGAAAGAAAGAAAGAAAAGCTTTTTTTGTTTTCATTTTTTTGACTTGTTAATCCTCACAAAGTTCATCCTGCTAGGAAGCTGCAGGGTACTTTAAACCAGGTCATTTTAACCAAACATAAATACAGCACAAATTGGATGTCCCCTCAGGCCTTTGAACTGACTTGAAGCTAAGACTGTTCGCAGGCCTTTGGTTTTATCTATGCATGTCCTTGGACTAGAGCCAGATTCTCAGCAGAAACACACATTTGCAGGAAAAGGACCAGCTGCAGAAGGTTTTGAATCTATGAGCACTAGCACTTTTTTAAAAGCTGAAAAATATGAACCATTTCTGAACTTTAATTACTCGACTTTTCCAAAAGCCCATGTAGAAACCCCCCTGTCTGTGCCTAAACTGCTCACTACTGTGGGGTGTGATGGAAAGGCAGTTAGCTCCAGAGTTGGACTTGCTTTGCAATCATGGTCTACTGTTTAGATTTGGCAAGTTATTTATGTTTTATCCTCAGTTTTATCATAATTTAAGGGTTTGTGTGTATGTCCGTGGAATAGGGAGGAATACCAACAAACAGTTATATGTTGAAACTGACTACTTTGCATTTCCAGTATTTGGTAGTATGTCCGTTCAGAGTTTAGATATTCATTTACTTAATAAGATTTTAAACATCTATTCCTTTCTACAGATTTCTTTCCTTTTGCAGTGGGAACTGCCTTCACTGTAGCTGTCTTTCTGATGGCTGTATCATTTCTGATTTCTGATCATTATACAGAAGGTTTATCCTTTGCAGCAGATAAAACACTCAAATCTGTAAGCATTCATAAAACGCACCTTCAAACTTCTGGAAGCTGACTTGAGATGGCCTCAAGTATGAAATTCCTACGAAAAATCTGAAAGGTTTTGACATTACATGGTGGGAATGGGTAGGAATTTTCTCAAGTCTTATGAAAAGAAAGGTATATAAACAGTTTAATCAGAAAAGGAAAAACCGATTTGCTCTTCTGAGTTTTTCAGTGGAAAGAGACATCGTGCCAGGTAAGGTCTTTTGAACTCGGGCATCTCTATTGAATTTTCAAGATCAGCTTATCTTAGTGAATTTAACAATGATATCCTGTAATATCAATATTCTACCCAGGTTTAATGGTGTCAAACTGAGAAACAGGCTGAAGGAGATTTTTACCCACTTCGTCCAAATACAGAGATGACACTACCTACTGTTTCTCTGCTGCTGACACCACTCTGAAGCCTACCCATTTAGATCACACACACACACACAAATATGACAAGTGCCAACTTTGAAAGAGTAGAAAGAAAATGATTTTGAAATGAATCTGAACTACAAGAAGGCCCATTTTCTTTTTTCTGGATTCTTGGGGCTAAGTGAGGTTCTGAGAAATGCAACCTAAGTATCCTGGAGACCTTTCAAATTAGTCCTGTAATTTATAGTCACTTAATAACTGAAAATACTCAAACCAATATTGATTAAAAACTCCTGACTTCCAGCTGTGCTGAGCACTCTGAGGGTTTCCAGTACTTTCTAGGATATACAAAAGACGTCCACAGCTGAAACTCTGGGACACAGAAAAGAAGACCTTCAAAGTCTGATGAATTGTATGCCAACCCAAGGCCCTTGGACCCGCAGACTAGCCCACACTTAGAGGGATAAATCAAAGCTTTAATGGGTCTTGTCAGTAAAGCAGGTGTCTTGACTGCCTTTATGGTTCATTTTCATGCAAAAGCGTTGTGGGACACAGAAATCACAAGGGATTGCAAATAAATGGCACTGACAGGATTGATCCCAACAGGCGAGGGGGCTGAAATCGGCCTGTCTTTTCATATTATGAAATATACCTAATAGCAGTGCCTTTTTTTCAGCCTGGCTTCACAATAGCCTGTTTGTGGCTCAGGATTTTTCTTCTCTTGTTTTTCTTGTCTTTTCTTTTTTTGATATGCCAAAGGCATTTCTTTTCTTTTCATGATAAACTATTCCAGCAACCATAGCAGGTTCAGAATGTTAAAGAACCACGGTGCACAAGACTCGACAAAAGGATTTTTGTTTTAAAAGGACTTCGAGGACAGGATATACAAACTGTGTAATCTGGTTCCAAGATGGAAGGGGAGGAGAGAGGAGGAGGTAGACAGGCAGCATTCATTCCACCCCCCGTTTCAAAATTCAACCATAACAGAAATATCTTTTTAAAAGTGCAGGAGCTCACAAGTATTGGTCTGCTTGAGCCTTTATATTTTAAAGGGTGATTACATTTGAAAAAATGATTTCAAACTTGGGAAATCAAATAAATGAATGGTTAACCTGGCATTCAACAGAAAGGCAATTTTGATTTATTATTTCATAATATGTTAGTTTGGTTAACTATCATAAAATATAATTCAAAACAATTGACATTAAAGTAGTAAATTCTCTAGCAGATTTCATGATTATTCTTTTGAATGGTAATATACATTTGAATAAATCCCAAAATAAAATGCCAACTTGTTAATAGATAATTATTAAGTACTTTCTGTACTCTGGGAATTATTGTAAGTACTTTACATGTGTAGTACTAATAACTGAATGTGGCAAATAATATTATTATTCCCATGAGGAAACATAAGCAGACCAAGGATAAGTAATTAGTTCTAGGTCGTAAAGTTCCTAGGCTGGAATTTCAGCATCTGATTCCAGAGCCCTGATGCTCATGAATACCTCTTCTGCCTCTAGAGATTAATTTATCAGATTCCTTGTTTTTATATTAATGTTAACAGCTTGAATCATTACCCTAAATATATAGATGTTTTTGTAATATCTTTTAAAGAAAGCACGCTAAGTAAGAGGAGAACTTCTTAAATCAAATTATGTTTTCCACATAGCTTTGCAGAGAACACCTAGTTCAGAATACATAATAAAATCTTGCTCGCTGGTTCACGTTATCTTTTCTAATGTTGATTTTTAAGAAAACCTCATTTCCCAGCATGTTCTAGAACCTATGGTTTAGGAAGAAGAAGTGGCCTTGTAAGACAAAGATACTTAAAGGAGATTTGAATCAAGCAATACCTCATCTTGCAATTTGTTATAAATCATGTTTCATCTCTGTGTTATGGGACTGGCAAGATCTGTCAGGAGAAGATTTATATGCAAACTTCTAGAACCATAAATTTCCAGGGGAATGAAATGGACCGCATCATCTGGCTAGTACATTAGCGGCATGCAGACAATCTGCGTGAGGAATCTGCTCAAAACCAGGAATTTGTTTGTTGAATACAGATTCCCCTGGGAAAAGACTTAAGTGTTTTGTGACTTCAGGTTATGAATACCCCACACATCCATCACCACAAATGGGAGGTGGAGTTCCTGAGTTAGAACAATTTCTTTTGATGTCAGTATTTCTCTAGGTGATTCAACCTTCATTACCATCTACAGCTGATTAACCCCTTTCAAAAAATTGACCCATCAGACTTAGGGCTGCAAAAACAACAGGTACAACCACACAGCAATCACAACTTATTTTCTCTGGATTCTTAACTCAGACATTTGTAGATACATCTTAGAAGGTCTCTGATATAATTGCTTATTAACTGAAATTAAATGTTGAATTTCAATATCAAGAGTTTATTAATTTTTGTATTTCTGAGGACATGAGCTAGAAATTTCATCATATTTTCAGAGAAAATAGGTTTCATAAAAATAAGAAAACCTAACTAAAATAATTTTATTAAACTCTTAATCCATTCAGTGTGTTGTCCATACACACATGGATCCAACTATCCATCTTCAAAACTTCATCATCCCAAGAACTTACGTTACTTTAAAAAAATATTTTAATAGTTCTTTCAACTTAAGTATGAAAGAAATGAAACATGAATATCATTAAGACAATAATTTCTCACCTTCCTGTCCATTCTCTCTCCAAATAATAATCTATTCTTGCGCATGAAGTATTTCTGAGAGTGTGTTATAAGATGATCCAATATGAACATTCATAGAATTTTACATATTTTAACTTGATCTCCATTGAAAATGAACTAATGTTAAAAGCTAATATTTTGGGCTGGGATTGTGGCTCAATGGCAGAGCTCTTGCTTTGCATATATGAGGCACTGGGTTCCATCCTCTGCATCACATAAAAATAAATAAATAAATAAATAAATAAATAGAGAGATAGGTTGAAAACAGCCCTGAGGAATTTATGGCAGCACATTTATTTATAAGCATGATTTAGGATGCTTTCACATGTGTCCATCTAAAACTTAAAAAAAAATAAAAAGCTAATATTTGTCTAATACTTTTGACGGAAATACGAGTGTGGTTTTAAAGAAAATTACTGCTATGTTGAAAAGACACAGGTTGAGTGTATAACGACAAAAGCCTAAAAAATTAATATACACACACACCAAAAAAAATAAAAAATAAAACCATGCAATAGAATATTACTCAACCATAAAAAAAGAAGGGCTATGATTTTTTCCAGTAAATGGATGGATCTGGAGATTATCATGCAAAGTGAAATTAGTCAATCCCCAAAAAACAAAGACTGAATGTTTTTTCTGACATCTGGATGGTAACACACAATAAGTGGGGGGAGGAAGAACAGAAGTTGAGTGGATTAGACAAAGGGGAATGAAGCAAAGGGAGGAGGATAGGAACAGGAAAGACAGTAGAAGGAACAGGACATAACTTTCCTATGAATATGTCACCAGCAAAAACCCACATCATGAACACCCACAAGATTGGGATAAGCTATACTCCATGTATGTATATATGTCAAAATACACTCTACTGTCATGTATATCTTTAAAAAATGAACAAAAACTTAAAAAAACCCTTCAGTTAATATTACTGAAAAGGATGTGATCCTACTTTTTTCCCTCTGTGTTGTAAACTTCTCTATTGTTTTAATCTCTGACAATTTCAGAATAAATTCCTTTGGTTCTTAAAAGTCCTTTTTATTAGTGAAAATAATTATAGAGAATATAAAATATGGATAAAAGTGAAAAGAAAGAAAAGAATAATCTCTTCATTTACTGTAAAATAAATTTACTTTTAGGCAACATTGTTACAATTTTAAAATGCTGTATTCTATATACAGATTGTATATTAACTTCGCTAGTAACCTCTTTTTTTAACCAAAAATTAAAATTTATCCTAACTTATTTGTGTTAAATTATCATAAAGTGCACTACAGATATAAATATGTGAAATTGTTTATCATTTATGTAACAAATATTTATTGCAAATAATGTGATCTCATACTGTAATTATAGCAGAAAACATTTCCACTCTTGTTTATATAGTACACAAAATATGAATATAAAGAGAACCAATCAAGCAGTAGCTCACAATGATGAATTGAAAGCAGCCCTGAGGAATTTATGGCAGCACATTTATTTCTAAGTATGATTTAGGATGCTTTCACAGGATTGCATGCAGACACTTTCCATAATTAGGGTTGGTCCAGAATGAGATTTGGAAATTTGCCTTCTACAGCCTGTCCCAGAGAGTCGCTTTGGAAATAGCACAGCGTAAGGGAAGTGCTGTCGCCTCTCAGCACTCACTTTGCAGATAGGCTTTCTGCCATTAGTTTGGTTTTCTAACTTCCTTTTCATGTAGAGGCAAATTGATCAGGGATGTAGGAAACAGAGTTCCTAACACTGCAAACAACCTCTGTAAATATGCCTCAAGGTAAATTCAGCTGCGAATTGTCTGTGTGTAGAAGAGACATACATTGCCTTTTCTTCTATATTTGAATACTCAAGAGTAATATACATTAATATAAAATATTAATATAAACGTGATGAATTAAAAAAAAAAACTAATCCACAGCATACACTCCACTGGGCTTCTGCAACACATTTTCTAGCAATACGAAGAGCTACTTTCAAACTGAAGATGTTATATATTCCTCCCGAACAATTTATCTTGGGTAGAAAAGTTGGATCAGAACAGTTTAGAAACATATTTACAAATGGTTGGCTTTCTTATGAGAAAACAAATCTTTTAATAAAAGCAATGTTTCTCTCAGGGATATGTAGACCGTCTTAAGTAGATCCCATACAAGGCCACCTGCATCCCTTACTGCCACATGCCTCCACCAAAGCTCCTTATTGATCTACTGAACCAAGAGCAATTTTGACATTGAGCTGTGGGCCAATCAAACAGCCTAAATTCTAGTTTTTAAATTGGGTCCAATAATAGCCACATGTGGCACTTTAATCCAAAACACTTAACAGATTTACAGATACTAGTCTGTGAAATTGCACATTAGCTGCTACTTGTCATCAGTTTTATGTAGGCTAAAACACAGAGGGGGAAAAAAAGGCATAGTCCTGTGTACTAAGAGGTGGAATAACCAGATCTTCCACTATATTAGTTTCTTGGGGCTGCTGTAACAAATTGCCATAGATTTGGTGTCTTGAACCAACAGAAATATTTTCTCCTACACTTCTCAAAACAAACTTGGAGATTCAAGGTTCTTTCAAGGGGGGAACTCACCCCTCCCTATTCCTGTTTTTGGTGGCTGCAGGCATTGTGTAGTGTGTAGTCTATAGTTTCATGACCCTAATCTCTCTCTCTGTCCCTCCATGGCCTTCTCCACGTCTCTGTGTCTTCTCTCCTGCCTCCTTTGAAGACACTTGTATTGGATTTAGGACCCATCCAAATAATCCAAGATGAGCTCATAATAAGATCCTTAATTTAATTACATCTGCAAAGACCTTTAGTAGGATCACATTCACAGGCTACAGGATTAGGAAATGACAGATCTAATTTGTGTGTGTGTGTGTTGGATGGGGGTGAAATATAACCAAATGCAATTGTTGTCACTATTGTGCTATTATCTTGTGCTTTATTGAATTTAATGATGTCAGGTTTTCTTTTGTAATAGAGACCTGCCAATCTTCTCCAATAGAATAGCACATAATCAAGCACATTATTTAATGATAAAATAACTGATAATGAATATATACATATAGTGAATTTCATTATGTGCCAGTCATTCTTTATTTTCAATTTAATTGCTCCTCACAGGAGCTGTATAAAGCAGTATATCATTATGATGATTTTACAAATCAGGAAACAAAGATACAAATTGAATTTGTCTATAGTACACAGATAAAAAGTAGGGAAACTGGAATTTGAGTCTAAGCAAGCTGACTTCAGAATCCTTACTGATAAATTGACTTCCATGTTATATAGACTTTCATGTGATTTAACCTAATTATCTACGAAAAATAATGTTTTCCATTTTCCAAATTTAAGAAAATTTCTATACTCATGTTTCAAAAAATTCATAGGAAGCTGAAACCATAATACCTTCATTAAATTTTACCTTGAGAATTAGCTGCCATTTATGGGTAATTTCATTTATGGATAATATTAAAACATTTTAGAATCCTAAGCTGGAAGGATCACATGATCATCTATCAAAAACAAAAATTTTACAAAAACAAAGCCTAATTTAATAAAATTTACAGAGTAAATTAGGAAGTTTTAAAAGGAATCTGAGACATATGGTGAATGGCCTTTGGGTGACACCAATCCCACCCACTTCAAGTTTCTCCCTGAAGCTTCAGACACCCTGTGACACTGTGTCCTGTCTAAGTTCCTGTGCTACAGAATCACAAGGAATAAGCATGATCATTATTTTTAAGTCACTAACTTTGGGAGTAATTTGTTACCCAGCATTAGAGAACTCATATAGGGACATATATCATTATAGACTTTTTTCCACATTGAATAAATATTACTTTGCCTTTTTTTTTTTTTTTTTTTGTACCAGTGATTGAACTCAGGGGCACTAACCACTGAACAACTTCCCCAGCCCTGTTTTGTATTTTGTTTGGAGACAGGATCTCACTGAGTTGCTTAACGCCTCGCTTTTTGCTGAGGCTGGCTTTGTACTCGGATCCTCTTTTCTCAGCCTCCAGAGCTGCTGGGATTACAGGTGTGCGCCACTGCGCCTGGCTTTTTACTTTGCTTTTAAAAATATCGGTTTATTCTTTTGACCAGTCAAGATTCCTTTATTTGTAGAAGAGGCTTCTTTCTTTTCCTATACAACAGTACAAACCTACATCAACAGACATGGAACAGGGACTATAAAATAGAATATTCTAGTCATGGTTTGAGTCTCAACTCAAGTTCCCTGGAGGCAGACCCTGATTGGGATATTGGTATACAAGTAATTTAGTTTTTTAAAAATAAAACAGCCCAGAAACACACACACACACACACACACATACACACACACACACACACACACATACACACAGAAGCAGGAGTGAAAGCTGAAGACAAACAATGGTACAGGTTTAAGGCAAAGTCCCAGCCTCTGCTTAATTCCAAATGTTGGCTCCAGGAGTGCACTGCTCCAGAGAATTTATCTCCACCAGAAATGGCTAAGCTGGGTGTCTACACTCGCGCATCAGTCAGTGGTCTTAAGGGAAGCTTGGGGAAGAGACCAGCGCACTGAAGACAGGGAGGAGTTACACAGAGATAACACAACGTAATCGTGAGGGACCTGGATGAGCCTGGGTTTATCGCCTTTGGTGAATCTTCATAATTTAAGGAAAGAAAAAAAAATAAGATATTTAAGCATTAAATCTGTAGGAAGAAAAACAAGTATGTAAATACGGAATTAAACTTCCAGAAAGTGAAATGTTTTAGACTCCCAAAAGGAAAGCATACTTTGTGACCTAAAATATATATATGTTGGAAAAGATATGCACCAAAGAATATAGAATTCTAAATTTGATAATCACTATGGTTTATGACATATTTTCTCAGAAACTAACAAAAAAGAGACATAATCGGCATACTTTGTTAATGAGAGATTTTTTTTTTAACCTGAACAGGAAGTTATAGAAACTTAAAACTCCATGAATCCTCAGCTTCACACAACATTGAAGATACTGCTATGTTATAGAAGAAATATCACCAAATTAGTGTATATCTTTTCCAAAAAATTTATGATTGCACTTTGCTAACAACCTGATTGAAACATATTTCTGGGATTTTTTCAGTGAGTACGATATGAAAAAATTTCAGCCATAAATTAATCACTTGGAATACAAGAATGATTGAATATCTAGGCACCAATATCTCATCAAATTTCTCTTGAGTCTGTTCTCTACTTTAAATTTGCAGGTACTTTTCAGTTGTTTGCTTTGCTTGATAACATTGTTTTGGGACACAAAGTATTGAACCCAGGGGAACTCTACCACTGGGATACATCCCAGTCATTTTTATTTTTTATTTCAAAACATAGTCCCATTAAGTTGCCAAAGCTGGACTCAATTTTGCAATCTTTCTGCCTCACCCTCACAAATAGCCAGGATTAAATTTATGCAACACTGATAATTGGAAACAATGGGTCATAGCTCATAGAGCTTGGATTCACAACCTGACTCCACCACTATTGACTGAGTAGCTTTAATTTGTACCTCAGTTGTTTCTCCATCTACAAAATAGGGAAAGTAGGATAAAAATACACAATGTTATGCTACTTAAAAAAATAATACAGGTAAGATTCTCAGTGTGTTTATGACCCATAGAAAATGATGATAAAGAGTGTCTACAATCTGTAAAAATATATAATCCATGCACCAACATATCTATATATGTTGGTGCATGGATTATTCTGTTACTTTGTATTTAAAGTTCATTACTGATGTGATATGACTTCTATATTCAGGCCAACAATAATGTAGATAGATGTAAGAGTGGACAAAGAAAACACCATGTTTGTAATAACAGGTTACAGATATGACTCTTCTTCTCTCAGTTTGATTAGACCTTTTTTGGGGGGAGGGTGGATACTGAACTCAGGGGCTCTCAGCCACTGAGCCACATCCCAAGCCATGACATGAATCCTTTTGCCTCAACCTCCCTAATTACTGGGATTACAGGCATATGCCACCATACCCAGCTAGAACTGTCTAATTATTAAATTTAAATTTTTTTATCTTTTTTTCTATAAATATTTTTCTTATTAGCCTGAATATTTATGCTTTTTTCTTTTCATTCTGTCCTCTTTATCCAAACATAGTTTTTGGAATAAATATTCTAATTTAACTTGAAATATATATATCTTCACTCTTACTTTATTTCATAACTCCAGATAATATTTTGTATTTTATTTAGAGACAGGGTCTCATTGAGTTGCTTAGCACCTCACTGTTGCTAAGACTGGCTCTCGATTCTTCTGTTTCAGCTTCTGGAGCCTCAGGGTGATTACAGCTTCATTATGATTCGATTAAATTCTGCTTTGACTACCTTTTTAGTGTTTTCCACCATATAGAAATTATTTATTTCTGCATAATCTATACTCAGGTAGAACCAATAACTCCCTCTCTTGAGTCTGTTCACCTGAGCCAAAGAGAGACACATGGAACATGTTTTCTTATGCTTATTATACTTATTCTAATAGGGATAATTTTTATGAACCAATATTATGTTTAAATGGAGAACAAATAGGCTAATTACTAAATATAGTATATCAAGGAGAAATATTTAAACTGTATTCATTGATTTCTCTTATGCTCAAGGTAGAATGAATCAGACTCAGTACTCCTATTAGGAATTTTTTTTTTTTTGATGTTCCAGTAAAGGGCTAACTTCTGTTATTTGCTCTTTGCTAGGTTACAATGGATATAAAAATAACCATGTGATAATTTATTAAATATTTTTGTTGGACTATTCATTTGTAGACAATATGTTTTTTTTAAAAAACATCATTTTATAAAACAATTAATGAAGTAAAGTGTGACTAAATATATAGAGTTGTGTCAGTTATCTATTGTGTGTAGCAAATTGCCACAGATGTATGAGTAAGGAACCCAGACAGCTCAACTGGGTTCTCTGAGTCAGCTTGTCTCTCAAAGTTTTAATCAAAGTATCAGCCAGCCTGGGGGTTCATGTGAAGCTCAAGTGAAAAGGGGTCTGTTTCCCAGCTTATGTGGTTTAGGGCAGGACTCATTACATGGTGTTTTTTCTAATTGGAGATCTGAGGTGCTTCCTGTCTCACCTGCATCTCTGTATGGCAGGTTACTTCGTCAAGTTCAGCAAGAGCCAACAAGAAGTATCTGCTAGCAAGACAAAAGTTACCACTTAAGGTAAAATAATCACTAGAGTGACCTCCCATTATCTTTTCCTAATCTCTTGGTTAGAAGGAAACTGCAGATCCCACCCACACTCAAGGAGAGGGGGTCACATGAAATCATCAGCCACAGGAAGCAGCAATGACTGGGAGCCACCTCACAGTGTGTCTGCCACCACATTTGATGTGGTGGCATGCATGCGGTGGGAATGAAAGACTTTACTCAAAGAGCAAAACAGCTCTTTGTTCTAGGAGATCAAAATCTAATCATGAGGGCTGAGACTGTGGCTCAGCGGTAGAATGCTCACCTAGCACATGCCAGGCCCTGGTTTCAATCCTCAGCACCACATAAAAATAAATAAATAAAGGTACTGTGTCCAACTACAACTAAAAAATAAATATTTTTTAAAAATCTAATCATGAAAATCCAATGATAACAGTGAATGTTGTAACATCCTGATTGCAGTATGTTGACATGCTCTCATGTCCTTTATGAGCTGTGCATAAAGGTCAAGTTTCTGAGTAAGTGAACACCAGACTATGCCACTTTGCTTTCACAGGATGATGATTAAACTAAGAGGACTGATCAAGCAGTCAATAGGCATGTGCACCGCATACATTACTACTGGGGGAAAAAAAAGAGATGAGTGCAGCAATAACACAATTTTCCTCTTGCCAATCATGATCAGAGGCTGCACATATTAAAAGAATGGAACAAGAATTTAGATTTTGGAAGAGAGGCCAGTGCTTTGGCTGTAGGCTTACACAGCTTCATACTAGAGGAGCACAAGTGTCTCCTCTGCCTTGATCAGGAGCTGGAGTCCAGCCCTTGAGCTTGCAGCTGTGTGGTGTGCTACTCCAGTGACTTCCAGTCCTGGCCCCTCAACTCAGCTCTTCCTGAAATGAATGACTCCAGCACTTACGTCTGCAGCTGGTTTCAATAGAATAGATCTGGCTTGCAAATATTCTGCAAGAGGTCAGTTCCTATATAGACCCCCTAGGCTCTAAAGAATGGCCTCTGTACTTCCTGTCCCACCTGCAACCCTTACCATTTCAACCTGTTTGCTAACATCACTGCAGAAAAGCTCCAGCACTTTATTGATATACATGGGGCTAGTTCATTTCAAAAGGGGTTGTTTAGTTCATGTTTAGAACTGCATATTATTTTATTTATTTATTTATTTTGGCACCAGGGATTGAGTTCCTGGGACGGTTACCCACTGAGCCACATCCCCAGCCCTTTTTTATCTTTTATTTTGAGACAGGGTCTCACTAAGTTGCTTAGGGCCTCACTAAGTTGTTTGATTCTGGCTTTGACATGAATCCTCCTGCCCCAGCCTCCTAGTTTCTGGGATTACAGGCATATGTCACCATGCCCAGTTAGAACTGCCTAATTATTTAAAAGTTTTTATCTTTTTTTTTCTATAAGTATTTTCCTATTAACCTAAATATTTATGTTTTTTTCCCATTCTATTCCCCTTATTTGAACATAATTTCTGGAATAAATATTAAAACTTAACTTGAAGAATACATGTCTTCATTATTACTTTATTTCATAACTCCAGGTAATATTTTAATACATTCTATTGAGTGGAATTTCCTTATAGGAACTGTAGGAGAATCTGATTTAAGGACTGTTTTATTATAATGTTTTCTGAGTTTCTCAAGAATACTAACTGTGTTAAGCTGATCCAAGAGATATACTTCTGATTCCAAATTCTGTCTGAAGCCAATAATACTAGGAAAAAAATTCAATACTTTTTTTTGTCTTTTATAAAGGTTAATGGTCTAGTTTCAGAAACAACCATTTAGGAAATGTTAACTTTATGCTAATTCAAATTATTTTCCAAAATCTGTCCTGAAATAACTTCTTGCCATTTTTATATTTTACCTAGTAGGAAATAAAAATGCTAAGATTCCCATTGTGGATCTTTCAAATGCAAAGAAAATGCACTCCAAATATATTATTAAATCAGCTGCGGAAAGTTTTTTTTTTTTTTTTTCTTAGTGCTACTTTTTGGCATATACTTGTTTATTCTTTTTAACTGGGTAAAATAAAAAAAATAACCACTAATTTGCAGAGTAAACATTTTTGATGTGGTATTTATGTCAAAATAAATAAACCCAGTTAGAAAACAAGGAAACATTCAAATAGGTAAGTTGAAGCTTAAGGTGTGAGTTTCGAAGGATAATAGCATCTCTGAAGTACAAAACAGAGAACTGATGACCCAGACCTGGTTTGTAGGCTTGTGTTCTTTGAAAATTCAATGATGGGAGATGAATGGACAGTGACCTTGTCACAATCCTTCAGGAATCCAAAATATCAAGACAAAACATCGCCTGAGGGGAAAAGGTTAAATTTCCCAGACACCTTAACATTAAAATATGGGAGCAAGGAGACAAAAGATTGAACAATAATTGCTAACTACAGCTTGCTCTACTGAAGACAATTCGTACTCTTCAGACATTCCCTTGCCATTCTAAATGCTAAATTCATTAAACTCTAGCCATTTCTTTAAGCCCCAAATGAAAATGTGCATAATAATATTTGTTATTATTTCCTTCAAATTACTGCTGCATGTATAATGTGTAGTGTTCTCAAAAAGCAATTAGCCTTGGCAAGCAGTATGTGTTAAGTCAGTATTTTTGGCATGGCTGGAGTCCGTTTCTCATTTTGAAAAAGACAACAAAAATTAAGAAAAAAAAATATAACCAAGTCCTCTTTTATAATATTCTTTGAAGTTTCTAACTAGAATGTATTGTGAGTATAAACAAATAAGAGAAAATAAATGGAAGAATGTATGCTTTATAACCAGGCATGTACTTTCTGTTAAATTAAAATTCTTTGCATTGTCAAAGACTCTTCCTGCCTGTTCTTCCTGATGCCCCAGCATAAGAATCATAAAAAGGCTATTTACTGGGTTTCTCATTGGGGGGACACAGATATAAACTACAATGATAATTCTTGTTTTCCTCAATTTAGACCAGGAATGAATACTCTGAAATGGAGAGAAAGCACCAGCGTCATGTTGGTGGGTAGAAAAGGATAGTGAGGGGAAGGTATGTAAGGAAGGGAGGCACCTGCAGAAAACACAAGAATCCTCACAATCCCCAAATCAGGGGGCTGCAGTGGATGTAAGATAAACCCGTAAATTGTTTTATATTCCTTCCTTCAGGAGGCAGAGGAAAATCCCTCTCATTCTAAGTGTGGCTAGACTTAGCGATTCCCTCCTAGTGAAGATAATGAAGCTGCAGTGGCGGGATGTGGCTTAGGAGATCAGGACTTAGGAGGTACAGCAGTGTCACATCACACTCCAAGTGAATTTGGGGAATAAATAAAAACACGGACAACAGAGAGTATCTTTTCTTTGGGTTCAGTGGGCGCTCCTCAGCTGCAGCTCCCACAAGCGGGGCAAGGCAGGCAAAAGAGAGAGAAAGCATGCTCAAACCCGTGTTTTATTGGAAGAGGCTGTTCCATGGAATATTCTATCCCAAAAAGGGAAAAAGGGTAGGACTACAAAGGAATAGGTGAGTGTAACTCAACCCACCTGCAGCCCACCTTGTTATCCGAGGTGGGGTAACACCCACGTTACTGGGACCTGGCACTAGGGTGCCACACTGAAGGCAATAATTGGTCAGAACCTGGTGCATCAGGGCTTAAAGGCGTCTGTATCCAGGGCAGCTCCCGATACAGCAGATTCTGCATCTCTCAGTCTCTCATGGGTCACTCTGAGCAGCCGCTTAGTCTCTCTGTGATGAAGAGAGGTTCACAGGATAGAGAACTATGGCCATGCAAGGATGAGCCATGCAGGCAAGCCTTCTGGGAAAACAACAACCCAGCCTTTGAATGAGATAGTCCTGCTGCCAACAATGGAGATGCAATTTTATGAGAGATCCTGAGCCAGGCCCACCCTTCTGTGCCATTCCTGAATTTCTAACACACAGGATAATAAATATGGGTGCTATTAATCAAACTAAAAACATCCAGTGGTTTTATCAACTTGGAAGCTATTCATGACGTTAATCAGAGCCACTGGATGGAAAGGTAGGAACAGAAAGCTAGAATGTGGCTAGGGCTGGGGATACAGCTCAGCTGGCAGAGTGCTTGCCTCGTATGCACAAGGCCCTGGTTCGATTTCCAGAACCATAAAAAAAAAAAAAAAAAATGTGGCTAGTGAGTATAAAAAATATATTCAAGAAAGTTTGTTATGGAGAGGAATCGGGGAAGGGGAGACAGGATGGTTATTGGAATAGTGTGAGCTCCAGAAAGGGTTACTTAAAAAGAATGGACTAGAAAATGAGTTGACAATATGGGATTTGACATGCAGAGAGGATAAGTAGAAGTTTGAAAATACTGGATGGCAGGCAAAAATGAGACCAAATTCCCTGGGAACAGAAGTTCAAAGAAAAGTGGTGGTGAGATAATTTATCCATTCTTAATCCAAAGACAGTAGAAATTAGAGACACAGTTGTAGATTTGCATGCAAAAAGAAAGTATGTCATTTTGAATGATTATACTTCATCTGTAAAGTTAAACTGTAAGTTTAAGAACATGGAGACAGGAAGTTTTAAAATAGTGGCTTAAAGACAGAACATTTTCCCCTTCTGACATATCATCTAAAAATCAACCAAAAGTTATAAGAAACAAATACAACTAAGTTTTTTTAAAAAACTTGGAGATATCTGTAACTTTCATCCATACGTCAGGAAGAAAGAATTGCCACCTTATCCATAGTTAAAAAAGACAAATAAGATCATATTAATATTCTGGAGTGGATGAATAATGGCCCTGAAACTGATATGTCCATCCAGCACCTTCAACATCACCTGTTTTAGTCAGTTTTTTTTTTTTTTTTTTTTTTATGATTGTCACCAAAAGACCTGACAAGAACTATTAGAGGAGAAAATTTCTTTTGGGTCTCACGGTATCAGTCCATAGATGGTTGATTCCATTTCTTTGGGACATGGCAGAAAGGTGTGGAGAAGGAAAGTAGCTCAGATCATTGCACCAAGAAGCAGAGAAATAGAGAGAGTCCTCCTCTTGCCAAGGATAGAATATAACCCCAAGAACCACCTCCTCCATCCACACCCCACCTGCCTAAATCAACACCAAGTTATTCCCTATCAGGGGTTAACACACTGATCAGGTTTAGGCTCTCACAACCCAATCATTTCACTTCCTTGCATTGTCTCACACAGGAGTGTTTGGTAGATACCTCCTAAACCATAACATGACCTTACTTGGAAAACTATCTTTTGCAGATGTAACTAATTTGAACATCTTGGGAGGAGATATCCTGGGTGAGGACAGAGTCTTCAATTCAAATGGCATGTGTCCTTTTAGGTGGAGCAAAGAAAAAAGACAAATGGGAAAAGGCCACCTGAGCACTCATGGGAAGATTGAGGCTGAGACTGGAGCAGTAATAACATAAGCCAAGAAATGCTGTAGGCCACCAGAAGCTAGAGAGGCCTTGAAGATCCCCCACTAGTGGCTTCAGAAAGCTCAGGGCTTTGTTGACACCGTGATTTCAGATTTCTGGCCCATAGAACTCTGAGGCGATAGATTTCTATGCTTTCAACAGAACGAATTTGTGATAATTTGTTAAGGTAGACCTAGGATAGCAATGCAGATTTCTTTGATTTGAGAATTCAGAAAAAAAAAAGAACCAAAACACCTTCTTCAAAGGCCAATTCTGGGGACAATTTACCAACTAAACAATAATTTGGAAACTTGAGTGGACAATAAGACCTTGCAGGATGGCTTTGGATTAAAACCTCAAGATTCATAGAAGACAGAGATGAAAAAGAAAAGAGTTACAGGCATCAACCATATGTGCAGGAAGCACAGTGAAGTGATACTAAATTAAACCAAATGCACAAACTATAGCTCAAAAGTCTCTGGCAAGTTATGGTGAGAATTCAGAAGGAAAGGAAATATAATGGACAAAACAGAAAATTAAAGCCTAGAAAAATAACTACGTGAATTCAACACTCATAAAACTATTAGCAAAATTAAGCTTCATTAGATTAGGAACTAATGAATAGTCACTGATGAAAACCCACTATAAAATTAAACTGTAAAATTGGCAGTCAACTAAAATTAGGAAAAACAGGGAATAAAAGGAAATGAAAGGGAGAAGAAATATTGAATAATACCATTGCTTATTATAATAGATGTCTAAACTAAAACAATGAGGATTAAAGTTGTTATACAGTTCAAATTATAAATGTATAAAACCTGGAAATATTTCACAATAAAAAATGAAACTAAAGGTTACCAAAATTCATAAAAAGAAAAAATAGGGTAGCCTAAGCATAAAATATGAAAAGCCATCTAATATTGGCCTATACACAGGTCAAGCCACTAAATATAAATGGATGATATTTGTTTATTAAAATAATAAAATATTTGGAATATAAAATAAAATATGCTATAATAAGCAAACACTCTTACAGATATACTTTTAATCATTTAAAATGTATAAATAGTCAAGGGCACACACAACATTATTTACACACCTCCTTCCCACAAAATAAAAACAAAACAAAACATCAACATTAATAGAGCAAACTCCACAGAAAAGACAAGGAGAAATAGAAACACATATTTCTTAATGTGTACAGACCCAGAACACCAAAAATAAATAAGCTTTAGAAAGTAAATAATATACTCTTTGTTTTTGCAGTGCTAGAGATCAAGACCAGGGTCTTATGCAGATTAGACAAGTGCTGTACCCATAGAGCTACTCCCGAGCCCTGTCTATTCATTTCTAAAAGTTTGTGTATGTCTGTTTGTGCATATTTACAAAAGATAAGACAGTGTATGCACTTTTCAAATTACTAAATAATATTCATAAATTAACCATATATTGGACCCCTAAGAACAGCTTGATAAATCCCAAAAGATAAAAATAACACAACCTCAATGAAACTAAATAAAAATTAATTTTTAAAAAAAGCAAGGAAATGATTCTCTCACCAGCAAAATTAAAGTTTCTCTCTCCCATACATCTTCGAGAATAAAGGGAAAGCAAAGCAACTAGGAATTGATTTAGGAAAATATGCCAATTAAAACACATTTTAGAACCCGTCAGATAAAAATTTTCACAGAACAAAAAAGTAACATAATCAGGGAAACAGTACACATTCATTTTATGTGATTTAAAAAGAGCAAATATAAGGGAAGAAATGACAAATAAAGATAAAAAACAAAATTTGAGTAAGTATCAAATATTAAATGATAGAACTAACAAATCTCATTGCTCTTTCTTAGGGATAAGTTGATAATATAAATAGGAAGGACAAATAATTATCAGACCTTATCAAAGATAATTATAATAACATTGTAAAGATTAGTAGAATTATATTAAAAAATTAATCTTTGTCAGTCAGTTTGAGAAAATGGATGCTCTCCTTAGTAAGTACAAACTACCAAAAAGACCTCAGAATGTGAGTCTGGAAAAGTAGACAAATCATTTACCATTCAACAGATAAAGTTTTCTAATAGCTGCAGCCAGATGGTTTCACAAGGGAATTCTTCCAAAACGTCAAATAACAGATAACTGCAATTAAATTTCAATTGTTCAGAGCAGAGAAAAAAAGAAAAAATTTCCTAATTCCTTTAAAATACATATCACATGGATCCCCAATCCCATTAAACTACACACAGAAAACAGTTTGTTCAAGCATTTTAAAATAAAAACATTTAAAAATAATTAGCAAAATTCAGCTGTTGATTTAATAAGGCAAATGCAATTTATTCCTGGAATATTAGTGAAGTTAAAAACGAGGATAGAGAAAAATAGAAATTAATATATTTAGCAAGTCAGAAAAGACAGTCACATAAATCTCAACAGATGTACAAAAAAAAAAAACATGTTTAATAAAATCTAACATTTATTCTTGATTTTAAAAGTCTAATAAGCCAGACTGGATAGCACACACCTATAATCCCAGCAGCTTGGGAGGCTGAGGCATGAGGATGGCAATTTCAAAGTCAGCCTCAGCAATCACTCAGCAAAGTCAACTCAGCAAGACCCTAAGCAGTGTAGTCAGACCTTGTCTCTTGTCTCGTTATAAAATAGAAAAGGAGCTGGGGATGTGGCTCAATGGTTAAGTGCCCCAAAGTTTAATTCCTGATATGAAACATACAAACAAAAAGTCATAATAAATTAAGATAGTTTCAATATAGCATATGAAAAATAACCTACATATTTGAATTAAGGAATTATCTGAAATATTACTTTAAAAATTAAAAATATTACTATTAATATTTTATTATAATTTTTTTCTGCAGATTATACCTAATGAAATTGGATAATTAATTGGGAAGTAAATTTAGGAATAAAAGTTGAAAAATATAATTTTAAATTATCATTATTTGAAAATAATAGATTTTTTTTTCCTTTGGAAAATGCAGATGAATTCATTGGAAGATCTTTGTAAATAATAAGAAAAATCGGTTGCAGGGATGGGCAGAAAATTAATAAATAAGAATAAAGTGGTTCTCATATGGACTATAACTAGGTACAAGAATAAAATGTCAAAAGATAAAAAATAGAAAACAAGAAGAAGATACAGTCTTCTATGAAGAAATCAAACATGCCACTGAGAAACAAAAGAAAGTTTCAGCACAAGGAAAGACACATTTTGGGACTTGGGAATGCAACATCATAAGAATATCTGCTCTCCCCCTTAAATGAATCTACAAAGTTAAAGTGATCATAGTTAAAATACCAACAGTGTATTTTTGGAAACTAGGCAAGACAACTTCAAGACTAAAATAGGAATAGAATAGCCAAAAATGCCCTAAATATAGAAAGAGAGAGAAAGGAAGAGAGAATTATGTTTTCCCAGTTCTATTATTTTAAGCTTACAATAATTAGAATACCATGATACTGAATAGAAAGGCAACTCATGTACTGTTAAGTGCGACCACAGTGAATTTTTTACACTATTATCATATTTAAATCTGAAACTAATTAATTGCTCAACATTATAGAGTTCACTCATTAATAAATATTTAGTCAGAAGATTTATCAAATGAAAAATCAAACTGTATACAAAAATATATAAAATACAAATTAAAGAAGCCATCTATCAGCAGCAGCTTTTGCCTGAATTAGAACCAAATAAAAAGAGAGAAGTGTGAAGAGTCACAGAGAGTTGTGATTAAATCAAATTTTCTTCTCATGAAGGGGGATGATATTCAGGATCTAATATCCTGAGAAGTGATTAACTTTTGAAGGCATGTTAGCAAAAAAAAAAAAAAAAGGAAAATTGAAAGACACTTATAATGAAAGTTCTAATTTATTTAAGAAAATTTTCCTGAAAAAAAAATGAAATGAATTATTCTGAATCAGTCTAAACCACCACCCAAACTAACAGCAATTAGTGGTTTGCAATTTAGCTATTTTCATAGACATTTGGAATATTAAATCAATGGAGATTTGAGCATCCTTCTAGCTTTCCAATTATTCCCTAAGTCCTTTGCATTATGCAATCCTTCATCTGAGCAGTAATTTAATATATGCGTGTCATTGCTTTTCTGCAGACTGGATGCATTAAAATAACAAGAGGGTATGGAGGGCAGATCGTGCTCTTAGTTTATTGATTTGCTTTTGCTTTTTTCCCTTTGCTTATTTGCTTATTTGTTTTCATAAAAGAGCTAATTAATGTGACTTATGAACTTTCTACAGTGACTTGCACAATTCAAGAGCAAGTTTCTGCAAACACTTTTGAGTGACATCTTTGTTCATTCATTCCACAGGTATTTTCCAACACTGCAGCATCAAGCAAGGGCCTAGTGGGTAGTGTCTAATTCACAGGCTAGGGGCTGCTGCATGGTTAGACAGCTTTTCTCCCTGTTTCATTATTATAATTTTAAAGCAACAATGTGATTGCTTTTCAAAATCTTCATGTGATAATTCTGGGTAAGCCTCTGGTTTCTCTTCTATTGAGCTGTCAGGAAATACTACACAAATATTTTCAGAGCACTTGGTAAAAATTCTGTCTGTGCATGCATTCTTTCCCTGTCTCTTTCACACATACTGTATATATACATATATATGTATATTAGAGTGGAGGTTGGTGTACCTGCTTTCCCACAATATCACATACCCTGGAAAAGCAAGTAGATTTCTCCTCTGTGCTATAGGAACTAATCTGGTTTTCTGTCAAAACAGAACAAAATCGAAATTCAAGTATTCTCCTAAATGTGGGAAGGCTTAAATGAAGTTTGGTTTGCATGTTTATGATAGTTTCTTCAACACTGTGGCCTTTGTCACTAGTGATGGTGCAGAGATGGCATTCATTGGATCTAATTAGATATTCTCTTCCTGAAGCAGCCTGAAGTTTTAAGAGAAAGACAAGAAGCTAAGCTGCAGAACCAAATCTGTGCCCATGCAGAATGGCAGAGAACATCTCGCTGTAACTACTTTGTCTGAACTGAATTATTGTTGAATCATAGTTAAATTGATGTGATTCAGTAAAAAGAACACATATTCTTCACTATATTTTTTTTTTTTTGCTTATTTGGTAATTTTTCCTATTTTTTAAGTTGTGATTTTCCTTTTTAAAATTTTTTGAGGTATAATTTACATACAAAAAACTCACAGAGGTTAAATCTACATTTTCATGAATTTTGACCAATGTGATGTGCCATTCCTAATCAGACAGAGAACATTTTCTTAACCTTAAAAATTCTCCTCATTTTACAGATGATCTCTACCCTCCAATTTCTCCTCCACACAGCCCAGGGAATCAATTCTAGGACATCCATCAGAATCTGGGAAAGAGTGACTTATTATATTTATTTTTTAAAAATATGTTGATTCTAATAATCACTAGATCAACCAACCCTTGCCCTGTGGAACTCTACATTCTGCTCTTGCCCTCTACCTCTGGGAAAGTAGAAATGATTGTGTAGGATGAGAAAAGAACTTAAATGCTATTCTTTTTATCATATTTCTTACTTATTCATAGATTGAATGCCTTTGAAAGGTTAAAAGTGTAGTTGTCTCTGGGGACACAAGAATAAATAGAAAATAAAAATATACTCCCCCTTCTATCAAAGTTTTGCTGTTGTCGAGTGGGACTTAGAAAAGTGAATTGATAATTACAGCAGACATTATATGAAAGACCCACAGAGACATTTGAATGTGTGAGACCTTCTAAAAATGGCATTGTGCAATCAGTGCTGCTCACCAAAATGCAGCATCCAGCATTTCATAGCTTCCCTGTGTGGCCATGTGATCATTTCCAGCCAATGAGCTCTCAGTGGAAGTGACATGACATTTTCAGGACTAGTCCCTAACCCTCTGGGCATACATGGCTATCATTTCCCTGTGTTTGGTTGGAAATGAGATCCCTCCCATATTATGAGTTAAAGATGGTGCAGTCTCCAGGAGACCAGTCTCTAAATGAGCTCTTAAAAGAGTGTAGCTCCCTCAGGATTTGTACCTTCCCTTAACACTAGCTGTTATGTGAGAAAAAAAAAAAGAAATTTATTTGATATATGAAAAGTTATTCATTTTGAGCTTATTATATTTTCTGCAACTCTTACCCTTCCTCCACTAATACCAATATGGAATATGGTGTCTCTATTTTCTATAAAATTACATTTTTCCTTTCAATTCATTTGGCATGATCTCAGAGGGGGGAGAATCTTATTACTGAATTCTCTATATCTGCTCCCATACCTGAGGTAATGAACCCTTAGGAAGCAAAATGACACTAGGAAACAACTAGTTTTAATGATAATAATGCAGTAGTTTTTCAGCCTTTTACCTATAAGAAGTATCATAAAAACATTCACATCTTTAACAATGAATAAAGGACAGGGTCTCTTTGGGGGTCTGAGGGTGCATTGGTAAGCAAACCAGGGCCTCTGGTCTTGTCCCTAATCTTCCTGCTCATTGCTCTGGCTGGAGAGTGTCCACCTGCAGGTAAGTGTGGCCCATTCTGCCCTAACACTTACAGCCTGGTGCTCTTGGCTTGTTCCTCATCATTTCTTTGGTCTGATTTGCTCAACAGTGTCTCCCAAACACCAAGCACAGAATCTGACACCCAGTAAGTGCAGTGATTATGTGTTGAGCAGAGGCATGATTATGATTTGACCCTCTATTTAGATTCCAGCGAGAGGAAGGTGAGGACAGAGTATGAGGGGAACGAAGGGAAGGATGTGGGACACCTGGAAGCGGGTGCTCTATAGCTGTCTCCTCTAGCAACACTCTCAGCTCCTCACCAGGTGGCCCCCTTGTGTATTTGTCTCCCAACCCTCTTGGCAATCACCATGGGTCTGCAGAGGAAGCTGGAAAAGCCCACACTGATAGTGTTATGGTTTGAATATAAAGTGTCCCCCAAATCTCCTGTATCAGTGCATGAAAATTCAGAGGTAAAATGCTTACATGATAAGAACTGTGACCTAATCATCCCATTCTAGTTTGAATGGAGTGACTGGGCGGTAACTATAGGCAGGTGGGGTATGACTGGTGGAGGAAGGTCACTGGGGATGGTCCCTGGAGGGGTCCATCTTCCCTATGGCCTCTTTTCCCCTCTGCTTTCTGACCTGCTATGAGCTGAGCAGCTTCTACCAACATGCCCTTCTCCCTTGTGTTTGGCCTCATCTGAGGCCCAGAGCAATGGAGTCAGCCATCTGTGGACTGAGACCTCCAAAACTGTGATCCCCAAATAAACTTTCCCTCTTCTCAATTCTTCTGGTAGGGTATTTTGGTCATGGATATTCTAAAGCTAACTAAAACAGAGAGCCTCCAGGACAAGTTTACAGGAGAGATTCAAATCTCAAGGTAGCAACTGGCAAAACACTTCTCTAGTTAGAATTCATAACACATTCTGAGCTGTGTATTTCGGATTTATTTCTTCACATTTAACACCATTTACTGGAAGTTGTGTAGATAATTTAGAACCTAAAACACTGTCTAACACAAAGGTCCTCTTCCATAGGAAAGTTCTGTGCTGTTTCTGCCTGGAATACCTTGTGGTTCGCTATTTTAAGCTGCAGAATGTACCTTTTAATAAAACAAGAATGTACCTGGAGCTTTTAGAAAGCCTGCCCTCATTTAGATAAAAGCACTCTGAATTGTAGTAGGGTTTATACTATCAACCCCCTCCCCCATTTAGACACAGGCCATCCAACCATCCAAAGGCACTGAAAGGTGACCTGCTTTCCAAAAGTACAAGTACCTCAACACTACCTCCTCACCCTGGGCTCCTGTAAGGGGTCCAGGGAAGGGGGACCATGATTCCAACCTTTGTCCTATAACTTCTTGAAAAATCATTGGCAGTGGGAATAAAGAAGATACTAACACCTGATATTTTTCCCTCCTCAATTTATTCATCTCCCAGACTTTATATTCCCAACAATCAGCTATATATTTTTGTGTGTGTGTGGCAAGGGGCCTTCCTTACTTAATATTCTATTTTTATGCCTGAACTTAACTTCACCTTATAGTCAAATTCCAAGCTTACCTTTTCCAGCCCAACCTTTCATACATAGAGAAAAGTGTTTTATATTTAGAAAAAAACAAAAACAAAAAAGTTTCCTTCCCCACATAAACAAGGTTTTCTATACTGATGTTTTTACGCATTTAAAATATTTAATTTAAAATTTAAGACAAAGAAAAAATGACCTCTTTGCTCTTGATTGTATAAACTTACCTTTCTATTAAAGTAACGAATTGGAAGATCAGAAAAGCAAGCTTTATTCAGAATGAAAAGTAATAGCTTTATCAAAAATATGACCCCTATTATATCAGTAATAAAGAAAAGACACCAGGAATGTTGATAAAAATCTAGGTGATTATAGGAGAAACTGTATACATGTGAGGATTTGAAAAGGGGTGCTATAAATGGGGACAGTAGAATAAATTATCAAGGATGAGTACCATTAAAAAATAAAGAGATAAAATCTGAGAAAACAGCAAGAATTAAGAGCATCTTTAGAAGTCATAAAAGGAAATAGAAACTATTATTTTAAAATGCCAAAGTAGAATGTGTTATTGCAATTTTAAAAGTCAGAAAGTATGTAAATTTTGGTAGCAATTTTTGTGATGCTAGCTCCTTATAAATTCTTTTAACAGCTCCTCAAGTCATATAAGGAGGCATATAATAAAAATATAATAAATTAATGAGGAATATAAACAATAACTTTCACATCTGTTATATAGTGTCTCTGCAGTACTTTTTTGTTATTGTTTAGATTATTAGCAATCTGTCTTTGTTGTAGTATTAAGAGTATATATACTTGACTATGACTCCAGTTACACAGAAAAATGAAACACATTGTAGGCAATAAAGTTTTTAATCACAGTTTAATGTTATAGATATTCAGTTATTTCAGAAAAAAAATTTATTCTAGGTATCTAGCTGAACTAAGTGATTCTTCAGTGACCCAAATATTGCCTAATTTATCAAATTAAAATCTTAACTTATGTAAGCACATATAATTATTTCTATCAATCATAGTTAGAGACATCCTAAAGCATTGTAAATGATTACGATTTTCTTGTTATCTTACACTTTCACATCATAAGGCAGCTTCCAAACCTAAGGAAAGTTTTGTTTTGTGAGTTCAACCTGAAATTATTCTTAATAATTTAAAAATGTTAGCTCTTTTGAAATGCCCACACTTTTCAAATTGTTTTTGAAATTTGTCATAAATTTTTAAGATTTCACATAATTTGATTTTAATTTTATTTATTGCTTATTCAGAGTTCACTCTGCTTAATCATAAATGTTGTGATGATACATTATTAAAATATCCTGAATTGGTATGGAAATATAAACACATTTTCAACAGTCCTGAATTGTTTTTTGAAAGGCTTTACAAAATTATGAGATACAAAGGGACATTATATAAAAAATAAATTAATTCCCAAATATGAGATTACATGAGATTGAAAGTGGCCATACACTTTTCTCCCATGAAAATAATTCATTGTAAGATTGCTTGACATTGGGGGCCTCTTTGAATTGCAACCTGTCAATAATAAAACTCAGCTTTGAGTATTTTAGGGCATTAGTACTAAACAAATGGAACAAGGACACCTAGGTGATTTTCCTAAATGTGACTGTATCAGTGCCTCCAATATGACCATTCACCCAGATTTTGTCTTAGTAATTACCTAAAAATAAAGGGTAAATTTGATATACACATGAAAGGAGAAGAATTTCAATGATTAATAAAGTTTAAGCCTTGCCTTTTTAATACTAGAAAGAAATGAATGATAAGTGAATAATAATGTTAATAACTTGTAATAGTTTGAAGAAAGCTAATTCTAATCA
Source organism: Callospermophilus lateralis (assembly GCF_048772815.1). Taxonomy (NCBI): domain Eukaryota; kingdom Metazoa; phylum Chordata; class Mammalia; order Rodentia; family Sciuridae; genus Callospermophilus; species Callospermophilus lateralis. Next base: position 125,889,771 of record NC_135312.1, on the reverse strand, counting down.
TTCAATAAACAAACATTTTAAAAGAGGATTTGTAAGAAACAGATGTAATGTTGAATTACATTTATGGAAGATAATTCCTTTAATAGATGGTTATCACCGAAGAATATTTAAAGGAATCCAATGTGGTCATAGGGATTAAGGAATAATGAATGGAGAAAGGAATCTTCAATTGCTTTTTTGTTTGTTTCAATCTGAAGAGAGGTGTGACATCAAAAAGAGGAGACATAAACTCGCTGAGAGGTTCAACTGCTAAGGTATACGTTCAGACATCCCAGCTTTTGCTAAAATATTACTAATAGTGTGTTGCATGCCTGTAATCCCAGCAATTTGTGAGATCAAAGCAGGAGGATCCCAAGTTGCAAGTCAGTCTCAGCAATTTAGCGAGTCCCTGAGCAACTTAGCAAGACTCTGACTCAAAATTTTAAAAATAAATAAATAAAAGTGGCTAGGGATGTGGCTCAGTGGTTGAGCACCTCTGGTTCAATCCCTGGTATACAACAAGTGGTGTGTGTGTGTGTGTGTGTGTGTGTGTGTGTGTGTGTGTAACTAGTAAAAGGAATATGAATGAAAGCTAAAATCCTGCACTAATATTTCCCTAAATGGTGAACAGGAGAAGCAATAATAAAATAATAAAAGGAAAAGCCTGGAGAAGCAAGGAGTTGGTGGCATGTACAAGAACAATAGACAAAGAATTTTTTTGTGGAATATAATACTGCATTTATTTACTTCACATATTCAAAATATCTATTTCCAGCTTTGTTTCCTCAATTACTATTGATGCTTTAAATTAAGAACAGTGAGGTTATAAAAGACTTTCCCTTCGTGATAATATGTATTGAAAGGAAGTGAAGTTGAAAGGCAAAATGTATTTAAATGTGGTTAGCATTTGTGTGTGTGTAATCTACTGAAAAATAAACTGAAATTTCACTTGTAATTGCAATCCCTCCAATGACGGCAAATGTGCCTTCTGAAAGAGATAATACATTCTATTTAATGTGGTACTCATTTGAGAATTCAAATATCTTAGTTTTAGCCACTTTTAGGTTACTTAACTTTCCTTAGTATTTTAATTCTCCTCGGATAAGCTAAGGAGGATATTTTAGCCTGTTGGAAAAAATATTGAGGATACCTTTTTTTCTTCTACAACTTAATACAAAATGTTCTGATACTGCATTTTGTGTGTGTGTGTGTGTGTGTGTGTGTGTGTGATTTGAATAATATTTCAATAGTTATTTCCCATTTTTTTTAACATTTGCATTCCAAATACTTTTACTTAAACTAGTTAAAATCTGATCAACTACTTTCATTCCCATGACAGATGTCAGGTTCATTTCCTTTGGGTTCTTGTTTGCCAGGGCAGTTGGAAGTCCCCTCTCTATTATTTGGAAGCCAGCACTGAGTCACTTCTCAAGAAGGTGAGGTGCATGCAAACCTTTCCAACATATGTATAGGAACAGGACACTGATTATGGACAGCTCCTTAGCTTTACTTTAATTTTCCTTTTATTTTCACTGACAGTAAAATCTTCTGGAGAATACAATCAAGATAGTGTACTAAGAGAAATAACATTAATAGAAGCTTGATCATAAATGATAATAGTCATAATAAGGATCGCTCTTAGCAAGGCATTCCACACAGAGAGATAACAGCACAATAAATAAAGAACTTCTCATTTGTCACACAGCAAATAGAACAAAATTGCCATAACAAAAATGTGATTTTTATAAATGTTCATATACTAAAAATATAACAAAATATGAAGTCATGCACTGGAGAAAAAGCTAAAAGTGAATAGTTATAGCAAACAAAAACATTGCAAAGGATAAAAACATTCAAGTATTGTGAGAGGAAAGAAAGATTCAAATAGATGGTTTCAAAATAAATCAATTATATTTACTACACTAGGAGGGACACTGGCATGACTTTGTCCATTAATACTTGGCACTGTTCAAATGCATACTGTTACCCATTTAAAGAACAAATTCCATTTCCTTCAATGACATCTCGTATTACAAGGATGGAATGAAATCCACTTTTTGCCTTAATTATAAATTCACTACAATACTCTTAAGACCAGGCCAGTGTGACATCCTGCATGGGCCTGGGAGTCAGAAAAAAAAAAAAAAAAAACGAAAAAAAAAACTGACTTTATTCCTGCTTACATCATTGTCTAAAAAATTTATTTGAAATAGTCATCTCATAAATATTCTTCAGATGCTTTCTAGTCCTCAAATAAAATTTCACTTCCCTTTTCAATTTAGCTGTGAGAGTTGAACCATAGGAGCTACCAGAGAGCAGTGAAAATAATAATAATAAAATAGCTTAACATATTTTACTAACGCTTAATTTTTCAAAGCATTGAGGAAAAAAAAAAAGATGGACAGCTTAATGGAACTAAGAATTACGCAATGCATTAGTGGGGTTGTTCATAAGGCATAATAATTCCACCCCAGCTCAACTAATCTAAGCAGTACCTTTACACTTTGTGGTTGAATAGTATATCAGACTGAAACAGTGGCTAGTTTCTATATGATTAGGAAAGACATGTTTGTCATGGGAGTAAAAAAATAAAATTTGTTTGTTAAATTACACATAAATATAAGGTACAAATGTATTTTTAAAATACAGATTAAAATAATCACACTTGCATTGTGTACATACGAAAATACAGTATTTAATATTCAATATACACAGACACATTTATGATAAATGCAACTATTTGGAAACGCCAGTTCTTTCAGGGCTTTTCTTTCCCCCATTTTCCATATACATATGGAAAGCAAAAAGCTTGGCTAAAATCTCCTAGCTCTGGCGCACGTCTTGGAGCAGTTTGTTGATCTCAGCCACCAGCTCACTGGCATCCATGAGTTCGTGCTTCCCGTCATTCAGATGGTTGAGCACATTGTCAAAATCATCTTCTTCGTAATTTTCAGGGATCTCCTCCATGGCTGGCAGCCACTTGGAAGAAGGCTGCACGCTCGAGTGGGTTCCCAGCGCAGGCCCAGGGTTGTTGGTGGGATTTTGGAAGTGGGTACTGGCTGCCCAGGCCGCCACCCCTGGTGGGTAACCCACGGTTTTTGTTGGCGCTGGTCCCTTCCGCCGCTCCAGGGAGTTGGACCGATCCACCTCGCTGCACTCGGGGTAGGTGTCCAGGGACGGGGGCAAGAGGCGCTGGAACACGCTGCTCATTTCCGAGAGCAGGGAGGACGTGCTGGTGTCCCCGGGGTCCTCGTCGGTTGGGGAGTCCTTCCCGAAGGTGGAGAAACTCTTCTTCTTCTCACCGGCTTCTGCAGCCTGGGGGTCGTCCTCAAGGCTCTGATGGGGATGCTGCTGCTGGGGCTGCGACGGGAACTCCTCCCCAGGAATGAACATGTTGCTCCTGTAGTCCGAGGACGGCGAGGGCAGCGGGGGCATCCAGCACTGGTCAGAGTGGCCCAGGACTCTACACTCCTCTGTGCACAGCCTCATAGCTGCACTCAAGGAAAAGCATCGAGGGTTCGTTATTATAGGCAGCATGCCTCAAAATGGTGGGAACATGCAATTCTTTTTTTTTTTTTTTTTAGTTAGATACAATGAGAGAGGTTTAAACTGCCACCATGATGCTAACCTGCTCTGGGATACATTAGCCGGACCACGATAATGGTTTTAATCGGAAGACAATTTTTATAGACCTCCATAAGTCATATCTGCTGGTGTATTTTTTTTCTCATTTATTGAATGAGGAAATTCGTGCTTTGCAGGAATATCCTCTACTTAAATAATGAGAAGCGAGTGGATAATTTATACATGAAAATGACTGGAAAACCTCTAAGATAATGGGTAATGAACGAAAAGCTGGACTTAATTCTAAAAAGTCAGCTTGGAAGGTGAAATCCATAACTTTAGAATACTACCAAATGATCTCCTTCAGTGGTGACTTTCTTGATATTGAGGTTTGTCTGACCTGCTTTAGTCTTAATGAAGTCACTGAAAATATAACTGGCTATCAGGTACTTATCCTTGTTGACTTCTCTCAAACGTTATATAATTTATTGATTGACTTATTACTTAAAGTAGCAGTGAGAAGTATCCTTAACTTATTTGTCATCTGCAGTTATCCTGTTATAAAGCTTTTATTTAAAGCTTCAGAATATACTAATAGTCAAATGCATGGAAAAGTCCCCAAAAGTCAAAGAACATGAAAAATCCATTACTCGGTTCTTGTAGACATCCCGATGCACTAGTGAAATGTGAGTGACCATACTCAGTGCAAATAATACACAGGAGAATAACAGAAAAAGAGGAGGAAAGACCTCCACATTAGGCAAATACAAAAACTGACCCACTTGAAAGACAGGAAATGCAATGATGGAAATTATACTCCAGGAACCACCCATTTATTTCAGAAGTGAGGTCTTTGCAGAATCATGATTTCAAATTAGACCAAAGAACAGAATTTTGGACAATGCTAAATGACTCCTTTAAATTTGAAAATATATATATATATATATATATTGGATTGACATTAGCCATATGCAGATATTCAGAGCCATGTTTATAGATTTAGCTACTTAAGAAAGATTTTCCTTCCTCAAAACTACTGCAATAAGGATGGCTTTGAGGGATGCCAGGCCCCTTGGCAGGGGAGAAAGTCATCTACTGTGCTGGCTGTGGTATCCCTACCACCTGGTGAATTATCTGCCTAGAATACATTTTCACTATGTATTTTCTGATGAAAAGTGAAGAAACTGATGTGGAGTTTTAGGAAAAGAAAAATAATAGTCTTCATTTAAAGGTGTAGGAACCACTCTTCTTCAACCCCGAAAACTTTGAGATAGCTCTGTTCTTAAACTCCCTCTTGACCTCAGACCTTCATGGAAAGGGGGGAAATTTGAGGAACAAAAATGAGAGCAAGTACTGTGAGGAAAATAGCTGGACTGCTTTTAAGAGTGGAAATACAACAGAAATATGTTGCAGTGTGGAGAAATGCAGAGAAGTGTGAATACAAATAGCATGTGAATCAAGGTGGGGGGTGCAAGAGAACACACATGGGTTATCATTTATGTTACTTTGCTAGTTAGACCAATTAAATTCAAATAAGCAAGAGTGACTGAAGAATCAAAGCAGACTTAGATGTCTTGACTTCCTACATTCCTACTTGAAAATATGTACCAAATGATGATTTGATGTGGACAACAGCAAAGCAAGTTGAAAGTAATTGGAAAAACTTACATAGCAGTGAGGTTTTCTCATCAGTGAAATGACTAGCATAGTAGTAATGATTTTTTTTTTCTCCTTAATTCCTTGGGTTTCTGAAAATGGAAATGGAACCTGTACCCACTGTCTTACTCACATCCTGTCAAAAGGAAGGAGACCAGACCTGCTGACACCTCTTCATTTTTTTTTTTTTCTGGCCTTAAACTCTGTGGCTTTAGGCTTGGGAAGGACTCCCTTGATAGCTGATTGGCTTTGTTTTCTTTTAAAGTTTAATGATGGAGTGGGGGGAGAATTACATAAAGCTTCTAAGAATCCTGACCATGATCAAGTTTCCTTGATATCTGAATACAATGAATGTGTAAACAGCAATAAATTCCCCCCCCCAAAAAAATGAGGTCATTAAAACAATCTGACAGTTCACACTCAAATTATTTGAACACTGGAATTAACTTTAAACAGTGAATGCTATTTACAGCTCCACCACAATAAGTAAATGGGGCTTTGGTTATAAATAAATCGGCTTCAAAATGAAAATTAATAAGAAAAACGATGAAGAATGACTAACAGAAAGATAGCAAAAACAATAAGAGAGGAAGAGAGAAGGAGGTGGAGGAGAATCGGTGCAGAAGACAGCGTTTCTTGCAATTTCATTGATATTCTCTGCCTTCTCCCTGGAGACTCAACTGTTGGAAAATATTCTCAGTGTAGATGTAACTCAGCTACCAAGATCCCATCCCACACTCCAGGGATCAGGATTCACTGGTAAGAGTCTATTTGTTCTGTTACTCCTTGAAAACTAACCAGGTAGTTAAGTTTCCTTGGGAGATTGAGGGAATGGTGAAAAAGGAGACTTACCGTTACATGAATCTATATTTTGTTACTGTGTGTCTTATTGTAAAGCTGGGGCAGAAGGCAGAACATAGAATATAAGGGGGAAAAAAAAAAAGCCAAGCTTCTAACAAGCCATTAGTCACAGGGTGACCAGTCATTTATCTACTAAGAGCCAACAACACATAAAGAGCACCCTGCCCTCAAAAGGCTTCAGATCTAGTTCTGAATCAAGGGTAATAAATAAGGTCATTAAAGCCTGATGTATCAAAATAGATGATGCTGAGGACATGCCAAGAAAGAGGGAAGAAGGAGGTTGGTGTCATTAAGAAAGAGCAGCTTGAAATAAACTTTGAGAAATGAAAAGCATATACAGTGTCAAAGTGAAGAAAAATCAGGTTTTCATGAAAGCAGGGCAAAATGAACAAAGGATCAGGGTATGGGAAGGGGTGCCTTCATCTATTGCAAAAGGTACAGATATGGCAGAATTGAGAGTTGTGAAGCTAAGAGTGAATTTCACTGACCCTCAAATACCAAGCTAGTTTTGTTCAGTGTTGCTGAGCAACAAGAATCAGGTATTAATTTCAAGCCAAAAAAGAAAAAAAAACATGCAAATTAAAATGCTCTGAAAATGTTCCTTAAGCTGTATAAAATACAGATTTGACTGGGGGAGGAGCCACTAGAGAGGAATATTAGCTCATATATAATAAGCTAGCCATGCAAGAAAGGCCAGAGCAGAGCTTGGACATCTACCAGGAGAACAGAGAAAAATGAAAAAGAATGCTTAGAGTGACTACTCACAGATGACTGGTGATAAAAAGTAGAGTAGACTCAATGAAGAAGGAGTATCAAAAGAAATAAATCAAAAGCTGTTACAAATCATCCCGGTAGAGCAAAAATACATTAGGAAAAGGGAGATTTTGTAGACATATGCTTGATATTATAGTTCAAAGTTGAATGAATAAGAAAGAAAATAGTTAACAAACACAAGGCAAAAGACAAAAATGCAAGCTGACTTGACTGCTCAGAGTGTAGTGTATTTGTGTGGGAATTAAAAGAGTGAGTGACCAGAAATGACCCTCCCTTTTGGCAAGCAATGCAGCACAACATAATCTATATTTGTTCACAGGCTAATGCAGAAGAACAGTTGGAATAAGATACTTAAGTCCTAAAAACATACATGCTTTAGAGAAAACGGTCCTGAACTCTGCTAATGACATTCAGATGTGGACTTACATTTTTCTCTACTTAGAATATTTCCTGGGAATTTACATTTACAAAGGACAAGTTCTGTACCTTAATGTGCCTGTGGAAATTGCTAGGATTAAATAATAATCAGAATGATTCACCCAATTAAGGGAAACCATCTAAAGGTTCTCAATATTCACATTGCCATCTTTGCTGGCCAAACATGAATACACTCCCTTGATGGACCTTGGGTGATTTCCTGGAGCTCTGTGCCTCCAGAAGAGCTAAGACCATGCACCATGCAGAGGCAAGTAGCTAGCTAGTGAGGTGAAAATTTATCTTTTATAATATAATCTTCTGTAATACAACACCAGGCACCAGCAAAAGAGTTCTCATTATATCCCTGGATTGTGTGATTGTATAAACATGGAACGTTTGGTAAAGGGTTGTCTACAACTTAGTGGAATGATTGGTGGTGACCCCTTCTCATTTTGAAAAGAAATGTGACACAGTTGGAGCTCAAAGTTACTTACTGAACAAGATACACACAGTTTTCCTAGAGTCCTGGTCTACCTATTGTCCAATGTTTTTATTCCTTAACATTTATTGTTATTATTCTTCAATTGGTACATAACTCTCCTGCCATAAATATATTAGAGAGATGGTAAATTTGAAAACATGAGAAATAACAAAGAGGAGTCTTCACCTCTTCATAAAATTAAAAAACACAACATATATATGTGTGTGTGTGTGTGTGTGTGTGTGTGTGTGTATGGGTTGGTGTAGTTAAGTGGTAGAGCATGGGCTTAACATGCACAAAGCTCTGGGTTCAATCTCCAGCACCAAAAATAAATTAATTAATTCTAAAAAATAGAAAATAAAAAACAGACTTATGATTAGCCATTAAAATTACATGATTCTAGAATTTATAAACTCACTAGCATAATTTAGTTCCACAACTGGCAAGGTTATTTATCTAAGGGCAGTTTATTCTCCATTTTACTCTGATAAAAAAATCTAAATTTTAATGAATAACTTCATACAAATTTTAATATATAATACAAGAATGATATCATGCCCATTGCATTTTTGTGAGATAATATAACTTATTATGGTTTTCAAGGGTGGGGTTCTGTGAGAATCACAGTAGCACAGAGTCATGGAAACTCAATTAGTTTCTTCATTGCCCAAATAAGAATAATAAAACTGATTGTTTTTGAGTAAGGTGTCTTGGGTCATACATAGTCAAAGATTTCCCTTAAAAGTGGTCTCTAGGGTCTATTAATTTAAAAAAAAAATGGATAATTGGGCAAATACAAGCTGCATTGTACATCACAGCTCTTTTTGCACATTCATCCTTCCAGAGATGTCCCACCCATTGCTGAACAACAGAAATAAGCAACATTTAATGGTAACAGGGAGGCTAGTAAGTCCTCCTATAAAAACAAATAGGCCATTCAATTTATTAAGGGGGAAAACTGTTACTTTACATATAAAGTAGTGTTTAGAAAGGTGGAGATTGGTTCAAATCTCCCGTCTACCATGTACAAAATGCCTGATAAGGGATCCATTTTCTAACCTTTATAAGCTTTGGTTTTCAAATCTGGGGGAAAAAATAAATAAAAAGATATGAACATCCTGTAGCCACCACCACTACAACCAAATCAGTGTCAAAGCAGACAATGCAGGTAAAGAACTCCAGTGGGCCCAGAGTGCTGAGCCTGGCCCAGAGTCACCCGGGGGTATGGCTGGAAACCATTCTTGCTGCCACTGCTGCTCTGGAGTCCTGCCACCATGACTTCTACAACTTGTAACAGCTGTGTTCATTTTCTACACTCCCTTATTTATCTGTATTTGGAAATGTTAGATCCAAGATGAGCAATAGAATGCTGTTCTACCTTTCTTTCATTTGGCAGTCATTTTCAAATGGCAGTCATTTGCTCCACCTTCAAAGAAGTTAAGAATATAAGTAGCCAAAAGAACACTTCTGTGTTCCTGTAAGTTGATTTAACACTGTAGCCTTTAGGAATAGAATTGCTACAACGAGGCAGTCAGCATTTACCCAGTTGGTTCAGCTTCTCTTGTACAATTAGAGAGAAGGGAAACTAAGGAACACGTGGTTCAAAACTTAGCAGACTCTCCCCCATCCAGCTGTGTGCTCATATAGTTCCCTCTGGCTCCCTGTTCTGAGACATCACGGTATAGACGTACAATGAAAGGTAGCAAGACATATTCTATGCTCACCACCTTTTCTTTCTCTTATTTTTAGTGCTTAAAGTGTACCCTTTCCAGTGTATTTTAGTCTCTGATTTTGTGAGATGGTTTCCATCACAGGAAATGCATCTTTCAAATTACAGTTCAGTTCACCACCATGCACCAAAACAGACTGAATAAAAACAACCACCCAGTAATTTTATACAGAGTTGCTCAAGAGTATCCTAAGGCTCACTAGTTGGGGTAGAAAGAGGAGGGAAGTGGTTTGGTTTTCTATTCTTTCCTTCACATACCTTCTTTCTTGTCTTATTAAGTCCACATTCTCACTCCTTCTCTCCCAACTGCTTACTATGAATTTTAAGAAAATAATTTAAAAGTGTTTCAATTCTGTTCATGGCTAATAGTATGCAGACACAGATATCTTAGTGCAAAGGACAAATAAATAGGAAATAGAAGCACTGGAGGAATGGTCATTTTACTGGTATTAGAGTAGACCTAGAAATAAAGTGTTATCTGTCATTACTCTCTTACCTGCTGGAATTCTTCCATCTGTGAGAAACAGGTCACTGAATCCCTCACCCAGTAGCCTGTCTATTGGAGAATCTCGCCCCAAATCATAATCACTGTCTCCTGCTTCACTGTCACCACGGCCACTGTCTTTCAAGCTAAATTTGTCCATGTCTTGAAGGGCATATCTAGAAACATCAATCATAGAAAATATGATTTTTACACTTCAGCATTTATGTTATCTGAGACATAACAGGGAACACAAGGATAATTCATACCTATAACTCCTGGAGTATTTGTTTCCTCGAAAACTTGGCCTTGGCTGATATTGCCCTTGGTGAAGCATGGAAAGAAGCTGGGAGACCTGCTGGAAACCAAATAGACAGAACTGATTCCTGGAAAAAAACATCCTCCAAGTACTCACAGGCTTTAAGCAAAGAAAAACAGTTACTTGTTATTTCATACAAAGTAATGGAACATGTTATATCCATTTTAAAGATTTGCATATGTTGGATTGTGGCAGGCTGTGCAGCCAGTCACCAAATATAACTGAATTCCATCCCAGGGAGAGTTGGGTGATCTAATAATACAATTGACTTTTTAAAAGACTCCCTTTTAAATAACTGATTGATTTCCTTTATAGTTCAACATGGTCAGTTGCAAAACATATCTAAAAAAAATGCTGTAAAATGCATTGTAAAACATCTGGATAAAACCTATCCAAAATATTTACAAAGTTGGATAAATAAAACAACATTCACTGAGATGGGGTTTTGGAGGCTTTTTTTTTTTTTTTTTCCCAGTAGAGACTATAACAATACCCTTTAACTTTTGGCTGTGCTGCATCTTGACCTGGAAAGTGAGGGTCTATATTTAGATATTTCCTTGTGTGCTTCGTGCGTATTTTTCAATATCATACATATTACATGCAAATAAATTATTTAAGAAAAACTGAAAGAAGTATGCTAAGATGTGTGTACTTGCTACATGTACACATGTAGCTTGAATCCTGCTTAATTTGCATATTGTTACTCATTAATGAAGACATTTAAGAACTGATACATATACAACTTCTGAATATTAACACCTGACATTATCAGTGAATCTATGCAGTATATGATCTTACCTCAACAGCAGGAGTGGCGTGGGTGAGTTCTAATGAGAAATTCTCCGGCACATGGTTCGATGAGATTGTCACCAAACTGTTGAGTGACTGGTGACTGTTGTGACTCTGGCGGCTGCCCATCTGCCCTCTTTCTAAGGTAGGAGATGAAGATGGGGATGATCTGTGATGGGATCTGATGGGCAGAGTGCCATTTATGGTAGGCACCAATGTGATGTCCCCCTTGTGAATCTGCCTGGATGGTCTTTTAGGGTGATGCTGGTAAGTTGATTCTGCTACTCTGCAGTTGTAGGATCTAGTGTCTTTCTTTTCTCGGTTACACCTAGTTGCAAATAGCACCATAATAACCAACAGCACTGCACAAATTGCTCCTAAGGAAATAATTATAATCATGGAGACATCCAAGGATGCCTGGCTGACTGAGGTCATGGCTGTACTTGTCACTGATTCTGCATATTCAAAGATCATGCACTTCAGAAGGACTTTGGTATGCAGCTGAGGATTGCCTTTGTCCTGGATGATGACTGAGAGCTCCCATTCTGTGTGGGGAACAGATTCCATGCTCACATTGGTGTGGATGTCACATGATCGTGGATCAATTACGAAGATACCCTCCTCATTACCTGCTACTATGGAGCAGCTGAGCTCAGCATTGACACCAGAGTCCCTGTCAATGGCCCTTATTCTGGTGACATGAAAGCCACTTTCAGCTCCTTTGGGGATGGAGATCTCTGCAGTATTATTGTGCAGTGCAGGCCCTATCACCACAGGAACATTGTCATTTTCGTCAATGATGGTGAGCACAACAGTGGTATTGCTTACAAGTTGCTTCGGACTCCCTCCGTCTCTTGCTTCCACCACAAAAGTGATCTGACTCACTTCTTCATGATCAAAGATTCTGAGGGCATAAATAGCTCCATTGGATGGGTCAATGGTTACATATGTAGTTATGGAACTTCCCAGGATAAAGCTCTCCAAAATGGTATATGTCACTTGCCCATTTTCTCCAAGATCAGGATCTGTGGCTGTAACAGTGGTGATAAATGCCCCTGGCGAGTTATTCTCCGAGATTACAAATTCATATCGGCTTCTCTGGAAGCGTGGTGGATTGTCATTTATATCATTGATTTGAACAGTAAAATGTTTGACTGTAGAGAGACTAGGTGTTCCTTTATCCTCAGCAATTACAGTCAAACTATATTCAGATCTCTTTTCTCTATCCAGCGTGGCATTGGTCAAGATTAAATAATTGTTTTCATAAGTCTTTTGAAGTTTAAAGTGACCATGTCCATGAAGCTTACAAACTACTTCTCCATTCAGCCCAGAATCTTTGTCTTGAACCCTGACCAAAGCAACAAATGTTTCAATAGGATCCCCTTCGAAAATATAAGATATTTCTTCTTTGCCAGGTGACATGAGGTTTAGGTTAATTTCAGGTTTATTGTCATTAACATCTACAACCTTAATTATAATTTTGCAATGAGCTGGGATTGAATTTGGACCCAGATCTTGAGCTTGGACATCGATCTCATAGGATTTGGTGATTTCATAATCCACTTGCTTGAAAAGAGTCAAATGTCCTCTTTCTGAATCAATTTTGAAAGTCTCTATAATTTTGGGAGACACATGACTGCTGAAAGAATAGACAATTTTCCCATTAGCGCCCTCATCTGGATCAGTGGCATTCAGATCCAGGAGCAAAGTGCCCACCGGGGAGTTTTCTAAGAGTTGTATTACATAAGACTGCTGCTCAAAAGCAGGGCTGTTGTCATTGGAGTCTGAAATGCTTATTTTCAGTTTGGAGGAGCCAGACCTCTGAGGCACTCCCATGTCTGAGGCAGTGAGCTGGAGCTCGTAGCTGGACTTCAGCTCCCGATCCAACTCTCTGACCACTATGAGTTCTGCATACTTGGCACCATCAGTCCTGGTCCGAACCTCGATGCTAAAAAAATCATTGGCAGAGAGGGAGTAGGTGTGGAGGGCATTTTCCCCAACATCTGGATCAAATGCACTGTCCAGGGGAATACGAGTCCCAACTGCCGCGCTCTCAGATATCTCAATAGGTATGAGAGATCTTGAAAACTGGGGAGAATTGTCATTAATATCCAGCACTTCGACTTCAATATGGAAGAGCTGCAGATGCTCTGTGGGTAGAGTGATCACATCAAACTCTATGGAACAGTTCAAGTTTTTCTGGCACAGTTGCTCTCGGTCGATTGTAGCTCCTATGCTGATTTCCCCGGTATTCTCATTTACTACAAGTAGAGGAGAATTCCCCCTCTGCATGGCTCGAAAACGAACAGCAGAAGGATTAGGTAGCTTCAGTAAAACATCAGCCACATCCTCTGATAGTCTTGCAATTACTGACCCAACCCTCTGCTCCTCATAAATCCTGTATTTCAGATTCTTGCCCAGTACATCGCGGTTGAGAGACATTATCAGGAGTGCAAAAGCGAATGTAAAGTGCATTTTAGTATTCATTTGGTGCATTGGTCAGTTTATGAGATTTCCCTCACAGAGCAAGTTAAAACGGCAAAGCAATTCCCTTCAACTTCCTTTGGCAACTTAAAGCTAAGCGACATTTGGTACTTGAAACTTGAAAGCGTCTCTTAATAACCCAGCACAGCAATTAATAGCTCCCAAACTTTTGTTTCATACACACCGTGTCACGACTTCCAGATTTCGGCAGGGAGTCCGATGCTTGCGTTTGCTCGGCCGTTTGTCCTCTCTCTCTCTCTCTCTCTCCAGGCAGAAGAGTGTCACCTCCGTGTCGCTGTCCCCCTGGTGGAGTCGGAATCCATCTATTGCAGGGTGCCCGCGCAGTCTGCAGTGTCTCTTCCCCGAGCGATTCTTTCTCCCTTTCTCCCTTTCTCTGCTCGGCTGCAGACTAAACACCCGTGATTGCTGACTCCAGTCGAAAATCTGTACAACTTCACTTCAACTCAGACAAAGCTCTTGCCCGGCGTGGGTTGAATCGCTTCCAGCCAATCAGCGTGCTTCCAAATCAAAAGCCGATGGAGTCACCAAAGCGAGGGAGGGCGCGCGCCGAGGGTGGGAGCTGGGAAGGGATGGAGGAGCCGAGGAGGAGGAAGGCGGGGGCCGGGGGGGGGGGGGGCGGCGGGGAGAGGGGACCCGGCTGGGGGCTGGGGGCTGGGGGCTGGGGGCCGGGGAGGAGGGCGCCCTTCCTCTGAGCTCGTCCCTCCCTTCCCGCCTCCCTCCCTCCCTCCTTTCAATCCAGTGCATTCACTTTCTCTGAGCGTGCCACGACAAAGGGGAGACAAATTACAGAAGAAAAACTTTAAATCAACTTCTGGTCGCCTTTATTTCTATGGCACTCTAAATTGTTCTTGTTTTCTTAATTGCCCTTTCTTCTGCCACAAACATGCACTCGTCTTGCTTTTCATAGTCCTTGAGTGCTGGTTTAACTTAAAATACCTCTAAGTGCATTTTGTTGGTGGAGGAATTTAATAAAATTTGAAAACTTGCTTCTAATTATGCTTCGCCGACCGCCTCCTTCCCCTCCCCCTCTGCAAATTCTTGGGTCTTTCTCTGCCTCTGTTCACCAGCAGGTTTTCCTGGGGCTCTGTGTTAAAGAACAGAACAAGTAAAGAGGTTTCATTTTCTGTTTTCTTTCATCTTAATTCTTTGAAGATAAGAAAAGGGCTATCATGCACTCTTGATTTCTCTTAATTAGCGAGATTTAAAGGAACACCTCAGAATTTGGAACTAATTAACAATAGACTTCTACCTTATGTCATTCCTTTCCTGAGTCTGGACAAAATTCTTTATTTCTTTGTCCTGTACTTTAAAAAAAAAAAAAATCCCATTTACCTTAGGTAAAAGATATTTCAAGCTGTAGCTTGCCAATTTCTACCAAAAAGTCCTATCTATACCTGGTGAGTCTCCACGATGATACTGAGGGGACATGAACTCAATCGTTTACAAGTCAAATTTTTATAATATATGCATTATTTATGAAAACACTTTTCATATATGCATTTCTAAGAACCCAAAGCTTGTTTACACTGACAAATAAAATGCCTGAGCTGAAAATTGCATTTTGTGTGCATCAAAATGCTGGAAATATCACGGGAGGCTGTGCTCTATCCAGGTCACAGAAACTGATATGCTATTCTTATTTGAAAATATGATTATTTATGATGTTCTTTCTGCTCTGCAACTCCTTTTAAGTTTATCATTGCGGCTCCATTCTTGCTGCTTTTCCCTACCTGCTGCATGATTCCTCAGCTGTCTTCATCCACTTACGAATTGGCTGTTTCACATTGTCACTTTTTTTTTCCATTTATTTTCTCCCAGTCTCTGTTTTGCCCCCCAGAAACATATATCTGTATAAAAAGTAATTTTCTGATTTTTCCACTTTGCTTACTCTCAGCAGAGCTCAGCTAAAGTCACTAAGAAGGTTCTTTCCTTTAAAAAAGAAAGCAGAGGAGTCTCAGCGTGAACTCTCCCTCTTTTTAGGCATTCAAAAGCATTTTATAAGCCATTGTCTTCTTTTCCCCCTCCTGAAACCAGTGCTGTGTGGCAAATTGTGCAGAATAGAAATGCCTGTAATGAATGTATTTAGTACTAGGTCACGCTGATGAACATTCTGCCCCCATGAATAATACTGTTTTACAAGTTTGTAGCCCTTTCAAATTGCTGGTCCCCAAACCCTATAGACAAACTAGGAAAACTACCATAAGCAACTGGGACTTTAGACACCCATAGCCATCTGGCCTAGATCTCTAACAATCTGAGCCAATAATTATATCAATTCAGGCTTTAGTGAACCCCTTTGCAAACTCCAAAAGAGCAAAGAAAGGAATTAGTGACCATTCAAAGTTGGGGTGAGAATTCAAAGGTAATCTAATTCCATTAGTTCTAGGAGAGTTTTCTTTGTGAATTTGATAAGTCTACCCCAGAAAAATCCAAGAGCATTGGATTTGATTACCTTAATGTAGAGGACATTATTTTGCTGTGCTTAAAAAGTAAAAGTATTTTTTTTTAATTCTTCTTTTATTTCCAACAGTGTATTTAAATCTAATTGTGGAAAAGAGCTTCAATGTAACTTAACAAAATATTTCAAATAAGCCGTAAATTAATATGTGGTCATAAAGAATATGTTTCTAGGTGTAAATCTTTGAAAAACGTCGAATTCTTTCATGAAGAATGGATTTCTTCCCTTGCGATATTATCGTCACCCAATATTACTTCAATTTCAGCCTGCTAATCTCTGCCTGAGAAGTAATATGTATCTACTTGAAATTACTGTGTGTTTGATTGATCCTCGGGATATACTAGTTTGTTCTGCATATGCATTCTTTTCCTTTGTTTGCCATGGTGGGGTTAGAACCCAGGGTCCTGGACATCAAATGCTCTAACACTGGGTCACACCCCAGCCCTAATCTGATTTTTCTCTTTCAAAAAATCACAAAATTCATCTTTTATTTATACTTTTGGATAGTTCCAGCAATTTAAAATTTCCTCATTTGGTATCCCTTCAAAGAAAATACTAATTAAAACTATCTCCCAAGTTATTAATCATCTGTGTAGGGTTTGCATTAGGGAAGAAAACTGATAATATTTTACGAGTAGTGATCTGATGATGACCTGGTTGTGCTCAATTTTTTTCTAGAATTTTACACAGTCTTGAAAAGATGGTAACCTTTCTAAAAGCAACCTTTCAGATGGCCAGTGAAGGAGGATGTATTGACTGCTCTTAAAATTCCATCTGCCTTTGATGACAAGAGAGCCTTCGCTGACAAGGAAAATATGTGGTTTCACCTCTTGAAGTCCATGGCATTGTCAATGTCTTTAGGCCTGAGAGCAAAGTGCCCCTGGACTTCTGGGAGGAGACTGGGCTACATCCACCCTGTTGTGCATATTTTATCTACAAACTTCCTTTAACCACATTAGCCTAATATGTCTGAAAATTACTAACCTAGAGAAAAGATACCAGCCAGTATAAGCAATATGGCACCTCTAATAATCCTGTCACCTTCCTTATGACATTTATTTTAATTACCTCTGTTTCAAGGAAAGCTAATCTTTGTATTCATAATTCTTTAATGTTTGCCTTCCTTTTGTGGTGAAAGGGAAACCTAGGATTTGACAATAAAGCTCAAACTTTATCTGTATAAAAAGTAATTTTCTGATTTTTCCACTTTGCTTACTCTCAGGACAGAGTATTGTGTGTTACATGAATACTACTAGGCATTATTTTTTTTTAGTATTGAAATGCCAGATTAAAGTCACTAACATTTTTAAACAGCAGATGAGGATTTTTTTAAATTATCTTAGCTAATAATTTGTATTTTGTTAGAATATATGAAATAAAAAAGCTGAAGTAACAAATATTCATTTCCACTTCACCATAGAATATCATTTTCACCTCCAAGAATATAACATGGATCTCACAATCTTCTTGCTGATTGGCACACAGTTCCATCTTTCCTCCTGGCATTTGTTGTCAAATGCCTGGTAGAAGGAATGCATGGTCTTCTGTGGCACCATATGGCCATAATAAGCCCAAATAATTACTTTACTATGTATCCTGAGAAATTAGGAGAGGGAAAAAGCTTTACCACACAAAGGCTAGTAAAATTAAGGAATTCCAATACTCCAGAATTACCTAAAGTAAAGAGTTTGCTTTTTTTCTGAGCCCAACTCATGCATGGTTTCATTTGCTGAAAACGGATAGCTGTGTAATCCTGGAAAAGATGCCTAACTTCTCTGAGTCTATATTGTCTTGTACAAGATTGGCATAGTAATGATTTGCTATACAGAATTCTCCAAAGAATCTAAATGATTAGGATTTTTCACAAAGGCTGGGTCAGAGTAGACATAAAATGAAGCTTGCTTTCCTTTATTTAGCCTCTGTACATCTATTTTCTGCCTAACACCCTTGAAGAAAAATGCATTGATTCTATCTATAGTCCTTATAGCTTTTTAGATTTTTTGGTTTAGATGCTCGCATAATTTTATGCTGGAATGATAAAGTTCTCTCCATTTTATTTATGAAGGTCACTTATGAAACAATCAACAAAACTTATAATACTGAACTATGATGTTCTCAAAAAGTTCCTGCTTCCCAAAAGAAAATTCCACAAAATCAACCAAGTATACTCAAGCATACCTCCAGATCCTGAGCCACCAAAAAGTGTCTAATTGTACAACTAAGAAAATCTGCCAGGTGCTTAATTATCCTCTTTTATATTAGGACCATACACATCTGGTATCGTCTGTTCCTGTTCCCAAATCATATGAGCTAATAGTCTTATTTTTTAAATATGTCCAACTATAGCAGGAAGACAAAAGGATATAATTTTGTATGATGGTTTGGCAATGACAAAGATAAAATTTGTCAAATAACATTTCACTGAAAAAGCACTATTAAGCCTTCTATCAAGCATATTTTATCTTTCTGTTTTCTCTTTGTATTCCATTTACTCATCTACTCAGGAATATAGTAATGAAAAAAAAAAGAAATCACTGAACAGTATGAATTCTTTATTGGAATCAATTTATCAACATAAGGTCAAGGGTTAGGAAATGAGAATGTATCCCAAACTCTCCTTGGACTTGTATAGAGGAAATAGACTTCAGTAGATTCTGATCAAAACTATATGGGCTAAGTGCCCAGAAGATGGCCACACTCCTGGAGACTTAGCTATGCAGAGGCCAGGAGGCAGCGTAAGTCTGGGGCCAGCAAGAGTTGGAGTCCATGAAATACAGCGACAGGTGCTAGGTCAGTTTTATCCAAGTAGGCAATCAGTATCTGGGATGTTCTGCCAATAGTAGCATGCCAAGTTCCAGCAGGTGACTTAGGATCTGGCAAAGAGGCTCTCTACGGAGTCCAAGCAAGGAGCAGGTAGGTGAGCTGCTGTTCGTTTTATACTTCCAATTCTTCTGAACCAGGCAGGTTATGAAATTGGAGATTAAAATGAAGAGAGTAAAACAGGCACCTTGGGATCCAGTATTTTGTAAACGAACACATATGAAGAGCTTAATCAAAAGACTAGATCTCAAAGTTAAACGAGGTGACAGGAAGTCTGATTTTAGGATTGATCACCCAAACTATTCTAGAATCCCTTAAATTCCCTCTCACCAGGGCGGTATCCTGAGGCCAGCATCTACGTCTAAAAAGAATATACCTACAGTTGGAGCTGTGAAGATTTGAGTGGCAATAAGACTTTAAGTGAGTTGAGCCTCAGTTCTTAGTTGGAAGCACTGCTACTCAAAGCCTGGTCTGGCAAGCAGCAGACTGGGCATCATCTGGAAGATTGTTGGAAATGCAGAATTTCAGACAGCACCCCAGACCTCCTCAAACACAATGTGCATTTTAATAAGGTCCTCGGGTGATTCCCATGCACATTAAAGTTTGAGACACACTGCCATGAGGAGTAATCTATTGTCTGAAGTGGTAGAAATCCTACCATGATGGTACTTAAATTCTATACACTGTGAGATTTTGCTCCTCCAGGGAGTTTAGAGACAATTGGCATATGGAGAAGATTACCATAGAAAGGACTAGGGTCTAAACATCACTAATTCACAAACACAAGTCGAAGATATATAAAAAAAGAAACTTCTCTATTTAGGTAAATTCATAGAAAGAGAAGGGAAATTAAACTTCCCTCTGAATCCAATGTTTTATACATGTATTATGTTGTTTATCCATTTAGGCAATGAAGTTTTCATTAGCAAGGAAAACAGTTTTCAGAAAAAAAGGTCTAATTCTTTTTGAACAGCTATTTCTCAAGGCAAAAATATTTCCAGTCCCATGAATATATATATATATATATATATATATATATATATATATATATATATATATATGTGTGTGTGTGTGTGTGTGTGTGTGTGTGTGTGTGTGTGTGTGTATACACATTGGTACATGTGCATATGTTTAAGTCTCTTAAGTTGAGTATTTTGCATTTGTCAAGAATATATAAGGTACGAGCTTGCTTTATGTTTTTTCATGGAAACACTGCTTCCTCATCCTTCATCAAATGGGAATTTTGAGTACTGTTCATTTATCCTTAAGTACTTCCAATTCAGAAAGCAAGTGGGAGTGGGACAAAAGTTCATTGCCAATGATGGGCTTTTTTGCTTTGATATTAAATCCATTTAATGTACAATATTTCTGGATGCTCCCAATAAGTGTCTGATTTATCCAATCATGTTCTATTCCAACTAGAAGTATCTTTCTCTTCATAGACTGATGATTGTTCTCAAGATAAAATTTCTGAAAGGATGAAGAAAAGCTAATATTACTTGGAAATATGAGCATCTACTTTAAATGATGGAATTCAAGTCAACTATTTTAGGATCCATTTCATTATTTGCATTTGAAAAGATGTTTCAGTATAGCATGTAAAGTATAAATAATAGTTGAAATATTACCATCAATTGTATAGCAAAATGTATTACTAGTAAATACAGCTAGGTAGTTTGGAATTTTAGGGCCTAGTTGCTTATTTTCTTAGAATTTGTAAGAAATTATTCACTTCCTGATTATCAGTCATCATCTGGACCTCTTC
The DNA here is from genome assembly GCF_048772815.1 of Callospermophilus lateralis. NCBI lineage: Eukaryota > Metazoa > Chordata > Mammalia > Rodentia > Sciuridae > Callospermophilus > Callospermophilus lateralis. The sequence goes on along the minus strand of NC_135312.1, from coordinate 125,869,173 downwards.
CAAGAAGGCAAAATCTAGGATATTTATAGTGCACTTAAGAGCAGAGTTATCAAATTGTGAGATGCTTAACTTTTCAAAAAAAAAGGAGGAACTTTTTCAAATAACAACTTCCATAAAAAAAATAAAGGGAAAATGGATTAATAGATGGACATCATGCAGCAGATACCTAGCTATAAATGTGATCTTTGGACATGCATGTGTCTATTATTCCTTCAGTAACCTACAGGGAAACAAGTAGTTAAATATATGAATAACTGAAATGACAGCAATGAACCATACAGAGATTTTTTTTTCTTTTTTTTTTTTTTTTTGTACAAGGGACTGAACTCAGGGGCACTGAGCCACATTCCAAGCCTTTTATTTTATTTTATTGAGACAGAGTCTCACTAAGTTGCTCAGAGCTTAACCAAACTGCTGAGGCTGGTTTTGAACTTGGGATCCTCTTGCCTCAGCCTCCTGTGCTGCTGGGATAACAGGCATGCACCACCATGCCCAGCTCATATAGAAAGATTTTTTTAAATTTGTTTTGATTAGTTACACATGATAGTAGAATACATTTATGCACTTTGACATATCATACATAGATGGGATATAATTTCTCCTTGTTCTGAGTGTCCATGTTACAGAATCACATTGGTCATGTGGTCACATATATACATAAAGTAATAATGTCTGTTTGATTCTACTATCTTTCCTATCCCCACATCCCCTCTCCCTCTCATCACTTTCCTCTACCTAATCTAAGGTAATGCTATTCTTCTCTACTGCTCCCTGCCTTCTTGTGAATTAGCATTCATATATTAGAGAAAACATTCGGCCTTTGGCTTTTTGGGATTGGCTTATTTTGCTTAGCATGATATTTTCCAACTCCATCCATTTACAGGTGAATGCCATAATTTCACTCTTCTTAAAGCTGAGTAATATTTCACTGAGTATACATACCACATTTTCTTTGTCCATTCATCTATTAAGGGATACCTAGGTTGGTTTCATAGTTTAGCTATTGTGAATTGAGCTGTTATAAATATTGGCATGGCTGCATTACTGCAATATGCTTAATTTAAGTCCTTTGGGTACAAACTGAAGAGTGGGACAGCTAGGTTACCTTCCTGTTCAAAATACTAGAAAAACTAGGGATAGTAGGAGTATACCTTAACATCATAAAAGCTATATACACTAAACCCAAAGCCAGCATCATTCTAAATGGAGGAAAATTGAAAGCATTCCTTCTAAAGACTGGAACAAGACCAGGATGTCCTCTTTCACTACTTCTATTCAACATCATCCTGAAAATTCTAGCCAGAGCAATTAGATAAAAGAAAGAAATTTAAAGGATACGAATAGGTAAAGAAGAACTCAAACTATCACTATTTGCTGATGACAAGATTCTATATCTGGAAGATCCAAGACATTCCACCAGAAAACTTCTAGAACTAATAAATAAATTCAGCAAAGTTGTAGAATATAAAATCAACACCCATAAATCAAACACATTCCTATACATCAAGGACAAATCTACTGAAAGAAAAATTAGGAAAACTACCCCGTTCACAATAGCCTCAAAAAAAAAAAAAATACACACACACACACACCTGGGAATAAATCTAATAAAAGAGGTGAAACACCTCTACAATAAAAACTACAGAACACTAAAGAAAGAAATTGAAGAAAACCTCCAAAGATGGAAAGATCTCCCATGCTCCTTGATAGGCAGAATTAATATTGTCAAAATGGCCACACTACCAAAAGCATTATACAGATTTAATGCAATTCCTATTAAAATCCCAGTGACATTCTTCATAGAAATAGAAAAAGCAATCATGAAATTTATTTGGAAATATAAGAGACCCAGAATAGCTAAACCAATCCTTAGCAAGAAAATTGAAGCAGGAGGCTTCACTATACTAGAACTTAAACTATACTACAGAGCTATAGTAACAAAAAAGGCATTGTATTCGCATCAATATAGACTTGTAGACCAATGGTACAGAATAGAGGACACAGAGACAAACCCACATACATATGGTTATGTCATACTAGACAAAGGTGCCAAAAGACACCTATTCAACAAATGGTGTTGGCAAAACTGGAAATTCATATGTAGCAAAATGAAATTAAACCTCTACATCTCATCCTGCACAAAAATTAACTCAATATGGATCAAAGACTTGGGCACTAGAACAGAGACCCTGTGCCTAATACAAGAAAAAATAGGCCCAAATCTTCACCATGTTTGCCTAGGACTAGACTCCCTTAACAGACTCCTAAAGCACAAGAAGTAAAATTAAGAATCAATAATGAGATAGATTCAAATTAAAAAGCTTCTTCTCAGCAAAGAAAACAAGTAATAAAGTGAGAAGAGAGACCCTACAGACAGGGAGAAAATCTTTACCTCATGCACCTCTGATAAAGCATTAATCTCTAGGATATATAAAGAACTCAAAAAATTTAGCACCAAAAAAAAAAAAAAAAATCCACGAATAACCCAATCAATAAATGGGCTAAGGAACTGAACATACACTTCACAGAAGAAGAAATGCAATCTGTCAACAAATATATGAAAAAGGGTTCAACATCTCTAGCAATTAGAGAATTGCAAATCAAAACTACACTAAGATTTCATCTCACTCCAGTCAGAATGGCAATCATCAAGAACACAGGCAACAATAAGTGTTGGTGAGGATGTGGGAGAAAAGGCACACTCATACATTGCTGGTGGGACTGCAAATTGGTGCAACCACTATGGAAAACAGTATGGAGATTCCTCATATAGGGATATTTTAAAACATTAAGACCATATGTGGTGGTGGTTTAAAAAAGATCACATTGCCTAATGAAGTTTCAGTCAACTTAATTTGTGTAATTATACTCTGTGATGTCCATACAATGATAACTAATGATGAATTTCTCAGAATGCATCCCTGTCATTGACACATGACTGTATATAAAAGATATTCAAAGGATTGCTAGACCTTGATTGAAAATAATGACTATTTTAAGACACTTAGCAAGCTACCATTTATGAGAACATAGTGGATTTTTTATCATCTAATATTTATTTTAAATTTGGATAAGTTAATTGTAAAAAAACATTAATTAATCAATCAATTATAGCTGACATTAGCTATCCAAAAGAATTTGACTTCCAAAGCAGTTTCTCATATAGGCATCTTATAAAATATATGCAAAATATCAGTAAACCATTTCAGAAAACATATCTTCCACAATGTAATTAAAAGGGTAAATTTAACAGTATAAATTATTTACTATAAAAGTACTATCTAAAATAGCAACATCTCGACTAATGCTTAAAGAGCCTTAGAGTAAAATGAAAGTAAACATTACAGTTGCTGCACATTTTGTGCCAGCAATTTACATATATTTCTTCTTTTATTACTCTCCTGTAATTTTAATAATGCAATGTTTACAATTGTTAGAGTCATGTAGCATATAAATAAAGGAACCGAGCCAAAGCTGTCAAGAATAAGTTTATTATCTCTAAACACAAGATACAAAAGATAAGACATTTCCAATGTTGAATGATTAAGCAGCTCATTGACACCACCATGAGCCAGGTTTCTCTCACCTTCCTGAGCTTTGATTTCCAATTGTTTTGATTTGTCCACTCTTCATGGGTTCATTCATTATCTGAGGATAGCTGCTGCAGTTCTAAGAAATGTATCTTTACTCAGATACAGAGTTACCAAAAAGATAATATTTCCTAATATATCTTCTTTCATCAAGAAATAAAGTGTTTTCTAGAAGTTTCCTATTGATATTCTCTAAAAGCCCATTGCTCAAAATTGTGTCACAGGCATTCTTTAACCAATCTCTAGCAACAAGAATGGAATTGTCCTGATTGGCATAAACTAAGACTGTCTTAACCCTGGGGTGAAAGGAGAGCTTTGTCCCTTTGTATAGAACAAAATACTGAGGTTCAGTTAACAAGGTTGAATGGAGACCGAATGTTGCATGGAGAACAAGGTATGTTCACCATTTTAATCCTAGAACCATTTAATGTATAAGAGGACTAAAAGTCACACAGTTTAAGTAGATGTTTACACAGTTAAAGTATAGTAGGTGATAAATTTAGGTACTTTGTCACCCTCCAAAATCCACTTCTTTGTAGTATTGACCACTTTAAAAATTATTTCCTTTTCCAAAACTGTGAAGCTATGAAGGAAAGAATATTAATATGCAGTAAAGTGAATTGTCTTGTGGAACAATATTGCAACCTATACTACAAAAAAAATAAAAACAAAACAAAAAAATTATCTTCATTTTCTACTTTGAATGCTATCCATGTGAATGATCATTCTACAGGATTAATGGAAGTGATTCCAAGACAGAGGTGAAGGAACACTGAGGAGGTGAAGCTAGAGATGATACCTTTGGGGGCGGTGGGGCGGCAATACTTCAGACCCCTTAGGAAGGACATCTGCACAAACCATTTCATGTTTCCCTGAGACCAGGCTCCTCTAGAAAGAATCACAATCTAATTATCTCTAAATTAACAGATGCAACAGGTGCAAGGAGAAGGTGAGTAGAAAAGGAAAGGAAGTATTTAGATTCTTATGTTAGAGTCAGAAACATTGTGAACTCTGAGTAAAAGCCCAGCAGGGCGTGGACACAGAAGGGTAGCTTAGTGAAGGATGGTGATGCCAACCTGAGATCAGAGACCCCCACTTCCCCCCCTGGTGACCTTCTGGCACTGTGTCATGGTGTGTACCACCACTGGGCTCCAACGGGACAAGTTACTCTCCACAATATATTTTTGAATAAATGTTTGAATTCTAAATTTGGGAGGAAGGCCTAAAATGTTCACCTGGATATCCTACATACTTTGACTATTCAAGAATGCATCATTTATTTTGATAGACTTTTCTAGAAACTTGGCTTTCTTTTGTGAGGCTCAATGAAAGACATTAACATTTTTTTGGTAAAACAATATAATTTAAGGCAAGCAAATGTGCTTTATCTTAGACAAAAATATTGGATTTAACCATCCAAATGAGTAACACAAAACTTTCTTTAAATTTAAAGAAACAAATAATCTACATAAGCTTTCTGAATTTCTAACATGAATATAATGAAATCATAAAGCAATATTCACATTCTCCACAACTCTCAATAAAAAATTTTTATAGACAAAATGGCTGCACATTCCTGTTTTAATGTGTTCTTCTAGTAATAGGAATATATTAAAGCAAATCTCAAAATGCTCCTTTTTGTTTTCCAGATCAGTTCACCAAAGCACAATAAAATAATTTAAAAGATCTTACTGGATAGTGGTAAACTTATAGAAATCCCTAATTTGCAAAAAAATAAAAATTAAAAAAATAAAAAAATTTGAGCTTTTTCACATATAATCAGCAAGTACAACATTTGCTGTGGTTCGTTCTGTTTTGCTCACAATGTTTTAAATTCAAAAGGTTTCTGCTAGGATTGGATTATGATTATTATGCAGGAGCATATCCCAGTATAAACAGCTTGCTTGGCATTTACATATTGTTCCCACATGCTTCCATATCTGACTTCTCAGTAAGTCAGAAGCACATATTTTATTGTTATGGAAATAACACAGTTTTTTATTTACTATAGAATCTTGGATCTCTACAAACAGAATAATCCAGCACCACTGAGTGTATGTAGCCAATACCTGAATTCATAATAATGTTATAAATTGACAAAGCATGTAAATATTTCAATCTAAAATCTGCATTTTTAAATGCATGATTATCAAAGGTTTTACACAGTGCATTCAGAATTTCCAGCCTACCTAATTGCATTTATAGCAATGAGAGTCAACTACTTGAATCAAAACTTGAGGTCTTAAGCAGCTTTTGTTTGACATAGAAACAGGGAGGCTCCCTCCTAGGGCCATATAAGTAGCACAAATCTGCCATATCTGCAATAGTCATTTAAATTAATCCTCTTTTCTGATACTAGAAATAAGTCCACTATTTCCTATAAGGAATATAATAACAAGATTTCTTGAAAAAGGAAACATTAACGTCCTTAGAAATGAAAGTAACTCATATATTTGAGTTCTTAGAATTCATGCCATTTTGCTGTTCTCATAGAAAGTGTCCAACTGTCACATGGAAAACTGCCACACGTACCTGAATAGCCAGTGGATGAGGGTCACTTTGAATTTTACTTGTCTCCATTTTGTTCATTCATTTTCCTAAAACAGGGATAATTTGCTAAGTGCTAATAACAATAATTTGCTAAATGATCACTGGCAACAACTCAAACTCGATAAAAATAGGTCATTCACAGAACATTTTGGCTAAAACGATTCAAAACACTAAATTTAAGCTTTTTATTTGGACATGAATTTTTACAACAATTCTAAACTTTTTCACTTTTGATTTATCTGTAGGGACAAAAAGAAAGACCCCTTTTCTTAAGATCATCAAAAAACGTAGGATCTTAAAAAAATCTGCTACTGAAAAAAAAAAAAAATAGCCTCAGAGTCACAAGAGGAAAGGACAGGCATGGTTTATCAGAAGAATATGCATCATATAGGGAACACCTTCCTTGTTAGTTGTTGCCTGTTTTGTATGCAAGCACATCTTCAAAATCAGATGCAAAATCAGATGCTCCATTCCTCTACTGTGGTAAAGCTGGTGCCATAAAATCATGGCAAAGGACTGCAAACAACTTTGCTATTGTAATGGACCTTTCTTTCTTTTTTTTTTTTAAACAATAGGTTAAGCAGGTGGCATGTGGCCATGGCTGGGTCTATCTCCATCTCCAGGGTGCCAAGATGTCCCTCAGAGTTCTGTGGGAGGAATTTGTTGGTGGGATTTGGATTGTAAAGGCAGGAGCATCTGCTGCCTTCCTGGTCTCATTACCATCCACACAATTAACTCCTGCGGCTCTGGCTCAGCAGCCAGAACCAAGGACTCAATTTTCCTGGTCTTTGACAATGCTCATTACCATTCATGGGAACTTAAGAGTTCTCAGGCATTCAGCTCAGTGGAAAGTTCTGTCTGGGAAAAGAGAGCACATACAAGAAATCACAAGGAGTGAAGAATGAAGAAGCAAACAGAGGCTCCAACCGACCCCTGAAAGCAATGGAGGTTCTGGAATGTGGGGCTGCATTTCACTTTATAAAAACATGCACATCTTCCAAGATTGCATCTTCAAAGGCCTGTGCTGAGTCTTCTAACATTTTCATTTAACAACTGTAGCTATTTCTACTCTTTTTACTGATTACAGGTCTGATTTTGCTTCCTATAGAAGATTTGGCCAAGACTAAAACTGTCTGCAAACAAAGCTTTGAGTAATTTTCAGTGGAAATTAAACAGAATGTGTTGCTATGCAAAGAGGGAAAGATTCACAAAAGATATGACAAATTCAGATATCTATATTTTTAAAGCCACAGTCATCAGATTAACCAGCGTTAAATGACACAAATATCAGAAGTGCTACCTGAAAATTACAGTGATACAGTCTGTCTCCTTAATTATTTTGTCTTGTGATAAATATTCATAAACCTCAGTTATTAACAAGTTTATGTTAGCCAGGAATGAGGTGATAATACATTATTTTTCCCCCCAGGGCTTAAATAGCAGACATGTCATTTATTGACATGTAGACTACAAAGCGGTTAAAAGGAAACCTGCTTTCTTGTTATAGAATAGTGATGTAAAAGGCTGTACCTTTTCTTAAAGATAAAACTTAATTTTGAAAAAGAAACATTTAAAACAATCTGCTCAAATGGAATAAGGTTTCTTTGTTTGAAACAACAAAAGAACGATTAGGCTGTTAGGAACTGAAGAGGCCCTACACCATGAAAGCAATGAAGCTTTATTGTGTCCTTTTATGAAAAAATTAGGTCCTGACAGAAAAGTTGACAGACCTGTAGGCAAAAAGTAAAATTCTACTCCAATCACTACAATTAGGAAAAAATGATAATATTTGTGATACCACAACAGAAAATTTGGCATTCATTGAGCTTCATATTATTGATTCTAATTATGCTGCTTTTCCTTTGAATTCCCAAAGTCAAACAATTTCATTTATGTGTGTGCAAGTGTGCATATTTTAAATTTGGCATCAGGAATAAACAAACTGTGTGAGAATTATGTAGCTTGTTTTAATTTTAAATTTTATATATCATTTTGTACTGCCCTTCAAAATGCAAATTTCCTCCAATAAAATTCAAGAGAAAATAAAGTAAATGTCTGAAGTGAGATATAACATACTCACCAGCATGTGGGTGGAGAAAGAAATCTTTATTTCAGACGTTCTAATGCTTATAATTTGTTATAATTCTTATGTGAAGAATAACTAATGGATAGTTGAGTCTGCAGAAAGTGTATTGCCCCAGGCTGCTTAGACCAAAAATATGGCAGTATCTGAGTTCTTTATATTTTTGTCCTGACTTAAGTGATAGCACTCCATTAAGAAACTCTGCATACCTAAATGTTCTTGACAGGTTAGGATAAAATATTTAAATTATTTCTGTTATGCTAGGGGTCTAGTACAAACATCTCTGGTTAATTATATGACTCATGACAAAACTATAAAACTCAAATTTTGATTGTTCCTTTTTACTGCAGAAGTATGTTTGCAGATAGTGCTAAAATTTGCATCCCATAGGGATAAAAATTTTATTATAATTTGTTTCTAGAATTCTGATATCCAACCTTTGCATTTCTCTTTTCTACCATCTCAGATCACTTGAACTACCCCAACCCCTTTCCATCAGAGCTTGGAACCTCTGCCCCAGCTCATCTGGAGCCAGTCCTGTCCTGAGTCAGGAGATACAGGAAAGCTGGTGTTCAGCAGTAACTGAGGCTCACCTTAAATGTGGACACTAAGCCTGTTCCCTACCTCTTTCTCCTTTTCTGTTCCATCTGATAATTGACCTTCACACATTCTTTGGTTTCACTAACTTTATTGCCCCGCCATTCCAACTCCAAGTTACTTAATCCTCCTCTAAATTCTTTTGGCTCTTGGCTCTCCACCAGCTGGTGAAATACTATGATGCTGACTCTCTTTGGGGGATCTCCACTGGAGTCCTCATTCTTTGCACTACCTCTGTGCACGTGTGTGTACACACACACACACACACACACACACACACACCTGGAGAGTACTCATGATCTCCTGTGGTGTTGCCAAGCACTCACTGAGTGAGGGTATGTGGCTTGCTGCCAACCCTGCTCATGTTCTGCTCTCTGCACTTGATTATCTTTCAATGCCCCTAGGTGTATTTCCTCTCATTTGCTCTGCTCTGAAACAAGGTTTGTTCTAGTCTTTCCCCTCATGGACTTGCACCATCATGGTGGTTAGCCAAGCCTTGCTTGTCGTGCTTGCTTATGCTTACAATAAACTTTTAGTAATACTTCTGCTTGTTCATGTGTCACATGGAATGTGAGCATCATAGAAACTGGAATACATGCCGATGACTTAACTTCCATTTCAAATGGTGTAGAATTCTATAATATGGGATATTGTGGAAAATGATGAAACACAAACGGGTAGGTTATTAATATAAGTAGCTCTCCAAAAATAACAGATTGTGTTTTATCTTTGTGAATCTTGTTACTGATATTGTCTCAGGTATCATTGGGTTTTTTTAGTTGTAGTGTACCTGAACCAAAACAAACCTATATTAATTAATAGGACAGATATTTTGACTAGAACTACTTCAATACTTGGTTTAAGCATTTTTATGCTAAAAGAAATAAAAATTGATCATAACTCATAGCACATATATGTTATATTTTCTCTAAAGAATGCAGCTTGCATGAGTACAATTCATATATATGTGTATGCACACTTTCATTATTTAGTTTTAAATGTATATGTATAGTCATATGTCAAAAGCACTTTTTAGAGGAATGTAATGATACACAGCCACATGCAAAAATATAATTAAAATAATAGAATGCACTTTCTCTCCAGAGTTATCACAACATCCAAATGTTTACTAAACATTTACTAAAATGTTTTCTAAAAAGCATATGCTCCCAGGCACATGAGTTAAGTCCCTGAGCTGATACAATGTATAATGGAACAGCTGGTATCACCTCCTACACTTAAGGAATATACAAATTATAATATTTCCATGATGAGAATGAAAATTAACCTGAGTCTTTAAACTTTAACATACATAAAAATATAATCAGTAATTACCTTATTCCTCCTTGTGTGTTAAAAAAAATTGATTTTCCTCATAATAAGATTTTACCATTTACTCAAAAGGAAAGAATATCTGCGTAAGTCAGTAACAGAATTGACATGCTGAATTTAGCTTTTAGATGGAATATCTACATTATACTCATGTTACTAATCAATGTTAAAATGCCACATTCACATTTTGCCTTGAGTGCCCTTTTAAAACCATCTTGTTATTAAGATATTATTTGACTGTTTTGCCCTTACGAACGTCACCTTAAATCAGGGAATATGGCTGTTAAGCAAATGCAAAATATGTCAACCATGCATCGTACAGCATATGGGCAATTTATATTAAAGAAGTTGGTATGTGGATAAAAGTCAAACTCTATAGAGTGAGAGTATTAGAATCTAAATGAATTTGGAAGTTAACTATTATGAACACTACACTCATCAAATCCTTGGGTAAGCTGAATATCATTCCTGGTGATTTTTGTTCTGTAACTTGCATAGGTAGTTTAAATATCATCACTTAACTCTTTCTTCATTATAATTTAGTCAAAATAGAGTTATAATTTATTTTTTTAAATATTATTTTATCTCAGTTATTTTGTTTATAAATGGTAGATTGGTTATGAGGTTTGTAATGAATGATTGCTTTATAGAACTGATGATATTTGATTATTCTGCTCAGGGTCATCATGGTCTCCTTATATTATCAATGGCTTATTCTTTTTTTTTTTTAGTTGTTAATATAACTTTAATTTTATTTATTTCTATGTGGTGCTGAGAATCGAACCCGGTGCCTCACACCTGCTGGGCCAGCACTCCACCACTGACCTATAACCCTAGTCCCAGCAGTGGCTTATTCTTAAGGATTCAGAAATGTAGATGTAGGGTACTCAAGAGATGCATGGCCCTGCCTGGTGGTTCTTCGCCTTGGTTTCACCTTAGAATCACCAGAGGGGCTTTACAAAACACTGATGCCTGGGCCCCATGCCCAGGGTATCTGGTTTCATTGTCTGTTTTGCCCCGACATTTCAAAAACTTCCACAAGGGGACTATAATCTTACAAACAAGGGAATTTCTCAAAACAAGCAACTTGCCTATGAAAGACACGTTTGTAGTAGTCATAAAATATGAAAACGAGTAAAGTAAACTCTAATTTGAAGGAAGGATTGTTATTTGTTTCTTTTCCACATTGGAATATAACAGTGGAGAGGTACATAGAGGAAACGGTCATAATGATAAAAATATAAGGGGAAGGGATATAAGAATCTTATGAAGTACAGAAGTCAGCACGCACATGGGTAATTGAGGAGGACAGGAATAGGGTGGATAAAAGCTGAGCTGTCAATCTTTTTCTTTATCTTCATGGAATGCACATAAGAGTAGAAATGATAGTACACAGAGAGGAAAAAATGACAAACATCCATATTAAACAATAGTTATTAGCTGGTCTGTTAAGGAAAAGAAAAAGACTTTAAATTGGAAACAAATCTGCCTTTGGCAATTCTCTAGAAACAGTTGTTTCTTGATGAAGGACAAGTTAGGACTCAGTTGTGTATATGATATTCCAGATTTTGATGCAACCATGTTAACAGCATACAAATCACATCCTTGATTCCTGCTTAAAAGTCAGCTTCGCTCTCCCTGAAAAATGAACTGTCAATTCAGAGGCGATTGTAAAGAGAAATGGTGATAGATGAATTTCAATACAAATGTTACACTTTAAATAACTTGAAATGTTGTGAGAGGGGATGCCAAGGACTGTGGGAGGCAAGCTGGGAAGATGGCCCTGGGAAAGCATGCATTTAGGCTCAGTTAGTGGTTCTCTGAAAGAAATGGGCTGGGTCACCCCTATAAGGGAAATGAAATATTTAGGGCCACAGGGATGGCAGATGGTAGAGTTTTAAAGAGTTAAAGACTTTTCCTTTTCCCATCACTATGAGGGAGTGCCTGGAAGACTATTTAGTACTTTCACTGTGTGCCAAGTGACTTGAGCAATGTGGAATTGATACCTTACTCTCAATAGCTCAAGTGCTGAAATTATTCAACATTAATTTTTCTCTTAAATCATATATTACAGATGACAATTGACAAACAAAATTTCAAAGGGCATTGTTAAAAAAAAAAAGTAGATGAATGCTGTGAAGGCAAGGTATGCTATCAGAGTACGAGATCAGGCTGGTGGGAAGATTTCTGATGGACATTGTGCCCAGATTGCTCCAATGTATCAGTCTGTGATATTTAACTTTTAGTCAAATGAAAGGTGAATAAATGTTACTCTCTTCCTGCCCTGATTTCTTTCTCCAATTTACATTTACAATTATTTGACTAGATCAATCAATCGGTCAAAAATTAAAATTATTTTTTAGTACTTCATTTACTGATCAATAGGCAGGTCTTTTTTCTTTGTTAAATGGAATGACTTATCTACCTGGTAAAATAGGTAAAATATTAAAAATTATTATAATTATTATAAAAATCAAGTAATTGAATGACAATAGCATAAAATGAATTATTTGGACAAAGCTATCCATTATAGCAGTACATGTAATCTCAAGATATAAAAATAAATCAATAATTAAACAACTCAAGTACTTATCAACACTGGACTTTTCAAATAAGTTGTGTTTAAAAAAAATCCATCTAAAATGGGACTATGCAGTTAGAATGAGAAGCATTCTGTGAAGTTGTTGTCAAATCTTGGGGCTATCATATAGAATAAGGTGCAGATTATCTAGGAAAGGTTGGATATCACAATGTATGTTGGATATACTTATTTAAATTAGAAAATATTGGAAGTATAGTCCACAATTTTTTAAATAGTTTATTAATGGAGAAAGGTAAAAGGGAGAATATAAGCTAAATTTCTTTGCCTATGTTCTACTTGTAGATTGGGTTTTGAAATTCGTGAAAATATGCTATGTGATCATAAAACAAAGGTAAATTTTAAAAATATCTAAAAATAAATGTAGCTTGAAATAAATGATCATAGATGTTCTAATTGTGATCTCTTAATATTATTTCCATTGAAAGAATCCAGAGCTTATTGTGGAAATAGTTTCTTCTGGTCTGAGATAGGAAATGTATAAGATCACCCTTGATCAACTTGTAATAACAAAAATCAAAAACATCAACAAAACCTTTAAAAATAATGTCTTAATGATTCTGGGTCACACCTAAATAAACTCCCACTGGCCAAAGATGGATTCAGTTGAGCATCATGAAGGATCATAACTATAATGTGTTAAAACACATAAGACAAGTATAAATCCATGAATTCACATTGAAAATTTTAAAAAAACACAAAAATTTTATTGATCACCTTTTAAAGATGAAAGAGAACCACATATCTTGTAAGTAAAGAGAAAGAATTAAGAACCATCCCCCCTTTTCTAAACAACTTATACTTCTGATTAACCAAAGAGTCAATATGAGGACATTCCTTCTTTAGAGCTATTCTGATAAAAGTTAATGTTAAATGGAGAATAAGATCATTTTAAAATTTGTATTGAAATAAGGGATCTAGGCAATGATCATCAGCGACTGACAATATCACAAAAAGAACCCCCCAGAAAAATCGTATACCTCCTGATGGAAATACACCCACTCTTTAAGAAGCAAACTCACCAGAAACATTTAAACGGAATCTGCTCAATCTTCTGGAGCTATTTTCCAAATTACAAGAAATACAGTGTAAGAAAATCATGCTAAAGACACTGCTGTGATACAATCAGCAAAACTCAGAATGTGGGAAATTCTGCAGGAGTAATAACCCAGATCGTCAATAAAAAATTACAGAAATATTACAAAGCTGTGTGGCAAACTCTACACTAAAAAGATTACAATTCCTCATAAAATATGGCCTTTATTCCCATTCATATTTCAAGCAAAGTAAATATAAAGCAATTAGGAAATTGTTATGATATTATGAAGTTTTTTTTTAAAGATATGAGAATGGCATTATGGTAAGTTTGATTAAACAGTCCTCATAAAAAAAAAAAAAAATCATTACGTGAAGAAGCATAATCTTAACCCTTGGGTTTTCCCGAGAAGTACTTCAAAAGATACTTGCTAAAAAAATAGTCAAGAGTGTTATAACAGTTTTATATTTTAAAAATTTACATTCACAATTAATAACCAAAAATCACTCACTTAATTCACTTGCCACTTAAGCCTATAGATTATTGCTGTTGTTTTAATCAATAAGTCAATATGGCCATATCTAGTGCCAGTAATTCAGAGACTGTTCCAAGCAATGTAGCTTTCTGGCAACTATCCTTCCTGACTCTGACTTACAACCTGAAAGTACTGGGAATTTTTAATCTCTTATTGATTTATAGTCTAACTAGTCATTTCCGACTGTTCCTGGTGCCCGTGTTTGTGTTTGGTCAGACAGCAATACCGATGCCTGAGAATGTGGAATCAATCAGTGGGAAATAGATCCCAGAGTAACTGGAATATACGAGGGTGAAATGGTAAAGGAAAGTCGATGCATATTCGTTACCAATCCAGCTCCTTCTCTGAGGTTTCCATTTAATCATGAATCATGCAAGGTCATGACTATAAGACATCGTTTGATATTGTTTTCCAATATTTACATTTTATAACTATCTAGAAGAAGATGTTTATATAAGTGTGTGTGCACTTGAGTTTGTGAAAGTGTATGTGTGTGTATCAATGAGTGATGGAAGGAGAGAAAAGAGGGAGGAAGCTCAATGTGAACCACACAGACACTCTGGAGTTAGATTTCCTTGGGTTTGATTTCCCTTCTGCTTTGGCAGTGGCCAGTCTCACATCTCAACTGAAGCGCTGAGCCTCACGGAGTCTCAATGATCTTCTTTAAAATGGGTTTCTAAAAATTCTAACCCCATAGACTTATTATTTTAAGTGAGATAATGAAGCTGTAGAATTTATCACAGTTTTTGGTACCTCATCATCTACTTAGTGACACTACTAGTAAACTTAACATGAATCACTTAATCTCAGCTTTTAAAGTAAATTACTAGAGGGTACAATATAGAAAGAGGTTAGCTATGCATAGAAGAAGAGATGAAGTTTTTAGGAAAGGTTTATCAATATTTTTTTATTTCCTTTGCTTGGATTATCTTCAGTGAACCAGAAAAAAATGCTGTTTCAAACCAATAATGCTGTAAAGATGAGTTCAGAATTCTGTGAACATTTTCCATCCCTGCCAGTAGCATACTTAAAGATCAAACTTACTCTTTGATTTTCTATAAACCAGGACTCTCAGATTAGAACTCATTTAAATATTTCCTGAGGAATATCTAAGAACACAAAGAGAGACCAATATATGGCCTACTTGTTATAGACATCGATTTCTACAAATAAAAAAATTCAATTGTCAAATGATCTGAAAATATTTAAAAACAGCATCAATTTTACTGTTATTATTTCATTTTCTTTTAATAAATTTGATACATTATAATAAAATATCAAACTTAATAACAAGCAAGCTCTGAAAAATCCCAATTCTTTCACTCAAAACAATCATATTATACAAAAGCATGTCTTCACAAACTTTATTAATTTGTGCAGCAACAGTAAGGTTTTAGCATATCTGAGCACCATGTTTATCATTACTTCCCAAATTAGTTTTTTTTTTGTCAAATTGACTCAGTATTTTCAACTTAAAAGTTTAAAAAATAAATTTATATCATTAATATACATGTGTCAGAGAAAAGCAAGTATGTAATCAAATCAGTTGCCAATATATAAAACCATGCACAAATATATATTTATATACATATATGCACACATACTCAATGATGACAATACATAATTTTAAAATAGAATTACAGCTGGGGTTGTGGCTCAGTGGTAGAATACTTGCCTAGCACATGTGAGGCACTGGGTTCAATTCTCAGCACCCCTAAAAAAATAAAAAATAAAAGAAAGTTCTAACAAATTTTTTAAAAAGATAGAATTGAATCAGCACCCCTTGGCATGGAATTTCCTAAGTCTTTGCAAGATGCATGTCCAGTCATCTCCCCGAACACTCAACATCCAGTTTCTCTTTTTATGCTTCCTTAACCTCAGTCTTCCTCTTGCAGAACACTAAATGTCATTGATCCTGTGTCCTATTCATGATCCCATGTCCCAGGGCCTTTGTACTTATCATTATCTCCACTTGGTTCTCCTTCCTTTTCTCTGTATGTAGTCAAAAATTAATTAGTCTTTTCACCTTATTTAGAGCATTGCTTTTTCAAAGAAGTCTTCCCTGATCTTCCGGACCAGGTCAAATTGCCTCTAACAGGTGTTCCTATTATAAGTGTTCTATTATCTATTATAGGAATCCTATGAACTTCTTGCCAAAATAATGATTTTTCATTTGTTTTTAAGATTCTTTGGTTTTCTTTCTCATCGGATTCTAAATTGCAAGAGGGCTGTGATTACCAGTAGTTATGCATATTATTTTATCTCTAGCAAAATGACTAGCCC
The DNA here is from genome assembly GCF_048772815.1 of Callospermophilus lateralis. Classification (NCBI taxonomy): domain Eukaryota; kingdom Metazoa; phylum Chordata; class Mammalia; order Rodentia; family Sciuridae; genus Callospermophilus; species Callospermophilus lateralis. Next base: position 125,852,568 of record NC_135312.1, on the reverse strand, counting down.
ATAATGAAGGCCAAATATACTTTGATAAATAATTTTTCCATACTGCTGTCCATATTGGCTGCATGGAACCACCCAGCTATCCCACCAAGGGGTCTATACACAAAGGACTTAAAAACAACATATCACAGGGACACAGTCACATTAATGTTTACAGCAGCATATTTCACAATAGATAATAGATAAATCTAGATGACCTTCAGTAGATAAATGGATAAAGAAAATGTGGTATATATACACAATGAAATATTAGCAATAAAAGAGAATAAAACCATGGCATTTGCAGGTAAACAAATGGAGTTGGGGAATATAATGCTAAGTGAAGTTAGCCAATCCCAAAAAAACAAATGCCAGATGTTTTCTCTGATATAAGGAGGCTGATTCATAATGGGGTTGGAGGGTGAGCATGGGAGGATTAGATGAACTCTAGATATGGCAAATGGAAGGGAGAGGAAGGTAGGGGGCATGAGGGTAAAAAAGATGGTGGAATGAGATGGACATCATTACCCTAAGTATATGTATGAAGACACGAATGGTGTGAATATACTTTGTATAAAACCAGATATGAAAAATTGTGTTCTATATGTGTAACATGAATTGTAATTAATTCTACTGTCATATATAACAAATTAGAATAAAAAACAAAAAAAATTAAAAAGGAAAACCCAAAATAACTGAATGAATGAATGAATGAACATATTTGCACCATATTTTTGAAAATATAAGGAAGCATACTTCTGTAAGTAATCCTCCAACTATGTATTTTTATTACCTATAACCACATTGAATTTAGACTTCATTACCAGATAAGTGACACTTACATATGGTTTTTGAGATATTGCTATGTATTTAACACAAACATTATATCTCATTTCTCAAGTAAGAGGGTGATTGTCAAAGCAACTTTTTGGTTCAAAATTTTTATTTTTGGAATTCTCTGAATTTGCTGAACATTCTCAGGCAGTACCATTTTACTATTGGGATGACTTTACTTTCACATCAGATGTCTGATTTTTAAATGAAACAGGTCATTTCATAATCATTGAAATAAAAGTCAAAATTCCTTCATGGACTACCAATACTCCCATGATGTGATCTTGGACTCAAGGTTGGTTTTCAGAGTCATATTACCTCATATTCAAGATTTGATTGTGTCCAAGATATTTTCACATAGATGTTTTATCTTCCCATAGTTACTAAAAGTTGAGCAGAGCAACTATCCATATCTCCATTTTGTAAATGTGATGCCTCAGTGAAATGACCAAGATTTTCCTAATAATTTACAATAGATGTTCTGACTCCAAGAATCATAGAGTTAAAAGGGACTTAGTTACTAAAAATGAGTAGAGATTAATGAATCTCAAAAAATTATGAGGTCCTTGTTTGGAAGATTCCATTTAGACATAGAAACATGTATGGTAATGAAAAGAGTTGGGATGGAAAATAATCAAATAGTTCAGTGCACCAAAAACATCATGAATGATGTAGAAGGATTAGAACTTTCAGACATAGAAACAGCATAGACAATGATATGATCATGTATGAGATAACCAAATGAAGTTAGCCTCAAAGAAGAAAGGGTCTGTCCAAAGAGGCAGATTAATAATACAAAAATGTCAGTGGGAGCTCAGTGGAAACTAACACTACCCAATAATGTCAAAGCAGAGAGAATTAGGGTTCTAGATCCAAGGGAACTGTCAAAGAAATGCATTCATTTTTACAGAGACGCAAGTGTGAGTTTCAGGTACCATTCTACTGTATGAAATGTCTGAGGCTATTTTCCTGAGACAGGAGGGTACTAAGATAAAAAGGAATGAAGAGAAAATCACTTTGAATAGTCAGAGAAGAGATCAAGAGTTGCAGCAAGTGTGGATGAGGAAAAAGTTGACCACGTAAAGTGCTGAGGTGAGAGGGGAGGGCAATTACTGACTCAGGAGTCCTGAGCTTTTGTAGGATCATCTTCAAATTTGGAAAGAACAAAAAGACCGAACATATACAGATAGCAAATTTAGACATTAATATATTGGAAAGAACTTCTGTGTCACCTTTGTGATCACAAAAATGACTGGAAAGTCAGAAATGGGTGAGACCTTTCTATTACTTTCTTTGCATTTTCACATCTTCTGAGATTCTAAAAGAAAATCAACAAAACCAAAGTATGGCATGTTCAATCTTGTAGTTACATTTTGACTTCAAGGAATGGAAAAATGTTGTCATTAAGTTTTCATGAAATAAGTTATTGTGTTATTTCATACAGGATACTAGAAGATAAGAAAAAGTAATGGAATTCAGCAAAACCTACTTTCTAATACCATCATCCAGAGAAAAAAGGACAGAAGGAAAATAGAAAAGGAACTGTTGAATGAAGACAGAAAAAAATCTGAGGTTATTTCTCAGATGAGATGGTCCTTCTTTTACTTTTTTTTTCTTAATTCATCACTGTATGCATGGAGAATACGTGGTTTGAAATAAAATGGGACCTCAGTTTGATTTGAATAAATATGTATGTCTCATTCTGTGAAAGTCTCTGGATGAGGTATACTTTAGGGGATACAGAATAAACAAGGCTTCACAGAGATTCACTTTTGCACTGGAGATGAGATGTGCATATAAGAGTAACACAATCACAGTGCTGGCTGATGTCATGGTGGGGAGATGGGGTTCTGGCAACCAAGAGGCTTAATTTCTATTAGGAATTTCATAAGCCTTTTTAATGGATGAGATCATATATATATATTTGATCCTGAGTATTTTGTAGAAATTATTTAGGTGGGAATGGAAAGAAGGGAATCAGCAGAAGCCCAGGTATATGAAAATGGAGAGCGAATTCCAAGTAGGTGCGTTCTTAAGATGACAAAACTAGCATTTCAGGTCAAAAAGGAAAAGTAAATATAGACTTTCTATATTTCGTCCCTGTTGAAAGGTATTCGTAGCATATTGGTTTCAAACTCCTGTGGGGATTCAATGGAAACTCTTGCTTCTCATATACATATGCACATTCAGGTAATATTCTGTACACTGTTTTATTAGAGTTTCAGGGAAGGCCTTATTGACCCATCAAGGAACCCTGGTTGTAGACAGTAGAAGTCAGTGAAAATATGAACGATGCCACATGCTTTCTGAAAAAGGGTCAGCAAGCCCTGTGTTCCTTGTGAATGTCATCTTCACCAACCAGAACTTGGGATGCAACATTGACTTAGAAATCTGATGATTCTTACCCAGGTGTGGAAGGACTAAACCCTTTCACAATACTAAGGGTAAGTGCTTTCAAGAAATGAACATCAACCAGCCCTGATTGAGCATATATCCCTGATTGTATATGTGTATCTAGAAAAACCTTCTCTGATAAGTGTGCTGCTTTAAAGGAAAAGTATATGTGTACTTTGAAAGCTGAGAAAAAAAAATGACTGGGTTTTGTTCCTTCCTCATTATTTGCATAAAGGGATTTTTATCACTCAGACATTTCTAGAATTAGAAAATAGCTTTCACAGATTTTTACCCTTTGAAAATGACAATATCTAATCTCTTTGCTTTCATGAGCCTAGCCTGCATTGCCAAATATCTCAGAAGGGGAATAGTAAACTATTTTTCACAGATCCTCCATAATAGATGAGATATGAAATGAATTTCATGGAAGTCAAGCACCCTGGAGGTTATTAGTTTGCAATAATATATAACATTATTCTGACATCATATCATTACCATTATTATTTTCTTGTGCAACCAACCTAAAACACTTGAAAAATTTATCAATTTCACCATTTATGGATCTTAATAAAGAACGTGTGTCCTTTTCTGAAAACTATTAAGCTACAAAAGGCACTTATATTTTAAGTTATAAATACATGCCCTGAATATTTAGCTTATCCAACTTGAAATAAACTGAGAAAACATTTAAGCCATGTTTGGACAATAAAATATAAATTTTTTTTAGAACAGGTAATAGTATTCAATTAACACATCAAATTATTGAATTGAAAGTATGAAAAAGTAATATACCTGTAGTATGTTTAATTTTAAAATCAAAATATGATAATAAGCAGTGATCATTTTCTATCTATTATTCTTGAGTGTTAACATTTTTTTCATATTAGTACGTTTAGTACGTGTGAATACATATATGTGTGTGTGTGTGTGTGTGTGTGTGTGTGTGTATACGTGTATACCTATATGTCTATATTTTTTTCATTCCTATTCAAAGAGAGAAATTAATGTTTATTCAGTGTCTCAAAGGTTCAATTTTGAAATTCTCTTGAGAATTTTCAAGCATGATTCAGAATCAACATTGAAGAGCTAGGAATTCAGGATTTTTATCTTTTATTAACAATTTTTTTTCTCACAAAGACTCTAAACTAGTGTTAATCAACACAATGGTAGCTGTTAAAACTAATAGGGGCAAGAATTATATAAATTATACCCTGATAAACTTGAATTTTCAAAATATCACACATGAAGTAAATGGACAATGCAAAAGCTTTAATGCAGGGCTGGGGATGTGGCTCAAGCAGTAGCATACTCGCCTGGCATGCGCGGGGTGCTGGGTTCGATCCTTAGCACCACATAAAAATAAAATAAAGATGTTGTGTCCGTCAAAAACTGAAAAATAAATATTAAAAAAATAAATATTAAAAATTCTCTCTCTCTCTCTCTCTAGAAAACAAAAAGCTTTAATGCACCTTATTAAAAGCACATAATAATGTTATTTACAAATGTCGCTATGAGAATGAGCTAAGGAAACGTTTGTCAGGCATAAAGACTGTGTCCTAAGGAGCACTACAATTAGAAAGACTTAAAAATAACTTAAAATTCTCCATTTATCAGTAACATTGTTTCTTTAAAAATGTTAATTTAGCTTTGATTTCACTACAAAAATAATCAGCACGTTAAATATTAAACAAATATTTCCTTTTAGGTTTCTGGTAGGAGATGTCAAAATAATATTTTTGATATATGTACTATTTTTCAGTGTTTTTATCATTTAAAAGATTTATGGTTATTTGTCTATTTAGCTAGCAGATGGGAAGTGATTTTTCTGATGTTCTGTATTCATCACAGACTGACTGCTCATTCCTATTTTCCCTCGATTTCAGAGGAAACCAAAAGAAAAATAACTTCCATTATATTGGTGTTGCTTTCATTACTGTGCTATTGTCAGAGCTCCTTAAACTACTCCTAGACATGAGTCAAAGCAATGAGTAGCCACTACAAAAAAATACAGAGCCTTCTTGTGCTGTCTCCCATCATCTAGTTCTGACTCAAAGCTTCTGTCTCTGCTCACCAGATGTGTACAACTCTTATGGCCTGACCCATCTTTCCCTTCTGAATTCAATTGTCTGGCTTTTCTGCTGACCTCTTATTGATTCTATCTCTAGACACTTTGCTTGTCTTTGGTTTTAGATAAAGCATTACTCTCCCATTACTAGTGGAGAAACTAAAACTGAAGTGCTACTGCCCTAAAAGGAGACTAAAGAGCGTTCAAATCCTAGGCATCTGTATTTGGTGTTAAATGTTAACAAACTTTCCATATCCCTTTTCAAAAATGGAGATGGTAAAAGGAGTTCTAGCCACTACCATCTTAATCACTAAATATCCAATTCTCCCAGCTCAAGTACTAGGAGGAGTGAACTGCTCCCAAGATGAGAACACAGGAGAGCACCATAACCTTCTCCATCCGATGCATCTCCCGACTTCGCTTCCCTGGGTATCACTATCCTAGAACTCTCTTCTTCCCATAACCTATCCCACCTGTAAATGAGGAGTGTCCTATCGCTTTTCAAAACAGCATCTCACTGAAGTATCACTGTTACTTAGGCAAATCCATGCTCCCCATTCCAAGGAAGAAGGAGAGCTCCTCATGTTGTACGTACGAGAATCTACAAAGGAAGAGCTTGTGTTAGAGTTGCCTTTGTTCACTTTTATTCATTTTATCATTCTTTTCAAGGGACTTGGATTTAAAATTAGTTAAGACCCCCTCTCCCCCAAAATAGACCACATTCATTTTGGTTCTTGAGTTATCCTTTACAGCAAAGTCATAGCAAGTGTGATTTGGTGATAATTCTTTTTTTTTTTTTTAAAGATTTTATTAGTATATATATTGTCAAATTCCAGAAGATTCTGTTTTGATAGTCTCAATAGCTTTAATTTGGATTCATACACATGTGGAGACTAACTTCATATATGTGGTTTGTTATTGGAATAAATTCAAATATTCCAGTTGTTCTATTAGCTGATCACACACTCCTGTATAGGATAATACTGATGGAAAAGTATTAAACCATGTTTGAGTAATACTTACAAATTTTATGCAATCCATTTCTCTAAAAAAAACTTTATGAAGGAAGCATTATCATTAATGTCCAGTAGAGTTTTGAATAACTTTCTTAAAGACACAATGCAAATAGTAAAAAATTTGTATTTATATTTGAACCCAGAAAATCTGGATCCAGAGCCTATGCTTTTAATCATACCTCAGTTTGACTTTAACACATGCCAACTTTAACAAAAACTCTTCCTACTTTGTGTCAGAAAGCTGAAACGATTGTTATGACTCAAAGTTTTGGTGAAGTCAATCAACTCTTGCTCCCCATCTCACTGTCACCTTGTTACCCCATAATATCTGAAACAGATCATTCTAAAAAAAAAAAAAAAAACTTGTGCCAGAGTGTGAGGACACCAAAGGAATTATAATTATTCAATTTGTAAAATTTGACAAAGAGCCCTGCAGGGTGGAAACAAGATTTTGAAGAACTGAATTTGATTTTTCATACTTCTAATCAGAAGCATGTATAGCAATAGGATTTAACATACGCCAATTTTTAGCCCTCGTTCCTGAAAGAGCTGATTGATCTTTCAACTACTTGTCTTCACATACTTCAAAAATTATACAGAAGAATGATGGGTTTGCAAAATACCTAGGTTTTAAAACTCTTTTCCTTCCTCCATCTTACAACCTTGAAAAGCAATATTATATTTCTAAGAGTGAGTTACATCAAAAGGCAGTCATTTATAGAGGTCATCCCTCATGCCATTCTTATAGATTATAGCTTTCAGAGGAAGTGACAATTCTTGTCTATTGTGGTTTAGGAAAAATTTTCTAAATATTCCTGGATCTTTTTCTCTCACACCTTTCAGTAGGGTTGGAATCTGTTTTTGTTGTATACACCGCTCACTCCATTATTAGAACATTCTCCTCTTGACCCAGGGTTCCTCAACCTGGATACCAGTGCCAGACTGAGATGGATAGCCATTTGTGGGGAGGGGAGGTGTCTGCTGAGTCTTTTGGGGTTTTGAGTAGCATCCCTGGCCTCTCTGTTGGTGCTGGTGATACTACTCTTTCCCCGCTCCCAAGCTGTGACAAATAAAAATGTCTCTGCACTTTACCAAATGTCCTCCAGTGAGCGGAAGGGTGAAAATTACTCCGTGGTTGAGAGTGACTGCTGTGAAGCCTTGAAAGATTCCTTGTTTCTAAGTAGATGTAAGGTCACCAACACAGTCTTTAGCTTTAAAGTTGTCTTCAAGGAGAACTTAATGTAAATAGCGTTAAAACATGCAGGTAATGAGAGCCAGTTATACAATCAGAAATCTCTCATGGGTTTTGGCTCCAGATTGCCTGGATCTGAACTCTGATTCTAGTCCTTAGTAACTGCATGAACCTCATCAGCTTCCTCATCTGTAATGGGATAATGACCTTGTCCTGATTACCTTCTTTTATTTCTCCAAAACATCCCCTGGCCTTGTCTTCCCTAACTGGTGGCTGGACTCCCAGGACTTCACACATTTTCCCATTTTCCAGAAGAGGAGCCTAAGGTTCCTTAATAAGAAAATGAAGATTATTAAGCTCATACATGGGAGACCTGGGTTTCGTAGCTAGGAGCAATGTCTAAAACCAGAGCTCATAATGCTGATACAATACTAACTTTCAGTTTTAACAAGACTGCTAATGAGGAGAATTTCTGATTCTTTATTTAATATTGAGTATGCTGCTAGAGCTACATGTACTTTCGCATGTTCTTGCTATTATTTAATTCTCATGTATTGGTATGAAGATTATCATCAGCTCCCTTTATTGAAGGACTTCACACCCCAAGCCAGTTTTGTATGTTCTCTGACCTCTTGAACAATCTTCTCTCAATCTGCTTGATTTGTTCCCTCCCAGCTTTGGGATTTCACTGTGAAGTATCACCTCAGCAGAAAACACTGTCGTGGCTAACACACCATGTAAAGTCAGTCTCTCCTACTCCCTATTTATCTGCTGTATAGAATTTTTTTACTTTTTTCCTTTTTAATGTCACCTTCACTTGTCTCTGTATTGGGATCTAAAAGCAGAGGTTATACTCCCCGTGTTCATCTTGGTCTCACCTTCGCCCACAATGACAACAGAAGACCGTGAATGATTAATACTGCTGCACCAATGAATAACGAGTACAAATCTGGGAAATGGTATCAGAAATCGAACCCAGATCTTTCTGAATTCAAAGGAAACATTTAAACCACCATGATTCTTTCATTTTTCATTTCTAAATATAAGGGCAGTCAAGGGGTACAAACTTCTTTCCCTTTCCCATTGATCCACATCAGTTTCACCTTTGGTAATGTTTTCTTTTAACTATAGACCACTCCCTCTTCCAATACCTTTTTTTTAATTTGTTTTTTTGAAAAAAAGAATATTTTTATTTAAACATGGCACAAAAATGCATCATATCAATATCTTGCTAGAACATCTGAAAAACATCAATATAAATAATGTTTGTATTCATATCATAAACAATGCATCTATATAATTTATGGTATTTGGAAATTATAAATGTAAGATAAAAAAGTATATGAATGCTTTTTAGATCCTAAGTTGGAAGAAATAATATGAACATTTTCAGTAGATATAATAGTCTAAATATACAACCACTTTGATATTAGTAGACACTAGGGAAGTTTATCTACACTTACATTTAAAAGACTTTTTAAAAGTTGCATTTATAGAATAATCATGATGTCCCTTGATAATTCCTTAATAAATATTAATAGTAGTGTATTAATGAATCACTTCATTATTTAAACTGCTCATAGAGGCACGACTTAAGCATCAGACAGCTTTAGATTTGATCATCACAATCATTAATTGTCCCTAAATTTCTTGGCTTCATTAAAGGACTGTCTCAGAGCCCCTACAATATGATGTTTCCGACACTCAAGACAATTCACTGATCTCTAAAAACCTCATGCTTCACTAAACATGTGAGGATACCTTTCCCTCTTCCTGGAATGCCCTCCACCTGAATGTCCAACTCATTCCTCAAGACTCTTTTTTTTTTTTTTTTTTTTTGTGTGTGTGTGTGTGTGTGTGTGGCATTTATTTTATTTTTTTATTATTAGTTGTTCAAAACATTACAAAGTTCTTGACATATCATATTTCATACATTTGATTCAAGCGGATTATGAACTCCCATTTTTACCCTATATACATATTGCAGATTCACATAGGTTACACATCCACTTTTTTACCTACTGCCATACTATAGTGTATGTTGTATTCTGCTGCCTTTCCTATCCTCTACTATCCCCCTCCCATTCCCTCCCCTCCCCTCCTCTCCCCTCCCTTCCCATCTTCTCTCCCTACCCCATCTACTGTAATTCATTTCTCTCTCTTGTTTTTTTCCCCTTTCCCCTCACTTCCTCTTATATGTAATTTTGTATAACAATGAGGGTCTCTTCCTTTACCATGCAATTTCCCTTCTCTCTCTCTTTCCCTCCCCCCTCTCGTCCCTGTTTAGTGGTGATCTTCTTCTCATGCTCTTCCTCTCTATTCTGTTCTTAGTTACTCTCCTTATATCAAAGAAGACGTTTGGCATTTATTTTTAAGGGATTGGCTAGCTTCACTTAGCATAATTTGCTCTAGTGCCATCTATTTCCCTGCAAATTCCATGATTTTGTCATTTTTTAGTGCAGAGTAATACTCCATTGTGTATAAATGACACATTTTTTAATCCATTCATCTATTGAAGGGCATCTAGGTTGGTTCCACAGTCTAGCTATTGTGAATTGTGCTGCTATGAACATTGTTGTAGCAGTGTCCCTATAGTACGCTCTTTTAAGGTCTTTAGGGAATAGTCCAAGAAGGGGAATAGCTGGGTCAAATGGTGGTTCCATTCCCAGCTTTCCCAGGAATCTCCATACTGCTTTCCAAATTGGCCGCACCAATTTGCAGTCCCACCAGCAATGTACAAGTGTACCCTTTTCCCCACATCCTCGCCAGCACTTGTTGTTGTTACCTTTTACCATTGATAGGTTTTATTGTGCCATTTTCCAAAGTATGTAATTAGTCTAAGCACTCATTTTCAAATCCATAACTTCTGTTATGATTTAGATCTGAGGTGGCCCCCAAAAGCTCATATGTAAGGCAATGTAAGGAAATTAGAGGTGATATGATAGATTATGATAGTCTTAACCTAATCAGTGCATTAACCCCCTGATAGGGACGACCTGGGTGGTAGCTGTAGGCAGTAAGGGGTGACTGGAAGAGGTGGGTCACTGAAGGTGTGACGTTGGGTTTTATATTTTGTCCATGGTGAGGGGAGGGGGCTTTCTCTGCTTCCTGGAGTGATGTCCTGAGCTACTGTCCTCTGCCATGCCCTCTACCATGATGTCCTTCCTCACCTCTGGCCCAGAGCAATGTAGTTGGCCATCCATGGACTGAGACCTCTGACACTGTAAGTGCCAAAATAAACTTTTCCTCCTCTAAAATTGTTTTTGTCAGGTCTTTTGGTTACAGCAAAAAAAAAAAAAAAAAAAAAAAAAATCCAGGAGAGTGTCTTTGTCTTCCTTTCTCTATCACAGTCTTCTTGTTGGTCTTGAGATAGTCTCCATTAGAACAGACAGAAGGAGTCAAAAAGAAAAAAAGAAAAACATGGTTTCACTAATGAAATATTTCCCAAATTTTCCTTTACATTTCGAATAAATATAAAACCAAGTCTCTTCTCTGACTTCATTGTCCACTGATCATCCCCTTTTTTATGGCTTTTCAATACACTGGCCTTCTTTAAGTCTCTTGAGTAAGACAAGCTCATCCTTTCTTTGAAATCCAGATCACTGGGTGCTAGGCTACTTCTGTTATTTAAGGTTTGTCTCCAAGAGGCTTTCCTGAATTATCCATCCTTAACAGTGCACAGTGCTTCTTTCTTTTATTTTTCTTCTTTTCTTTTACTTGTTGTCACCTGAATTTTTTTGGTTGTTTGTTTGTTTAATGTATACCACTCCACGTGAGAGGTTTTAGGTTCTGTCTAGATCATGCTGGCATTTGCAATTCTTAGAAAAGCACCCCAACACAAAGCAGACCCTAATTTAAAAACAAAATTGAATAAATGAATAAATAACAAATGATAGATACTCTTCTGGACTTTCAAAAGACTTTTAGAATAATGGCTCAGTATCATGTTCCTGTTTTCTTCTAATCCAAGTATGTTTCTAAGAAAAACTCAAACTAAATCTATTATGCTTGAAATCATCAGGGGTTTTTACTCCAAAGGACATAAACTCAACTCAAACTACCTTAGACTAACATGTAATCTGTTAGCTCTCACATCTCACAAAGCCAGGAGGTAATGAAATGCTCAGTCTGTCAACTAAGTACCACTTCCTCCTGGTCTTTTCTATCTGTCTGTCTGTCTCTGTATCTCTCTGTTTCTCTCTCATTAACTTCATTTCCAGACAGAGTCTCATAATTGGAACTTGGCTACTTGCTGCTCCAGACTTATAGCTAGTGATTTCAGGGTAAAGAGAGCAGTCCTGACTCACAGTCAGGTGTATGCGAATTCTTGCACATAGTCTCTGACATTTACGTAGATTAAACTGTCTATGTTTTCTTTTCATTTTAAATATATCAATCCCTATATATTTTGGATTGAATAAAGCATCAAACATTAGCTTGCCAAGATTGGCTAGAATAAGTTTTAAAGAATGCTAAGAGTTTAGGGGCAAATATAGCTGGAATGATCATGATCTGAACAACAAAAATCTCACATAAACCAAAGAATTCTAGTAAAAGTAAACAATATTTTTGAAAAATGCATTGTTAAAAGATCTGTTTTTAAAAACTGCTTGTCTGAATTATTCTTTAAGCATTAGTAATATAGGAACACACACACACACACCCCAACAAAAAAACCAACATAATTTTTTTTAACCCTAAAAGAAAGCCTGTGTTGTGGAGTCTTGGAAGGTTGAATAACCTAACATAAATTTCTTGGGAAGAAAAATTTTGCTAAGGTACTGAAGCAAAATGGTAGAATGAGATAATTTTTATAACTGACCAATTATATAAAGTTCAATTCTATAAGAACAAAGACAACTTGGGGGGGACTTATATTGGCAACTATATTTAATTAGGAGACATGATAAAAATACAAGCAGATATTGTTTTAATGATGATTAACATTGTAATTTTAATGAGAAGAGTTTCTCCTGACTGAGTTTTTTTTTTGAGGGGGGGCAATATAATTCCACTTTTTTTATTACTTTTTATTCTACTATATCTGAAGTTATTGGGTTGACAAAAATACTAGTAAAATAATACTTTAGTCATAATATATTAATATATATAAATCTCAGTGGAATTACATTGCCCCCCCAAAAAATCCCTACCTATTCTACACACATATATGTTATATCCAAAGTTACCAAAAATTAAATTAATAAAAGTAAGTCAGGGCATTATTCAAGTCTTTGTTGCTGTGACCAAAATACCCAATGAGAACAATTAAATGGAGAAAACGTTTATTTTGTCTCACAGTTTCAGAGGATCAGCCCATTGTTGGCCAACTCCATTGATCTGGACCCAAGTGAGGCAGCACATCATGGCAAAGGGAGCGACAGAGGACAGCTACTCAACTCATGGTAACCAGAGAGCAGGAAGAGGGAGCTCAAGACACCAGGGACAAAATATAAACCCAGAAGTCATGCCCCCGGGACTTACCTGCTCCAGTCACACTCTACCTGCCTCCAGATACCCTTCAGTCCTTTCCAAATTTTCAATCCATCAATTGGATTAATCCATTGATTAGGTCATAGCTCTCATAATCTAATCATTTTACCTTTGAACATTCCTGCAATGTCTCACACATGCGTTTTTAGGGCATATCTCAAGACTAAACCATAAAATACGGTTTGTTCTAATGATCCTTCTCTAAATTAGTAACTATGAAAAAAATATTATTTACTCTTTGCTATTGGCAAATATATATGAATCTCTCTTATATTGCTACTTTTGGTAATTTAATAATAAATAAGAAGTCAGCATAAAAACTGAGTACTGTGTAATGAAAAAAGGTATATTTGCCTAATCAAATAGCCTCGTTTTAGTTTTCATCTTTTAGGTTATCTGCATTTTAATTAACTCTCAGAACATTTCTTTCTTTAGATCATCCTTTTTCTTTTTTTCTTTCTTTTTCACATTTTTTAAATTGTTCTTTATCTTTTTCCTTGGCTGACTTCTCTATAGGCCTTTCCCTCCAACCCTGCAAGTAAAAATATTCCTTTAGTTCAGGTTCCATTGTGGACCTTTAGAATTTATGTCTGTAGATATCTACCATTGTTTATCTTTCCTTACATAAAGCCCATTTAATGGTCCCTTCAACATTTGTAAAATGGCATTGAAATTCTCCCCTATGTATCAAACTCCAAGTGTCCTTTAGTACAACTTAATTTACCCATCTCATGTAGCCAGTCCAACAAGAGCAGATCTGAGCTCAGAGTTCTCAAAACCTTCCTTCTGCTCTGTTCCCCCTCCAATAATGACTTTATCTTTTCCATTATAAAGTATACAGCCTTAGTCATATCTCAGTTTTTATCTTCTTGAGCTAGCAACCATGAATCACTATTTAAATCATGTGATTCTATGTTCCAAAACACCTAGCAACCATGAATCACTATTTAAATCATGTGATTCTATGTTCCAAAACACCTTTCTCATTGTCCTCTTACCATTTCTTGCTAATCCTACTCTAGTTGTTACACATCCTACATAGACCACTAGCACATCTTATAGGCCTTGTGGCACCTTATACAGTCCCCTGTAACAACTAGGTATCCATGCATATGGATATAGAAAAATGGTAAACAAAGTCCAACAGTTCATAATTGCAGTTTTTGTTTTCTAAAGACAAGTAAACTATGATTTGAAGCTTTCATTCAAATAAATTATATGTCTAGAAATTAGTTATATTAACTTTTTTCATGTTTAACATTATAATCAAAGTTATGTTCAATACTAAAGTTAGATTTTTAGGTACTGCAAGATACAGATCTACAAAATGTATTTTCTACCTCCAAAAAATTGAACCTTATAATAATCATTGTATAGGTTGGAAAAAGCTGATTTGTAGGGTTTTTATATATAGTATAACAAAATACTAGCAACTCATGAAAAGCAATAAATTCAACTCAAAAATTGGGCAAGAAAAAGGATACCAAAATCTTTTGAGTGCCTGGTACTGGCAGGTACTATAAAAGAGAACAAACACAGGCAGCGCAATTTAAACCTTGCAATAAGCTGGTGGACAGATATCATTTTATGACATTTTACACATGGGAAAACTTTCATATTTTTATTTCTCCATGATTACACATCTAGCAAATGACTCCCTTGAAACTGAAATCTAACTTTTTACTTCCCCTAAACCACAGTTTCAGGGAGACATCTAATAATAGGTAACAGGCTTCTATCTTACTATACAATGTCAATAAAATTTAAAAGGAAAAAGTGTGTTATGCTACATTTGGGAATTTTAAAATAAGAAATAAAATTTTAAGTTAAGCTGAAGCACTTTCAAATCTCTAAAAGCATCAATCATGCATAACCTAGCATTCAAGCATTTATATAAATGTTTTTTTTTTCTGCTCAGTAAAATAAAGGTATAATATAACAATAAGTGAATGGCACTGAAATTATTCATTAACTTAACGGTCAAAAATATAGTGCATCCCATGTGCAATGGCCCCGTTGTTCATTGAGGGTACAATCATTCCTAGAGAAAGATGTTCACCAGTTCGATATTCTATTTATTGATTGTATGGTCATAGATAATCTATTTATTTCTCTGAACTTTAATTTCCTTGCTTGTAAGCAGGATTTAAGAGTTTAAATTATATTCAACTGTTGTAAAGAATATATATAGGAGCACTATAATTTGCTTAGTAAAATTACCAGAACAGCCACATTAGACTGGTTTCAACCACAGTTGTGGTTCTCTTTTGTGTTCTTGCTTCATTCTCCTAATTCTTCTTTAGGATTTAACAATCTGATTATATACATTGTTCTTCTCAGGGAATTTTTCAGGAACCCCAGTACAAAATGGGGCATCATTTTCACATATACTTCGCATAGTCATCCATAGCCATCTGTGCATATCATTATCATGTTATAAGTCACATTATTTTGTAATAACCTACAGATATTTTGTATCAAAGTTCCTAATGGTGAGGTAAGATCTGTATGTCTCAACAGTGAGTGTACTGTCTGCCACGTTCCTAGACCTCAATGGATTTCTACTGAGTGTTTGTGCTTGGAGTACAGAGAAGTAATGGTAAACTTTGAGGCAGTTGTTTTATTACTCTAAGGGGAATGGGGTCTACAATGGATGGAAGGTCATTACCAACTCAACAGTCTACTCATAGAGCTCCAGGGGAGAGTGGCAAGCAGGCTGTATGCCTAGTCTGTCTGGAATACTGTTGAAAACATTCATATATTACAAGGATACTGGGTTCAAGAACATTCGCAGACACCAAATAGAAACTTATTATCTAGTTTAATCTTGCTTAGGAAAATGTAATACCTGGTAAGTGACATCTGAAAACATGAAATTTATTCTCTCTTATGTATAAGGATTGAACAACCTTGATATTTAGACAGAACTTGTGGAATCAGGTAAATATCAGTTACATCAAACCATCCATCAAATGCTCATTATTCCATTATGGTGGCTATGAAGATTGCAAACTTAGGATACAGGTAGGCCCTGTCCAACTTTTCATTTCCTCCAAGTGAGTGAATAAGTTCACTTTTGAAATGATCTTCAAAGTAATTTTATTCCAGCAACAGCTCTTTATGATAAACCAGGAGAACTTCATCCTGTATTGATGGATGTGGCCTGCTCTGCTGACATGACAGATTTACTTTTTTGAAAGCTTTCCCTTCAAGAAATACAGTTGCTGATCCTCTCTTTAGCAATTAGGCTTAGAATGCAAGAGTGGGAACTATCATTTACAACCCTCTTCCTAACAGCAATCCAGAAAGGGTCTTCCTAATTTAGAGGAAACACAAACCAAAGACAACAAGGGGGAGTGAGAAGAACAACAGCAAACAAACCACAAAAGAAGAGGTCGGGGAAGCTTTCAGAACTCGTAAAGCTTTAACGCACTGTTTTTGACATATCTCGGTGGAGTGTGCACTAGAGGGGAAAAAAAGCATGTCATTGCTCTGAAACTGTCTTTTCTAATTCAGTGCATCCATGTATTGTTATAAATCTGTTTCCCAATCTCGCTTCCTCACTGAAAGATGCAGACACAAGGGAACAAGCTTCACTGCTATCTATCAGCTCAGATAAGGAGACGTTTCCTCCTGCAGGACACTGACAGCTTAATGAAACCAAGGCCAAGAGGCATGCAAATGAGAAAAAGACTGGGAAGACAATGACCATACACGGTGTTTGACACGGGCCAGAGGGAGGGTGACTTGGACCTGTTTTTATTCCCTTAGGCAAGGTCAGAGAGACCTCGGTAATGAGACTGCTTTCTGAGAATGGTTTATGGAAACTACTTTCACAATTTTATAGACACCACTTACTTACTTACTTATGGCCTGGTGAAGTAATTGAAGCTATGACACTTTCTAAAAGGAAAAGGCTGTAGTACTGTCCCCCATTTTGATAGGTGAGGAAGATGAGGGGAATCTCAGACCTTCTCGAATAAACTTGTATCTCTGGTGCCTTGTGGTTCACTACCATTTTCATGAACCTTGTAGTAGGTGCTTTTTAAAATCTAAGGATGGGGTCTACATGGAATGAACTGAAAAACGGACCCAGTCCTTTACTAAAAACATGGCAGATATTTATTATCATCCATTTCCCTACTTCTTTTTGTTTCACATGCCGACGCCCTTCCTTAACTTCTGTTGCAGAAGGAAAACAGGGGAAAATTGGGAAGCACTTCCTGTCACAATGTCCAGATTACTAAAGGGAACAGGAAGTACTCAATCTGATGAGAAAATCAGAACTGTGCAAGAATTACTGCCTTAACTTTGGGGAAAGAGGTGATGGTTGTGGAGACCTGTTTTGAATAAGAAAATAAAACGTAGTCTCCACCCAGATTGAAACTAGTCACTGCTTCTGAAAAGGATCTCCTATCAGTGACTTCATTCCTGATTTGAACACATTCACACTGAATATTCGTGTCTCAATATTTGTTACCAGGGTCCTCCAAAACACACATGTGTCTTTGTGGAACTTTCTTACATGAACTTTTACAAAAGATATTGTTGTTTCTGAGATTTCCTCCTTTACATGAATGTCTGCAATACCTTTAGGATTACTAGTGGAAAAGAAACTTGATTCTTACCAATTTCTAGCTAGATTTGTATTTAATGTCACTCTATATCCTCAGGACATTTTAGAGCTTACCTGAAGGATAGGGTTGGAATCAGAATTAGCAGAAAGATTAAAGCTGCAGCTTTAAAGTATAGGGAAACCATTCCTGGAAATCTGTTCTTAAATAGGTTTAAATCTAGTTTTTCTTCTTCATATGCAGAAGATTTTGACGCCTGTTCTATTTTCCATCTACTGTGTTTTCTGCTCTCACACCTGTAGATATAGAAAGGAGTTAAGATATATTAAGTGGGTTCACTCTTTCACCCAAATGTAAACTTCCCTGCTTTACATGCAAGTAAAATTTATCAAATGCCAAGATGAGAAACATAACACAGAGAGATTACTTTAAAAATACATTGTGGGGCTGGGGTTGCGGCTCAGTGGTAGAGCATTTGCCTAGTATGTGTGACGCACTAGGTTCTATCCTCAGCACATAAAAATAAATAAACAAAGGTATTGCATCCAACTACAACTAAAAAAATAAAAAATTTAAAACATTGTTATTTAATCAACTCTTCACAAATTGAGAATATACTCTAAGATTGTTAGATCACCAGATAGTTCTTTATCCAGTACTTTCATTGAAACTTCAGAAAAAAATGCATTTATTTCATTTGCTACTATGTCAAAAGTTATCATAAAAACAAAAGCATTTAAGCACTCATTGAGGAATCTACTATAACAATGTTCTTTTTTATTAGCTAGAATAGGCTGATTTCTGTATACTTTAAAATAAAAGTCTTAGTAACTTAACAGAATAAAAGTTTTCTCATTAATTTGTGCCTAGTTGGTCAAGGTTCTCTTAGGTGATTGAAAAACTCAGGGTCATCTATGTAGTGGCTTTTCCATCTTAAGGGTCTGAGTTCTCTCTAGTTCCTTTGCATCAGGTTCAGAGAAAAGGGACGGAGCTAGCCTGCGAGATCTCATGGAAGTTATTTTAGGGGTGTGCCAAGATTGGATGAACATTATTTATCCCATATTGCACTGGACAGACAAATAGCTTCACTTAATTGCTCTGCAATATACAGTTGCTGGATTCTACAGAAATAGCATATAGGTTTAGCAGAATGTCATTGTGAAAGGTGGTTTTTGTTGTTGTTGTTTTGTTGTTTTGTTTTGTTTTAATTTAAGTATTCTTGAGCTAAGGAGAAATCTCTCTGAATAGTTTGATAGTATTGATTTTCTTGTGGACATTTTGAAAAAGACAAATCTCACATGTCTTAATACAGAAATGTAAATCTTTATGGTAACCATCAAAATTTTGGATTGAATATAGATTACATTTAAGAAAGTGGTTTCATGTTCTTTTTATCAAATTTTATATAGATGTCATATGTATCATGTATTTAGTTATATAAACTAGTGCTATTATAATAAATATACAAACAAAAATAAATATACATAGACAACTATATAGGTAAGTAGACTGATAGAAGGACAAATGAGTTTTTAGTGCTTATTATGAACAATAAAATATAATAGGTAGTGAAGATCCAAAGATAAGACTTAATTTTTTTCAACAAAATTACAATTTATGGGAAAGTGATAAGTATATTATAGAACTGAACACAGATACTTTAGATTGATAAGAAAGATAGAATATAAATACACAAAGAGCATTGAATGCACATAAGGATAGAAAACATACAAATTTATGATCAATGGAAACTTCTTGGAGAAGAGGAATCTTTCAAAATTAATCAAATAATGGTAGAAATATTCTAGT
Organism: Callospermophilus lateralis; assembly: GCF_048772815.1. Taxonomy (NCBI): domain Eukaryota; kingdom Metazoa; phylum Chordata; class Mammalia; order Rodentia; family Sciuridae; genus Callospermophilus; species Callospermophilus lateralis. The sequence goes on along the minus strand of NC_135312.1, from coordinate 125,833,215 downwards.
TTGCTGAAGAGTCACAAAGTTCATGAGACATGACAGAATGTTCTATTTGGGAACTTCAGTGGAAATTCTATATGCTATAACAAGATGTTCAAGGAGAGTAATGGCCAGGTAAAAATGGGCCTTATATTTAATGCAAAGTAAATGAGAAATGAAAATCTAACTTGTAAAGCCATGTTGCATAATAGTTGCCTAAAGATCCTGTTTCCATAAATATGGCTTATTGTATTCATTTTAAACAGAAGCTGATGTGATTTTATTTATTTATCTATCTATTTATTTATTTGGTTGTACATGGAAACAATATCTTTATTTTATTTATTTATTTTTATGTGGTGATGAGGATTGATCCCAGTGTCTCATATGTGCTAGGCAAGCATTCTACCACTGAGCAACATAATGCAAATAAATTAGATTTTTTTTTTTTTTTTTTGGTGTTGATGATTTAACCCAGAACCTCACACATGCTAAACCTTAGATCTACCTGTGAGGTATACCCTTAGATTTAGATGAAACTTTTAAATCTCTGTTTGATAATGGAAGTCTTATTAAAAAAATAAATTAAAACAAATAGGTAGTGAAAAATAATACAAATTGGAAGTTGTTTAATATTCCGGGTGAAAAATCAAAAATATAACCAATGACACTGCTGGGAGTGGACAAAGATGTGGAAAGAATTGCTAAAAAAGACTCATTTGGTCAGTATAAAAGCAGTTACTTTTACATGCTAAATTCCTTGCAGAGTCTAAGCAATTTAGTCATCACATATTCATATAAAGCATATACTTTCTACTTTTATAAATATAGAAAGTTCAAAGGTGGTTTACATAACTTGCCTTATGAAAGCAAGCAACTTGTTGAACAGGATTCCAGCTTCCACTGACTTCCAGATCCATTTATTCACATCATGGTGGACTGCCTCTTTTATGGAACAGAGACTATGGTCTCCACTTTCAGAAGTTTGCCTGAGAAGGGAAGGAAATAGGCCTAGAATAAGAATGTGATTTATAGTGTAAGGAGATATTCCTTTGGGCATGATTGTAATTTTTTAAGAAGGAACAGGTTTGCTCAATTGCTGGGCAATATATTGGCAGTATAGTGCACAAGGGGAATGGGGAAATTTTAATAGCAGAATCATGCAGAAGCAGAGAGTTGGGATCCAAAACCTAACTAGAAGATTGTGCTGTGAAGATGGATACACCATTCTCTTGGCCAGAAGAATTGTGTACAAGGATGAGTGTAAAGGAGCAAAACATTGAAATTTATGGAAGGAGCAGAATTGTGGGGAAGGATGCCAAACTTCCTTATGATATTTACTCTCTGTGGCTGTGGTGGTTTGTATATGAGTCCCCCAAAAGAAGACTTAGAACACTGTAAGAAGAACTTAATTGGTGATTCTGGTAGGAGTTCAAAAGACCAGAATGCTGTGAAGAATGTGGACACTAGAGACTGTGCTCACAAGGTTTCAGAGAGCAATGGGAACTCTGTTGGGAATTGGACCAGAGGCCACCTGTGCTACATTCTGGAAAAAAACTTGTCTGCATTTTTGTCCATGTCCTGAGATTTTTTTATGAGGCTGAATTTAAAGGTGATGGACTAATTAATATGACAGAGGAAATGTCAAGGCAGCACTGCATTCAGGCTGTGGCATTAATATTACTGGCAGTCTTTAGCTAGCTGTACTGTAAGAATCAAGAGCAAAAATCAGAGAAAAAAGGATTTTTAAAACTTGCAGTTTGTTCAGAAAAGTGTGTGCAAAATTGGGTCTAGGAAGATGTGGTTATTGAAGAGATTACAGTCACTAAAGAGATCGTTTGTACAGAGTCAACAGGAATTATGCCTTAAGGACAGCTCAGGAATCAGCAAGACCATGCCCAAGATCCAAGGATTTAGAAATGAAAACTACTTTAAAAGAAAATGAAGGCACCCTTCTTATACAGGAGTACCCAGGAAGTTGTGTACCAAGGACTTATGCCACCTTGCTCCTAGCACTCAGACACCACTGAAACTGCAGTCCTAAGGGTCCCAGGTACTACTTGAGCTTGTAGCTTATCTTGGCATCATCAACTTGCTGCTGATTCTGCAGGAGTGCAAGGATGCTGGAGTTAGTGGGTCATGGAGGCTTTCACCAAGATATCTAAGGAAGACCTGGGAAAGGCCAAGCAAAATATATCAGGGTTGAAACTCCTGGAGGCACCCCCTGAGAGGGCAATGCAGGAAGGTGTGAAGGTGAAACCAAAACTGGAATGGAGAGTCCAGAAATTAAGAGATACCAATAACATGGATTCTTCTCCTGAGAAAAGCTGCTGTCTACAGAGACACAGGCTGAGAGAGATGATGTCCTGAGCAGTGTAACCAACAAGGCAAATGGTCAGGACTCCCCAAGCCCTGCAGAGTATATATCTTGTCACCATGAGCCCCAGATGCTAGAGGTGGAACTACATGAAATGTTTGTTCAGCTGGACTTAGTCTTGCTTTGAACCTAACCCTTCTTTCTATGCCCCATTTCCTCCCTTTTGGAATGGGAATGTTTAGTCTGTGCCATTATATATTGGATGTATAAAACTTGCTTTTGATTATTATACGGACTCAAGGAAAAGAGTTTTCCTTGAGTCTCAGAGAAGACTTTGGACTTGAACTTTTGGACAATGCCAAAACTTTAAGTGCATGTTGCACTGTGAGATGGGCATGAGGTTTTGGGAGCAAGGGTAGAATATTATGGTTGGATATGAGGTGTCCCCACAAATCTCCTGTGTCAATGCAGGAGGTGAAATGATTAGACTATGAGAACTGTAACAAAATCAGTGGTTCAATTCCTTTGGTGGAATAATAATTGGAAAGGACTAACTGGGTGGTAGACAACCTCAGAGGTTTTATCTCCTCTCCCCGGCTCTTCCTTCTCTCTTTCTGCTTCTTGGCTACCATGAGCACAGCAGTGCTCTCTGGTCATGCCCTTGGCCCTGATGGTCTGGGGCCCAGAGCAATGGAACATCTGAAATCATGAGCCAAAATAAAGATTTCCCTTCCTAAGTAGTTATTGTCAAGTATTTTGGTCACAGCAATGAAAGGGTGACTATGAAATCAGTAACATAGTTATGTCTGTCCTAACAGATCACAGAATTTAACTATGTAGGAAATATTATCAATTTCATAGACAGCAGATAAAGTGGCATGCAATCTAGCAATCAAGATGTAGAGTCCTAGTGGGAAGAGAACAATTGCATTCAATGTTACTGATTTAGAGAAAGTCTAACATGATATTGTGGTTTTTATTGTCAGCTTGAATGGATGGAGAGGTGCCTAGAAAACTGGTAAAACACACACCTCTAGGTGTGTCTGCAAGGGAGCTCAGAGATCATTGGCAAGTGGGTCAGTGAACTGAGTGAGGAAGACTCTCCCTGAACGTGGGAAACTCAAGCAGATGGATATGGGACCAGATGGATCCAAAAGCAGAAGGGGAAAACTCCCACACGTGTATCAGCTCCACTCTTCCCGAACCGGAGCATTCTTTTGCTGCTGTCATCCTGCATGGATATAAGATTCTGACTCTCCAGTGTGCAGACAGATATTGTAGGATGCTTCAGCTACTGATTGTATAATCCAATCTAATAAACACCCTCTCCAAATTACATACACATCCTATTGATTGTGTTCCCCTGGAAAACCCTAATACAGATGGATACAGTACATTTTTTTTGGAAGCAGAAGGATTCCAAGTAATAAAAAGTTCCCAGATGGGGCCATGGGTACAGGCAAATAAATTTTCCCTTGAAAGTTGAGTTACAAATATTTGAAAGCACAGAGAAAACCACCAGTGAAAGGAAAACATTGAAAATATTCTGAGAAATATAGAAATTTTAATAGAAATTGATTGTAAGTATATTTATTTTCTATGTAATGAATCACTCTACGAGTTCTTGGTGGGGGAGGTTGTTATTGTTGTTTGTACTGGGGATTGAACCTAGTGCCTCCCGCATGCTAAGAAAGCATTCTACCACGGAGCTATATCTTCAGCCCACTGTAATAAATCATTGTAAACTTAATATCATAACACAAATGACATATATGAAGCAGAAGTACTGTTACTTCCCTCCCATAGATTGTATTGGTTATCAATCGAAGCACTCCTAACAAATGAAGTCAAAGAAGGGACAGTCTCATATTCCTTTTTAACTTAGCTTTCTGGGCAACCACAATATTTATTACTTACCTTAAATATATCTATCACAATTGGCATACGATAAATAATTTACACTGATATTTTATAATAATAGCATTGATCATTTAGATTCTACTTGACTGTGTTTTCTAAACTATGATGTGAGTATTAAACATCATGCTACTGAAATAACTTTAAGGCTACCTGAATAAGAGCTTAATTACAAAGGCATTTTAAAGGATACAGAAAATATTTAAGTATTCAATCATATGTCAGATTTTCTTCTCAATGTACATTTCAATCTATTTAAATGAATCTATTGGAGTATTTTGAAATATCAAAAAAAATTTTATGGGAAATAAGAAAAATCATGAGATCCCTTAATACACACAAGACACACACGCACACACGCACACACACATCCTGATTTTAAAAGGCCCTTCATTTTGTAAGTTTCCTGGCATTTAGAGTTCCTCTGAACTCTTACTTGCAGCTGCAGCAGCAGAGCAATTTGTTCTGTAAATACTGCCATTGTGAAGACATATTATGCTCCATAATCTCCATTAAGTTTTCATTTGCCAAACTGGAGTCAGCTAAGGCAGAAGAAATATATTTTGAGTGCAAGTTAGGAAAAAAGCATTTTGCTAAAAAGAAAAAGAAAAAGAATCTCATGTTTAACAGACTCTTAGGTTCTCAACTTTATCTTTTTTACACAGAAAACTTAATTAATTAATTCTAGAGAATTGAATTCTAAAGCTGGAAGAGAAAGAACAGTTTCCAATTTCTGATACAACCCTAAATTGCTCTTTTGTGGCCTGAGTTGGTGGTCTCTCCCCTTCTGTATGGGCTTATTTATTTTCCCTTGTGGAAATTTGCTGGTGAACATATCTTTTTTGACACAAAAAAAAATTCAGTCTTTTAAAATCTCATCCACCATTATCCATTCTTGCAAATACAAATGAATCTAGGTAAAGAAGAAAATAAATATATCAGTGTAGGCATTAAAAATTCATTTTTACCACAGTTTAATCATTTTAATGATTGTCAGTGCTCAACTTTAGGAAAAATAGAAAAATTTAAACTAAAGACAAGCAGAAGTTATTACTGAAAGGAAATGGAGGATAGTGTCATTGAATCTGGACAAACAAACAGTGATTTTTTTTATGTTAGTTTGTTTTCTTTTTAATAAAATAATCCTATATAAATTAGTCCCTTTATCTTTCCCTTTGACCTTAAGCTGTTCAAGCCAGAGGAGCTGGCCCGACTCCTCTTCTGCCGTTGAACTCCATGTGAACATAGAAGTTTTGTAGTTCACACAGATCACAGACTTTTGATCTAGATGTGACAAGCAGAGAAGAAAAACTCAGGAATTTCTAACAGAAATATAAGATGACATTCTCAGAGATAAGAACTCATTTGAGTATATTTTTAAATGGTGTGATTAAGCAAAAAATAAAACAAAACAACAGTGTTTTAGAATACAAACCAGATTTTTAGAAGATTCCTTGTATAATATTAGTCCTTGCGCTGCCTATTAATGAGGACTTTATTACTTCATTCCCATTATCATATCAAACCCTGCAAAATTTTTATTTTTTCTTTTTTTCCAAAATATCATCATATACAAGGTGTGCACACATCAGTCTAATTGATCAAAACTCTGCCTGCACAGTGCCAGTGTCACTCTGTGATCTGCCATGAGGATGTATTCCTCTGGGTCAGAAGTGAAGGAACCAGGGAAAACCTGGCACTGTCCCATCCTTGTGATCCAAGTGAACCAAGTGTCTTGCCTCTTGTGAAATTAGAAAAATAGAAGCACTATAGATAATTTAAAATTAAGGTATATGTATTCATTTTTCAAAATATTTTTTTTCAGTTGTAGATGCACACAGTACCTTTATTTTATTTATTTGTTTTTAGGTGGGGCCAAGATCAAACCCAGTGCCTCACACTTGTGAGACAAGCCCTGTACTACTGAGCCACAACCTCAGCCCATGTACTCACTTTTAAAATCTCAAAATACACAATAAATTTTGGTGCAAAAATACGCCTTCTTTGGGGGTGAGAATATATGACAACATGGTAGCTCAGTTTTGCTCCTGTGTCCTCATTTATCAGCACTGATGCCACCCACACAGGCGTGCGTACATGCATACAGAGCCAGACAATACAGCACAAGATGACCCCTCATCACTTTTACTAAACTCAGTAATAGTTGTTAGTCCTTGAAAAGAAAATTGCGCACTTTTTTGCTATTTAACTAAGAAGAATAAAACTTAAGATATCACTTAAAACTATTATACCGTGTGTTCTTACAGTTCCTATCAATTTTTTTCACAAGATTATATAGAAGCAAGGTTATGATTAAATAACTATATCAAACAGCTCTTGAGCACTTAAAAGTGTAGAAATCTTATCTACTTCAAAGCATCATGGACACAGTATAAATCTGCAATGTTTTCTGTCAATTAAAAACATTACAACTTAAAAACAAATTTAGAGTAATAGTTACCAGGTGTTGGGGGTTGGAAGGAATGAGGTTTGATTGCTAGTAGGTTCAGAGTTTCTATTGGGTGAGATGAAGATGCTCTGGAATTACATATTAATGATGTTTACACAACTTCATAAAAATACAAAAAAAATTTACTTAATTGTACTCCTTACATGAGTAAATTTTGGTGTATGAGCTAAATCTCAATAAAACTATTATACAAAATAAAAATAGATGGATGTGGTGGCACATGCTTATAATCCCAGCAGCTCAGGAGGCTGAGGCAGGAAGATCACAAGTTCAAAGCCAGCCTCAGCAACAGCAAGACACTAAGCAACACAGTGAGACCCTGTTTCTAAATAAAATACAAAATAGGGCTGGGGATGTGGCTCATTGGTTGAGTACCCCTGACATTAATCCCTGGTGAAATTAAAAAAGGAAGGAAGAAAGGAAGGAAGGAAGGAAGGAAGGAAGGAAGGAAGGAAGGAAGGAAGGAAGGAAGGGAGGGAGGAAGGAAAAAACTTAGAAAAAGAAAGTTTAGAAATCCAGATCCTGAAATATCCAAAAATGTTAATCAAATAAGGACAATACTGAGTTACTCAATATGAAGATAAAATCATGATGCACTTATATTTCATGAGAATACACACATTTAAGGCAACATAAAAATTACCTTAAACATCTCATAAACAATTTCTGCAGTCATAGTTTAAGCAAAATTGAGATCTGTGCATTATTCCAATTTCAGAAGCAAAAAATAAAGCTTATTTAAACTTTTACATCATATTTTACATTACATATCCTATATGTGTTCATCAACAACTAAAAAAAGAGTTTTTAAAAGTGCTGTTTTTAAAAAAGTCCCTATATGTCTTATGCTCAGTTCTTTAATTGGGTAACGGGCTACCTTCTTTTTCTCTCTCTGTATTCCAGATCCATAAATAATGATCAACCAAAATGGGTGCTGATGCCTTTGAATTCTTCCAAATTTATTGACAGAAATTACTGGTTCTGAATTTTCATATACACTCAGAGCTGATTTTGGGTTACTTTCAAACTGAGTTCTCATAAACATCATTTATAGCATTTTTACAACAAAAGAAAAATATTTTCAAATCTGCATTTGTTGTATAAAGAATTATGTACAGCAAAAGAAAGTGCCTTTTATTTTCTTTCAATAGCAAATAGTACACATTTTAAGGAATTCAGTCTTTAGCATCCATTGTTTCTTGCAGGAATAGGGATCTCATTAAGACTGTTACTGAGGAAACAGATAGCCAAAGTTCTTTGTGTTGGTCTTATAGGAAAACACAGGTTAGCAGAAACTCTCCCACTGTTCTATGTTTCTCTTTGTGTAACTGGATGATATCATATTGCCAAATCATCATTTATTAAAGAACATTGGCTGTTCGAAGAATTTATATAAAATTAATCTGAATTATTTGAGCTATCAAATATAATAAATGAAAGAGAGAGATTGGTTGTGGTTTTGAGCCCATACATATATACATACAGGACTTGACTCAAACTGTGATTGGAAGTGGGTTCCAGTGGTCAGGGAAGTCCCTCTTTTTATTGAACACTGTCTACATAGGAGGCTTAGGATGTTAATAAAGATTAAGTGACTCATCTTGAACTTGTATTTTCCTATGCTTATTCAGATTGGAGATTTTGGGAGTTTGTTTTGTTTATATTTTTTTCTTGTTAACAAGGACCTAAGGAGATCATAGGGAGAAGAAACATGTGAAGTTATTGTTAATACAATCTCACAAAATACAGAATCACTGAGCATTTTAGGCCTCATTTAATGATCATGCAGTTGCCTTATTTATCTCTTGTACTGTCTGTTTCATACAGAAGGAGAAATACACTTCTACTTTAAATGATAATCTTTGCTCCATCAAAGCACAGTGATTTACTTGGGTGCATTTAAATCACACTATACTTAAAAAGTTTTATCCTCTAGTTAAATGAGACTTTGAAAGCTAACTCTGCTTTTTCAAATGATATGTTTGAATTTCCAATCATGTATTTTCTCCCCATATACTCTCCGAATAAGGGAAAAGCTTCTATTTTCACTATCGTGAAAGAAATATTTTCTTTGAACAACAACTGTAATCCATGCCTTCACATATAAACATCAATTTATTAATTCACAATCAGATGTTTCAGTGTATGTGATACTGCAATTAGAGCATGAGCTGAATAAAATTCTGCACAGTAAATTTTTTCTTCATAAAATTTATGCATAAACCCATGTGCCCCCCAAAAAGAACCAGATATTTTCAACCAATTCTCTCACACACAAAAATACTTCAAGAGCAAAATTACAACACTTAACCCTCAATTTTTGTCTCTATAACCCCCCTACAAACAACCATCTGTGCTCCCCAGGAAGCTCCACTCTCCAGAACACACATAGAAACCTGTGTGTGCTCACACACAAACACACCAGTTTCAGTCTTTGTGCCAATAGAATCTTGTCCCTATTCCCTATTCCTTGTTCCTATTCCTAGGTTTCTATCAGCTACTTATGGTTGTAGATCCTCATATTTTGGGCTGGAATACAGCACTAATATTTAGCTCCGTGATCCAAGTTGATTTTTAGACTTTTTCCCCCTCTCTCATTCAAATAAAAAAAAAGCAACAAAATACACAATAAAACTCCTTTGATATCAAACTATGTAAACACAATCTCTCATCATTTAAAGAGTTTAAAATAAGTTCATGGTTTTAAAATGTCCCTACTAAAAAGTCATAATAAAAAAAAGCAAGCTAATTTTACCCTTTGGTTTAAGGATACATTTTACCTTTTATTTCTGTTGATTGATCACCCTCTTACAGAATGTATGCACTAATCTCTGTTGCTATACAATTTTAAACATTGTATTAGATAAATCTAAAAACCTCTCCAAAATGCAGTGATTGAATTGTGTAAAATTTAAAAAAAAAAATAAACCGGAGTTGAATTTTTTTCTCAAAGCTGTGGTTGGCTGGTGTGCCTGCTGGCTGAGTGGGCTTAACTGACGTTGGCTGGGTTCACTCATAGATTTAGGTTTAATTGGTAGGTCAACTGGGGCCTTGACCATCTAATATGGCATTTGCTGGTGACTCAGCTGTGCTTTCCAGCTTTCTTACACGCACAAGTTTCTCAAAACCTCCAATAGTCTAGTCTGGTTCTTATGACATTCACATGACAATATACAAAAGTTAGAGGAAGGAAAAATGTGCAGACATGCTTCCAAAAATTCTCTTTGCATCAGATTTTTTGTTATCCCACTGTTCAAAGCAAGGCACACAGGGCTCCATGCAGAGTAGGCTTGGGACCACGCTGTCAGAAGACATGGATACAGGGATGACATTAATTAGTACTGTAGATAAAATCAAGCCGGCTTCCTCCTTCAGAATACTACACACATATTCTCAATTAGAATAATAACAAAAGAGATTGAATTTTTTTTTTTTACTGTATATGTAAAAATCTTCTCTATCCCCAAATAGCTTGAAAGTTTGGCTGGCTATACATAGAATTCTAGGTCAGAAATCTTATTTAATTACTCATAATGTCAAGTTGCTCTTCCAGTGTCCTAATTTAGTGTATGGCATTGTCATTGAGAAGTGCAATGTAATTTTTTCCTCTTTTGTTTATGCTGTGTTTTCATATCTTTGGAAGATGCTTGGGTATTGATCACTTATACCTTTTCCTCTTATCCTATGAAGGTGTAATATTGTGCCCTTATGTTGATCATGTAGTTCGTTTGATCATCCCTTGGACTCCATTTATCATGGAGTCTCTTGTTCAGTTCTGGGGGATTTTCCTGTATAGTGCCTTTGGTAATTTCCCTCCTTCTATTTATGTTGACCTCTCTTTCTGAAGTACCTGAATATCAAAAATCCTGAATTAATCATTTAAACCTTTGATCTTATTTTGAACATCAACAATCTCTCTGGAAATCCCAGTGAATTTAACTTGCATATATAGGCCTACAATTTCTCTCTTTTGGTAGCAAACTGACTCTCAATAGTACTCCCTCACAAACCTAACGTTCCTAGCCTTTAAATCCTTCTGTTTAATATTATCAGGAATTAAATTCCAATATTCTTGTCATACAGCAAAAACTTGGTGTCAGGAATTCTGTGAATAGTTCAGGATAGAAAACAGTTTTTATACTGACATATATAAATATCTTGTTATCACTCCGTCATTCACATTTTTTTCCTTGTAGAGCAGTCTTCCCTTTGTTATGTATCTTTCAAAGTAAAGTCTTTTACCCTCATTTTGGTGATATCTAAAAGAGAGTAGTTGAGTGAATGTGGCAAATTTTGCACCTTAAAATAGAAGTTCAGCCGGGCATGGTGGCACCTGCCTGTAATCCCAGCCATTCAGGAGGCTGAGGCAGGAGGATTACAAATTGTAAGCCAGCCTCAGCAATGTAGCAAAGCCCTAAACCATTTAGTGAGACCCTGCCTCAAAATCAAATATATAAAGGGCTGAGGATATGGCTAAGTGGTTAAGCACCCCTGGGTTCCATCCATCATTCCCGCCCAAAATAAGCTCATTAGTCTTTTGTTTTTAATATTCACATTATGGTTATTTTGCCATAAGTCTAACTTCCAGATGGGAATTATTATGTGAATGTTCTACTTCTTGCCGGAATCAATGTACCCATGCAGAACAAGCACCATATTTCCTATAATATCTATGTAATCTCAAGTCATATTCTGGTATCTGGGAAGGAGAAGATTTTATATAGAACCTGGAATAAGATCCACACACAAATATTGGACTGATGACTGATACTAATCAATACTTAGACTAACGTCAGACAGTTAAACTAGCTGTGTATGTTCAGCATTTATCATTTACCCTGCCTTTTTATCAATTTCCAAAACATATTATAATAGCACTCATCAGACTAAGCATTTATGAAAGGCAGGCAAAATTCGAAGATTGAGATTTGCAAAAGTGAATAGATCTCAAGATAGGACAAGAAGTCAGTTCATTCCGGAAGAATTTGAGGTAAGAATCAGACAATATTATGGCAGTAAGGGTTGAAGGTTGAACCCTAGACTGCACTATTACATAGGAATTTTGATAATAAATTTAGATTTGAGACAGAATAGAAAAAAGGGAAACAACAGAAGTCCAAGCAGGTATGGTGAGGACTCCAGGGGTCTTTAAAATGGACATTTGAGAGTAATTATTTAGAGGAATATTGTATACTTGGAGTAATTGGCACTGAATGAAAATTAAGCAGCAAAATGGGAATTTTCTATTTATTCAGAAATTACTAATTTCTGAGTCCATGAGGTGGACCTATTACCATCATTTAACAGACTGGTGGGGACAGGAGAATGTAGTACAATTTTATTGGGAGTAAATGGCACTGGGAGGGAGATTCAGCATTTGGCAGAAGAGAAGAAATGACAACCAATAATTGGAATCAAAGTTGCTTTATCTTACTAGTGCCATGAATGCTAAGCTGCCCATTCAAAGCCTTGAAATTTTAGACTCAGTCTTAAATCTTTCCTTTTTTCTTTCTCAATTTAAAATCAACTAACAAATTAATCTACTGCAACATATCTTGCTTTTTTGCTTATGTACTCTCATTTAGATTATAATAATTGTCTCTTTAATACATTCCTTTCTAACAGTATCTCATTTAATCCACCTATTTGATCTAAGACTGGTATTTTTGAAGCCTAATTCAGACCACTGACTTTCCTATGTTTAACCCAAGCTGCCCCATCAGTCCAGATGTGCAGCAGCTATAAAAATTTAAGTTGAGCAATAAATACAGACCTTTTACGATAACTTTGAAATAATATTTGAAGATGGGTACATTGGCTCATGCCTATAATGCCAGTGACTTGGGAGGTCAAGACAGGAGGATTCCAAATTCAAGGACAGCCTCAACAATTTAGTGAGGCCCTAAGTAACTTAGTGAGATCCTATCTCAAAATAAAAACTAAAAGTATTAGAGGTGAAGTTCAGTGGTAAAGAATCCCTGGGTTCAATCCCCAGTAACCCCCCCCCCCGAAAAAAAAGAAAAAAATGAATGAATGAATATTTGAATATTTATTATGTTCACATAATTATTGAAAACTTGGAACTTAATGGATAAATAACTGTTAGCTAAGTGAAATATGATGTTCTTCATTTTCTCTTTTGACCTAAAGCACTTAATAGTTTTTATGTACTGTGTAAAATTCACCTTCTATAGAAACATTTTTTAAATCTCTATACTTGAAAGCTGACGATGTATTCTATGTACTTTATTGTATATAAAATTAACTGTTTCCTTAAATTTTTATTATGCTCAGTCAATCTATAAATTGTTGATTTGTGTTAAAATTAGAAAATGGATGGAATCATTCATACACTTAGACTACATAGGTGTATTGAAAATTATGTGGGTTTCATGCCAAAAAGGTGTCACAATTCTAATAGTCAAATAAAGGTTAGTGATGTTGGTAGACGTATGTCTCCTCTTTTATGAAGATAATAAGTAGTAAGCTAAACTAATTTATTTGAGTTCGAGATTCAGTTCATTGTCAATATGCAGACTGAGTTTTACTGCCAAAAAAGGGAAAAGAAAATACCCTGGGCATAGAAAAACTTCCTAGGACCCAGCACTTTTTGAAAATTGAGCATTGTAATAGTGTTACCCAGTAAGTTTAGATAGTCAATTACAGTTTTACAAACAAAATATGCAAAACTGGAAAGTTCTCAAGGAAGTAAGTGGAAGCCAGTGACCTTCAAAAGCATGGAGAGTAAGTTAAAATAATCAAATGAGACCAGTTATAGGAAGAAATAAACAAGATAAAGTCTAGACAAGTTTGCAAAAACAATAGTGTTGAAAATAAAGACATTCTGATATGTTCTTCCAAAACAGTTCATGTGAAATGCTAAATTTATAAAAACAAATAAAAGTCCAAATAAGACTCATGCTTCCATGAGAAATCTCAAAAAAAGCGGTGAAACAATTACTTACTGCACAGTTAAACATTTCCTGGAGTAGAGAATGAAACTGAGCTAAGATTAACTAGACAGAAAAGAAAGTGACATTTCAATATGGAAGATGAACCTTTATTTCACAGAAATCATCCTTCAGTATTTCTAAAAGTAGTTCTAAAACTTTGGTACTACTCTAATTTGAGACATGGGAAGTAAAAAAGGGGTAGATTTATGTGCCTTTTACTGAATCAGCTTTACTCATGCTCAGCCTTGGCATTATTCTTTTCTTTCGACTGTGGATATATCTTGGGATGAATAAATAATTTGCAAATATATGAGTCAACAAAGAAAGAAATGCAGAGTTGCAGACTGATAATGGAAATTACAGGGGTTATAAAATATCGTACATTGTGTTGCCATTAAGACGAAAGGAATACGGGAAGTTATAAATAACCCACATCATTTTTTAAAGGAGTGCTTTTTAAATATTCTTGGTGGAAGCATAACTGATAAAAGTCCAGTCATTTTTCATGTGAAATCATTCTTTGCAAAGTGAAAAACCAGTAATAGACAACGGTGCCCCTGTTTGATCAGTACTTCTGAATCAAGCGTCACATCTGCCTTCACTCTCAGACAAGAGCAAAATGTTGAATAGCTTCGAAATATATCTCTACTACCCAACAAAAGAGCAAGGAATTCTATGAACATAATGCTTAGATCATTAAATAATAAAGAAGCCAAAAAGGAAGGAGTGAGTTGTGATGCTACGAACACATTGTGGTCTTAGCAATTCACGAAGGATTTTGCAGTACATTATTCAGCTTAACTCTTCTAAGAACCTGGTAACCTAACTACATTTAATCTTATCTTACTGATTGACACGCCTCTTTCCATTTTTAAGTCAAAGCAGTGGAGAAGTGGTATAGTGAAACAGTGAAAAAAAAGATGTGGGAGAAAATAATATCTGTGATTTGCAAGAATAATCTTGGCCGTGTACTCATTAACTGACTTTTGCTGTACTTACTGTGAGATACAAAGGAATAAGATATCAAGAGCAAGAGCAACAACGATCAAACATAAGGTATTGAAAAATCTTCACCCACTCATTGATTTTTTTTAATCCTCAGCTTCACCCTAAATCATTTCATATTATTCCTGAATAGTAGTCATATAATGTTCAGCAGAGGGAAGGGACCTAACTTCTTCAAGTTTCACATTCGAACCAGCATGAAACCTGGGGCATATCAGATCTAAATTTCTCAGAAGGCTGCAGGTGGGGAGTAGTAATGCTGTGAATGACTTGGAGAAGGATCTCTAAATATGTGATCCTAATATCAACATTAGGCTATCATTTGTATACTCATGTGTTTGTAATAGTTTTTGAAGATGCTAGCAGTTAATAAAATTGGTTTAAAGGTGAAAGAGTTATTCAGAGGAAGTAGTGTTCTGAAAAACTGATTGGTTATATAGCACAAAGAATGTTCTCTGACCAACTTATCTGATTTACTAGTTACCCCATCTGTTTTCTTATGTCTGGGAAATGCTTGTCAAAGTGCTTTCTCTGGGGACAAAGATGACTAACAATTGCATATTTTCTGACTATGTAAATGAATTAAGCATCTTAAATAATTCATATGCTCCAGAATCAATTTTCTTTGTCCTTTTCTCACATTTAAATTTCTGTAGTTAGCTGCTGCTTACAAAAATAGTTTAAAATCCACCAGATGAAATATTTTTAACCTCTCTTTTCCATTAAGATGATTTTATTTATATTAATTCAGCCGTTATAATACTTTGGAGATTTTTGTTTCTTATTGTTTCCTTATGAGAAAAATTAATCATTCAAACTGATTAAAGAAGTTGGCTGAGCAATATACATTCAACTAAGAAAGCCAGCAGGTGTCTGGGAAGGTAGATGTTTAAAATTAGTTCCACTTTTTGTTTTTTTATCATTGTGTCCAAAAATGTGAATTTGTTAAAGAAAAATACCCACTCATTGATATTTTTCTAGCTTATAATAATGAACACATGGGGAAAATTATAAAACATGTGTGAGAGAAGATACTCAAATATTATGAAAGTATATTAAGAGTACAAAATTCATTTTTGCTCAAAATCTTTGAACAAAATGACATGCCAGAAAGATAAGTTATTTTTCCCTGAGGATTAAAGGGTCCCATCCTGATACCTGACATACAGTGAACACTGTTTTATACTTCTGAGCTACCATATTGAGATTATTGGTCAGAAGTAGAGTTGTGTAGTGATCCAGAAAACTATTTTATCTAGTATAGTTGTGGACAAAATATTTCTTATGTTTTTTTTAAGGAAAAGGTTTTATTTTCAATTTAATATAAGTTCTCATTAGAGAAGAAAGCACAGTCATGCATGTCTAATCAATTGAAATTTTATATCTGTTTCTAAATTTACTTTCTTTTCCTCCTTCTTTTTCTCTCCTTCCTTCCTATATTTCTACCTGTTGTTTTTTTTACTTTTACTGTGTGTTATAAAGAATGATTACATAATTCTGTAGCCATCTTTGAATATTTAATACTAAAAAATCATATATTTAATTATGATTTAATACTAGTAGATCAGACATTTCTTTCTTTGACAATATATGAAAATTTACATCATTATTTTAAAGTGCAGAAATTTATTGCACTAACATACTTATTTTAGAATGTATTTAATCAGTTTCTCATGATGTACGCTTTTCTTTTTTCTAAATAACAAACATTTAAATAACTTGTAATGCTGGTAAATTTCAACAGTGAATTTGAACAATAGAATGTCTGGGTAAAGTGTAATCCACATTTGGATTACTGATTGGGTTTTCCAAATATACTTTCCCTCTAGGAAGTATATTTAAATTGTACAGTCCTACCAACAAGATAGGAAGCACTTATATTCTTTTCTCTATTGGCTCTTGGTCTTGTGACTTTAATGCTTTCCTTTAGTTTATGATTTGAAAATATTTTCATGTCTTTTGACCTATTTCAATCCCAGATTTTATGAAGCATCTGTTCATCCCTCAAATTTATTTTAACCAAGTAACAAAGCTGTTTGTATACTCTACTGAAGGCATCCAAACTGCTTTTTCTTATTTGTCACAAACTCTCTCTTCCAATATTTCATTGGATTTTTCAATCTTGATTGTGGTATTTTAGCCACTCACATTTAGTTCCATATACTCACATCTACTGTGGTCATTCTACTTTCTGATACTGTTATACTTTTGAAATGCACTCATGCAATCATTTTCTTTTTCTGTTACATTGCAGACTAGTACAAAGTTACTGAAGAAGCTTCAGGAATACCAGCTGCGGACAGCTGCTCCACTAATTTGACCATCCCTAGAGTATTACTCATTCTGAAAATATTTTTATTGATGGGACAAAAATACATGATTTATTTGCTTTCACTCTGTTAACACTAGGACAATCCTGAGATATGATGCATAACTATTGTCATTCCTATCTTACACAAGGGGGAACTAGGGTGTAAGAGGTTAAGATGCTTGACTAAGTTTGCGTGATCCTCTTTTTTCAGAGTGTACACTCTTGACCCCTTCTCTTTCACTGTCTCTGAGTGAGTCTTGACATTCTCTAATGAGCTTGCTGGTACTTCTCCTACATGGTTGTGAGGCCAACATGCATTCTGTTAGGTAGGTCAAAACAGTTATTTTAATCTTTTCTTTCATGAACTTATTTATGACTTTTTCTTGCAGAGAATGACTGAATTCTTAAAGCTGTACTAATTTTCATGTTTTGGGTTCTACTATAGGCTCACTATAATAAAACTTTCTTTCCTGGAGACACTGAAAATCAACAGAGAATATTTTCATTTGACTCCCTAGTGCACATGTGCTAAATGCTGACTTTAAATACAATTCCACTTTTTGATACATTCAATCTATTACATATAATTATACCTTTTACTCCCAAATTGTAGCATTTTTCTACATTTTATTATGCTATTCCATGAATTATGATTAAATAATTAAAGCAAGCCTTGAATATATTGGTCATTTTCTTTGCTTCTGCTTCTTTCCAATATGGTGTTTCCATGGACTTTGAAGTCTTCTCTGTCACAGTCCAGGGATCATGTCACTCAATGTCATGACTGTTGTCAGGTTGTCTTCATCACTGGCCACTTGGAGATATTCTTATTTAGAGATAGTATCAAACTAAAAAGCCTCTTTCACAGCAAAGAATACAATCAAGAACATGAACACAGAGCCTATACAATGGGAGAAAGTCTTTACCACCTGCACCTCAGATAGAACATTAATCTCCAGGATATGAAAAGAACTAAAAAAAATTTAAAAAAAAAAGAAAAGAAAAAAACTGATCAATAAATGGGCAAAGGAACTGAAAAGGTACTTCACAGAATAAGAAATACAAATGGTCAAAAAACATGAAAAAATGTTCAACATCTCTAGCAACTAGAGAAATGAAAAACAAAACTTCACTGAGACTCCATCTCACTCCAAGTCAAAATGGCTATTACCAATAATACAAGTAACAATAAGTGTGGCGAGGATGTGGGGGGAAAAGTTCACTTATAATTGCTGGTGGGATTGTAAATTGGTGCAACCGTTCTGGAAAGCAGTATGAAAATTCCTTGGAAAAATTTGGAATGGAACTACTATTTGACCCAGTTATCCTACTCCTCAGTTTATACCAAAGTACTTAAAATCAGCATATTACAGTGATGCAACCACTTCAATGTTAATAGAAGCTAAATTCACAAGAGCCAAGCTTATGGAACCAACCTAGGTGCCCCAGAACAGATGAATGGATACAGAAAAATGTGGTATGTATACACAATGCAATATTGCTCAGCCATAAAGAAGAATGAAACTATGGTATTTTCCAATAAATGGATGGAACTGGAGAATATCCTGCTAAGTGAAATAAGCCAGTTCTGAAAAACTAAAGGCAGAATGTTCTCTCTAATATGTGAATGATAAACTACAACAAGGGAGGGGAAGGTTAGAAGTTCATTGTACTAGACAAAGGGGAATGAGGGGTGTGGGCATTGGGAATAGAAAAGATAGTAGGATAATTGGGCATAACTTTCCTATCCTTATATATGAATGCATGACTAATGTAACTCCACAGCATATACAACCACAATAATGGGATCCTAATTGGAACAAGTTATTCTCTGTTTCTATAATATGTTAAAATATACTCTACTGTCATGTATATCTAGAAAGAATCCATCAATTTTAAAAATACATTCTTATTTAATAACTTCAATTTTCTAAGGAATATTGACTATTTAGAAGGTTCATTTAAGTTATAAATGAAAGAGATGGTATAATAAGAAAAGAATACAGTCAGAAGGACTCAGTAACAGTGTATTTTTCTTACTTTGTGAACTTGTGATGTTAGATTTTAAGCTTTCAAGTATTTCCTCAACTGTAAAATGTAAATAATACAATATATCACCTATTTTTTGGCACAGATGTTGAGATAACCGGAATGAAAATAAGGTAATTATGGTTGAATACATTTTGTTACATAGCACCCTATACAAATGAGAATGTAAGTATTATCTAATACGAAATTATCAATAAGATCATAGCAATACCAGAAAATGAGTGTAGACAATGAAAAAGTGTGTACTCATTACAGGCTGAGTACTCCTTATTTGAAATTCTTGAAAAAGAAATATTTCCAATTTCAGGTTTTGAAATGTTTGCACATATAATAAGATATCTTGAGGATAAGACTAAACATGAAATTTATCTGTGTTGCTTATACATCATGTACACATATTCTGAAGGTAATTTTATGCAATATTCTAATGCACATGTATTTTGATTGCAACTGAAAACATGAGGTCAGATGTGTATTTTCCTCTGTGGCATTACATCAGCACTCAAAAAATTTTACATTTTACAACATTTCAGAATTCTGATTTTTAGATTAGGGATGCTCCACTTGTAAAAGTTTAGTGAATTATTCCTACATAAATGTAAAAATAATACATATTCAATATTACCGCTATTGTCATTCACATAGTCATTTTAGGTAATAGATTAGTAACACAGAATCAATTTCTGATTGATAGGCAGATATTTTCCAGTACACCACAGGACAATCTTAAGTGTGTTTTAGTATTGCAAATTCTTGTTAAAATTAGGTTAATTATAGTTTAGTGAGGTGTATGTGTGTTTGTTTTATGTGTCAATAAAATTGATTAATTTCTAGTATATGTTTGTGTTAAATACTTCTCCTATTTGTTTCTTTTCACTATCTTTCTAGATGAGCTGTATGAGTTTTGGAGGTAAAAAGCATTCTGAGTGAGTTTCATGATTTAGAGTTAAAATTTATTTTCGGAAATCACTGTGTTTCACAAGAAATGTTTCTACAAGTGATTGCTAATCATTTTCAGAGGCAAAAAGACTTGTCTTTTAATATCAGGAATGGCTTGCTCTGAATACACCACCTGGGGAATATCATTTTAGGGTGACTTTGGTGATGGTGCCTTTAAAGTCTGCCTTAATTGTTTCTGCATGGAGCTATATTCATGAACGTGCATTCATCAAAGAATGAAGAGCAATGTGACATTTTCAAGTTTTACTAAGTCAACCAGCATCCGTTGCCATAGTACTCAGTAGTCAGGAAACCAGGAAAATGAAGAGCTATTTTTCATTATGTGTTGAAAGATGTCAGTAGGATTAAAGTGTCATCGGAAAGAGAGAGAGAGAGAGAGAGAGAGAGAGAGAGAGAGAGAGAAAATTACTCACCCAATGGTCATTAATGAATATAAGAAATATATATAACAGCCAATATTTTCTGGAGGGGGACCAGATATGGAAAAGATGTAAATAAAAGGAGAGGTAAACATTATTTTTAAAAAACAAAACATGTCTGATTCTTCCCCTTCCTAGGTAAGAAGGAAAGTCATGTCCACATACTTAATATTTTCTTATTTGGAAAGATGCCTCAGCCAGGCAATGGTTAGTTTAACATCCGAAATGGAAAAAAGATGCCTGAGAATCATTTTTCACCCTTCAAATATCATTTGAGTGAAATTAATAATCAAGCATGTACTTGGTAATTAGAGCTAACACTTTATAAATATGTATAATATTTAAAAATAAGGATCAAACCTTATTTAAATACGATAACTTCCTTACCTGTTCTTATAATTCCTTGATTTCTCAGTGTCTATGAGTTTTGACAAGTGACACAATATTTATGGCACCAACTTTTGTTTTCATCTTATTCTAATCTGTCTGTCTTCCATGATTATGGTTTCTAAGATGTCTTAGCCTTCATTTCTACTAACTAGTCTCATTAAATAAATTTTATCCTTAGTCTAGTCAGCAAGCCAGGGACTTGACCTCCTTCCATCTTCTGCTTGACTGCAAAATATACAGTCTTGATTATCAGTCATAACTTCCTATTGAATTTCTCAACCCTTTCCTGTTCTGGGGACTGTGGCAGAGAGCGCTTCCAAAGGAGATTGATTAGACACCCCACAAATCCAAGCTGTGCAATCTCATGTAGGTCAGCACAACTGCTAAGTAGACTCTTCTTTCCTTGCTCATTGAGCCCCAATGCTTTTTGAAATTTCTGAATTTCAGTATTTTCTCTTTTAACCATTTTCCAAGTCTCCTTAAATTTAATCTAAGCTCCCTTCATGTTTTGAAATTATTCTATCCCCCTACTCAATTTGGGCCTAATTTAATGTTAAATGAAATAATTTCCTTCAATCTCCCTCTCTCACTTAAACTGTATCATCCCCTTTCTAGGCTCTTCACCTTTACCAAATTGGAAGTAAGAATCCATGGTTATGTTGGACCCTATCTAGAAGTAATACAAACCCAAGCAAATTTCTCCACAGTTTACCTGATAGGAAAATCCATCAACATTATTCTGCAACTTTCTTTTGGGAGTCTTAGGCATTTAAAATCAAATCTTTAATATTATGGCTCTGACTGAAAGCAGAGATTATTTTCTACTGAAAGCTTAGAGCTTTACAGGTAAGACTGGGTTAAAATTTTAAAAAAAATAAGCAAACAAACAACAATACCTGTGGTATTTCTGTATCTTGTCTACAAAAAAGTACCATAAATAATAGTGCATTTGAGTTGTCTGCACCTTATTATTCAAATAGCATACCAATTAGAACATCATTTCACAAAACAGTCTCAAGTCTTTCATTAGAAAAATTAAAAATGAGAAGAGATCCCCCTAATTGTGGCAGGGGATGGGGGTGGAATGTTGCAGCACCAAAATGATAAAGATTTTTTAAATCTTGTGAGTGTTAATCTCTGTGAAATACACTGATGCTGATAAAATTTTCAAATGCAATAATTATGATTACAAAATGATGGCACCGCTTTTATTTGCCATGTCAATGCTAAAGTAGGACTTTTGAGATGAAAGTGTCAGACTGATAATGGTGACTCAGAAGGGAGACATTGAAAAAAAAATGGACTCCTAGTAAATTTTCCTAAACTGCTGGAGGCACTTCCCCATCTGTATGTGCAACATGCATTCAGCTATTGTAAAGTTTCTCTAACAGTCCTGGGAAGTGCTATGACAGTAACAAGGAAGATTGATAGCAGATTCCATGCCTCTTTGTTAATCACATTAAGAGCTCTGCTTTGTACTCTCTCATGTTGTGTCTGAAAATATATATCCCCACCATGCCATATTGGAAACTTTTATCCTATTACCCATCTGCTGCCAGCAAATGATCAGTTTAAATGCAGAAATGGGTGATGGGGTTGTGGAACTCAAAGATTTGTTAAGCATACTATTTTTCCACTCTTCATTTTTCTAATCACTTTTTTGGAAATGAAAGAAGCCAACACACACATTTTCAAAAGTTTTCATAGGGAATCTGGAAAATATTTTATGTAGCTTGAATTATGTGATAATGACAAGCATACCTTCCAACATTAGAACTGGCAATTTTCATTTAAGAGTTTACAATAAAACTCAAAGTGGAGGCTGGGGTTCATGAAACGATGTTTTTAGCTACAGGAGTTTCTCTTACTGATTTTTTTGGTCCCAACCTCTACAATCAGATAAATATAAAAGCCCAGAACAGTTGCAGCAGGTGAACAACTAGTGTTGTGTACATTTCATCGGTTGGGGAGATATAAATATTTCTTCAATTACTTTGTGAACATCTGCATTTAACAAAGAGAGATGTGCATTAACACAATTAACTATTTCTTTTCTCTTTTAATTGCTTTTCTAGGTTCATTTCTAAGATTTCTAATCAGTTTGTTCCGGTGTCATGAGTAAAAGGAGAAGAAATGTGGCAGTTATTTTCCTGCATACAGAGATTACTTGAATAATACATTTTGGAATTTCCAATGCTTTTGGAAATTACCGTCTGATAAAAGAATTCTGTAACAGAAATGTGATTAATCATATCAACGAGTTGATCTGAAACTGTAGGCAGCATCACTGATTTCGATTGAGTAGTTGTGATTTGAGCATGTGTTGGAATGGCCAATTGTAACTGGTGAAGAGCAGGCACAGTGGACATCTGCAGAGAATCAGGGGGCAGAGCATCTGAGTCATATCCTGGTGGTCGCACTTTCCAGCTGTGATCTTAGACAAGTTTCTCCATGTGTAAAATGATGTTAAGAATCTGTACCTGACTTTCAGGACTCCTATAAATATTCAATTTGCAAAATATCAGAAAGAACTTATAACTATACATGAACTGTTCTATTGTTTAAAATTTTTATGAATAGGGTAGTACAACTTCCTAGATGAGTCATGAATAAGTCTTTAGAATACAAACTACTATGTAGAGTGAGAGATCATGCTTGGAAGCTCTGGAAAGACACAATGGAGAGAAAGAGTCTTGTCAGGGAGGAAACGGAACCACTTTTTATCCCAGTGGAGTCCCAGTGAATACATTACTAGTGACCATTTTTCATTTTTCCATATATGGCTGATATTTTTTTTTTAGCTGAATCTATAAGCAGGCTTCACTTCCCATTTAATCAGGAACATGTGTATTCTCAGGAAAAGAAAACTCATTTAACATTGAGTGGAGGAAAAACCCATCAAAAATGTAATATATGCATGGCAAAATAGATGAATCAATTTCATATGTGACAAATTAAATATTTTAGAACAGGTTTTCATACTTTCTTTCTTTCAGAACAGATAATAAAGGGTTAAATTTTATCACTTTCTGAGAATTTAGAAACAGAACCACTTGTATCACCAATGAGATACTTACAAATTGTCTGTCTGAAAGTCCATAAAATTTAAGTGTGGTCTTTAAAGAGGCAGTAATTGCTAATCATTACTTTCACATAGAATCTCAACTGTTACAGCTATAAATAATCTTCCTTCTTATTATGATTATTTAATGCATTGCCTTTTCAATGACACTTTTCATAGTTAAGGAGTATAATATTCTATTTAAAAACACTTTTTGTAGGTACTTTGGACTACATATCATCCCCTTGGTAAACTTGGCCTTGCAGATTAGATTAGAACAAAAAACGGTAAACTAAAGGTTCTTGGCATGCTAATAGGTATTCTTCAGGAAGAGTATCTTAAATCCACTGTGCCAAGAATGGAGAAGATTGGAAGAGACAGGAGAAAGTACTAAATTATTTCAAAAGTTGAAATTATATTGAAAAATTCTATCAAAAGAAGAAAGTTCAAGCAATATGATGTCTTGAGTTCATCCTTCAATGTAAAAAATAATATGAGCTTGAGTCCATCCAATTTATTGATTCTTGATTTTAATTCTCGCATCAAAGAAATCTTATTAAGGAAGTTGGGGCCTAATCCTACATGATGGAGATTAGGGCCTACTTTTTCTTCTATTAGACGCAGGTTCTCTGGTTTTATTCCTAAATTTTTGATCCATTTTGAGTTGAGTTTTGTGCATGATGAGGGATAGGGTTTTAATTTCATTTTGTTGCATATGGATTTCCTGTTTTCCCAGCACCATTTGTTGAAGAGCCTATCTATTCTCCAATGTACATTCTTGGCACCTTTGTCTAATATAAGATAATTATAATTTTATGGGTTAATCTCTGTGTCCTCTATTCTGTACCAAATGGCTATTACTCAGCAATAAAAGAGAATAAAATGATGGCATTTGCAGGTAAATGAACGGAGTTAGAGAAGATAATGCTAACTAAAGTTAGCCATTCCCAAAAAACCAAATGGCAAATGTTTTCTCTGATATAAGGAGGCTGATTCATATGGGGTAGGCAGAGGGAGCATGGGAGGAATAGATGAGCTCTAGATAGGGCAGAGGGGTGGGAGGGGAAGGGAGGGGGCATGAGGTTAGAAATGATAGTGTAATGTGATGATCATTATTATCCACAGTACATGTACGAAGACATGAATTGGTGTGAATACACTTTGTATACAACCAGATTAAAATATATATATATATATATATATATATATATATATATATATATATATATATTATATATATATAAAATTGTGTTCCATATGTGTAATAAGGATTGCAATACATTCCACTGTCATATATAAATTTAAAAAATAATTTTAAAAAAGGTCTACACAGAGGATCTAGCATAAAGGAGGCCCTCAATAAAAGCTCATTAATTCTACATTTATACAACAATAATAACAACAACAAGAAAATAATATGAGTAAAATGAGAGAGAGAGAAGGAAGAGAGATAAGATGAGATGAATCCATAAGTAGGGGAGAAGAGAAGAAGGGAGAGGCAGGGGGAGGGAGAGAGGGAGGAGAACAGGAGGGAAGGGATGGCATGGCATTAAGGTCAACTCTTAAGAAAGAACAAAGATCCCAGATGCCAGAAAGATGAAGGTCCAAAGTATACATAAAACCCTCAATCGTCCAAGCATTACCTGCTCTGATAAGGGTTCTAATCTTAGGGTTTGCAATTCTTAGATCCAGAACAGCAGAGGAAGGGTAGACCTAGAACTGAGACTCGTGCAAAGAGCAGGTGTCCTGGAATGGATCTCCTCTCCCTGAACACAGGTCAAGAGACATCGCACATTGACATATAAAATAGGAGGCTGTTTGTCTCTACTCACAGTTATATGTCGAAAAAGTTCTGTGAAAAATTAAAACCAAATCTGTGTACTTAAGTAGGTATGTGATGTCAAAACTCAAATTCAAAAAATAACCATATACAATTGTGTATATGGTTATTTTGAGTTACTCCACAGCAGGGCTAAAAAGTCAAGTGGCTCTAATAGAGCACTCTCACCATGTTGAGCCATGGGGATTGTTGAGAGGAAAGAAAAAAACTTTTGAAATTATATTATGTAAAACTTTTGAGTCTTAGGAAAAGCAGCATACCATGGAGTAAAATTACTAGGCACAGGAAAAAGATTACCTCTCCCAAAATTTGGGATAACTTGAGGTAATTTTAGAATTTATGGATATAATTGTTAAGGTGACACAAGAGGAAGTTAAACAATGATGCAACTCTTTGGAGGGGAAAATGTTGGGTGGTACTCCCTGAGTGATGATGGGTGATGGTGTCGAGTTGCACCACACAATTGTGTTGTCAGCCACACAATTATGAGGGTATTTACGCTGTTCTGAGTGCTCTTAAGATGTACTGTGATAAGTGCATTTTAAACTGACAATGTTTTTAATTATTATTATAAGTTTATTGATACTTCATCCCATCATAAATCAAGGTGCCTGGATAAATATAAACACACACACACACACACACACACACACACACACTCGAATATCTTTATAGTGTCAAACAGAAAAAGATCATTTTAGTATATCACAATAAACAAAAAT
Organism: Callospermophilus lateralis; assembly: GCF_048772815.1. NCBI lineage: Eukaryota > Metazoa > Chordata > Mammalia > Rodentia > Sciuridae > Callospermophilus > Callospermophilus lateralis. The sequence goes on along the minus strand of NC_135312.1, from coordinate 125,806,828 downwards.
GAAGCAAAAGGGTATCATTATGATTATACTAGTATTAAAGTACAATAGAATAGCCATGTTAATACTAAAACTTCAGTTTTACAAATGACCCTATAAACAGGATAAGAACATTGATTGAGAATGTATTAATAGCATTAATATATACAGAAATTTTATAATTCAACATGAAAAGACAACAATATAATAAAAGTATTTTTCAAGAATATGATAAGTCAATTCACAGAAGAGAAAAGCAGTCAAAGAAATGGAAATAAATTTTTAAAGAATGGTAAGAATTTGGGATATCTCATCCAATGCATTTCTATAACTACTTTTTCAAGTAAACCCGAACTTACAAACTCATGATCAAGGAATTCTATTTCAGTTGCTACGTGGTTGGCAGTAGTTACACCATAGAATAAATAAATGAAGCATAACTACCACAAATGGGTTACTACATACCATTAAATATATAGTGTGTGAAACATTAGCTATAATGAGGCTAGAAAGTTTAATGCAAAGAAAAAATTATTAAAATTAAACAAAACATTTAAGAAGCCCTGCAGGTAAATTTTCAAATTACTTTAGCATAATCCAGTTAGGGAGAGTTCATCTGCAACCTTGCTTAAGTTCTTGTCTATAGTATATGTAAGTTTATAGAGTTTGACAAATTATATATATATAGGAAAATAAAGCTATTAATATTTGGACTAACAACCTATAAAATACAAATTGATGTAAAATTTTTCAAATTCAGCAAGCATTGAAAACAGGATAGCTGTAGGTCAATTCAGAAAAGGCCAAGGAAGAAAAATAATGAAAGAATAAATAAGTACACAATATATGACAGCAACTTTGAATAGCTTCATTCACTAACTGAAATATAAAGGAAAAAGTCAGAAACTTCAATTTAAGCATAGAAAACAACTAAATGATATATGGTATAACACATGGTCAGATTCTGCAGTATATAGACTGAATTCACAAGATTATGAAGTTATAGAAAAACAATTGGGCTTTTATTCTAGATCTGACACTTACTTGGTGCATGAAATTCAAGGAATCTACTTAATTTGTATGAATGTGCTTTCAAAATGCAAATGTGGAGTAATGACAATAGCTTTTCCTTAACATTTTCTGTAAATTGTTGATAGGACATCGTTGTCCCTGAGGCCTTTCATGAGACTTCTTTCAGCTTTATTTTCACCACTATTGTTCTCATTGACATCCTTTGCTTCCAGTCAAACCTGTGCCCAGTCCCCAGAGATGCTCTACTGTTCAAGACATGTGAATTTCAATATGTGCTGTGTTCTCCCAACTCATCTAACTGAAACTGTGCCCCTGAAAACATCTGTTGATGTAGGTGAACCTGGGGCATCTCTTGGGAAAATGACCATAGATTTTTGTCAGAGAGGCATGTAAGTCAGCAAATCTGGTAGCATCTTGCACAGAAAACTATGCCTAGAAAGGAGAATAGTAATATGCTGAATTATTCACAGGAATATAAATAGAAAAAATGTGATGATAACTAACCACATAGCAGCAGAAATAGAAATGAGAAAACAATATAAGAAACATACATCCAGAGTGGAAAATGATCATATTTTTAGAAAAACAAGTAAGGAACTAATTAGTTTCCTTTCATACAATTAAAAAGAACACTTAATTGTACACTCTTATACCCAACTATAAACAAGTGTCTTCACACTTCAATTTGAAAAATAAATTGATATGGGTAATATAAGAATATAATAAATATATTGCAGGGTTAAATTACTGTTGCTCCTTTTCTTTTGATCTCATTTTTTAAAGTATGTAATTTACTTGTAATGGAAAAATTCCTCAAGCTAAGAAATTACTTAGGAATCCTATTCACTTAAAAATAAAAATCTAAATAATTTGTCAACATTTACTAGTGTGATTCTCTTTTGTGTTGTTCCTAAGATTTCAAGGATACATAGAATTTATAAACTGAGATTCAACTGGACTTAGTTTTGTTTCTCACTTTTCCCTGGAAAGTTCACTCTCCCATTTCCTGATAGGACAAATATTGAAAATTGATTCTTCATATTGAGTGAGATTTTTTTCTGGAGTTATTAAAATAATAGAATACTAATTCTAATAGAATAGACCTAGTACTAAAAATTATAAGCGAAAATAATTCCTTAATTAAATGTGAAACCATATATTTTATGCCCCAAAAGAAAATTACACCTGAACATAAAACCAGTTTTTCATGGAACATCTTCAAAGAGCAAGGAATACCCCCAGGCCCCACATGGGATTAACCCAGGTGATATTTTATGATACATTCTTATTCCTGAATTAGTTAACTAGGCTAACTCTTTTCTAAGTCGAAGGTGGCTGGTGTATTTGAACAATGTGGTGTGGATGGGTGGGTGAATATTGAGTTCTGAGCAGATTCCATTCCCATGAATTTGAAAATAGAAAGCAAAGGAAGCAGGAAGCAGCCAAGGCAATGGTTAAACTGCCTCTTGCTGTGAAGAGGAGAGGGGGAGGGTGGGAGAGAGAAAAAGCAAGGGAAGATAGGTCATGTAAACCATGAGCCAGGAAGTGAATTATTTAATTTGATTCTTGCCAGAAGCTAAATTCTTGTAGATGTGCATCTTTTTTCCTTCTCTTTTCTTTCTCCCTATGCTATTGCTATTGGAATGAGGAACTCTTGGGGACCGGATGAGGAAAAGGTCAGAGGTCACCAAATTGTAGTTTTATGAAGAATGTAATTGCCCTGCTTCAGTTTTAACATTAAAATCTGCAAGCCCATAAAAAACAATCCTCCTTCTTGTGCACCCCCATTTTCAACATTTCTTGAAGATTTATATGGTATGAGCGCTGAATCTCATCCTAAAGCTTTGGTTTGTATTTTTGAAATCTGGTTTCAGTTTAGAGTTGCTGGGAGGGGCAGGCGGGGGCTGGGAGGCAAGGAGGAAGTTGTTCGTCAAGAGAGGCTCCTGCTTGGGAAGAAGATGGACAAATCTAAAAGACTTCATATTCAATTCTCTCAAGAAGTTGGTCTGTTTCTTATCTCAATGTCTGAAAGAAAAATAATTTTGGCTAGTAGGCATAAAAGCCTTTCAATTATTGAGACTTCAAACGTATGCTAATCCAAAGTTCAGGTTAGCTTCAATGCATTAAAGATGAGATTGAAAAGTATGTGTTCATACTATAGGACATATACTCAGACATGTAATACTGACCTTCTATGCAGTAATGAAAGGCAGGTTTAAAGAATATAGCCACAACAGGCTTTGGCATTAGGAACAGAATAATGAAATGGAAGTTTCATTTCAAGTAGTATTTTTTTGCAATTGCTATAAACCAACAAATTGCTAGCAGGCAGCTACTGCCATTAACCAGGCAGCTAGAGCAGAATGATGTTGGAAATAGTCATAAACTCTTAAAAAAAAAAAAAAGTGGAAAGAGAAATGCCCCTTTAATGTTGTCCTTAGTTATGTCTTACTGTATGAACTTCAGAGTGAAAACCACACGCTTCCAAAAGTTGTACAAATTGTTGACGTGACATTTATCATTCTAAACTGCCTTGCTTTGAAATTTCCTTAGAGTGGTAGATTTTGCCCATTACATAGAATATGTTCACAATTTGGGCACTTGACAAACAATTGCATAAATATCTACCTGTGCTCAGAGGAAAAGTAGCACTTCAAGGGATAACTTCACTTTTCTTTTTAAAGGTTATTTTTTAGGGAGGTTTAAACTGTTTTAAAAGTCTTGAATAGAAATGTATAATCAAAGGGATCCTTTGATTTAAGCACTTAGAAGACATTTGCTTCTTTGCATGGTTAGCAGAGAGTCTATATTTTCACATTCAATATTAATATCTTTAAGGTTAGAGGTCTCTTTCTCAAGAAGTTTAGGAACAATTTTTAGAAATCCAAGCCTTAAAGAGCTATTATGGTTAACAGATTGGGTGCCACCAGGACTTTGATCAGACTACACAGACAGCTTCTAAAAATCCAAGTGACTGGCTGGGTGTGGAGCTCAGAGCTGTAACACTTGCCTAACATATGTGAGGCCCTGGGTTGATCTGTAGCTCTGAAAATAAATAAAAAAGAATACAAATAAAAATAAAGATACAGTAACAAGTATTTTTCAGAACATAAATTCAGCCAGGCACAATGGTGCATGCCTGAGACCCCAGTGACAAGAGGCTAAAGCAGGAGGATCACAAGTTTGAGGTCAGCCTCAGCAACTTACCAGACCCTTTCTCAGAATAAACAATAAAAGAAAAGATCTGGAGATATGGCTCAGAGATAAAGCATCTCTGGGTTCAATCCACAGAACTACAAAACCAAAACAAAAATAAACAAACAACCCCCCCGCCCCGAAACTCAAGTTTACTCAATATCTTTGAAAGAATGATCCATTTATTTATAATCTCACTGAAAGCTATATACATCCTTTAATGCCTTCAACTATGGAGATAGGGACAACTTTTACTCCATATTTAATAATGAACATTGTTTTTCAAATAGACATCCCAGTGGAAACTAACAGGGTAAAACCCAGAAAATAAAAATTAATTAGACAAGTAGGAACACTGACCTCATTAAGCTACTTGGGTATTTGTCACAGAAAGGGATACCTCAGTGAGTCCAGAGCACAGAGGTGGCACCCTCATTACTGTATTCAAGTAAGAGCAAAGGGCAATTCTCACTCAGGTTTCCTTTCTGAATACACGGATGGTGAAAGCATGATTAGACTCAGGCACTAAATCAAATAGTCTAGAAGTTGGTTTAAATTTGAAATGAGAATTATGGTATTTGAATAAGTGAGTAAGCATAACATAATACTCATGTGAATGTGTTTCCCCTGTATTCTCTGGGGTGTCTACCTCACCTGAACATCTCTGCGGTTGGTACAAAAATAGCTCGTCGATGGCTAAAGCAGACTGAGAAATAGCAACCCTGATTCCTCTGGCTCCTTTTCCAAATTACCTTTGTACACGAGGGAATGAAGCTTGCTTTTAACTCAGTGGCTGTAGAGCAAACATATTCCTCATGGAAAACACGTGGAGGAGGTCATATTTCCTCATCTCAGCATGTGTCAGCCCTCCTGGAAAAACAGAGGAAAATGAAAGCAATTATTTCACCTCAGTTAATTTGTGAATTTCCCCAATATGGTTTGAGTTTCAAATGAGATTTTTTTAGAGAAAGGAGTTTATGAAAACGTTGAAAGTGTGTGTGTGTGTGTGTGTGTGTGTGTGTGTGTGTGTGTGTGTTATGGGTGATGTGGTAATCCCTGTTTCTTGGTGCACAAATGTTCCCATTTTTAAAATTTTTATTTTGATGAATTAAAGAAGAAAATGCATAGTTTGGTGGGGGGGGGTTGAGGTGCTTTTTGTAATAAGATACATGATTGAACAGGCTGAAGAAGAAAATTTTACTTTATTTGATGTTACAATTGTTGAGTAATTCAACTAAGCAAAGCATTGTCCAAATGGAGAGCATTTTCCAGAGATATCCTAGCAGGTGAGTCCCTTTTCCTCTCCAACCACCTCTTGTTATTACATTCCTTTCGTGTTATTTCACTTACCCAGTGATTGCTATGTGAGCAACACTTTGCTAAACCTTGTTTGATACAGAATGTTAAAATGAAGATCCTGCTCTGTGGGAATTTATACAGTAATTGGGAAAATAAGCACAGATGCGTGAAGAAAATAAACCAGTGCTTATTGAGCACTTCTACTTCACTCACATTTTCACACTAACTGTATTAATTTGAGCATTTTCACTATTGTTGAGGGTTTCAAATACTATTAAGATACTGGTTTTGAAACAAGAACAATGAAGTTCAAAGAGGCCCAAGGTCCTACTAGTAACAAATTTTGGACCTAGGATTTGAACAAGAGGATGCTCTTTAAACCTCAGCACTTTGTTGACTACCAAAGTTCCTCACCTCCTCTACTCTTTTCTCTACCTAATTTCATGTTTACATTTTTCACCCTTTACCCATTCATTTCTTAATGAGGAAAATACTCGAAACTGTAGAAGAACTGTGACGTCCCCAGTGACATCTGGGAAATAAGAACAGATATTTTCCCATGTGTGCAGTAAAAACAACATAAAGTCCCTATGGGTGAAAATGAACTTGGCAGAGCACTTCCTCAAATAAATTGCATAAGCCTGCACTACACAACTAGCCCTTTTTTGTTCTATGACATAGCTCACGTGATATTTCTTTGTATTTTAATTAAAAATAGTAGGTTAAAATAAAAGATGGCCAATGATTCAAGATTTAATTGTAATTTATCAGTTACACTTTTATTTAGACCTAAATTATGTAATAATGCATGGCTAAAACTAATCAGTGAGCCAAGAAGGCCAAGATGCTCTACAGAACAGTATGGAGAAAGGAAATCAGAACTCTAGATTTAAGTTGTGTAATGCACTGGGACATCCAACTTCCAAAATGACTGAGCAATGTGATCTTTCAAGATAAAATAATATTTTTATTGTCTATAGGTCCTATTTGATAAACTTGGGTAGTAGAATTGCCTGGAGTTGAAGTCATAAGATATGTGCCGTTCTCTTTTTGTATTAGGTATATGATTTGAAACAAGATTTTGTTTTCATTTTAATTGGTGGGTTATGATTTTTTAATCTTTATGGGATACAATGTCACATTATGATACTTGTGTGCATCCTGTAATAATTAAATCAGACTTATTAGCATATTCATCACTTCCAACATTTATTATTTCTTTGTGGAACAACATATTTTAATCACTTATGTTCCAGTGGCTAATAAATGGGAAGACCAATATATGTCCTACAAGCTAATACAAATATTAAATAAGGGAAGTCAATTAAAATTCCTCCTCTACAACCTTGTACATAGAATTTAGTAGGCCATGCTACATGATTGTAGTGGGTTTCCCCAATAATAAGGCCTCAAAATGTCATTCTTCTGACATCTTTGACACATTAGTCTGGTCATTTGCCCAGGTTAGATCATGGTGGCTGAGATGGTTTATGTGGGGTGAGGTAGAGGAAGACTGTCACAGGTAGGGAGGGGAGACAGGTCATGTGCCAACCACTTGGCGAGGCATTCATGTGCTGAAACACAGCAGCAGCACCAAAATAATTCAACAAGCAGAGAAGAGGAGTGGATAGATTAGACAAAATCTAGATAACAACTACACAAGTAAAAAGCAGACATGCAAAGGGAGCCATCCGGGAAGGAGCCTGTAATCCCAAGTCAGCATCACCATTCCTATCAGTAATTGCCATCCGTCCGCAAATCCATCCCAGGCCTTCGGCTGTGGTGTGTTTGGGGCTGAATGTCTCTCCACACCCAAACTTCATCCCCTGGGAAACATTAGATTGGGGTCAGGTCACTTTATCTTTATGTGCTATCAGTAGAGATTTTGTATATTTCAAGATTCTTTTGAGAAGAAACATGTCACAGTGATGACCTAGGGGCCAGATGTCCCACTATTATTTTCTCTTTTTATTAGTCTACTAAAACCATTAAAGAGTAATTGATGTAAAAATAAAATTAAAATCTTTCTTCTAAATTTTAAAACAAAACAAATGACTAAAAATGTATTCTAAACTTCTAACTTTTGCCTATCAATTAAAATTTTATTACATTAATACCAATAATAAATACACATTTTGTGAGCATTCTATGTGTGCCTTGGACACATTTTTATCCCTCTCACCACAATGATTTGAGTTAGATATTATTATTCTTATTTAAGAGACGAGGAAACAGAAACTCAGAATAATTAAGTACCTTCATGAAACACTTAAGGCATCCAAACTTTTAAACAGAGACTCTGCTGACCCCAAGGGCCAGGCTTTTCAGTTTGTAAAAGTAACATCTCTGATGACTTTATTTGATTGTATTGACTTCAAATGATCTTCTGACATGTTTAGAGTAAATTTTCACTAGAGAATATACCCACAGCAAGTTTTTGCAATACATATCGATCACAAAAGACAAGAAATAAGGACAAAAAATAGGCCAGTTAGAATCTTTGTCTACTTCTAAACAGAGGAATATCATGTATTATCATTTGTCAAAATGTTTTGGTTATAATGGTGAAACTTAAGTTTTATTTCCAAGTTTTTCATTTAAGTTACTATATTTCAGGGCATAATCATTAACAGATCTTATGCCAATCTTTTTTTTTGCAAAAGAATCATGTGAATTTTTTTAATTGTGCCAGTATTACTTAAAATTATTTCTCACTAAACTGTCTTTGGTGCAAGATTAGGAGACAGAATGCTCATGAATATATGTCAATGCAATGGCAACAATTATGCAGTGAAATACAGTACTTGTTTTTAGAGGTAAGAGACAAATCTAGATTGCTACTTTTATTTTCCTAAATATCAGTTCTTTTCTCATTAATATTTTAAAAATATTAATTTTAATTTTTATCCTTTATTAATATTTTGCCTTTCACATTAAGATCAGTTCAGTTTGGGAAATGCTCTGTAGATGTATTTCTTGGCATCTGACATACTGATTTTTTTTTTCTTTTGGAAACGGGTGAGAAAAAAGAATAGTAGAATTACATATTTTGGTGGATCATATAGATTTTGGCAGAAAGAACATTAAATCACTTATTTCTTTTTGGCTAGTCCATTTCTGAGAGAAATTAGATATGGTGATTATTGTTTAGATTTCACATGAAAATGTATCACCTATTATCAATGACTCTAGTGCCTGGTGCTACTGTACTCATAGGATGATTTGTTTTCTTAACTTGGAGCTCAGAAAGTGAAAAGTGGTATGGAAAAAACTACACACAAAAGGGATAATGTGTACTTAGCGTGTGGTTGATAGTTTAATGGCAAATCAGAGAAGTTCTCACCAACAAGATGTCACAAGAAAACTCTTGGAGGAAGTGAGCAAATCTTAGAAAGAGTAGATTCTAGAAAGAACCTGAAACTAGAATGTTACTCCTGCATTTTCAGAATAGGAAAGAAGCCAGTTTGGCTCAGACAAGAATCAAAAGCTCATTGGTAGCCAGGTTTGTTGTTCTTTTTATTTTTTTAAAAAAATTATTATTTATTTTATGGTAGAATGCATTTTGACATACTGTACACAAGTGGAGCACAACTTCTCATTCCTCTGACTGTACATGGTGCAGATTCACCCCAGTAGTGCAATCATACATGTATATAAGGTAATAATGTATGTCTCCTCCTATCATCCTTCCCATTCCCTAAGCCCCACCACTCCCCTCTCTCCCCTCTACAAAAAACAAAGTTCCTTCATTTTTCCCTATCCCTCCATCCCACTATGGATCAGCATCTGCTTATTAGACAAAACATTCACCATTTGGTTTGGGGGGATTGGCTTATTTCACTAAGCATGATATTCTCTAGTTCCATCCATTTACCTGCAGATGCCATAATTTCATTCTTTTTATAAGGCTGAGTAATAATAGCCCACTGTGTATACGTACCATATTTTCTTGATCCATTCATTTGTTGAATGGCATCTAGGTTTTAAGACTTTCTTTTTTTGTTATTGGTGGTGCTGGGGATTGAACCCATGGCCTTGTACATGCAAGGAAAGCACTCTACAAACTAAGTTATATCCCCAGCCAGGTTGTTTACAAGTTTTTTTACACAGAAGGACAAGAAATGACATAAAAATTATTTCAAAGATTCCCTGGCTGTTTTTTACACAGAAGGACAAGAAATGACATAAAAATTATTTCAAAGATGCCCTGGCTGTTTTATTACAAATGTAGTATAAGGGCAAGAATGAAACCAGTGATACCATTAAGTAGATTATTAAAATAATTTTTAAAAATGTTGGCTTGGCCAAATATGATTACAATAAAATTAACAAAAAGTGGTTAGACTCTGGATGTATTTTGAGGGTAAAATCAACAGGAATTACTGATAGAGTGGGTATTTGGTGTGAGCAAAAGAGGACAAGTGATGATTTCTAGAATTTGGGGTGGAGAGACAGACCAGTTAGCGCTGTCCGTAAGTAACTGGGGAAGCCAGTGGGAGAAGAAGGTTGAGTACACATCAAGAATGTAGTTTTGTGTGAGGTGCCTTTCACACAAACATGAGTGTGTTGAGATGGCTGCTGGAAAGACACAGTCAAGAGTTGAGGAGATGTGAGTGTGGATATTGTCATTCTATGGTAATATTTAAGCCATAAAATTAGATAAGATCCTCAAAGAAGTAAGCATGGATAGAGATAAAAATAAGTCCTAAGTTTGAGCTCTGGTACATTTCAAGTTTAAGGGAGAATTTAGGGATGATCAGCAATATAAACTGACTGTTGGGTGAATAAGCAGAATAAAAATTGATAGAGTGTGGTGTGTTGACTGTCAAGTAAAAACAGGATTGGAGCAGACAAGGTAGTATCCTTTACAATCAGTTGAATAACTAATTTTATCTGAAATACATGATGACTTACTTACCTTCCCCCATTATTTGACGATGTTTAAATATGCCTTAGAGTCTGTATACTAATAATTAGCACTTTCAAGTAATATCATCTTATGTCACATAAGCATGTCAGTATATGAAATATAAAATAGTGGCACTACTTGCTGTTTCATTGATGAAATAACACAAACTATCAAGCTATCCTTATGGTACAAGTGTACCTCTGCCTCTTTTAACTCATGAAACATTATCAATATAGTAGCAATTATATAACATAGAAAATAGAGGGAAAACCAAAAATTTTGCCATAATCAATACAAACATTTTCAAAAAAGTGTCAAAATGTATTTGCATAGTGGACTCAGGTCATTTTAGCTTTAAAATCTAAAAATCATTATAAACACACCCACAAATTAGTATTCATATGGTTCCCACCTCCCAAAAAATGAAAATAAAAATAAAAAACACAAATTATGCCAACACAAGACACTCCAGACTCCTGGAAAAAGCAGGCTCCCAAATGTCGTTGAAATAGAATATGGTGTTGATAGAACTGTTTGGGATTGAATCTGCTTGCTAAGGAGAAACACATGCACATTGGAATTTGTGAAAAGAGAAACTCTAAAAAATATTAAATAATACGTAGCACAGATATGGGAGAATTAACTATTATGATGATAAAGTAAGCATGGACAATTAGGAATAATGGAAATAATTTTAATACTGAGACCAATATATAAATGAGTGTAGCATCAGTATTTCATTTTAAGTGCCATATTTGGAGAATTAGCAGAGCCAGCCTCCCACAGGAAGCAGCTGGGTTGCTCATCTGTGAAGTTTCCTATTCCAAGAACATCCGCCTGGGCAGACTCCCTGCTCGTCCCCCTCCTTTACCCTCTGGCTTCCCAGTCCCACCCTTCCCACTCACCCCATCAACATTGAACATGAATCAGTTTCATCTGCTGTCCCTCCATGTTCTTTCTTCCCTTCTTCTTTCACTCCCTCACTCTCCCTGTTTGTCTTTGTAAGTTGGTCTCCACTGCACCATATGGCAGCTGAGAGAAGGAGATGGCAATTATCTGGTTCCAAACAAAAGGAGCCATGGTGTCACCGCGGCCCATGAATGCACGAGACAGGGGCATGTATAGAAGGGCCTCCAGTCCTGTCAGGGAGGACTGAAGGAAAGGCTGTGGGGCTGCCTCCTCTTAGGTAGAGAAAAGAGGGAGCTCACAGAGGGCCTATTAAACTCTCTCTCTCTCTCAGTCCCTGTCCCTCCTCTCCTTCCCTCGATTTTTGATATGCTTTTTTTTTTTTTTTAGTTGTGTTCTCCAATCATGTTATTTTATCACACAAAAAGGCAGAGTGCAAAATAGGGCAAGAAATTGCAGAAGTAAGTTACCTTATTTACACACTTCTAAATGGCTCCAAACATCTTGAGAATCAGGCAAGTATTTAAACACAGAAGGAAACACCAGATAAATTCCCAAAGGATCATCCCCTTTCCCCAACCCTTCCTCCTAAAGAATTATTCTACACACTTACACAAATTAAGTCACCGATGAAAGAACAATAATTGCACATCACAAAAAGATGCAGGAGTTCCTCGTGGAATTCTCTGGATCTATAAGTTAACTGCAGTTTCTAAGATAATGTATTTTTATTATTCATTAGTCATTATGCCACTCAACAAAAAGGCACCTTCTCAATTTCATCCATCTTCCCTGTGTTATTATTTTTTTTTTGAGGTGGGAGTTGTACCCCTTTTTTGGACTTGGGTGTGCACGATTTGTTTCAGTGCAGAATTTCTGCAAAGTAGACACAACATTTGTATTAGCGAAGTTAACACCATGCTAGAAGAATAGTAAATTCAAGCTGTAAATTCTCTGGCTTTCAGGAGACTCATTTGTTCTGTTCCATATGAAATAAAAATCTACTGCAGTGGAAGAGTTGAATATGACCATATACATTTATGAAGGAGCTTTTTATGCTTTATTGCTGTGGGCTACTACTGGCCTTAGGGGCTGATGTTGATTTTATTTGGCTCAGAATAAGAACATAATAAAAAGTAGAGCAGGCATCCCGCACCTCTCAACCACCACCCACATCTCCACCCACCCACCCATTCTCAGTGTGGTGTGTTGGACCACAAATGCCAGTCCTCAGGGGATATTTACAGGAACCTGGGCAGATTTCCAAATTCTGGTGTCTGTGACCTTTTACAAGTAAGCAACAATAACAGTTCCTCATGAAATAAATCAATGGACATGTGTAGAGTACTTCAACAATAGCCTGTAGTTTTCTATCTAAATCTTTAAGCATAGAGGAAAGGTTACATTTCTCAGTTCAACACTGTTGCCCACATTCATAACAGGACTGCTCTTCGGAAATATTTTTATTATGAAGATACCTCCCCCACTTTAGCTGTGATGTCACTTAATGCCTGTCCATGATGGATGCAAGTTTTTTAAAATTCACAAACACTAGTTTTCTTTGTACAGTGCAGCCTTAGACTGATGGTTATCTGTCAGTAGATGAAAAAGCAAAATTACATTGGCTTTTCAATTATGTTCTTCATAAATTCTCTTTCAAAATTACCATAAGTGTTTGGTCTTATATGAAACATTCATTAAAATAAATAGAACCAAGAGCTAAGGGTGCCCATGTTTAGCAAATATCGGGTTCTGTATGTTTCTGCAGCAGAAGAGTGATGTGGCACATCATCTGCCAGAAAGACTTGTACAGAGAGGACCCTCTGTGGCACAAACAGAGAGCAAGCAACAAAGCAACTATTCAACCTTTTCTATTCACTGCACCCACATCTGTTTACATGGCCTCTGCTCGATCCTGAAAGGCTTTGTCCTCCCACCTCCATTTTGTTTTATACTGCTCTGAGCGGCTGGCAAGCTTGGAAGATTTTTTCCCCCGCTTAAGAGCTAGGGATTCAAATCTATTTTGTGAAACAGAAATCTGAAAAACGTGCTTATAGGTAGCAGTTGGTCCTTTTTCTAGTCTATCCAGTTAGAGCTCTAATGAGGGTTAACTATGAACTCCAACACTCTCATTAATTTTTAAAGTAAATTTAACACACAAGCTAAATTTCTTTAGGGGGCCAGCAGTCTGTACTATTTTCCCAGTTCTGCTCATTACTAAATGTCAGTTTGCCTTCTTTTAACACACACAAAAATCTGTATTTTTTTAAAAAATATATATTCCCTGCATTTGAAACTGTAAGAAGCAATTGTACTATCTAGAAATAAAATATTGTGGCAATCTCACTATAAGTATACTTCATAATAACAGGTTCTATTTTCTAACACTTTACATTTAGAAAGTGATTTACACACATCAGCTCATCAGATCCTCAGGACGACTTAAAGAAGCAGGGTGGAGGACTTACACTATTCTGCAAAAGAAAAACTGAATCGCATAGATTTCCTCCACATTGCAGACTGCCATTGGTAGCTCTGTTGACACAACAGCCAGATTGTCTTCTCTTGCATTATACACATATAACAACACCTCATGCACAACTTGATTGTAGACATGAATGATGAGCATAATCCTATCTAAGCCTCCTCAAGTTTTTAAAGTTCTATGATCCATGATCAGATCCATAATGAATGAAGTACGAAAGAGGTAAGTTAAAAATAACTATGATCAGATGATCAAGAAACTAAAATCTAAAAGATTTACATATTAAACATACTTATCCAGGCAGGCATCAAATTTATTTTCTCATTTTCTTAAATTTTACTGGACGGTCTCACACTAGTAGTTCAGAGACAGAGGAGATCATAAGAAGGAAAACAATAGAGTCCAAAGTCAAAACTCTTCCTAGGTTTGGCACCAATTCTACTCCATCCTAACTGGGTGACTTTACCCACATATAGCATCCAAGAGGAAAGGATAACAAACCATCATATTTTAGTGAGAATTAAATCAAGTACTATCTTTGAAGAGCAAATGGCAAACTGAATGTTACTATATCAAAGTTAGTGATTGTCATTAGATTAGATTGTTTCTGAGTGGCCAAACAAGATTTCAAAATCTATGTCATTGAAAACTACTGACATCCTGCATCAGAAGCAGGACAAGAGTAGCTTGCAGATGAAATTAATGTTATGTGCCATCTTTGGGTTTATGTGAAAATAAGAGAATGAATGATAGAAAAATAAATGCAAGCCCTTAACTGCCCCATAACAGTAGTGTACAGATGTAAGAGAGAGAGAGAGAGAGAGAGAGAGAGAATGCCCCACCACCACATTTCTCATTACATTTCTCATCTCATATAGTCAATAAATACTTTTGAATGGATGAATAACTATGGGCCCACAAAAAAAAATTAAAGGCAAAGAAAGGACAGAAATGAGTTACTTTAGATATATTAGTCAGGAATTTTTAGCAAAGAGAAATGTAGAACATCATCCAGTGAGGATCAGCAATGTCATGCATTTTTTTAAATTTCTAATTATTTGTATTATTTCCTAAAACTGATGTGAACATAATTTGTGGTAAATTTATATTCAAGAAATAGGACATTCTGGTCCCTAAAATAGTCACAAAATTCAAAATAGATGAGCAGTCTTAAGAACTTCTATAACTTATTTTACACAGAGAACAGAAGGTATTTCTAATCCTGCTCACAGTCAGCTTGAGTATGTGAGAAAATATACAAAACTAAACTATGTGAACTAAAATCACATTTTCTCTTTCATTCAGAAAAAAAAATTCTTTGAGGAAACATCAAACCTAACTAAAAAAAAAAAAAAGATTAAAGGCACAAAAATAAGTGACATTGATGGAGAATTGCATGTAGTTGCCAAACTGGAATGTAAAACCATGTTTAAATTTTTAGGAGTTAAAAGCAAAAAACAACAACAAAGATAATTGGTATTTCCTGAGCTTAAGGACTAGCTTCAGTGGGACATATGGTTTCACTTTGAGGTCTCTCGCTTCTAATGAAAATGTTACTATTTCTGTAGGCATCTCCACTGAAGGAAGTAGGAAAAATAGCTAATTAAACTAGAGTTAGTTCAGCTAATTTCAATTTTATCTTATCGTTGGCTCTTTACTTTTTATATACTGAATTATAGGATTCTTTGAAAACAATGTAGAAAAAAAATAAAGCATTTAAAAACCACATTGGCTGAGATGAGATGCATTTCAAATAGCATGTGTAAAGAAACTGTAAATCCCCTTTGATGTATATCATTGCTGATAGAATCAAGAAGTTATGGAAGCAAATAATTCAAGTCAGGGTTTCTTCTCTGATGAATCCAAAGCAAAGTAAGACTTTAAAATTTATTGAGAGAAGTGGTGTTCTGAGTGTAGTATTTTAGTTTTCTTTTATTAAAAAGTCTATATTCAACCCTAACATTTCTCTTTAAATCCATAGTCATTGTATTTGTTAACACCTAGACTTCACTAGGAATTGAGCTAGACTGCCATATAGACCTGTATATGCATTGTATTTTTCTATTATAGTAGTTCATGGTGTCAAAATTCAATAAAATGTACAATAGCAGCTTTCAAAAAAAAGTCTATTTAGTGCTATGCTATAGAAGTACATACAAAATACAAGAGGAAATTGTTAATTATGTCTTCTTTAATGTAGTTCCTAAGGGTTAAATTATATACTTTTTAAAAAAAAATCAGATCAGAAGAATTGTTTGGGTCCGCTTCAAAAGCAGATCTTTCCAATGTTTGTTGTTTCACATAAACAAATTGACCTGAGTAGAGTCAAAGTGGGTACCCAGATTTCCCCTTTCATTACTCAGCCTAAGTCATTAGGAATTCTCCAAAATAAGAAAACTCTTTTGTCACATACCCTGGAATTAATTCAGGGGAAAAATTAGGAATGTGATAGTCTTCCTTTCTTAAAGATATTCTAGTTCCAAACTTGTTTCAGTTGGGACTTCAACTAAGAAATATTTTTCCATTAGTACAATGATTTTCCCAGAATGGAAAAGCACAGAAATAGTTTGAAAGAGAAAACCTTGGTGAAATATACTCAAAGATGAGAGACCAAGAGAAAAGGAATGACAAAAATATTTATAATGGCTCCTATCACCTCCCATATTCTTAGTTTTTTTATTTCTATAATTTGGCAAATTATGTCAGAATCTTTGAATGTGCCATTTATTCAAATGAGGCCACCCTAAGAGCAAGTTTTCTTGAATAGCAACTGGAATAAAAGTGTTTCAATTTGTCACTTGAGATATCTGCTTATCTTTCACTGAATTAAATTTGTTTTGAGTTTTTTTTTCTATATTCAAGAAGAAAAACCCAAACAACCCAAATATTTGTAATGAATTAAAAGCTAATACAGCCTTGACAAGATGGGCTAGATACAGACTTCCACTAGGAAGAGGACTCACTTCATCTTAAATCTTATAATCTGTTAGAGACTGTAAACAAGTCTGGATGGCGCCTGGCAAAAATGCCAGAGGGAGTGGTTTGTGAAGTAAGGCCAGCTAGCCATTAAGTGTGGAGATTCCTTATTGGTTGACTGCTGTATCTAGTTTATGCTAATTAAGATAAGCTATGTGGAATATATAAATATCGCTCCGGTCCTACAATAAACGGCTCCCACTCCTTCTGTATCAATGTACACAAGTTCCTTGTCACCCCCCGGTTATTTTGCTGCAGCCGGACTGCGACAATAATCCAATGATAAAACATAAGCTAAAAGAGACAGATTTTTGCACATTGAAATATATAAGTGGTTTTGTTTGAATTTTTGATGAAGTTTTCACAAAACACTTTTACATGTTTGGCAGTTGCTAAAGTTATTCTTATTTTCTTGCTTGCAAATTACTCATTAGTCATCTACTGCTAGTAGAAAATGACAAAACATGGAATCTTTGGTTTGAAAATAAAGATCCTCAGCTGACTCTTAAACACACTTTATGTTAATGTACCTTCCCTGTTGTATGTCTGTCTCATTTAGGAATCTTTGGTAGACACAACTGGTCTCTGATCTAACAAAGCTCAAGTCTGATGGTGAGGTGGTTGTGTGAGTCTAGGTGGGTTTCTGGTTATCTGTGCAACATGTGTTCCTCTCAAACCTGAGATTCTGAGAAAAACAAAGGAATGTTCTAGAATTTTACCATAGAGTGAAGTTTGCATTTTAAAATTGGCAGTCACCAGTAAGTCCTGGCTTGCTTCCTCTGGTCTATGTCTTACTAATTAGCTTGCTACATATAGCACTCATGGTTCTTTAAAAGGTAAAATGAACACAGAAATGGTTGTGAATCTAACATTCATTCCACTTGTCGATCAGAAGCATGGCAGTTTACAAAATAATAGAGGTGTTCTAATAAACTGTAAAGCATTTATATGTAGTAATCATCTCCTACTCAGATTTATTGGGCATTCTGTTTTGGTCTTATAAAAGTTGTCAAGTTTAAAAACTGTTTTAAACTCTGTAGATAAATTTGCAGGTCCCTTAAGCTCTGCAAGAATGGAGTCTCAAAGGAAGAGAAAAGACATCAGTGGAAGGAAATGGGAGTGAGGCAACATGTGGGTTCCTTCAAGAGGAAGAAGAGTTTTAGATGAACTGAATAAGAGTAATTTCGTCAAGAAAGGCCTCCAAATCACAGGCATTTTTCTTTTTCCAGGAAGGAACAGTAAAGCTAGCAGGAGAGACTTGCAAAGAAATATTGGTTTTGTTCTAAGATACAAGGGATTGTTGGAAGATACCTCTGGTCTGAAAATAAAAGGAAATGCCAGGAGTCCAGCAAGAGAGGATAGAGCACTACAGCTGGGAGGAGGAGCAAGTTGACCAACGTGACAGATGCTCAATTGAACAGTAGTGTCTGATACCAGCCGTCCTCCGTGGGAATCCTTCCCTGAGCTCCGTGGAGCTTGACCTTCCACAAGGAAGGCCCCAGACATTGCCAAAGTCTGCCATAAACTTCCAGTGTGACATCTGACTTACCGTTTTCACTGTTGCTATTTTTTATCTTTCTCAGGAGACTGGCCTACAACCCAATGCATAATATGTCCTCCAAAATGTATCTTAAATCGGAAAAGTCAAGTTCATCTGTATTGCTTGCTATAATGTACTTTACTATATGCACGTATTCCTATATCCCTTCCTTATATGAAATCCATTTGAAAATAATAATCCAAGTATGATTTAAACAAATAATAGAAAATTGGAAAAAAAGAGAACATAATTTCAATGCTAGACTCTCAGTTTGCCTTTCTTAAAAAGGAGTTATAGGATGCTAATAGTCACCCTTAAAGAAAAAGGTTAGAAATCTATAACAGGATCTAAGAGATTGGATCAGATTGGAGGCATAATAGTTCTGAAACTTTGAATTGATTACTACTAGTTATAGTTGAGGATTGAAAGAACTTACCAGATAAAAACAAAGTAGATGTGATTTTACTAAGCCATCTGTATGACACATGTCCTTGACACACATGACTAGAACTGGGAACTCGGTGGATGTGTTTTAATACCACATAATCAAGGGAATCTAGACCTCTGCCACTCAGTATAGCTATAGGGTTAATTGGTAAATTGTATTCAGCAGCTTAAATGAAACCTACTTGCATGTGTATAATCAATAAACAATTTTATGTCTCTTTTCTTGGATAAAAGTATGAGCTAAATGCAAGCAATTACAAGTCTACAAAATAAAGAAAAATATATGTGCATTGAGCCTGAACTGACATAGTGATTCTGCTAATTGGACATGTAGGTTTACAATGGGAATTTGGCTTGGCACATGCTCATAAAACAACAAAAGATCCTTTTATATTACCTTTTAGCTGTCATGAGTGCTGATGTTGCTGCCCTAGGATGAACTGGGGAATAGGGTCTAAAAAGTATTGTTGGAAAATTCTTAAACCAACTAGTTGGTAATTTGATTAGCAGCATTTGTCTTTCAAATGCCAAACTCAACAGTAACATGTTCCATATGAAATAAATTTGGGAAATGTTGTGAAAACATAAATGCATTCAGAGAAAATGTGGGTCACTCCAGGATCTTTGTCCACTCCTTTGGGCCCTTTGCCCTAATATTTTTCATATCCTATAGGTTCAAGGATAGCAGTGATCATCCTGTGGGCCCTTTCTTCCCTTAACCAATATTAATTGGCAAGAAGAAGCAGCACACTTTTAATAGATTTGCCAGAAAGTTTTAATTTGGAACATATAAATGCTCCCATTAGAAATATATGCAGCTTAACCCTCAAAAATAGACAAAAGCCTAGAAAAATAGACAAAAACATTTACTGAGTCCAATGAGTACTTTTTCTTTAATTGCAAAAATATTTTAGGAGTTTTTGCAAGTAATCTGCCAAACTTTTTAATTAAAATGTGAATTTAAAAATTAATCAGAATGTCATGAATGCAAACATGTTTATGGCCAGCAACTTTTGGCATAAAATACCATCAAATATATAGAAATAATATAGGCATACATTTTTATAGCAAAATGGGATGTGTAGGGTTTTTTTTAAATCAAAAATTGTGTTATGAAATCCATCCTATTGATTATATAGGGGTGCACTTGTATATGTATAATTTTAATTGGGTGAGAAAATCACATTACC
Source organism: Callospermophilus lateralis (assembly GCF_048772815.1). Lineage (NCBI taxonomy): Eukaryota > Metazoa > Chordata > Mammalia > Rodentia > Sciuridae > Callospermophilus > Callospermophilus lateralis. The sequence goes on along the minus strand of NC_135312.1, from coordinate 125,786,873 downwards.
TTTGTTCTTTAGAAATATATTCCTTATTCATTAGGGTTGAGTTTAAGAAAATTCTTCTGAGCTATCTCCAACCTAAAAAGCCATTATCTAAAATTCAGTTTATATTACCGATGTACCACCACATAGTGCACCATGCTATTCTCTGCCTGTTTTCATCATCCCATTCACCAAATTACTTTGAAATATCTTCCTCTGATGTCTGGCAACATAAGAAGAAGAAAATAAACATTCATAATTTTCACTGTGTTCAGTCAAAGCTAAAGCAAACTACAAAAATTGTGACTGGCCCAATAATTTTGTGAACACAACAGTTAAACTGAATTTCACTTGTGTATCATTCCTTAGATGATTTATTGTTTTTCTTGATTATATATTAGTTATTTTAACACAGTGGAAATGATTGATGAGTAAAGATAAAATAATTCCTAGGATTATGAAATAGCAAAATGTCTCATGGTCTATGAAGAAAATAATAGATTATTAAGATCCCACAATACATCTCTCTCTCTTTTTTAATAAAGGTGTCTGATAGGTCCATATGGTAATTACAAATCATTTCATTGTGTTAAAAAATGTCTCTTTGAACTCTGGAAAACTTTAAAAAAGAATTAACAGTCACAAAATAACAATCCTTACAAAGTGTACTTTTTTTTCAAAAATTAAAATTGAATTCAATGACCCCTGCTCTAATAGGTAGAGTTAACAGGATAAAGCCAGGAGGTCATGGAGATAGATACCTGTATCAACAGAAAGTGAAGCAATCGAAGATTTTGTACCAAGTGCATTTGCTAAGATATCGTGAAATGTTAAAATGGAAGTAGACTTCCACATGAAATAAGTAAAATAGAAGTGTAGTAAAAAACATTGTGCAAAAACCAATTATGAGTCTAGTAAGTTTTAGCAGCTCCTGGTGTTGAAACATCAATATTCTAGACTTTCCATATTAAGTAACAGAGATTTAAGGAATCTTATTTTATGGTAAATCATTATGTAGGCCTCATATAAATATAAGTTTGAATTACCTTCGGTTTTGCCCATCTTGGATTTATTTCAAAGGGCAGCCCTCTGCAAGGTGAATGATGTAAATGATCTGGCTACTCCTGGAGTGTGCTATGATTTGAGGGATACCAACAAACATTGATTATCCAAATTTTTCTTACCTTACATTTTCTTAAAATATAAGCTGGTATTTTATCATTATCGAATAGTTTAATTCTTTAGTTATAAACACATTCATATTTCAGACACTTAAAGAGAAATACTTCAATTGTTTATTAGTTTGATTTAGTTTAATTTTTTTTTCAGATTGCATGTGCCAAAAAAGAATTTGAGATGTACACTTGAGAAAATGAGTGTTTATATCAGCTGGTCAGCAGAAATCAGTTGGAAGAATACAATCATCTTATCTGCAGTGTGATTCTGGGTCCCATCAGAGTGCAGCATGAGAGTAGTATGTGCTCCTATCCCACAAAGAATAGCTATTTAGAAAAGGAATGTTGCACAAAGTGAATTCAAGGTCACCAAGAGCAAACCTTACCACATCTGCAATTGCTCCAGGGATTTCATTTTCTTCATGCCCAATGCGCCTGTCTTATAAATACAAAAAATTTTACAAATTTTTTTATATACGTATCACAGATAATTCTGAAGCCACACCAGTGATGTGTTCCGCAGTTGCAACAAGAGCCTCTTTCTCTTCAATGAAGCCCACATAAAAAGAATACCAATGCTTTAATGGTTCCTTTGTTTCCTTTCTGCATCCAAGAATGAGAAGAAGGAAGAAGAGGACAAGAAGAAAAAGAGAGGGTGAAGCAGGAGAAGGAGAGAAAAAAGGAGGTGATAAAAAGGAGGAGGTAGACAAGAAGGAGAAAGAGGAGCAAGATGAGAAGAAGGAAGAGAGAAGGGAGGAAGAAACCTTTAAAAACTATTTGAAACAAATTTCAGAGGAGGGAGAAAATATAGATGTCATTCTGCACTGTCAGTGAGATCGATATACGTACTGATTTGGTTGCCAGCATCCTGCGGAAATCATAGAGGGATCACTTGACAGATCCGAGATACAGCCAACAGAAGGACTATGTATTCAGGTTTGGTTCACATGATATATTCATCTAAACAGCAGGGGATACATTTTCTAAATAGGTCACTGGGGATCCACACAAATCCCATTAGCTGGTAATAGGATTTGTGTGCATAAATTCCCTTGCCCTGAAAATTTAGATTTTGGTGTTTAATTTTCCATATGACCTGTACACTCATTAGTGTAAATTAGAAAGAGTTTCTCTGGGAAATTTCACATAGTTTTCTTTTTCTTTTGTGTATTCTTTTCTAAAAGATGCTTTATAAAGGTTAATCCTTGGAAAATTCTTTAGTGTCTGAAAACATCTGAGAGGGGATTATATAGGAGAGAAAATCTTGAAATATAGTTTCTCATGTTTTCTACAGCTTATTGCAAAAAGCTGTAAGAGAGAAAAAGTAACTTACTATACTTTTAAACTTTTAGAACAAGAAATACTATATTAATATTTTAAAACACCTCCAATTTTTGTTTTTTCATTTACACAATCATATTAACATGTTTTTGTTCGCCCATAGTGAGTATCTAAGATAATGTTAAACTATGGATTTTTAAAGGGTAGGGGGGAGTCTGTCTTTATGTGCAAAGGCCAAATGAAGATCTTAACTTTTCAAGAGATGGAAGTCAGTAGTATCAACTTCTTGTCTATCCCCTTGGGAAACTTGGGAAAGAACACAAGATACTCAATAATAATTAGAAAAAGTAAACTTGACAGGCCTCTATGATTGTTGTTTTGAGTTTTTAGGTTCTCTTGAATCTCAAATCAAAGTAAAACAAGGGGTGTATCCATCTGCATCAACATGTGCTCAGGTTCCTTTGGCTGAGTCTCACACAGTTCCATATGACATAATACTAAATTTCTTATTGTTTGTGGTAAATCGTGCTGTTTATCAATAATAATGACCATGAAATACAATGTTTCTTTGAACAAATATACAAGGAGGGTGTCATAAAGTTGGAAACACAACAGGGTACATATCTGGTTAGAAAAAAGAAAAAGGGCTGACATTTACTGGTTTCCTGTAATTTGTCAAGTGCTCTCAAATGTTTTTCTCATTTAGTCCTCTTAATAAACTGAGAAAGAGGTGATATCCACATTTTAGCACAAGTAGACAAAGATGTTTGAAAAATTTACTTAACTTTCCAAAGCTTATATAAGTAATTGGTGCCTAGCTTCAGTAACCCATTTCTGCTTGGTTCCAAAGACACCTCCACCTTCAGCAATGAGTGCAATTTGGTTACTCTTTACTCATCCTAATTTGTATCATCCCAAGAGGTGAGACTGATAATTCAGTGGCAGGTTTAAAGTTTCTGTTTTGTTTTAGGGATTATACATCTGAATGATCTTAGACACTGGATGTAGTTTGCATGTATCCATTCTTTACCTTTAAATGGACTATGTATTTTTCATTATATCAAAATGAAAATAAGATTAAGCAAAGTTGTAAAAAGGAATCTGTAGTTTGATAAGAAGCCACTGTACACAGAACAGAGAGACCAAAAATAAATAAATAAATAAATAAATAATAAAGACCAGTGGAAAGGAGAGGGTGGCCTGGAATATTTGGCATTGTCCCCATGCCCCTGGTCCCTAAAGAGTTGATTGATTATAGAGGGCCAGTTTATCTGTTAAATACTGCTATGACAATCATTTGTAAAACATACCCACAAGTTCTCAGTATCATTTAAAACAGTGATTTAGCTCATGTATCTGTGGGATCTCTTGGGGATGGTTACACCAGGCTCATGTGGCTCTTCTCCACCTGTCATCTCTATGGAAAAGTTGAGTATCCAAGGCAAGTTCTACTCAGCAGTGACAGAGGACAAGGAGACCAAACTGAAGGGGAAAGACTTTTGGGGACCTGGACTTCTAGTTGGCACATCATTGTACCCGCCATGTTCTATTCACTAAAGCAAGTCACATGGCCAAACCCACAGCCAGGAAACTGGATATGCCATATCCCTCTAATAGGAAGAACTTTAGAGTCACATGGCAAAGGGAGGACATACCAGAACATGTAAAGAATTGGGGTCATTTTGAGCCAGTGGCTACAGCCAGCAGAATCTCCAACTGCAGAGAAAATAGTGCAAGGACCTGACTGCTGATTCATCATACAGGGGAGTACAGCCTACTGAGTCTCAGATGCACTGTGTCAATCCTCAGCTGCCAGGGATATGATGAATCTTTAGACAATGGAAGTAATATAGAGTTCTAGGACTTGAAGAAGTATTAATGTCATTGCCATGCAACCTAAAAGACTAAGAGGTATGACACATCTTGGGCAAAAGAAGTTTTCAGTACCTACACTTTAGGCTTTATCCTGGACTTTTCTTTTAATCAGAAAGAAATCGGAAGTGACTAAAGTACAGAATAATTCATAGCCTGTAAAGCCTTTTCTAGGCCTTCCATTTGGTAAATGGCTGTAACAACTTACAACTAAAACTTTTGATTTTTGTGAAATAGTCTCAGATTTATTTTCTCAAACTATTATCTGAACATATTCCAAATAATTCCATTATATGAGAAACCCTTAATCATACCACATTATAGATGAACCCCCTTAATTAAGGTCACTTTGTTAGTTTTAGAATTATTTAAAAACTTCAAATTCTCCACCTCCCCTTTGCTTTTCATTTTCCTCTTTTCTGAATCCTTCCTACTCTGACGTCTCTACACCTCTTTTTCTATTTCTGATTTATTCTAATAAGTACCCTCTATACTGGCCCACAATCTCCAACCATTATTTCTTGGGGCCCAAATCTGGGCAATCATCTTCTCATCTGTTTTTCCTTCTGTGTGGGAAGGAGACAGTCAACACATGCTAGAGTTAAAGCAGAAGCAGAGATACTGAGCAAAAACCATGCTCATATCAGGCAAGAACAAGGAGATGGATCCCTTGAGCACCTCTGGGAATAAGGCTGCCCAAAGAATTTACCTTGGCCCCATTGCATAAAGAGAAAATGTAATTGGGGCTGGGGATGTGGCTCAAGCAGTAGCGCGCTCGCCTGGCATGCGTGCGGCCCAGGTTCGATCCTCAGCACCACATACAAACAAAGATGTTGTGTCCTCTGAAAAGTAAAAAACAAATATTAAAAAATTATCTCTCTCTCTCTCTCTCTCTTAAAAAAAAAAGAGAGAGAGAGAGAGAGAAAATGTAATTGGTCTAAATTTTCTCCTGGATTAGAAGGAAGAAAAAAGAAAAAAAAATCCTTGTAGCTGGCATGCTTGTGTGTTGAGGGTAGAGCATTGTTTACTTTGTCAAACAATAAGATACAGAATGAAGGTGACTGTTTTGACTGATGGGTTTTTCTGCATCCTATGTGGCAAAACTGTGCATCTGCCACACAGCCACCTCAGAATGGGCCAGAAAGAGGCTGTGTGTCTCTTTATTAGACAATATACACATGACCATGATTTTTTAAAACACTAGTGGATACAAGATTTCTATGTGGGTTTCATTTGGTTTAATTGTACAGGATAGGGAGGGACTACTTTGAAAGTACTGCAGCTCTTGTTGGAGCTGATTCTAAGATGCCAACAGGAAACCATGTTTGGGGCCACCACAGGTCTAGCAGGCAGGCTTGGTGTGCAGTATCCATTACTTTCCCATGTGGTGTTGGAACTCTCTGGAAAAGGTGTGATTTTTTACATTGTCATAGAACAAAGAGGTTAGTGTCTTATGTTTCATAATTTTTGCAGGTGTTTTTCTGTGCTGGCAAGAAGCCTATTTCATTCCTGATGGATATGCTTTGAGTTCCCCTGGGAAGTTGCATGGGGGAATTACTTTCTTATCTTCCCATTTGTTATTTTTATGGATGGTCCTTAGGTATATATCCATGTATGCTTGGGGAAAGCAAGTCTATCTGAATAATATGTTATTACATCATTTGCTTTATGAAGAATTTTAAAACATTATTATAAGGTTTTAAGAGAATTCATGGAACATAAAAAGCAGAATGTTACCAGAATAACTGAAAATTAAAATATTTTTATTACATGGAATGCCTTATTTTCTTTGCATATTTTTATGTGAACTTTCTTTAAAAACGCACAACTTTATCATAGAACACATCTATCATCTTTGTTAAAGGTGTGACCTGCTATCTTAATTTTCTATATGGGCAAAGAAATTATATTACTTTCATAATATCTTCTAATAGCAACAGTGATTAAGGCTTAACCAGACTTCCTATAGACAGGGATAGTATTAAATCATAGTTGCATTATTTCCTTAACTCTTGAGGCCATTTTCTTAAACACTATGTTTTACTAATACCCAAAACTAACATGAAATTTTTACAATGTAAATGCAGATTTTACTTTACAATTTTTTTTATCCCATTTTAACTTAAGAAATAGAAAAGTGGGTTGATACTGAGAGAGTTGCTTTCAGAGAACACAAGAAAAATAGTACAACATCACAAGCAAACATGTATGGATAAGTTTTCTGTTTTCTAACTATTTGAACACTCCTGTGTGTTCCAGACTTCTGTATGGGAAGGTGGGGGGGGGGAGAAAAAGAAAGAAAAACAGCATCAACTCTTGGACACAAAGAAACTATGTTGCAAGAATAATGTCATCTCGCCCATGTCATGCAAGTCTATTACTCATAAAGTAGCGGGACCCAGGAAGAATGGCCACACCAAAGGCAAGCTGTCTGATTGGCCTAGGAATTATAATAGCATCTAACGTGATTAAGGACTCCACCTAAAACAAAACAAAACACAACAACAAAAAAACATTATAGTGGAGCCAAGCCTGGGCTGTCAGCTTGTGGAGATGGAGCCAACAGTGGGGCTATTCATATGACAATGCACGAGACAAAATTCAGCTTAGACCATGGGGGGGCACATTTTCAAATGAGGCCTCATAGATCCTATTATGTAGTAATGGGATTTGTGGGCATCCAGTCTTGTGCATGAAAAATCTACCTTTAGGTGACCGATTTTCCATGTGACAGAGCAATTTATTGCATCAAAAACTGAGCAAAATGGTGCAAATGTTCTGGCAACTTGCAGTCCCCTTTTTTCTTACGTGTCTGTTTTGTTGAACAATGGTAACTTTCGTTGAATGACAAACTAAGTCCAATTGTGAGCTTAGCTTACAGAGTATAAAATAATAGTATGCCACAAAGTGAAATTAAAAAATGGCAATTCATCAATGTTTGGTGGAATATCTCTGATTGGAAATAACAATATAAGTGGAAGAAGCCAGCTCAGTCCCTACAACACAAGACAGACTCCTTACATGTCTCTTGAATCTGATGAAATCAGCTTCTTTAAGAGACTTGGTTTTAATTATTAAACTTCTACTACCATGCAGACACTCTCTGGGTAGAACTGGATAATTTCGCTTTTCTTAGTGATCCTGTAACTAGGTTATTAAAAATGCATGTTTTATTTATTTATTTTGTCTTGAAATTAGTGGCTGAAGACTTTTTAATTTCATAAACATAGGCTTCTTCATTTCCTTGCCTCTCTTTCAGAATATAGAGGAAGTTTTATTCAGAGTCATGAATTCTGTGATGCCATTTTGCTCATATTAAGTTGAATTTTTGCCAGGTGTTATGTTAGATGCAATCACTGCTGGGGATTCTGTGGGTGTTACTGAAAATTACTTGGACAGAAAAACAATATGTTGGCTCAGTTCAGGCTGAGAAAGTGGTGATGTAGGGGCACCAGGGAGTTCTTTGCAATATGTGGCAGGGGCTGGAATTCTTTCTGCACCATTTCCAACCAAAACATCTCTGATCAGAGCTTTGTTACTTTTCAGTGACAATACTTAGGCCAAAACTTCTTAGATTGATATCTTAGTTAAGACATTTTCTCCTTATTCAGCGCCTAGCTAATCCATTAATTTTAAACAGTTTTGAAGAGTAGGCAGTCTCAGTTTAAAACAATGAACTTAAGAAACAATTTAAAAATTATCTAACAAAATGACATATTGATAAGAAAATTTGAAAAGAAATAAAAGAACTTTAGATAACAATGAAAAGAGAAGCTTCCCTTCCTATTTCCTTGACTAATTTCAGTTTTTCCCCTACCCCTTAGAAGAGGCTTGCTTTTTACTACATGGCACATAAAGGGACCATCTGTTCTTTAGCCATCCCATCCCCATCAATGACTTTAAAACCCTCTCCTTTCATCATCCTGGCTCACCCTTCGTTATGGTTCCTTAATCCAACAAGTCAAATAGAATTTCCTACTTAGACTGTGTGCTTGAAATTTGTCTTGTTTTCTTTTTCTGTTCTGTTTTTGTTATTTTATAAAGTTTGCAAGACATGAAGCATATTTGCATGTTTTTGTTTTTGTTTTGTTTGAAATAGGGTCTTGCTAAGTTGCTTAGGGCCTTATTAAGTTTTTGAGGCTGACCTCAAATGTATAATCCTCTTGTTTCAACCTCCCTGGTAGCTGGGGTTACAGGTGTGCACCACCATACCCAGCAGCTTATATTCTTTTTTATAATAAAAAAAAATCAAAGAACCCCCAGCAGCTTGGGAGGCTGAGGCAGGAGGATTGGAAGTTAAAAAACCAGCCTCAGCAACTTGGTGTGATCCTAAGCAACATAGGGAGACCCTGTCTCACAAAATGACAAAAATGGCTGGGGATGTGACTCAGTGATTAAGACCTCTGGGTTCAATCCCTGATACAAAGAAAAAAAAATGAAAAGAAATAATAGAATAATCACAAGTCCCCATTTGAAAATATGTAAAGTTAAAACAGTTCATCAGGCACAAGATTGGTGTCTTATGCCTTTCTTATATGGAAAATTATATGCAATTCTAACAAGAAAATTTTCCAATGAAAATCTTATGGCTTATATAGCATGGTATTATGGCAAATATCATTGGACTTTTAAAGGGTCAAGTTTGTCTCTGATCATGGCTACACTTCTAACTAGATGCGAAAATGTAAAATCCATATTCTGGTTCTCAGTTTCCTTGCTTTTAAATTAACAGGAAATGCCAAGATGCACCCTATAGGAACTTACAGTCCTGGAATAATGTAATAGAAAATTCTGGAATTAAATTGTATCTATTCAATTGATCATTCTGCTATAGAGAAAAGTTTTACTTGTCATGATCCCTCACTTTCCACCTCAGAAACGCACTGTCTTGATACTTTCAGAAAGCCATCACAAGAACCCCTAGAGATGGTGTATTCTTTAGTGTAAGGCTGAAAGTTCCCAGTGGAGTAAGCTCTCCCTTGTTCCACTTGTGGGTAGGTAGCATTTTAGGCAGACTTGCATGGCTCATGTCCTCGTGTAGTCTCCTCTCCTTCAGCACAGGCAGGACTTGTGAGTACTATGGGATATCATCCCATGATTAAGGTGTGATTAAGGACTACTCTGTTGACTTTGAGTTAATAAAAGACACATTATCCTGGGTAGATCTAACCTTATCAAATATGTCATTTAAAAGCAGGGCTTCTTTCCCTGAGTGCAGAGAAACCTTGAAGAAGCAAGCTCTATGAATTCTCTGTCTCCAAGGAAAGTAATTCAGCCAGTGTGGAAGTACAGTCTCCTCCAAACCAGCCTGAAAGCTCCCAAACCTCAGGATCCCTTGATTTCAGCTATGCTCAGACTCTTGACTTACAGTGTTAGCTAATAAGTAGATTGCTTTAAGCCATTAAGTTGTAATAATTTGTTATTTATTAATAGGAAAGTATTAATACATGCATTAATAAGAAACTATTAATATGTCAGTAGACATAGAATTGTTATTGATGACTTTTTCAGTTAAAAAATTGACATTCATTAAGGATCAAGATCTCATTGCCTTTCACAATGTAGATATCATTAATAGTTCAGTGGATTTTCTTCTAGGGTGTTAATAAGCATACTCACCTCTTCTTATTACCGAACACAAACATACCAACCTTGCTGCCATACCTTTATAGCTTTGGCTCTAGCTGCAGAGAGCAGTGAGCAAATGAGCTCTGACAAATGTGAAGGTTGGCCTCTACTTCCTCTATCTAACCTTGAGGTCACTGGGCAATTCTGCCACTAGCATCTATTCCCCATAATATTCCAACTTGAAGGAGAAACAACATATTTGTGATACTCTGGACCCAAACTGAAACCTACTGACATCCCATATAGACCACAAGTTTTATTCCCTTATGCCTTTAAGTGATATTCTAGGCTCCCAAACATGTACTAAACCCCTTTCTATTTTAACTAGTGTAGTTTCTGTTTCCTGCACTGATTGTGACTGATGCATAACAATAACGTAATCAGCATTAGATTAGTCACCTGATTAGATAATTTATTAGCTAGTGGCTATAATTTTATTAAAATTGATAGCCATAAATAAGTGAAACCCTACAGTTGAAAGTTTTTAACTTTTTAAGTTTCCAAACCATTTGGATGCTTTCCCTGGCTTCATGTTAGACTTGTGGAATCTCAAATTTTATCAAATCTTATTTATACCCTTCTCATCTGAAGGACTGTTTTGGAGAGGAAAGTTACTTGAGTTTATTCTTTAGTGTGTTTAAATCAAGTGAGAGTAGCTCAATCTAGAGTTTGTGCCACGATCTATCACTTGCTGCATCACCCTTCACTTTGGACAGAATCATCTTTTGAGTTGGCTTATTCATGACAAAAAATAAATTTTGTCTTCGATATCCCCTTGGCAAAAACTAGTTTAGTGGTGCGCACATATGCACTTTCCAGTTCTTTGGTTCTTCTTTATCTGACTGAGTTTTATAGATTTATAAGCAGTATGTATCATTTAATGTCCTTATAAAGCATCTGCAAGTGGAGACAAGTATTATTATTGGAAAAAGAGAAAGCAAAGCACCTATCTCCTGAGGCCCTTGACACCATGACTTAAGGTACCTAACATCTCTCCTACTCCTTCAGATTCCTATGCCCATCACACAGTATTTACGTAATTAATAATTTAAAACTTTACCCTTAAATCAAATATTTATGTGAACATTCAATATGTATCTCCAAATGGGCTTTAATTTAAAGTCTCCACTTTCGTGACTGGTGACTGAGAGAGATGTACAGTAACACTCTTCCAGCTCTTGAGGACTTGTCTGGACTGTGTTGAGACAAGACATCTCACCCCAGCAGGCACATGGAATGAGGCTGTGGAGAGAAAGACGATCTCATGGTACACACTATGAAATCTGCTCTCTAACAGGGCAAAGCATAACTGCTTAGCTATTTCTTTTAAGCTCCATTTTCCCCCACAAAAGGCTATTCTCTGGCTCTGTGGTTCAATTCACATCAGTATAATGAGAATCTTTGATGTTTAAAGCTGGCTTAACCACAGCCCAGAAACATGAAGTTTGTGTCCTGTGTGTGCGTACTGTGTTTGGTCAAACAATAAATTATATGTCTTGAATAGGAATTAACAAATTTAATAGAGACATCTTAATCTATTGGGTCTAAAGTATAATGTATAAGAAAACTTAAACGGTTTACATTAAAATTTTGGGGGAAAGATGTTAAGTGAAACATTTCCAATGATAATTTAGAGGAAGCTTTATGTTTATATTGATTTTCACTACATTGAGTTAAATATCACTCTTACTGAAAAGGATGATTTAAAAACATGCAAATGAAGTTTATCCATGTATTTGGATTATTATTAAGTGTGGATTACATTTTTGATCTCTTAGGCAATACTTCTTCTTGAAAAATTTAATGCTACTGCTCTACAACAGACAAGGTCAACAGAATAAGACAAGCCATAGTCTGGAAGCATTTGCAAATGATAGATCTGATAAAGAATAGTTAGTGAAAATACAGAAACACTTTAAAATTTATCAATAAGGAAACAAACAGCTCAATTAAAATATGGGGCAAAAACCTTGATAGACATCTCACTGAAGAAGATACACAGATGGAAAACAAGCATTTGAAAAGATGTTCCATGTGATATGTCATCAAGGAAATCCAGATTAAAACAACAATGAGATACTACTGCACATCTACTAGAATGGTTGAAATTCAAAACCCTGAAAACACTAAATTCTAGTGAGGATGCAGAGCAACAGAAACTTTTAATATTTTCTGCTGGATATAAGGTTATAGCCACTTTGAAAGACGTTTTGGTGATTTCTTACAAAACTAAACTTAATCTCATTATAGAACTCAGCAACTGGCCACACTGGTATTTGTCCAAAGGAGCTGAAAACATATCTGTGCAAAGACCTGCTTGTAGTTGTTTATAGGAATTTTATTTGTAATTGCTGTAACCAGAGGTCCTTTAGTAGGTGACTGGATAGATAAAGTACGGTCCATCCAGGTAATGGAATACTAGTCATCTTAAAAAGAAATGAGCCATCAAGCCATGAAAATACAGGGAGGAACCCCAAACACCTACCACGAAGTAAAAGAAGTCAATCTGAAAAGTCACATATGCACGATTACAATGTGACAGTCTGGAAAAGTCCAAACTATGGTGACTATGGAAAGGTCAATGATTGACAAAGGGTTGGGTGGAGGAGGGTTTAATAGAGCACAGCAGATTTTGGAGGTATTGGAAATATGCTGTATGATAGTATAATGTCATTTATACATCTGCCCAAACCCACAAAATATACAACACAAAGAGTGAACCCTGATGTAGACTATGAACTGCAGGTGATAACCATGTGCTTGTGTGGGTTCATCAACTGTACCATTCTTTGGATACACCTGTGAGGAGATGGGGTTTGGAGGTATTCTCTGAAAGTTAATTTTGCTGTGAACATAAAATTATTCTAATAAAATAAAGCCTTAAGGAAAGTTACAATTTTAAAAAATTAATATAGAGGAGAAGAAAAGCATTGTATATCATGGTTCACATTTCAGTGTCTCATATAAAGAAGTCCCAGTTAACAGGAACACAGGAACATACTTTTCTTTCTTAAAGAGAGGGAGAGAGAGAGAGAGAGAGAGAGAGAGAGAGAGAGAGAGAGAGAGAGAGATGTTAGGGCCAGGATTAGTGGCTACTGGCTAGACATTAAGTGGAGATTACATGTTGAATTCCAATTAAGATTCTCCAACGTTTACCAGCTCTACTAACAAGACAATGTAGATGGAAACTTTTTTTCTTCAGTGCTGGGGCTGGAACTGAAGAAAAGCCCTCTACTGCTGAGCTACATTCCTGCCAAAACATTGTTTTTCTGCAGCAGAGCTGGGGAATTCTATGGTGACTATGGAAAGGTCAATGATTGGAAATATGGAAATAACCACATGGTTATAACTTATTGTTGATAAGTAATCCACAACTTGTTTTTACCCTAAACTGAAACTTAGAAGTAAGAAGTTATGCATTTTCTTTATATTTTTACAAAAATAATTCAAGCACAGGGTAAAACATTAAAATAACTCAAATATGCATATATGTAATGTATATTATATGTTTGTGTGTATAAACATATACATATACACATTATCTATTTATGCATCTATTTATGTGAACACATAATTCTTGAGGCTCCTATAGGTGAAATGAGTGCCCAAGAACACATTACTAATATATAGCCGGGAAAAATCTAGAAGCCAGGACTTCTGATTTAAATAACAGTTTAGATGCAGAAAAAAAAATCTCAATGTGACAACAGTGACTCAAAATTCACAATTTCCCTTTCCTATAAAAATCAGAATTATATACTGCAGGGAGATCATATTATAAAAGGTTTTTCAAGCCTGCATAGATTCTTCCAAGCCACTGGGGGATAAATACATCACATACGTCCATGTTTCCTAATACCTGATTTCCAAAACAATTGATAGGTTGTGAGATAAATGCAGTAATTTATAAAGAACATTCCTAAAAATAATTAAATAGAATGGGATGAAGCAGAACAGCTATCACTCATGATGTACATGTAACTACTGTTTTTATAAAACTAACATTTAATTTTTATTTAATATGCATAACTTGATACATTTACTCAAGTATATATTTGTGCATCCAGTTCCAATACAAAACACATTTTTGTTGCAGTCATACTAACAAAAAATTTTAAAGCCACTGGTTATATAAATTCTCTAAGGAATTTATCCTATGTGAGGCAGAAAGAAGACAAGAAAGAAACTACAAAGATTAGTTGCAAGAAATACGATGATACTAAAATACAATATATTTTCACAGAAAATTTCTTTGGAAATGGAACTTTGTTGTTTAAATGAATCATAGTGACCAACTCAAAAAGCTTTATTTTATGGGGACAGTTTGTGTTATAGAGACAAGGTTTCTGTCTGTTTTTATGTTCCCTTCACATTTTTGCAATAATTATGCCTTTTTCGAGTTTGAAGTTTGTTTATGACTTACCTCTGCCTTTCACTATGAAGCCAAACTAAATAGAAAATATTGAACTGGATGAGAAAAATGGGAACATGCACACACAAACACATACACACACACACACACACACACACACACACACAAGTGTAAACACATTTCTGTCACCCTCTCACTGATTCCTGATGGCAGTGTCAACAACGAGAGAAGAGAGACTGGAATTCTTAGGCTAATATTGAAAAAGGGAAGGTGGTGGTTTTATCTCATTTTATTCACAGTTCCAAGCATTGAACTACAGACTCTTTTCATGGTAGGTTTTCAAATAGATGAAATGGGCCTAACTTGAAATACAAAAGGAATACTGGTCATGCCTTGATCCAAATCTAGCCCCTTTCCAGCCTAATTATGCCCTTTTTGTCCTTTTTTTTTTTTTTCATGCTGAGGAGGACACACTTTTAAAAGGACATGAGTACTTTCTTGAGCTCTCCCCACAGTGCTATAGTGGGTACACAACAGTGATCCCTAGCTTCAATGGAGGACTAGCATAGAAAGGATTAAAAACCTCAAGTTAAGATTAAAACTTCTGATAATCAATAACATAGTAACGATGAAACTAGCACACGAAGTAATATTTTAAAGACGAATGTAACACTTGATGGAGTACATGTTTTGTATAAGTGGCAGTGACATTTCCACAAGTTCTGATTAAGCCGTTTTCAGATAAGTGGTATTTAAGTCTAAGCAGCAAGCCTAAGGGTTGCAATTGCAGGCAGCCTACTGATCTCAATAATACACCCTGGATTCACTTGGGAATTGAGGTTGAAATCTGCAAATCCTGATCACCAGTTCTTAAAAGCAAACTCCAAATCCAAATTTCAAACTCTGAACCACTGTATATACACTTTTAAATGAGAAATATATTATAGGTCAAGCTGTGCCCCAAATTTAGCTTCAAAATTCTTGGCACAGAAGAGACTAGACTTCGGGGATTATAGAAATCATAACATGAATATTTCTTTGGATTTTGATCACACATAAAATGAGCTAATTTCAGAGAATATACTCATAGTGAATAAGACATGGGAAATTAAACCTCTTTCTGAAAATAGCTTGTAGATTTATCTGTGGTCACTTTTCTGAGTTCCATCTCTGTATTGAAATTAAACTTCCTAATTTTCTTCCCTGTAGGAAAAAAAAAATGGTGTGTCAAGTTTTATGATGCCATTAACAGACTCTTTGATTGCTGAAGTAGCAACAACATAAATTGTCATGTCTGCAACAATAAAAGCTGACCCTTGGAGATTATATATTTCTAAGTATGGCACTATCTACACACACAGAGAGTGAAAGCAGAATTGAGAAAAGGAATGTAACTTAGTAAATCCATCTACAGAACATGTCTACTAATTGAATCAAAGGAAGCCTCAATCTTCCAGATAAATTTCCCAACTTCTCATTTCATTTATAACTGAACCTCTATGATGAACCCAAAATATCATTTCTTGAATACAATATTATTCCTTAAATATCAATGGAAAATAATATCTAGGGTATGAGAATTATTTGTGATTTGATTGTTACTAATCATTCAATAATTACTAATCAGGAACTCCAGACTAGCCTATATGTGAACTTCCTTACTTAATTTACAAAACACCCATGAATGTTCTTACAATGAGATAATGTTGGTACACAAAACAGCACAGTTAAAAATTTAAAACAAATCTTCAAAGCAAAGGAATCCAGACATAAAAAAATGTAATGTTTTATTACCTTTATATGAAATCTTAGAAGTCAAAACTATAGTGACAGGAAGCAGACCAGTGTTTGGCAGGGACTGGGTTTCAGGGAGGGAGTGATTACAAAGTGACATTTAGGCACATTTTAGGGCAATTGCAAATGTTCCATACCATGCCTGTGTTGATAGTTGCACTACTGCATACATTTGTCGATAGTAAACCCCCAAACACACACACACAAAATCCTATTACAGTACATCCCAACATATTTTATTTAAAAAATCACCTGAAATAAATTATATATGTGTATCTATCTGCATATATATAATATATATACATAATATGTATAATATACATGTATAATTTTCTTGTAGAAGAACAAACTGAAGTTGAAGTTAAATCCCTTGCACAAGTCACACAGTCTGTGAACGATACTCACATTTGATTATCCGTAGAACCATGATCTCTGAGAAGCCATGCAGGACCTTCCTGTGCCCTCCCCATTATATCTCCAGGGTCTGGGGCTGTTCTGGGTAGAGTAGGCTCTAGACACATATTTATAATACACACATGAGCAGGTGACTGGAGGTCCAAGTTCTGCCCATTCTGCTGAAATTTTTTGCCTCATAACTTATTCTTTCTCCTCATGTACTCAATTTCTTTAGAATAATCTGAATCGGAATATCAAAAGTTCCCCAAATGTTGAAAATGGTATATTAATACAAGTTGAATATATTTTGGCCAAAATGCTCAAATCAAAATTGTTTTGAATTTGGGATTTTTTTTCAGATTTTGGGATATTTGCAGATACATCATGAAATAGCTTGAGAATGAGGCCAAAGTCTAAATGTGAAATTAATGTATGTTTCATATATATTTTATACACATAGCATGAAGGTGATTTCAATATTTGAGATACTTTTGTGCATGAAATAAAGCTTCTTGGTATGGAATTTTCCACTTGTGGCATCATGTAGGCATGCAAAAAGTTTCCGATTTTGGATTTTCAGATCAGGGACACTCAACTTGTATATTTCTTTCACAAAATGTTAAGCTATTACAATATTTGTCTTTTAAATCAGAGGTAATTTATTCTGTATGATTGGAAGTATGACTTTTTCTTGTTGATGATAAAATTCTAGTGCTTCTATTTTTCCAAGGAATTCTTTTGCTTTCCTTTTGCATTTCTGAATGAGAATATTGGGAGTTAATATTAACATTTCTTTTTAGAATATTCTACCTGGGCCTTTCTCACAATAGATCTCTCATGAGTTTCATCTAAGACTTGCACACCTTGAAAGCAGTGAAGTGTTCAACACTTATTCAAGGGGCCCACCCTTGACTTGTGCAGTTTTCATTCTCTCTATAGATGACTTTGCATTCTATTACATAGTCTCTGGGTACACACAATTCTAAAAATTCTCAGATGCCACAATCTATCTTTGCATCTTGAACACCCATGTTTATTGGAGAGAGTTTATTATAAACAATTTAAATGTGGTTGTCAAAAATCCATGCCAGCTGCTTCAGCTTCCTCCCCCATATTCATGATAATTAACATCTGCAAACTGCAAGGAAACAAGGTCTGCCTCTTTCTCTGACTCCGTGTGTGTCTCTCTCTCCCTTCAAAGACTTCCAGATTCACTGCCTGAGTTTATTTCAGTTTGATGAAAAGTATAATTTAAAGAAAAGTCTTTCTTCTCCTTTCTGGAAGCGGGGAGGAGGTTTCAATGAGGATAAAGATTGCCTCTATATGAAGTTCATTCAAGATGCCATTTTAAGATAGGAAACAGAACCAGACATAAAAATACAAAAGTGAATTTAGATTATAAGCATTTCTTCTTAAGAATCATAAGTCTCATGCTATCCACGAGCTGGAAAAACCACCAAATGGTCCATTGCATTTGCATTTAATGTGAGGAAGAAAAATAATCAAAGCAATACAATACCTAGGGCAATAGCAAGACAATCGTGTGTTCATGAGAGGGGAAAACTCACTCCAACCCAATTATTTAAAAATATTCAGCTAGTCACTTCATGCCTTGCAGGAGATGTATGGTATATACAAAGTCCAAGAAGAAAGAAAATGTGTTATTTCAAGTACAAGCTTGGTCAAACTATTGAAGAAAATAAATTCCTCAAGGAGAAAAAGAGAATTAAGGATGCTTTCCCTTTTAGCACTTGAAGTACTGGCTCAGATTCCTCAATCCATATGCACCAAAGTCACAAGCTCTGCCCCTGTTACTGATAGGGGTCACAAGTTAAGATGTTTGCATTCATTATATGAACTGCATTCTTTAAAACTAACTAGAAAATGCTGATAAGGAAAGAGAGATTGGTATAAGAACCAGGAGAACGCTCCTTTTGGGAGTCTGGAAATTCTAACATAAACAGATATTCTTGGCAACAGTAAATAGATGTGTTTTGACAGTAAGAAATATAGGGTAAACCAAAAATAAAAATGCATTTGAGAGTTTCTTGAAAGAACTTGGGTTAAGGTTGCCAGATTTGAAAAATAAAAATATAGAAAACTTATTTTAGTATAAGCATCTTCTATGAAATATTTGGAACGTACTTATACTAAAAGAACATTAGTTGTTTATTGGAAATTCAAATTTAACTGGTCAGTTGGTCTTTTCTCTGGCAAACATAATTTTGATATTAAAAAAGTACTCTAAAAGCAAAGCTATCCGTAACTCTGCAAGTGCTAAAATGACTTCAAAAGTACTATCATAACCTGGCACAGTAGTTCACACCTGTAATCCTAGCAACTCAGGAGGTTGAGGCGGGAGGATCTCAATTTCATGGATGCATCAACAAACTTAGTGGGGACTGTATCTCAAAATAAAAAAAATAACAAGGATTGAAGATGTGGCCTTTAAGTTTAATTCACAGTGCCTCAAGAATAATAATCATAATAATGTGATATAAAGTAATTTTAAAGTTTGTGGTCAGTCTTTAGAATATAGGAGTGGGGCTGAGGATATAACTCAGTTGGTAGAGTACTTGCCTCTCATGTACAAGGACGTGGGTTCAATCCCTAGCACCACAAAAAAAAAAAAAAAAGTTTGTTAGAATATAGGTGTGTTTATTAGCTTTCTATTATTGTAACAAATACCTGAAATAATAAATTTAAAAAGAGGAAAATCATATCTTTCTCACATTTTTAGAGGGTCTAGTCTATGCACAATTGGTGCTATTGCTTTGGCATGGAGCAGTCAGTATCTCATGGTGGAAGTCTGTGGCTGAGGACTTCTGTTCACTTCATTGCAACCAGGAAAGGAAAAACAGAGGAAGAGGAGGTGATGCCATCGGAGACCCAGTTTCCTCCCACGAGGCCCTCCTGCTAGCTAAGGGTCCCAGGGTCTGTCTCCCCACAGCACTACAGGCTGGCCACCAGGCCTTTGACATATGGACCTTTGGGGCAGTTTGGAGAGGCAAGAGATGAAGCTTTAAATGGTCCAGTGAGCAGCAAGGAAAAAGAAGATGTGCTTGTCACAAAGGTAGAGAGCCGGCAGGGGTGCGGGAAAGGAAGAAAGATGGACAGACAGACAAGGTATTGAAACATAGTTAGATAAAGGGACTTAAAAGAACTGCTTTTCTTCTTTGCTATAATTTTTAAATGCATTTAGTGGAAGAAATAAAATAGCAACCATCACAATACTGGTCTTTGTTTTAAGGTCTATAAAATCCCCCAAATCCTGCTGTTTTATTATCATCTGAACTCCTAATATTTTTTTTGTCTAGCTCACATTAAAATAAGGAAACTGTCCCACTTTTATTTAAGTATACTTTGTATTTAGGGAAATTTTAAAATCACAGAAAAATTAAAGGGGGAACCACAGAGATTGCCCATATATCACCAGTTCCCCCAGAAACACAGCCTCTCCCATTATCAATATTCCCCATCAGAGTTTTACCCTTTTGTGACTTTTTCTCCTTCCAGGGACCCCTGTTTATATGATTATAGCTCTTTTTCTGTTCTGACCCACGCACTGACATGCTGACATGAAGAATAATACTCTTCTGTGTTTTTAAGAAGATCTGTCAAAAATACATAGGCTGGCACTCTCAATTTACTATCGATTATGCTGCATGTGTTGACTTGAACCACTTCTGCCCTTCATGGCTACCATCTTAGTTCAATTTACTCTCTCCTGCACATCAATAACCGAGTCTTCTCCTTTAACTTTTGTCCCATTGAGAGTTACTCTACACAAAGCACTTGTAGGATATTTTTAAAAATACAATCAGACCCATGCTGTTGTTCAAAACCCTCTAGTGGCGTCCCACTACCCATAGCAATAAAATCCCAATGACCCAGCCCTAGTGATCGAGACCTGAGCACCTCTAGCTTGATTTCCACCACTCCTTCGCCACAATGTTTCTTGATTCTCCAATATGCCCCAGCTCATTCCCTTTTGCATAACATCTCTCTTGCTGTTTCTATTTTGTGTAGGTTTGTTTTTTGTTTTTGTTTTTGTTTTTTTGCTAGAGACCTTTCCATGATTCATTTTCTCACTTCAGGTCCAAGTTCTAATCACGTAATATGCAAAACTGACTATTTATTTTTTGCATGATTCTACACATTAAAACATGAGGGTCATTAAAATCTAAGCTTGTCTCTCCAGATCTCTGCTTTCACTCTGTTAGCTAGCACCTAGTAGGTGCTTGCTACATATTTGTGGAATGAATGAATGGAATTTATATCCTTTGACACAAAAATCTGGAGTAAGGGTCCTAAGTAACTGGATCAAAAGTCAACTGTAGTAAAATAATCTTTGTTATACTTAAAATTATATTTTCCCTGTGACCTCAATCTGTGCCTTCTTATACATTCTGTTCCAAAAAATCTTCAGCGTCTCTTGAGGAGTTTGACCTGGAGGTTAAGAAGTATCCTTTGCAGAAGCCTTTGCTCCAGGGGTTAAAGGAATATTCATGCAAATTGAGCCTTGTTACTTGTCCAGCTAGCTTTTTCTATTTTAGCAAACTAAATAAGAAATTATAGGAGACATGTTCAAAGATTCTTTCTATAAAAGTATAAAGATAAAAAGGAAAACCTTTTCACCTATAAGCCACAATGGTTGTTCTCCCAATTAATTCAACAGAAATTTAATAAGGAAGCATAAATATTTTTCCCCAGCTGAGGCCAAAAGACAGTTCTAAAGATAGAATGCTCTTAAATCATTGTCTAAGAGTTTTTTGGACTGAATGATTCAAAGAGATCACGGCATTTTTGAGTAGCTTGGACTGAAAGGTTAACACAACCATTAGACATAAACTGGTTGGAAAACTCAAGGATAAAGAGGTTTTCCCAAGTTTCTCATAAGAGACACAAAAAGATCATCAAATACACTGAACCAAAAAAAAAGTTGTTCATCTATTAATTTTGGATAAATAAAAGAAAGACTAAGCAATTTAATTTACTTTCCCCCTTTGAAACAACTGAAAAGTTGTAATTGTAGTTTACCAAAAACACTGAGTCTGGAAGCTCAAAAAAGATTTTTACAACAACATCCTAAAGTCTCTTTTAATTGTCCATCATTTTACCTAATAGATATCTCCTTCAAATTGTCTCCTCATTTGTTACTCTGACACTGTACAAAACTGAGTCTTTTTCAAATTTTCCCTACTTTTTTTCAGCTTTTCCATTTCCTTCCTCCTCTTTCACTTTTGATTTCTTCTCTCCCTCCCACTTGTCCATATGTTGGAGTTGCTCCATGGCTGTGTATTTACCCATGGCCCTTTAAGTTCACTCCCCGAGAAAGTTCATAAATTTTCATAGCTTCTAACATTTCCTCTACGCTGATTACTTAAATAGCTTTTCCAGTCCTCACAGCTCAATGAAGCTCTGGTTCCAAGACTCAGATGTCCTGCTGCCAAACTTCTGATTCCAAAGAGAAATGTTTTCCAAGAATCCACAATGACTGTGACTCCACTTTGCCTCCTAAGTTATGCCAGGCAATTGCACTTTGAATTTAGAGCCTGCTTCTCCGTTTCTCCCATCACAACCTTTTCCCATGGAAGTCAGTGTGCCAAATCATTACTTCCAAAGCTGAAGTCCCAGCCACGCCCACAGCATCATAGGGCCTTCTCTTCTTTCTCTTCTCAGAACATCTTCTTCACTGAATAGCCAAATCCAGTATGCTTTTAAAACAAAGTTGAAGGGATGATTGGGTGGTTAAGTCAGGGGGAAAAAAGTGAGAAAACAAAACACTGGGCATGGTGGACAAGTGGATTTATGTCTTAATTGGGTGACCCCAGAAAAAGTTCTCCATGCTTTTTTTTAGTTTTAAAAATATAAAGTATCAGGGCTGGGATTGTGGCTCAGCAGTAGAGCACTCACCTAATACCGGCGGGGCCTGGGTTCGATTCTCAGCCCCACGTAGAAATAAAAATATTGTATTGTGTCCATCTACACCTAAAAAATAAATATTTAAAAAAATATATAAAGTATCTAGGGAGTTAACTCTGTGGTCATATTGGTTTTTTTTTTTTTTTTTTTTACTTTTATTTTTTGGTACTAAGGATTGAATCCAGGGCTGTGTTACCACTAAGTTCCATCCTCAGTCATTTTATTTTTTGAGAAAGGGTCTCATTATGTTACTGAGACTGGCCTTGAACTTGGGATCCTCCTGCCTCAGCCTCCCATGTTGCTGGGATTACAAGCATGTGCTGCCATGTCAGTCTATGTTCAGTTTTATTAGATCTTTTTCATGTGAATAAAACATTTACTTAAAATAGTTTGTCCTTTTTTCCATAAAACTACATGTATAGTTTTATTATTTTCCAGCATTAGCAAGTCCACTTTTCTCAGTCAGTTTTGCTAGGGAAGATGGACATAAAATACCATGACATTTCCACTAATGGAAACTTACCTACAACAAACCAAATTAAGCCAAAAGAGAACCTTTATGCATTGCCCAAAAGAGGAAAGTTTTGACATCAGTTAAATTACAAAATTTACAGGCACAAAAATATCTGTAAATAAGGAGTTTGGAAACACCAAAGCAAAATAGAGCAAAGATTGAAAAGGAATGGAAGTTAGTGCTCCAAAGTTATCTTTCCCTGGAAGAAGACAGTGTGTATGACCAACTCCATATAAGATAAATTTCAGAAATAAGAAAAACTTAAAATATACTAGAAGTAGAATATTAATCATTTTCTTTTATGAAAGAATTAAATTAACAGGTGCTATCTTGACAGTTTCATCATTTAAACCAAGACAAACTTTGAGCCCTGGTGTTGTTGGCCTGTGTCCCTAGCCATTGCTCCAATTATCTCAGGAGGCCATCTGGAGACAGTGATCAGTAATGTGACCACCTTCTCCAGCTGCAGGCTTAAGTAGTCAGATCTGGCCCATCAATATACCATACTGAATTTTCACCTGTTGTTGTTTTAAATATTTCCTAGAGCTGGAAAAATACCCAACTTTATAAAACTGAGCTTTGAGAAACAGAGGCTTCTTCTCAGTGAGGAAGGAGGGACTGTCAGACTTCTTATGATAGGTTTTCATCGTGGTATGAAAGGGGCACTGAAAAACCAGGACAGGACACTGCTCTTATGGTCCATTTACATGAAACCACCTATATGGAACCTGCCCCCATTGTATCGTATGGATCTTGTTACTCAGTTGAGCTTGAATTCACAGTAAGGGGTCAGGGAGTCAGGGAAGAATAGAGTTACTTTGAATTAGGCAGAGGGAAGTGAAAACAGGGAGGGGGTACAGAGTAGGAAGGACAGTAGAATGAGTCAGACATTATTACCCTATGTGCACATATAACTACACAACTGGTGTGATTATGCATCATGTACAACCGCAAGAATGAGAAGTTATTCTCCATTTATTTATGATGTGACAAAGTGCATTCTACTGTCATGTATGACTAATTAGAACCATTTTTTTAAAAAAGGAAAAAAAGGAAGTCATTTTCTAGACAAAATACTTTCCCAACAAACATCTAATAAAGATAATGATAAAGAAAAGAAAAAAATCTGTGAAAGTCAGGAAAGTACGTCTGTAGTATGTGTTTTTAACATGTTAACAGTGAGAAATGCAGTATATTTATTTTTAAAAGATAATGTGTATTATCTTTCCTGCATATCCAGTAAATATCCAGATAAATAAATGCAAGAACTACCAACAAATAAAAAACTCAGACTTTTCAGTGTCAATAAACAGTGAAAAAAAATGAGATTTCATAATAATTTAAGAATCTTAAATTATCGTTCCAAAGGCACTTGTTCCAAAGTTGAGCTATTGTTTCTCATAGATTTATTGAATGATCTCAAATCACCAACTTATAACCATGGAAGTTTTAGTTTTTAGTAATTGTCCAAATCAAGGCAACACTGAAGCTCATGTTTTGATGGTTCAAAGTCACATTTGTTAATAATTTTTTGGTCCTAGTCCATTATTTTCAACCACTTTCAGTGATTCTTTCGCATTTTAGTGTATCTGACCCATCCCTGTGCATTTAAAACTTTGTTTTACATTTTAAAATCTCTTTTCTTTCCCTTATTTACGTATGAGCTGAAACATTAATGACTACAAGAAGGGGTGGGTTCAACGTGGCCCTCAGACTTCTTCCTACTCCCTTTTCATGGTGCCAGTATTTCAGATCCTGGGTAGGAATAAGGAGGAAAACACAGATACTTTCCAGATCTGAGGGCTGCCCGCTTCCCCTCCCTCCCCACCACTCTCCTATCCACCATTCTGGCATTTTGTCCCCAGGCTCAGCATGGAGACATGGTGGCTCTCTTCATCCCGCTTAAGCACTGGCAGATGCTTGAGAATTCACCTCTGCTCTTCCTGCAGAACTCCTGAAGTTGAGTGGTCACAAGCAGCCACCCTCTTGGCAACACTCTCAGCAATGCTAACTATTGATTCTTACTGCATCTAACTTGGGGTTAATTGTAGGGCCGGTGGGCACCTACACTGTTCACCTCTCAAACTGCTGGGAAGATGGTTGCTGCCCACGAGGAGTGTGGCTTCTGTTCTAGGCCGGTCCCAGCAATCTCTCCCACAGTTTGTTTCTCCAGGGTTCCTTTAGTAAAAGATAACTCATCAAGAAGACTTCCAATCAGTAAAAGCAGTCTCATCTCCTTAGGACCCCTTCCCTCCCAATAACTTAAACAGGGAAACAAAGCAGCTCTGAGTTTCCAGTGAAAGACCCCAGCCCAGAAACCCCAGGCCCCATTGTGAAACCATCAGGGCGTGTTGCTAACCCACGTAAAGAGAGGTCTATCTGTTAATCAGTTAAGGGTAGTCTATTGTGAGAGGACAGGATGGTTGAGGAAGAACAGAAAAGCAGATCCCAAGGCATGCCTGAACAAACAGGAACTGATAATGATAAGCAGGAACAGAAAAACCAGAGTGTTAATATGTAACTGTCATGAGGTTTATCCAGGAACATAAAGTGAAAAACAACTTTGCCCTTTAGGTAATCTATATGTTGGGTTCAAAATAACCAATAAGAAACCTGTCACTTCCCGCGCGCGCGAAACCTGCCCCATTATCCTATAAAAGACCTGTACCCCAAAGCCCGGTGTGCCAGTTTACCAAAGCTCCGGCTGAGGTTTTGCTGAGCACCCGCAGGCGTCTGTGTCTGAATAAACCTCTTGCGTCTTTCTTGGACAGGGAATCGGTGGGTCTTTCACCAGAAGAATGGACTTACATCTTGGTATTAAACAGCATAGCAGGAATCTGGGAATTTTCTCCATTCACCCATGAAGACAGAGTTTCTGAGACTGACAAAAATGTCATTTTTTCCTCTTTATCTATTTTAACCTATAAAATTTCCATGACTTGATATAAGACAATTTGTAGCCCTTGGCATCTTAGCATTTTTATGGCCAAGAAAAGCAGAGCTATGCACTTCTGGCAAGACAATAGGATTTGAAGCTCAGCAGGCATGTGATTTTATAATAATGTCAAAGGACCAAACAACTATAACTTATAACCCTTCATATTTATAGTGATGATTCCAGGCAGTTGTATTACTTGTTTTCAGTCTCTCTTTTAAAAGTTCAGTCTTGAGGTTTGATTCCTGAGGGAGAAAAAAGTACTTCCTGCATCTTGAAGCAGGATAGCATTAAATTTCTTACTTCCTTCTCATTGTTTGGTTTAGCTGGTCCACACTCAGGGCTGACTGCGAACTGCCTTGGGAGTTGTAGGGAGGTTAACTATTGGGTTTCATCTCTAGCTTTGTGGAAAGCATCTGCAAATAATCAAGATACAGAAAGAAGCTCAGAGAGGGGGCAGACTTCAGGATTTGATTTAACTAAACCTTCCTGTGAGCCACATTTCTTTGTTTACATACATTCCTGCTCTGAAGGCCAACTTCCTGTCATAAAGCTGCATACCAAATTTGAGTATTTAGCAAACAGTGTGGCTCAAACCATTACACCTCTAGAAGCAGACTTCAAGTAGCCATCACTTTTAAAGTGATGCAGCGCTTCCACCGAAGTTTCCCAGCAGAGATCCTTTTCAGATAATCACACACATTGTCTCTCACAAATACACATGCGTGCAAATTAGTACTATTTTTTGCACAAAAGTATCTGAGGGTATCGACCCTGTTCGGCAACATGGAAGTGATAGTACAAAGACTGGAAAGGAATGGAAGTTATTTTTCAAAAAAGTGATTTTTTCCTGGGAGAAAACACAGGGTGTGAACAATCCCATACAATATGAATTTCAGCAAGGCGAGTTTTTCAGGCAATGCAGACAGATGTCATGGTCCCTTCGGATCCTTCATTGTGTTGTCCTTCTATCAGCTCTTTTCTACTTTCTGGGTCTCTCTCTCTCTCTCTCTCTCTCTCTCTCTCTCTCTCTCTCTCTCCCAAAAATGTTCCTAGTTTACTCTATCCTTGTGGTTTTTCATTCTTTCTCTTCAAAAATGCTTTCCCAGGTGAAATATATTTCTAACATAGACTGTAAATAAGTCATTACAATCTTCCTTTTCTATTCTGCTTTTCTTCAAAATATAAATCATAAAGTTCAGGTTCATGTCTACAGCTATATCTAATCATACTTAATTAAATCAGCCTCAACAATTGCCCAGAAATAATTCCTTCCAAGGTCACCAATGACCTCTTTGTGAATAAATCAAAATGCAGTGGGAAATTTTCACCATGGATCTGTCATATTTTCTGTAGAGTTTGATTCTTTGGCAGCACCCTTCTTGAGATCCCATCCTCCGTGGGTTTCTATAACATTATTGCTTCTGTGCCAATCATCATTATGGGTTCCTCTTTGTCCACCGGGCTATAATCTTGGGTTTTCTAGGGTACCATTATTGGATGCTTTTTCTGTCTAGTCTATATATGCTCTTCTTTTCTTTTCCATAGCCTCAGATGAACAACAGATGCTATCTGTCCCCATACCTACATATCATCTAGCCTAGGTCCTCATCCACGTTTCACATCATTTCAGTGACCTACTCCTATTAATTCTATCTTCAGATTCACTGCAAAGTATGATTTATCTCCATCCCTAACCAGAAGTAGTATCATCCAGAGGACTTCAGACTCAGACTGTGTGTGTGTGTGTGTGTGTGTGTGTGTATATATATATATATATATTTCTTGTTCTGCCCTCTTCTAGTTGTGTAAGCATGGGCAAGTTATTTAACTGCTCTATATTTTAGCTTCCACCTCATCAAAATAAAGAGAAAGAGTAATAGGATGTGTGAATGCCATTACTAGAGTTCAATTTGCCATTTTTTAGCCTTAATTATAGTCACCTAACAGATTTGTACTTCTATTTTGCTTCTCTTGTAATTGATCTACAGAACAGACTGATCTTCCTGAAGTACCATATTTTTTTCTCTGCATAAAATTCTTTCAGAGTTCCCTTTAATTTTCACACTATAATTCTGCTGAACTACACTCTTCACGATATGATGCCTGCCAACCTCTCAAACCTAATCTGTTGACACAGAGGAGAATGGGACATCAAATCTTCTCTCAACTTTCAACCAATAATTTTGGTCCCCTATATCCAACATCTCAGGAACAGAATTATTTTCCCTTTGGTAAAAAAATTCTATGTGACTATTTCTTTAAACTAAATTCTAAACAAATAAGCAAGTTGAAAATAAGATTTAATAATTTTTGTGGGGGCAGCCAAGTCATGTATTGAAGCAGAAAACCTAAAATATGAATATCATCACACAACATCTCTATGTGGCCCCCCTGCCATTTATATTCCTCTTTTGTCTGACCTCTTTATGTTTTGTTCCTGGTGTTTCATTTTACTCTGTTATGCTTCACTGTACCACAAGCAATAACCATGGAAGTGAAATAAATTGATTGTGTTCAGCAGAGATAGAATAGATGGTGGAGGTAATTAAGTATAGAGGTAAATCTTCCTACAGAACCGAAATTGACACTTTTTTTCTGTAGTCCTGAAACTTTGAAATGACATTTCACTTAAAAAATGATATTTGCTTAAGGGGGAAAATAGAGCCTAGTAGACAATACTCTTACATAGGTTCTAGAAATTGGGCACTGAGGTTAGTCAGTGCCTTGAGGAGAAAAAAATACCCAATTAATTAAAGGAATGTTTTGTAATGTTGCAATATACATGTGTGCCACACTACATTTTCTTAATATCCTAGGAAATGTGGCCAAAATTTAAGTTCAAAATACTGTTGTGTATTCCTATCCTTTTATTTATGAAAAACAGAAGCAGAGAAAAACAGTGACTTCCTGTAGAAAAAACAATTCATATATACTTGAGAAAAGTAAAATACAACTCTACCAATTTCAATAGTACTTTAAAAAATAATACTGATTTTCTTCTTTGTCATAGACTTGACATGAAATACTTGGGGGCAATTTTATCGAATGAAGTAATATAAACTTATAATTCTACAATTCCCCATCTAGCTTTTTCTTATTACAATTATATAGTTTAGTATCAGTATTTTGAAGTATTGAAGCAAAACATTGCATAAATTTACCTCCTCATTAGGGTTACTTACACAAGTTTATTTTTTAAATGATGCTTGAAGCACATTCTCAGTAAATCATCCTTTCTAAGATAATGGTTAGAGTTAAATATTTATTTTCCTTGGACTGGCATGGATTGATTATTAAGAAATTTCTGTATTATAGTATTTTGTGTTATTTTTTGGAAATAATTATTTCAAGTTTCTGAAATAATAAAGACTATTGAATATATATTTTACATGTAAATATCACAGATACATGCAATAAATATTTTCACACTGTTAACCAAAATTAAAACTGAATGAAAGTCTCTTTGTTTACAGGTGTTCTTGAAGCAGCAGGACTCTGTCTCCTAAGTTTGAGAACAGCAACTGGGAAGTGAAGGCAGGTAAGGGGAGTACAATTTTCAAGCAGTTTGCTTTGAGTTGTGCCGCCTCATCAGCCCCTTGGAATGGAGACAGACGGGGACTGTCAGCAGAACTGCTCCAAAGTTTGCTTTGTGGAATGCAGATAAGTGGTCCCTCAGGTAAGTACAACTCAGACAATAAAGCTTTACAGACTGCAGGCAACACCGAAATGGTGCTAGAGAGTGAACAGGAAGTTAAGGCAGTTCTCTGAGGTACAATGAAGTTTAGATTATTAAGTAAACATGTGTTTCATTCTGTATCCATAGAAACTGCCGAACAGATGCCGACACCATGTTAATATTTGATCATCTTTAATATTTCAGAAGTCTTAATTTGAAACAATCAAGATGCACATGGAACATTATCTTCTTGAGGGTTCATTGTTTTCTGTATTATGTGCTTGGCCAGATGTAAAGAAGTATTTCTGTCTGAGGAGAATGGCTACATAGTCAAATACTCTATCTCACTCCAACACATACTATACATTTCCTTGCCCTTGCTACATTTTTCATTATATCACGTTAGGACGCGAGTTATAGGTTTGGTTTGGTTTTAAAGATCTTTCTTATGATTTAAACTGTAAGTTCTTTGAAGTCAGGATCCATGCCTATTTTGGTTTATTATTAGATATAATGAGGAACCACTATGCCCTCTGGAACTGGAGGGACTCAATAACTGCCAGACAAATGAATTAATACTCTTTCAATATTGCTTTCAAAAGGGGAGAAGAGACCACTGATTAAATCCTTCAGGATGCAAGACAGCCATGACATTCCCCCACAGCATGCATAACAATATTAAACCAAAGATTCCTTGATAAAAATTATCATATTCTTGGGCTGGGGAATCCAGCTCCAGAAGTATTTGCATGTGTGAGGCTCTGAGATTGATCTTCAACATGGCAAGTAAATAAATAAATTAATTAATTAATTAATTAATTAATCTCATATTCTTATTATGCGGGGGAAAAACAGAAAATGAAGCTATTTATATCACACAAAATGGTATCAGCACTTAAAACTATACAAAATATCTACATTAGGATTTCAAACATTAGAAATATTTTTCCAGAATCTATCCTGATATTATGTAGTAAATAAGAAAAAAGGAGAAGTATCGTAGAAATATAATGTGGTCATGTCCTCTGTACATGATAAATAATAAAACTGCTGACACATCATTATTCTAGGTTTCCATACTTTCACTTATCTAGTTCCTGTTGTGACAAATAGTAGGTTTTATAAAACGACTGGCTAGGGAAAGGAACAAAATCCGTATCCATGGAGTATATGAAAACTAACAGGGCTCTGCAGGCATTGAACTCTGGCCTCCGTTGTGTTAGCTCCAGGCTTACCCCAGCCCAGGGGAGCAGAGAAGCAAGGATTTGGGGTCTGTTTCTTTTCCCACACAAATTATTCACAGCTCATCTCTGAGCTCTGCTTTTCATGGGACTGCAGCTTGGAAAGTCCACGACTTCTCAGTTGTATCACTAATGTAAACTCCAAATCACATCCAAGGCCTTAGTATAAGCACAAGTTCAAGACCATTTCCTAATATAGACAAGATGTGCTTTCTGTTTCAATCCTATTCTGCTTCATTCGGTTAGTTTTTCTTTGGACCACCCTAGAACCTCAGTTGAATGTGGACAATTCTCAAATATTTACATAAAAATGTAAATAAAAATTATTTCTCTATTCTTTTATAAACCTATTGCTACTGGTTATTTCTGCCCCTTTCGCTATCGCTTTTAATTTTTCTTACTTGATTGCAACCAAAATTGTTGATTTCAGAGTTGGTCTTTTTTTCTCACATAGGTATCACTTAAAGTTGGCAAGTGTTCCCATGGAAATCAGTTCATTTGATTTATTCACATGCTTCTTTAACATTCAGTGCCTCACACATTCAGTACCTTTAACATTCAACACCTGCACGTAGTGGTTGCTAAAGAATCACCATGCAACTGTGCATCCAATAAATAACTCTGACAGTTAGATTTACTTACTTTCTGAAAAATTCTATATATGTATTTACATGTACATGTAAATATAAATATGTGTGTATATATATATATGTATACAAGTGTATCAATGGTATGATATATGTATGTAAATATATGATGTTGAACATTTTAAATGTATAAATATTCATGTATATTTTCTTAAATATGGGGAGGAGAAATACTGTGGGAAACAAATATACATTATTCAAAGTCACCCTAGTATGTGTGTTATGAAAGGCATGTATTTGATACAGTTTGTTTATACATAGTATTTTTGAGAACAAGGATACTAATCCTTCATTTCAAGATAGTCTATTGAAGCTAGAAGTGATATCTAAATAGAATGTTCTGAATTGAAAGCATCAAATAGTATGTTAAGAATAATGATATCATAAGACTAGAACTCCCAGTGTTTCAGGAAATGATCAATAAATAACATGAAACTTCCAACTTCAGTGCAAAGAAAACTACAGGGTTGTTCAAAGTCACTCATTCTCCACTTTTGATATAAAAACATCTATTTGAACCTTGCGCTTTTGTGCCATAGGATTATAATTATCATAATATTTTGTTAACCAAAAAAAATTAGAGAAAAAGAATGTGAAGACAGAAAGGATGAGCATAAAATTTTTTTCAGGAATTTTCTTTTATTTTTAATCTATGTTGAGATTCTTGCAACTTCACTGCTTTAAAAACAAAAATAACAAATATACCAAAAGGATAAAAAAGAAAAAAGAAAACTTGAGCTTTTAGTAAAAATGCAATAATCTAGTCTTCTTTAAATTATTTACTCTTTTATACAAAAAAAAACTGTTCTCAGAAAGAAAACACTCTTTTATTTTATATCATAAATTCATATACTAACTTTGAATTTGTGTTAAAAAGTATAATAATTCTTGGGTCTAAATATCAGAAGGCTTGATGGAGTCTAACTTTGAAAGAGTAATTCAATAATTAAATATCTATTTCAAATCATCTTCTTCATGGTTCATGGCTATCTGTTTATTCTAATTTAATTTATCATATCATTTGAATGGGACATATTAGATTTTAACTGGTATTCATTGCTTTTATTCATCAAACTAAATAAAATTGGTTAAAGACAATTCTAGCCCAGTTGTTCCTCTTCCTAATGGTGTCACATTTCATGTATAGATTTGTTGTTTTAATTTACTTCATTCCAAAAGTAATTATCATCTTGCTTAGTTTTCTTTAACAGTCCTCTAACCTTTAGAAACTTGAGGAAAACCCTTTGTATTTTATAAAATTCAGGGAACTCCACCCTAAAGCTTGGGTGAGGCACTGCTCTCCTCCTTTGCTGGTCTGAGAGGGCTTCTCTCCAGTTCAGGTAGAGGACAGTCACATTGTGGGGGCGGGTATCTTATCATTTTGTTGTATAAGGAAGAATTGATTTGAATGAGGGCAGAATTAGATGAGCATTACTAGCCAAAAGTATCTTTCTTTTCTTGTATTGGGGATTGAACCAGGGATACACTACCACTGAGTTACATCCCTAGTATTTATTATTGTTACTGTTGTTATTATTATTTTAGATTTTGAGGCAGGGTCTTTCTAAATTGCTGCAGCCCATTTTAAATTTTTGAGGCTGGCCTGGAACTTGCAATCCTCCTGCCGCAGTCTCCTGAGTCACTGGGATTACAGGTGTGTGCCACCATGCCTGGCAAAAGTATATTAATGTTATCGGAAGTCACAGCTTCAATATATCCTTTCTTCAACATTTAACTGACCATATCGTTTCTCAATTTGCATCATAACATTTGTTTTGTTTTGTTTTGTTTTATTCATGTAATGGCTGCTAAATCAGTAAGTTTCAAATGTTGGATGGCTCCCCTATTTACTAGCTAGGTGGTCTTCCTTTCTCTTTTTAATCTCTTTAAACCTCAATTTCCTGGAACATAAATGGGGATAATTAATACCCACCTCATAGTGTTTTTTAAAGTAATGACTGAAATGATATATGCAAAGTCAGTAAGAGAGTAGCTGGGATGTCATAAGTGCTAGATACGTTATAATAGCTACAACTAGCTAGTACAATTTGTTCCTTATAATCGCCTCACTCTGTGACAACCAGATCAAACCACGCTGTGCCCCTGCATCATACCATCCACTGAGTCCCCCACCCTTTCATCATCTACTAAATCCTAACCTCCCAGAATCTCTGTAGGAAGTTGCCCCACCCGGTCTCACTGCCTCAGTTTTGTGCTAATTTTTATACTTCTGTATCTCTCTGGCCCCACTGGTTGTTAATCGGTTCCTATAAAGCACTGAGCTTGTTTTTACCTTTTGGTATTTATACTTGCTCTTATTTCCTAGAATTCTCATCTATAAAATTGGCATTTGACTGAATCCTCCTTACTTGGGTATCAGTTCTGAACATCCAAAATACCCCACTGTTTTGATCTTTCCATGGGATTACAATTAGTTCTTTGTTTACCTGTCTGTCCCTTATCTTCTCCATAAGAATGTATGCTTCTGTAGAGAGAAGACTTTTATCTATTATGTTCAATATTATATTTATAGTGCTTAGAATAATGTTTGGTGTGTGGTAAATGCTCAATTGATTTTCATTCAATAGAAGAATTAGTAGACTGTAGCCATGGTAAGTAATTCTGCTGTGGGTTTGGCCAGCACCAGAAATTGTGAATATTTTGGTATCTTGTGCCACAGGAAGGTGCCTGGGGTAGCTGAGAGAGTAAGATATTTAGTCAGCAATCTTAGCCCTTCACTATTATAATTATTCTTACCTTTCATGATTCCACACACTGTGCAGAAAAGAAGACATGTTGGTGCATGATATACAAGATGTACCAATATATATTCATGGGACACAGTGTCAGGAAATCAGAAAACCACCACTCCTTTGGAATGGCACCTTGTGTTTTCTCTGCCCTGCAAGCAGCCATCCATGATCCTTTTGGACACCTGGGATTACAGTTCCAAGAGTTCCGGTGTAAAGGACAGATTTAGATATCTAATATAACCCAAGTCACCTCAGAAGCCAGATCTTGGTTTCTAATACCATTCTCCAGTAGAAGGAACCAGGGCTGCTTGAAGAAATGGCCAAATTTAAAGCTAAGCTTGAGAATATATGAAATGAACTGTAATATTTCATGACGTCCAAAGTAAAGAAGTGGTCCAATAACAAACAAAGGCCCACAACCATGGGGACACATTGAAGGTACACAGGTGCCAACTGAAGGCATTCTCAGTGGCCAAAAGGACAATTTCAGGCACAAATTTTCAACACTGAATTCTAACACTAAGAATAAAATGAATAACTATGCTAATATAGATAAATAATTGAATGAATAAATAAATGGAAGAGACCGATCTACCAAAGAGTGTAGCTATCCCACTGTCAGAGAGGAGAAGCAGGAGTCTCACTCATGAATTATATTTTAGAGTGTGCCCTTGATAATATTGTGATAAAAATGGCACTTTTCCACTGTGGTCTTCCTCCTCAAAACCCATCACCCCAGTCCAATATTGAGAAAAGCATCAGACAAATCTCAACCGATGGACATTCTAAAAAATACTTGATTGCTACTCCTTAAAACTGTCAAGCTTACCCCAAACAGGAAAAGTCTAAGAAACTCTCTCCATCAAGAGAAGACAGGGAGGCTAAAATAAGGTGGTAAAATTTCTAGACTGGATCTTGGAACAGAAAAAGGAAACTAGGTGAAAATAAGTGAACTTAAATGAAACACCAACTTTACTTAATAATATATCACCATTGGCTTATTGTTAGAAGTGTACCTTATTAGTATAAGTTATTAACAATGAGGGAAACTGTTGAGTATGTGAGAACTCTCTGTTATATTAAAAAAAATTTCCTGAATCTAAACCTACTCTAAAATTAAAAGTTAATTAAAGAAAAGAAACAAAAGCACAGGACATCTATCCATGCTTGCTTTATAGATGTTATGTGTTTACTGAAAGTAAGAATTTAAGTACACTTCAGAAATATTTATTGACTATTCTTATAGCTGTGAATATATCAACTTAGGCTGATAATTTAGGATCAGAATAAACACATGATGTACCAATAAATGAATTAATGATGGATGAAGGCAATATTTTATTTTAGTTTACTTTACTAATTTCAAAAATCAATCTAGGTTTGTTTGTGATTTGGGAAGAAAAATATACAAATAAAAAAGAGGTGAGGCTTATTAGTTTCAAATAAGCAAAGGGCAATATCCTGAGGTACTCATTTTACTATACCTAAATTTAAAATAAAATATTAAACAGCACAGTTTTATGTAACTCCATCATAATAGCCAAACAATTTTTAGGAACATTATGTCATTCCTTCAATACAATTGTGTAGGTTAAGGGGGGAAAGCAAGCACATCTTCTTTTTATTAAGGCTAGTTCTTTAAAAATTCAGACTGTGACTAACATTTAGTCATTTCTAATTATAAATTGACCAACTTCCTTTGGGATACAAAACTATTTTTAGCCTAAGGCGGTTATTTATATAAAATTCCCAAGGAAACTATATACTCTTGTCTCTATTCTCAGAAACTTGATTTTTAAAAACCATAAAAAAAATGTTAAAGAGCAAGAATTAACCTAAGATAAATTTTACCATGTTTAAATTATAGAGACATTTGTCAAATTAGATAAAACATAAAAAATGATAACAGTATATGGACTAAGATAAAGTGAAACTAATATTACCCTACATCAGTGGTGATAGTGTTGATTGATTTCTTCCTGGAAAACAACCAAAAAGTATCTTTCATTTCACTTGGAGCAATAATCTCATATCATCAAAGATATCATATATAAAATATACCAAATATTGACAAAGGAAAAACTCAATGCTTGAGAATGAGAGCAATAGGGTCTACATTTTTTATAATAAGAAACAACTAACAATGTATAATGTACAAAAATAAGGAACTGAATAAGAAAAGGATACCATGTTATCAGAGTGATTTGTGTGGTCATTAAAACCTTGCAAAGAGCCAGGCTTGGGGGCACATGCCTGTGATCCCCGTGTCTTGGAAGGTGAGGCAGGAGGCCAGTTTGAGGTCAGCCTGGGCAATTTAACAAGGCTCTATGCAACTTAGCGAACCCCTGCCTCAAATTTAAAAAGTAAAAAAGGACCAGGGATGTGGCTTAGTGGCAAAGCAACCCTGGGTTCAATCCCTGGTGCAAAAAACAAACAAAAAATTTGCAAAAAAAAAAAATATGAAACAAAGATAATATAACACCTCAATAAGAAGCCAACATAAAAACATAGATCACTCAAAAAGATTGACCTGGTACTGATTACTCTAAAACTATTTCCCAAAATTCAATTGATCTGTATATTATATAAGGCATATTATTAGTTTACTTATAGATGTGACTATTTTAATTTGGCAAGAGTAAGGAAAGTCATGTTATCCCAAGCTGACCATTCTTAAAAATATACATCTATATCCATATCTATATCTCTATCTATGTGTTTTTTTTTTTTTTTCAGTGCTGGGAATTAAACCCAATGATGGCAGGCAAGCACTCTACCACTGAACAAAACCCCCAGTTCCCATGTTAATCATTATCTAATGATCAAAGAGTAATGTGATAGCAAGGACATTAGTCCCCATGATCTTCATTTCCTGTCATCGAAAAGTTGTCCCTTATTATTTGCTACCAATTGGTTCCAGAACCTGCTGCAGACATCCAAGAACCTCACATAATATGGTGAAAAATTTGCATATTATTTCCCCACATCCTCCTATACACCCTAAAGCATCTCTAGATGATTTATAATATCTAATACATTGTAAATTCTATGCTGTTATGGTTGTTATATTGTATCATTTTGAGAATAGAGACAAGAAAAATGTCCATACATGTTCAGTACAAATGTTTTTAGAAAAATAATTTTGGTCTGTAGTCACTTAGATCTGGGAATGCAGAATCTATGGATATGGAAGACCAACTGTACTTATGAGTCTGCTATCCTCCTTGGCAAAGGGTATTTTGCATATAGAATTACAATTGCTATCAGCTGATTTTAAATTAGAGAGATTATCCTGAGCTGTCAGTTGGGCCCAATGTAATCACATGTACCTTTCTAAGTGAAATTGGATTACATAAATTGTTTAATTTACTAATCTATTACAATAATCAATTGAGGAGATGATATTGTATGCTAGATATTGTCCATTTTTTCCTCCAATCCAAAATCCAAACATATTTTTAATAATTCCTTATCCCTGAAGGTAAAAAAAAAAAAGAAAAAGAAGAGGAGGAGGAGGGGGAGGAAAAGGAGGAGAAGGAGGAGGAGGAGGAGGAGGACGAGGAGGAGGAGGATGAGGAGGAAGAGGAGGAGGAGGAGGAAGAGGAGGAGGAGAGGAGGAGGAGGAGGAGGAGAGGAGTAGAAGAGTCAAAGATGAGGCAAGAGAGAAGTATGAGAATGAATCAGCCATCATTGCTGTCTTTGAAAGCTAGGAGCCTCAGAATGCAAGCAGCTCTTGAAGCTGAGAACAAGCTGCACTGCCAGGTAGTCCCAACAACTGCATGTAATTGAATTTCACAATGACCTACGTGTACAAGCCAGGAAACAAATCTTAGCCTCCAGAAGGAACCCCACCCCTGCTGACTCCTAAGCAAACAGATTATTTCAGCCCATCTGACCTCTACAGCTGAGATACCTAACTAAGCCCACAGAAACCATAACCTACAGACACTGAGAACAATAACTTTGTGTTGTGTTAAGCCTTTAGCTTTGTGGCAACTAATATACCTACTACCTTCATCAGCGAGTGGGACTGTCTCAAGATAACTCTCTTCAAAGGTGAGAAAGATAAAAGAGCTATTTTTTAATGAGTTGGAAAAATACAAAGCACACATTCCCTTCTAGAAAGTTAAATTGAATTGGATTAAGCCTGACAAAATTACCTTGATTCTGTTTAGAGTCACCTTCTCTTAGTTGGGTTTTTGCTTTTATAAACTTCCACTGGAAAAACTGTCATGTGAAAATTATTTCTGTATTCACTTTTAAAACTTCAAAAACTACTCTGTGCCTCTATATTATTTCCTTTTGATCAATTACTTGTATAACTACATCATAGAGAAAAATGTTTTCTTCTGTGAAGCTAGTTAAAAAGTAGTATTTCTTCTATGTATTAAGAAGGTAGATAACTAATTACTGCTAGTGATTGTCTTCACATTCTCTTCCTCCTCTTTCTTCTTCTCCTTCCCCTTCTTTCTCTTCTGAATGCCAGGAATATAAGAGTTAATTTAACACTCAAATATAAATGTACAGTGTTGTGGTCAAAAAAGATGGCCAAGCACACACATCATCAAGATTTTCTTTTTTCATTATTATTGATTTTTCTACTATTATTCAAACCTCTCATGTTCTGACTTTTAATTATTTTAATAGTTTTTTTTTAATTTTAGCTCTCTCTCTCTCTCTCTCTCTCTCTCTCTCTCTCTGTGTGTGTGTGTGTGTGTGTGTGTGTGTGTGTGTGTGTGCATTTCTCTGTGGTTTAACCTGGAAATATATAAGAAATACTGCTTATTTCTGACAATTTATGCAAGCATATTTTATTTCTGGGATTTCTAAGAATTTAATTATGCATGCTTTTTATATCAACATTTGAGAAAAGCATCAAAGCTTTGGAGGTTTTGTTTCCTGCTCTGCTTTACCCATCTTTTTTTTCATCTTTAAACTTGTGAGTGAAATATGTCTAAAGTACATTTCTTGGCAGTTTCCCTTTAATGTGGCTACTGTGCTTTAAAGATATATGAATTGTATTGGGGGAAAATAATATCACAATGTGTTAAACAGCCCTTAGAAAAAACTTTATCTTCTAGTATTGTTCAGACAACATTTGTCATTATTCTCTGTGTTGGGTCCAATCCTGCATCACCTCCAAGTCCCTAATACCTGTGAATGACCTTATTAAAAATGAGGTTTTTGGCCAGGTGCAGTGGTGCACACCTGTAATCCCAGCAGCTGGGGAGGCTGAGGCCAGAGGATCTTGAGTTCAAAGTCAGCCTCAGCAAAAGCAACATGCTAAGAAACTCAGTGAGACCCTATCTCTAAATAATATACAAAATAGGGATGGGGATGTGGCTCAGTGTTGAGTGCCCTGAATTCAATCCCCAGTACACACCCACCCCAAAGAAAATGAGTTCTTTGGATATTTAGGCTGAAAATCTAAAAAATGACAGCATTCTGGATTTAGGGTGGGTTCTAAACCGAATGATTGATGTCCTTATCACATGAATGACAGATGAAAAGAACACACATAGAAATGATGGTCCTGTAAAGATGGAGGCAGAGATTTGAGTCATACTGCTACTAGCCAAGGACCTTTGGGTCCATAAGAAACTGGAAAATGCAAATTTTCTTCCCCAGTGCCTGCAAAGAAGAATTGCTCTGCTGACACCTTGACTTTGGATATCTAGCCTCCAGAACACCTCCAGAACTGTGAGTAAATTTGTGTTTTAAGCCACCAAGTTTGTGTCCTTTCATTAAAGCAGCCTTGAAAATTAATATGCTCTCTAACAACATTGTTGTTGAAAATTCTCTTAGGTACTATCTGTATAATCCTCCTCATATTAAATTCCAATCCTCCATTGTTTTCCAACAACAAAAACCACCAAAAAAGGGGGCGGTGGCGGGGAGGTCCAGGGATACCAGAAGAAAGAGAGCTAAGATAAGAAAAGAAAAGAAATTGCAATATACAAAAGTGAGTTTGCAAAGGAGCTTGCAGATATTTAGTTGTAAGCTATTTCTTAATTACGGAATCAAGATTTTTGATTTAGCTACTGAATCCAGGCAAAGGAATTATTCCTTTTCTATATATAAAATTTAAGAGCTTTGAAGCACAGATGCTGAACAGCCTGCATTTGCATTTCTCTATCTCAATAGTGTTTTGCCAGAATGAAAAAGAAGTCCACTGTGTTCCAACTAACTGATGTAGAATCAGAGCTAGAATTCTCCGGTCTAACTTCTCTTGAGTTTAAGTGACTGGATTGTAGGCTTGTATATGGAAGGAAACTCTGATATCTAGTTTGCTAAGATCTAATCCAGTCAGAGTGCCTTTAATTATGGTCTTAAACTCAATGAGAAGCATCATTATACCATCTCCTCTTCTTCTTTTTCTCAGTAGCATCTTCATTATAAAAGACAGCTCTAGGCCTTCAGGGCAGTGGTTAAGACCAGATCCCTCGAACCCTGAAAATCCCAGGTAGGCTTCAAGCACATTTTCATGTATTAAAATGAAACAGTCCATGATGGTATTGGCTCAGAAGCAAGTTAATTCCTGTTAATGGATTTTTTATTCTAGAAGAAATTCCCTTTAAAAGCTTCCCTGGTGTGGCTTTCTATTAGAACTGGCCTGAAGACAGGAATTTCCTAGAATGAGAGGCTTTTCTGCACCAGGGAAATGTTTAAACATAGCCATTGATTCTGCTCCCATATACTTAGAGATCAAAGTTGCAAAAATAAACTGTTCTTGAAGCTTCATAATACTCAGATCAAAATACAATATTGTGTATTAATACAAAATATTGCTCTGCAAGTCTACTAAGATGTTCTACTCCATGTTGAACTCAACATTGAACATACGCATTATTCTTTCAGATAACACTCTCAAAGCCTCTTTCTTCCATCAAATAGCCTGCAGAGAATTGTGTGTTTTCTTCCTTTTTTTTTTTTTTTTTTTTTGTGGTGCTGGGGATTGAACCCAGGGCCTTGTAAATGTGAGGCAAGCACTCTACCAACTGAGCTATATCCCCAGCAGAGAATTGTGTGTTTTCTAATGTGGAAATGAAAATAAGGTGGGAATATAACACAAAGTACATTCAGGTCCACACTCTCTGAGGAAGCCTGGAAAAGTAATCTGTGGGAGTTCACCCAAGCACAAAACTGTTCCTCTTGCTACTTTCTAAATAGGATCATAGACTATCAAGTCTAAGAATCTTAGCATGAAGCCTGGATGCTAACTTTCATCTCAACCCAATCAATCTTGATTGCAGAATTTATGGACCTGAATAATGGCCCAGTACACTAGTGTGCATGTAAAACCATTTGTAGTGACATGAGCCAAACTAAAATTTTAACAACTTTGGATCTGATCTCCACTAATTGAAAAGGAGTGGTAGAATGTGCAGACACATTCTAAATTTGTACTTTGTGCTATACTATACGGTTCATTTCTACATCACGTGCTTTCTCTCTCTGTCTCCCCACCTTATACACACACATTTACACAAAAAAATTCTGTCTCCACAAGAATTATATGAAATGTTAATGTATTCTATATTTCTCTTCCACGAATGCTGTGAACATTGTGTAATTAGGTATATTCCAATGTTTTCTAAGGCATATTTGCAAAGGAATTGGTGATCATTTTTATTTTTGTACATAGAACAAAGAGAATTCAAGTATCAAATGGGTAAAGGTACTTTCAATGTGGATGTTCTTTTGACTTTGACAATAATATCGACTTTTCCTATGCTGCCAATAGTGTGATCACTTGCCCCTTTAATCAAATCTAATCATGTTGCTTTATTATTTAAGGCCATAGTAATTTGCATGTCTATAAGTTCATAACATGTGCAGTATATCCATTTTGATTTTATCAGATTAAAAAGTGGGAGAGTGCCACAAAAATATCCATTTGATTTGTTCAATCTTAATATGGTGGACGTGATGAACATCAAGACCACATAGATTGCACAATTCAGTATTTTTAGAGCAGAGATCTTCTCTTACCAAAGATCATCTTTTTGTTTTGTCTTGTTTTTCATCCAGAATGTAAACAAAAATGTTCTGTGCTTTGCATTGAGATGCAGTGAAGGCACAGAAGTGCTGAAGGGTTGAAGTTGCAGAATATTCTGCCCTTACCACCATTAAGTGGGCTTTGCCTAATATTCAGGGGAAGACACAGAATGCAAGCAGGTTCTTTCTTCCATGTGCCTTAGATTGCTAACTATAGCTATTCTGAAAGATTGGTTTTATTTTACTTTTCCTTAAGGCTCTAAAGAGTTTAAATCTTCATTTTAAATATATAGCAAATGGAAAACAGAAAACTTTATAACAAGAAATATAAAAGAATAGTAGTAGTGAAAAAAATCTTTGCTGAGGACCTTGACTGCCCTGTTAAGATGCTTATTGATCACATCAAGAGACTTCCAAACATGAATAGATTTGGAAGTAGCAATAACAAATATGCAAGTCACTCATGCATCAATACTTGACTTTTGTATAAAAAATCATTCATTGATATTTGACAGCTATTTATGATTTTCAAGAGAAGCACTGTTGTTTATTTGGATGTTGATTTATAATTTGAAATAATCTTCCCAGAAGAATATTAAATATTGTGCTTGACACATCACTTGAAGTTGAATCATCATCCATAACTGAAATATACCAATATGAAATATTAGGTGATTTTCTTCTACCTGAAATATTTCTGACAGTGAATTTTAAATAGATCATTAATGTTCACACTTCTGCTGCATGATGAAAGATTCAGCTGGTGATTGAAGGACCTTTTTAACTTTCCAAGTTGCACTGAGTTTTATAGTTCAGAGAATCATATAGCAGGAGGAACCCTAGTTATTATTTAGGTTTGGAACACCTAGAAGTTTAAAGAAGTTAAATGATTTTTAATCTACAATGTGAAATTATGTTAAGCAAGATAACTCTTTAGTTAAGAAAACTACACAGAAAGACAATATAAGAGAAATGTGCAGAAAGCATTTCCAACTGTGGGAGTAGTATTGTGTCTGAACCTTAGATATTAAAGAAGCTGGAGAAGCACATTCAACCAGAACCACTATGTTCTGCCAGGACACAGTGCAACTAGATGGTTGGAACACTGTTAAACACAGTTCCCTGAAAAGGTTAATGCCATTTAGACAACTAACTCTCTGTTCTGTCACTAGTGAAATCAGTGAAATATTTTAATACAGTTTAGATAGTGGGACTTTAAAAATATTCATTCATCCAGTTTAACAAAGTTTCTTACAAACAGTAAGTACATTAATATGTTCTGTTATGCTGACTGAAATTGCAAATGGAAAAAAAAAAGCCAAACCACACAAATGGGAATGCATTTGCCTTCCAGTAATTTATTTTTACTTCCTGGTCTCCAAATTAATAGTAACTAAAACATGTCTGGAGAGAAGTTCTGATTATTACATTTCTCCCTTTCCAGACTCTGAAAATTAATAAATCATAATTAACATTAGGGACATTTTAAATAATAGCCACTTATCACTATTTCTATAATATGTAATTGCATCAACATTTTATGCTCCTGACTACCTACTTAAATAATTTTTTCTCAAAAAAAAATATATTCCTAAAATAGTAAATACTTACAAGTCAGGGGAATTATGTAACTTTTAACCTATGTAAACATGCTGTCTGTTCTCATTCACATTGGTTTGTCTCTTAAATACAGAACACATATGTGTTTAATTCAGCTTATAATTATCCTTTATCATCTATGATACCATTTAGCTAATAAGAAGGTGGGTTTTATTATCATTTTGTCACTAAATTAATGAGTTGATACATGTTCCTAAATTGAAGAAGTTGATAAATTCCCAACTTAAAAATAAAAGGCATATTTTATTGAAATATGGTTAAGCAGTAAATTTCAATGTTAGTAAATGCGTCCTCAGTGGCACATGCCACTCATTACTAAAGATAATGTAAAGCGACCCTGAGCAAACTGGTTCAAACAAAAATGTTTAGAATTCAAATCAACTGAGATAATCGAAGTGTTAAAAAACCTTTGAGATTCAAGTAAA
Organism: Callospermophilus lateralis; assembly: GCF_048772815.1. Taxonomy (NCBI): domain Eukaryota; kingdom Metazoa; phylum Chordata; class Mammalia; order Rodentia; family Sciuridae; genus Callospermophilus; species Callospermophilus lateralis. The sequence goes on along the minus strand of NC_135312.1, from coordinate 125,742,642 downwards.
GAATATGAAAAAGTATGATTTTCAATCCCATATTGCTATTAAAAAGGTCAATTCAACATGTATATTTGTTATCTCTAGTTCAATATGATGTATTTAAAGGCAACCTATGATTCTGATAAAGGTCATTGGAGTCACAAGTGCCAAATCTCATTAGTCTTATTCAGCTGATATGAAAGTTACCTACATGCCTCTATGATTAATGCCAGCTTGCTTGATTTCCTGGTTAAATAATTCTGTTAAAATTCTGTATTTCTTGACAAATGTTTTGTTCCAGGAAATGAACTTTTTAAAGCTATTGTATTGTATATTTAAAGCTAAAAAGATTTCTGTTCTGCCAGCTTAGACATGCTGCCTTATTTGAAGTGCTTTACAGACACACTTGACCATAGATAGAAGGTTAAAATTTAGCAGAAACAAATGTATGCACAGATCACAGCATTTCTCAAATTTTTATAAGGAATTCATTTTTTTTTCTTCTTTTTTTTTTTAATTCATGAACTTAAACACAAAGCTGAACATTTGTGCATATGGTCACACTGTAGTGAGGGTAATTGGGACCAGCTGTTACACTTTGTAGTTTCTGAAAGCCTGTATATTGCCTTCTAGCTACATTGACTTTGTGCAGGCCTTAATAAAAGAAATTAAAGAATGTGCAGCCTGAATAGCTTCCATGTCCTCCTTCAGAAGAGCTTTAATTCCAACCAGACTCGGGAGGCATGGCTTTTCCAATGTCATTCATCTATAACCCACATGCACAAGAAATAATGACTTTTTGTCATAATTTGGTGACTTGCAAAGTTTAACCATTCTGCTTTCTTCATTTAAATGTATCTTTTTACTGTAAAGCACCTAAACTAGGAAAGAGTCAAAGATTTGTAAACACATACACACCAATGATATCTAGCAACTCATTTTTCTTACCCTTGTTTAAAATATTTGGGGGGTATAACATATTGTAAAATAGCACACATGGCTTCAGGCATGCCTCAGACATGGGAGAATTCTAATATTCAAAATTCTTCTCTCAAAACTTGAGGCTTGCATCAGTATTAGTTATAATGAGAAAAACAGAAGAAGAGCTCAGGAGAGGATTTGGGGAAAATAGTGGTGGCCCCTTTTCTTAATCTCACAGAACACACACTGGAGTAGACAGAATGATGCCCTCCATCCTGAGTTATTCATATCCTAGTCCCCCAAACCTGTGAATATGTTACCTTATATGACAAAAAGATCCTGCAGATACAATTAAATTAAATCTGTTGGAATGGGGGATTACTCTGGATTGTCCAGTGCGCCCAGTTGAATCACAAAAAAAAGGCAAGACTGTCATACTCAAAGAAATATACAGAACTTACAGTGTTGGCTTTGAAGATAAAGAAAGAAGTCATGAGGCCAGGCATCAGGCAGTCTGTGTCAGTTGGAAAGGGCGAGAAAATGAATTCTCCCCTGAAAAATTCAGCTCTATGGACACCTGGGTTTTAGCCCAGTGAGGCTAAGTTTGGACTTCTGACCTCCAAAACACCAGGATAAAAATTTGTGTTGTTTCAAGTCACTGAGTTTGTTGGAACTTTTTAATGTTTTCATAATCTTTTTAGTGATAATATCTGTTAGTGCTCTGTGTAACATGGGGATTACATAAGTGTTATGGTTGGGATATCAGGTGTCCCTCAAAAGTTCCTGTTAATGCAGGGATATTCAGAGATGCAATGATTAGATTGTGAGAGCTGTAATCTAATCAGTCCGTTCTAGTGTGCATGAACTGGTGAGGGGGTAACTGTAGACTGGTGGGGTACGGTTGGATAAAATGAGTCAATGGGGATGTGCTGCAGACGGGTTGTTCTTTCCCATGGACCTTCCTGCCTTCCCCAATTTCTGCTTCCTGGCTGTCATGAATGGAGCAGTGCTTTCCTACCACATTTTTCCACCAGGGGCCTTATCTTGGGCCCAGAGCAATGCAGTTATATGTCTGTGGACTGGGACCTCTGAAACAATAAGCCCCCAATAATATTTTCACAGCAATGAAAATCTTCACAACAAGCAAGCAGTTGTGTGTATCCTTGAGAAATATGATTTTGAATATGAAAGCAAAGACACATAAGCATCTGAACAGAGGTAGAATAAAAGCTCTTCAGCTTTAATTTTAAAATGAAAATTGTCAATATGATCTCATGAATTGTTTTGTCTATCTGCCTACCTATCTATCTACCTACCTATCTACCTACTTACCCATCTGCACGTGTTTCCTTGCTTGGTCTATTGGAAAATCAGTAAAGTTTTGACCAATGCAATAACAATAAACATCTATTGCTAGCATGAATTTCAAACATCTTACAATAGTATTTCTCACTAAAATAAAATAGTTTCCTGAAAAAATGGCAAGGCCAAGGCCTGGGTAGAACATCTTCAATATGAGTCACATCTTGCACTAGATTGCAAAGCAGCTATCAAAGCAGCAGACTTAACTATAGTTCTACCAAAGGGACTCAGGATACAACCCCAAGAGGGCTCCACTGGCTGACAATGGGAAAACTTGAGCTTATGTTGATAAAAATTTCAAGGAATTCAAATCCATTAAGTATATATAGATTTACATGCTCATCATCTTATTTAAAAAAAACTAGTCATCTTTAGATTCATAAAATGAAAGTATCAGTCATTTATACTACCTTTTCCAAGTGAGCCACTGGATATCAAAATAACTGAATCTGGAATATATCTACTTATAATAGCATCCTAGGTGGTAAATAAAAGAGAAGGGATAGTATTACATAGCATCAATTTGTAAATTTTGATGAATCATTAAACACAAATATTAGCATTATGGCTACTAACATCACAAAGGAGGCAACTAGATAGCACATGCCTCCTATAGATCATATGTCATACATCATGCCAAAGGAATACAAGTCGCCTGATTCAGCAGCCATTTTTGAGGAAGTACAGAGAAAAGGGACCATATTAACCTGGACCATGAGTAGGCAGTCAGTGAACTCTAGTTTTGTCACCAGGTAGATTATCAGGAAAAGAAAAGTTTGGAGGTATCACTTATAAACTAAGAGATGTTGCCATAAACCTATAAGTTTATAAACTCAGAATCACTGCTAAATTTAACTCATATAAATTTAATTCCTACCATAAACCCAGTGCTTTACTAATTTTTTAGATTTCTTTTCTCTTAATTCTCACATTTTTAATATCAGTTAACAGAGAAGAAAACTAGGTATATAAAATTTATATATTTTATCAACATCAAAAAATCCATAGGGTGTGATTCTAAAATTCCAGATTATATGAAGCCTAAGCATTTGTTATTGTTGTTTGTTACCAGGGATTGAACCCAGGACGCTTAACCTCTTAGCCATGTCCCCAGCCCTTTTACTTATTTTTTTTTTTTTTTTTAGTTTAAAAAAAGGTCTTGATAAGGTGTTTAGGGCTTCACTAAATTGATGAGGCTGGCTTTGAACTTTAAATCCTCCTGCCTCAGCCTCCTAAATTGCTGGGATTTCAGTTATGCACTACCACATCTGGTAAAGCCGAATTTCTAATAAAAATATATTTAATACAATAATATATATTGCACACATATATCTTATTTATATACTATTTATCTTATACACATACTACATATTCTATAAGTATAATGAATTATTTTCTTTAAGAAATTGGAAATACAGTGGATGAATTTAGAAATGGAAACAAAATATTACAATACACAATTTAAAAGAATTTTTTTTGGGGGGAGTACTGGGGATTGAACCCACAGGTGCTTTACCACTGAGCCATATTTCCAGCCCTTTTTTGTATTTTATATAGAGATCGGGTCTTGCTGAGTTGCTAAGTGCCTTGCTAAGTTGCTGAGACTGTCTTTGAACTCGTGATCCTCCTGCCTCAGCCTCCCAAGATGCTGGGATTACAGACATATGGCACCATGCCAGGCACAATTAAAATTTTTACACTCAAAATAAAGAACCTTTTATTTCATAAATATGATGTAGTCAAGGCTTTGTATTTCCTGGTAGGAGCAACACAATATTTTGTCAGTGAGGTCATTTGATTCACAGATGAGTGATACAGAGATTCAAGAATTCACTGGAAGGCTAGGTACATTCTATAGTAATGTATGGGTACCCGAGTTTATAGCAGTCAATTTACAACAGCCTAACTATGGAATCAAGCTACATGTCTGTCAATGGATGAATAAAGAAAATGTGGTATATGTATACAATGGAGTTTTCTTCAGTCATAAAGAAGAATGAAATTGTGACATTTGGAGGAAAGTGGATGGAAATTGAGAATATCGTGTTAAGTGAAATAAGCTGAACTCAGAAAGTCAAGGATCATAAGCTTTTTTCTCATATATGGAAGCTATAGAGAAAAGAGGAAAGGAAGGTGGGGAGCATTTCATGAAAATCAAAGGGAGATCAGTACAGTAGAAGTAAGGGACAAGGGGAGGAAGAGCGGAGAGGAAAGGGAGATACTGGGGGATGATATTGGCCAAATTCTATTGTTACATTGTGTGCCTGTATGACTATGTAACAATGAATCCCACCACTATGTACAACTATAATGAACCAATAAAAAACAGGAAAAAAGAAAAGTAAGGAGTTCCAGGCAGCACACATAGCATGTGCAAAGTCACAAAGGCCTAGTGTGTTCTGGAAAAGCACATTTGATTGAAGCAACAGGACAAAGGGTGGTTCAGCAGGGGAGCTGCTATGTATAACAACATATTGTAAAGGCCTTGTGGTTCAGAAAGTGTTTTGATGTTTTTAAATCAGAGGACAACACAATCAGAATTGTACTTTGGTTAGCTAACTCTGGATTCTGTAAGTAGAAAAGGAGTTCTTAATCACCTGCATGGATACAAAGGATCTATCAAGGACCTGGAGTTTCTGGGAACCTAAGAAATTGTATGTAAAATTCAGAATATGAATGTTGGTGCATCTTTCCATGGAGACACCGAAAGCCTTCAGCTGATTACCAGTCAGCATTCTCTAGAACATGCAGGTATTAGAAGTTATGGATATCACTTAGAGAGTGTGTTAGTTTTCCAGCCTTGTTGTCACAAAGAGCCACACATTGAGTGGCCTAAAAAAAAAATAGAAATGTATCTTTCTCATTCCTGAAACTCTGGAACCAAAGTTTCAGGAGGATCTAGTTCTTTCTGAAGCCTCTAGGGAAAGTCCTTTCTTGCCTTTCCATCTTCTTGTGACCCCTGGCTTCTCTTGGTTTATGGCAATTAACTACACTCTGCTTTGTCTTCACATGACCTTCTTCTTTCTGTATGCCTAGAAATGCATCTTCTCTTTCTGTAGGGATAACAGTCATCACATTGGGGTTCATCCTAAATCCAGGATGATTTCATCTCGAAATTCCTGATTAAATCTTCAGATGGTATTTCCAAATAAGATCTCATTCTGAGGGTCTGGGATTGTGGCTCAATGGTAGAGCGCTCACCTACCATGCATGAGGCACTAGGTTTAATCTTCAGCACCACATAAATGTAAAATTAAGATATTGTGTCCACCTAAAACTAAAAATTAAATATTATTAAAAAAAATCTCATTCTGAGGTTACCAGTTGTCAGGAATTTGGGAAGGACACTATTCAACCCACTAAAGGGAACTATTTCTTACTCTGGAAGACTTGTGATGTGACAAAGGGGTGAGTGCTTGCTTACAACACCCATTTTTTTTTGTATGGTTGGATTTAATGATTAGGGGGAAGAAAGAATCTAAGATGAATCCCAGATATCTAGCTTGGCAGAGAGAGAAACTACTATGCCTTTAGCTGAGGCAGGAAGTGAAAGGTGTAGTTGTGAGGGTAGATCTGTATGATGTGTTTGGTTTGGGCTTAGTACCTTGGATGCACCTTTCAGCTCTCTTAGAGAAAGATGTCTCAGAAGCAATTGGAAATAAAGCTCAATCTATGTTTGTGTTGAAAGAGCTGCTTTGATGGAAGAACAAAAAGAGGAGATTATATTCAGAAATAGGATTTCTCATATGCGAAACATCTTTGAAAATAAATCAGTTCTGGATATTTTTTTAAGATATCAGCAGAAAATCCAGATAGCAGAGGAATCAAAATTCAATGGGAAGAGAGGAAGCATGGCAGAAAATACTGACCATCTTTCTAGCAAAGTTAGTGGAAAGAAAAGAGAAATAGCCAAGGAGATTTACAGGATTGGGTCATGGGGTTCTTTTTGAGATAAAAAAAAAAATGTGTTTATGTTTTTAAGGAAAGGAATTGTAAAAATGAAAGTCATAAAAATGGAATGGGAAAAATTCAGTGGGCAATATATAAAAAAAAAGAAAAATGAATGGAATCGTTCATGCACAGGGAAGTTTTGGCCACATTACTCCTCACTGGTGAGCAGAGAAGGTGACCCATTGGTTACATGCAAAGGTCAGAGACAGAGGCAAGAAATGGAATGAGATCACCCTCCGCATCTTCACTTATCTAAGAAGTTACTGTTGACAGGGAGTTTGCTAATGGCTAGAGTGTGTGATGACAGTTTAAAAGAGCCGCTGCACAGCAGAAAGCAGCAGCAGTGGGAGAGGGATGCTGTGCGGCCTCTCATGTACTCAGGGTGTCCTTGCCACTGAGCACCTCCCAGGCTGCTGCTGTTGCTTACTGCACTTAGAGAGGGTGCTGGAAGACTCTTTGAGCTTATTTACCTCTAAGTCCAACAATGACATTGCCTTCAGTGCTTGTCTACAAATACCAAAGAAAAGTCAATTCTGTTGTTCATTATTTTCTAAAAGGCTGTAGGAAATTTATTCAGAATTTCAGCTGCCACAGAGCCTAAAGATTTGTTTATGTCCTGCTGACATCAAACAATTTATGAAGCTAAATAGAAAGCTCAGTCTTGGAAGCGGGTCATAATATTTCCCTGTAGCTATCGCCTAAGTAAAGTGAAATGTATTAAGGAACTCATTACAAAGAAACTTATCATACAGCAGGCCCCGAAAATGAACTAGGAAAACTTGCCAACTACATTGAGAGTCAAACAGTTTCTTAGAGAAGTTCTTGGTCCTACCTCAATCTCTAACAATAGGAGGATGTACAATTAAGTTAATTCATCTTATCACTTTTCCAAGTTGACTACTCGATCAAAGAACAGGTTGGAGACCTAGGGAATGGACACTGGAGCCAGAAGCCCTGGACTGAATTTGCCCCTTATGGCCTCCCTGACCTTACATAAATTACTTCGTTTTTCTCTGCCTCAGTTTTGTCATATACAAAATGAATATAAAAATAGAAGCTACCTCACAACTTGTTTTCAAAAGTGTTAGTATTGTAAATACATAGGTAGCAGCTAGAAAATGGTGTCATACCCATATAAATACAGTCATCTCATACTAGACAAAGATGCCATAAACATACATTGGAGAAAAGTTAGCCTCTTCAACAAACAGTGCTCAGAAAACTGGAACTCAATATGTAGTAGATTGAAATCGAACCCCTGTATCTCACCCTGCACAAAACTCAACTCAAAGTGGATCAAGGACCTAGGCATTAGACAGAAACCCTGAGCCTACTGGGAAGGAAAACTCGCCCCAATTCCCCATCACATCAGCTTAGGGACTGACTTCCTCAATAAGATTCCTAAAGAGCCAATAGAATGGAGAAAATCTTTACACCCTGCACCTAAGATAGAGCATTAATCTCCAGGATATATAAAGAACTCAAAATATAACTATAGGGCTGGGGATGTGGCTCAAGCGATAATAGGCTCGCCTGGCATGCGTGGAGTGCTGGGTTTGATCCTCAGCACCACAAAAAAAAATAAATAAAATAAAATAAAGATGTTGTGTCCACCAAAAACTAAAAATAAATATTAAAAACTTCTCTCTCTCTCTCTTTAAAAAAATATAACTATAAATATAACACTGAAAAATGAAATAACGCAGTCAACAAATGGGCAAAAGAACTGAACAGCCACACCCAGAAGAAGAAATACAAATGGTCAAAAATTATATGAAAAAAATGTTCATCATTTCTATCAATTATAGAAATGCAAATTCAAACTACACTGTGATTCTAACTCACTCCAGTCAGAATGGCAATTATCAAGAACGCAAGTAATAATAAATGTTGGTAAGGATGTGGGAAAAAGGTACACTCATACATTGCTGGTGGGCTGCAAATTGGTGCCACCACTCTGGAAAGCATTATAGAGATTGCTAAATACATTTGGAACCACCATTTGACCCAGTTACCCAACTCCTTGGTTTATACCCCAAAGACTTAAAATCAGCATACTATACTGATGCAGCCCCATCGTGTTTACAGCAGCTTGATTCACAATAGCCAAGCTATGGAACCAAACTAGGGGCCCTCCTACAGATGAATGGTTAAAGAAAATGTGATACACACACACACACACACACACACACACACACACACACATACAATGGAAAACTATTTAGCATACAGAAGAATTAAATGATGGCATTTACTGGTAAATGGATGGAAATGAAGAATATTATACTAAGTGAAATAAGCCAGTCCCAAAAAAACAAAGGCAGATTGTTCTCTCTGATATGTGGATGCTAACCCATAACAAGTGAGGGTAGGGAGGTGAGGTGTAGAAGTTCATTGGATTAGACAAAAGGGGAATGAAGAGAATGGAGGGAAAATGGGAATAGGAAAGACAGTACAATGGATCAAATATAACTTGCCTATGCTCATATATGATACAGGACCTGTATAACTCCCTCCACATCATGTACAACCACAAGAATGGGATCATAATTAGAATGAGTGGCACTCCATATATGTATAATATATTAAAATATACCTATTGTCATATGCATCTAAAATTTAAAAAAACATTAAAATTTAAAAAACATAAAAATAAAAAATAAAATAATGTCATAGGATATTTCCCAAATATATTTACTAAGTATGCAAATACTTTTTATATTCTACTGAACACCAATTCCACATACTCTATACTCTAGGTGCTTATAAGTTTCCTGGGAGATAAGAATAAGCTTACATGCACATACAGTTATATGAACACACACAGTCTCTGTGTGATTTTCTTATTGACAGTAGTAATTGAATAGTATCTTTTTAAGGCCACTAGAATACAATTCAAACCAATTGCAAAATAGAATGAGTCAGATTACCAAATTAACTTTTGATAAATATATAAATGAGTCTCTTGACATTTATAAGCAATTCATCCTGTCTTCTTTTGCTTTCAAAGGCATTTATATAACTGATTATTATATAAATACTGGACAAAGTTAGGTTCACAGTGAAATTCAAATTCTTTCTAGATAGGCTATGTATACAACTTTATTTAATCCATAAAACCACTTTATGTGGTAGATATTGATATCCTCATTACACATTATAAGAATATTATAATATCTTAAGTCATTTATGAAACTATGAATATCAAAATTACATATCCTGAGAATCTACTTCTTCTGTGCAAATTATACTTGTATATGTATTACCTATTCTATATGTACTAGAGAATTAATTATAAGTCTATTTGCAAATGTAAAATGAAAGTCTATGTGCAATCTGAAAAATTCTCCAACATTTTCAAGAAAGTTTATATTGTTATCAAAATATAATAAATACATATAAATTAAGTTAAATAAATAACTTACCATAATCAATGAGCAGGTCTACAAATATATTGGGACCATTTGAGGTTAATTTCATAAATAGGAAACTAGTGAATGTGTTTGTCTTATGGGTACTTATGCCTTTTTCCCCCCATTGCTTCATAACTTTGCAGACTCAGTTAATAAACTTCTGCTAGTTTAATCTGTCTCAGAGTTTCAGGTACCCACTAAACTAAAAGTGGAACCCCAAAGGTAAAACATTGCAAAGGAATGTGCATCTGTTAAAGATATGTCAGTACCCCAACATTTAATGGTAGAGCCTAATTCTAAAGGTACCCAAGTTTTGCAACTTGCTATGCTAAAGCCCAATGCAATTGAAAGGTACATTGCTCTGCAATTGACTTGACCATTACTCTTTTGTTCTCAAGATATATTCTAAAGTGAATTCTCCAGAGTTCTTATCAAGAAGGACTCATGATAGTCTCCTTGCATAAACTGCCAACTCACTCTCTTGACTGTCTAGGCTTATTCTAGTGGAACTTGAATTCCATATCATCACTACAATCCACATTCATCTATCATTCTCCTGAATTTCTACTTTAATTTTCTATTTCTAGTAGCTTACAATTCTTTTTCAAATATCTACATACTGGAATGTGCTCTTATTTATAAATGCCATGTATTTGCGATTTGTTTCCCAGTTAAACTGTGTGTACACTGGCAGGCTTCATATTTCTCTTGGATGGCCATTGTACTTTCTTCAGTGACTTGCATATAGCATGAAACAAGAAACACTTGAAGGATCAAAATTAATCCAACTTATGCTCATCAAATACAGGGCCAATATCTCAAATTCTTTTCCAGCTTCTATATTATCTAGAATAGATGAGAGGTCATAGCATTTTTTCCAAAAATATGTATAATGGTGGCTGTTATTCCATTGATAGTCACATAAAGGATCTGTCAAGCCATTTTCTTGCTTTAGGAAGTAGGGCAGAGAAGAAGAAAAGCAAATTAATAATTTTCAAAACTACAAAATTCTCCCTAGTGACACACAGATGACACATACATAGAAGGAAAGGTATTCATTTACAAGGAAGTAAAGCTGAAGTCAAGAGGAATAAACAGAGAGTTGAGTCTGAACAGAGTTTTACCCCTGGCCTCATCTCTGAATGGCAGTGTAATTTTGAATGTTATGTTTTTTAGCTTTTCTGAACTTCATATTTTATGCATGAAAAAACTGTTCCATGGGACTTTGCTTTAGATCATCTCTCTGACTACAATGACAAAAATGCTTCAAAATTATACAAAATTAGGATGTTTGAAATTATTGTCATATTCAAATAAAGTTATTGCCTGGTGTCTATGGGAGATATGTTCCAGAACCCTCAGGGTACCAAAACCTATAAATGCTTAAATCCTTTATATAAAATTGCATAGTATTTATGTAAAACCGACTTGTGTCCTCATATATATTTAAAATCATCTCTATGTCCCTTACAATAACTAATTCAATAAAAATGTTATATAATAGCTAGTATAATATACTGTTCAGAAATAATGACCAAAGAAAAGGTTTTTAAATGTTCAGTAAATTTTTTTTCTGAATATTTTTAGTTCAAGAGTGGTTTGAATCTGAGAATGTGGAACCTAATAATAAGGAGGGTCAAATGTATGTTACTTTGCCATAATTCAAGTCTTTGATCTGAAAAATATTTAATAACAATCTCACTCAAATAATATTAAACTAAATACAAGTATGTGGGGACACACACACACACACACACACACACACACACTCATGATAGAGAGAGAGAAAGAGAGAGAGAGAGAGAGAGAGAGAGAGAGAGAGAGAGAGAGAGATCATAGTAGGAAATTAAAACCACCTTGTGTTTAGAGAACATTTTCTTGACAATAATTCATACATCAAAGCACATAGTTACTCATAAAGAAGAAGCAGCTCTAAAGGAGTAAAATAGCAACTGATTTGTAAATGTTGTTACTCATGTGTTTGGATTAATAATTTTTAAATCAACACCTGAAATAAAGTTGAACACATTGATAAATACTGTATTCTTCTTCAACCTCCCATGTTTGATAAATTCTTGAAGAAATCATATTTAACCTATTTTCCATTGTCCATTCATTTGTGCATACATCTTACCTAACAAATAATAAGTATTTGTGTAAAACTTATGTAATAAGTATTTTTTCTCAAGTATGGTGATAAATTCCAGGTAAGTGGTTGTAAACTATATACCCTTGGTCTCCTTTCATGGAGTTGATAGCTGAGTGGGGGAAAAAAAAATCTGTAGGTGTTTTTGTTTGTTTGGGGTTAGGGCTTAAACCCAGGTCCTCACACCTGCTAGGCAAGGGCTGTGCCACCTGAACTAAGTCACAGGTAGGTAATAAGTGCAAACGGGTTTAAACAATGCAGGTTTAGAGATCAGAACCCCAGGAACAACTTTAACAGGGGAGTCTGGCAGTCTTCAGTTATGTGACCTGTAAATTGAAATGTGAAGAGCAAGGGTCACTGATAGGAAGGGCAGAGAAGGAGCCTCTGCAATGTTCCTGAGGGAGAAAATGTCTTGGTGTGCTCAAAGAACAGCCAAGAACCGGAGTAACTGGAACAGGGAGGCCAACAGAAGGGAGGGCATGAGATGACTGTGCACCCTCCATCAGCCATGGGACCAAGCAAGGCCTTGTGAGCCATGGTAAGAATTTTGTATTTTATTGGAAGGGCAAAAGCTAGCAAAGACTCTTAAACAGAGGGTAAATTAACTGATTTTTGCCTTGTAAAAATCAGAATTCTTTTTAAGTTAGAAAAGAGTACAAGGGAAAGGAGGGAGATAATAAGAAGCCTGCTGCAGTGACCTGGGTTGCCTAGGAGACAGGTGCTGGTGGTTGGAGAGTGGTAACAGACAGTAATAGCATCTGTCTAAGGCACACTTTACTTTTAAAAGTGGAAATGGCAGTGGAAGAAATTGAACTGGGGGTTCACTTAAAATCCTTGACTTACTTTGGGGAAAGTCGAAAACAGAGATTTTTATTAACTTCACTGCTACCAGCACAAATATATTCATAGAAAACATATCTCTGCTCTGCCCAGTCCTAAAAAGCCTTATCTTGGAGCATTCAATTACTTCAAGGAAGTCATGCTCTACAGATTGTCAGACATTATTTTTTACACATATATTTTGCAATTTCGATGTGCTAGACACAGTGATGGATGTTTTCCTTATATGTTTTCATCTAATTTCCATAACAGCAATACTATCTCCATTTTTGAGCTAAGGAAAAAGAAGAAAATAAAAAACTCGCCCAAGGTGATACTATCCATTAGATTCAGAATCTAAATTTCAGTTTGCCTCTGTCTGATGCCTTGCTTCATGCTTCCTACCCAATTCCCTTCCTTTCTCCTCCCTCCCTTCTTTTCTGCCTCCCTCCCTCTCTTCCTCCTTCTCTTCTTCCTCCCTTCCATTCTTCCTTCCAGATCCAATTTAACAATTATTTCTTTCTACTTCTTTCTTTTATTTTCTCTTTTTTTTCAATAAAAGGTATTTGTATTTTAATATTCTACATCAGTTTATTTATTTTATTTTGTTTATAAAAATACTTTCTATGTTCTATGAAGAATTACTTAATTTCTTTTTACCATTTTGAAATTCTACTGCACAGAGGGGTAGTATTATCTGGTAATTCATCCGGAAATAATTCTAAATTGGTGTTTCCATTGCTAGCCTCCAAGTCTCCACAGAGGCTGGGCTGGCTCTACCCAGCATGGTGATAGAAACTTGGATGAACTTGCTGTTTGTCAGTCGCCAATGATGTACATTCCAACTATGGCGCATTGTCAAATATTCCTATGTTTTCCTACAAATATTTTATAGTCTCAAATGGCCCCCAAAGGGACACTGCTTCTGTGATTTCTTTAAGGTAATTCTGCCCCTAGAACCAATTAGTATTGAAAAACAAATGGATAAATAGATAAACAGTACAAAAACCATATGAATCCATTTTAGTGGAACAGAGAATCACCTAAGAGAGTGGCTTTACAAGCTCATTCAAATGGAAAGCATCATGGTTTTGCAGTCTCAGCACCATTAACATTTTGGGTCAGATCATTCTTTGCTGTGGGAGGTAGGCCAGTGCATTGCAGGCTGTCTAGCAGCCTCCCTGCGTGTGACCTGCTTGATTTCAGTAGCAGCATACCTTTTCCTCACCAGGTAATGGAAGCCAACAGTTTCTCCTGACATTGCTGAGTTTCCCAGGAAGGAAAAAAAAAAAAAAAATCAGCCCTCATTGAAAACATCCTGCTGCAAAATGGCATAGTATTCCCATGATATTCTCAAATTACAGAGCTCTGGCAGGTGATAGAGAAATGACTAAGAATGTCACAAAGGATAAAGGAAGAATGTTGGTAATCACCAAGTGAAGAAGGTTCAAGAAAAAAGAGAGAGAGAATAACTTTGGAATTTGGGCTGATTCAAAACATGACAGAGTCTAGGTGGCTGCCTTGCAAATAGACAGACTGGGGGTCAGCAGTGGGTATGGGAGAGAATGTCATTTCAGGCAAAAAAGACACACTTTGGGCAAAGATACTGAGTATGAAAATGCTTGTTTTTGTTTGAATAAATGAACATTGTTTTCTTCCACAGTGGAGTAAAAATGAAATGTTCTTACCTGCTATTACTCGATGTAAAAAGCCTCACGATGTTGTATTCTGGAGGTAATAGAAGACATTAAAAGTTGCTATTGGAGATTTTGTGGAATCCTTACACAAATAAATAAATGTGTATGTAAGTAAGAAACTTAGAACACTGAGAAGTCTATATTAGGTTCAGCAAACCACAATCTGCAGGAGCAATACAGTTCTCTGCCTCATTTTGTGAATCATTGGAAGACAGCTCTCTCACATATTCATACTAGGGTGGCAAGAGTTGAATACTTGCAACATAAATCATATGTTCTGCAGACCATAAAATATTTACTATTATAAAAAAAAAGTTTGGCCACTGTTATGGGCTGAATTGTACCACTCCCACTACACTCTGAAATTCATGTTGAATGCCCAATGTGACTGTATTTGTATAAAGGGCCTTTATGGAGGTAATTTAGGTTAAATGTGGTCATAATGGTGAACCCTAATCCACTAGGACTGATAGGAAAAAAAAAAAAAGAGACACCAGATTTCCCTGCTCCTTATTCTGTCTCTCCCCATGCACACGGGAAAAAAATATATATATATATATATGATTGTGTAAGGACATAGCAAGAAGGCAGCCATCTACAAGCCATTTCATGCTCTGAAACTGTAAGAAAATACATGTCTGTTGTATAAGCCACTCAGTATGTGATGATTTGTCATGCAGCCTGAGTAGACAAATATACTAAAAGTTGGCTCAGGACATTTATTTATTCAAGAATATTATGCAAAGGAATTTTATGGGGTTTTAGAATAACAAAGATGAGAACACCATGATCTACTCTATCAAAGATCATAGCTTTATAGAAGAAGAAAGTTATATATTTGTTAGAAAATTGTACACACACAATTTTCAAACAATTTCAAGGTATGGATTCACTTGACTCTTCCTATTTACTCCACAAGAGAATAAAAGCCAAAATATCTTTCTTATCTGTTATAATTTAGCCTATTCTTGCCTTAAAAAAAATAGGATAAACAGAAAGTTTGCACAAAAACTTTGGTATTTGATTTTAATGGTTTACCAAATTACAAGATGATTTGAGGCAAAAAGCAAAGTGGGTTAAGGTACCAAAAAGATCCTTGTGTCAACCATAAAGAGATCTCCCAGGTGGAGATGGGCTGGAACTGTGATGAGTGCTAGGGCCTCAGCAACCTGAGCCCTTCGCCTGGAAGCAAAATCAAGGGTATAGCAACACTGCAGAATCACAGCTGCCTTGTGGGGTTGGGCCCCACATTATCAATGGGAGCTAATCACCTCCAAGGGAGCAAACATTAGTTATTGAGTGAAAAAAAACCTTAGGTATTATGGTAGTCCAGGGCCACCTGAGAGACCACAGAATACAGAAACAGGATAGCTGTAGACATGGTAAAAGAAAGTTGGGGAGCGGGGGGAAGGTGGAGAAATACTGGATTAGGGAGATGGACTGATTCAGGAAATGGCACTGGGACTCCTAACTGTATAGTCCTCTAGCACAGAAGTGTCACAGTGCTCACATTGAATGATCATGTGAGCATCAGAAAATGATATTTTGACAGTAAATTCAAATGAAATTCTGGTGAAGGTCATTAATTCTAGACCAAGGTTTGTAGGTTGATAGCCATTAAGCTAAATACAGCCTCCAGAGAGCTTTGTTTGGAGTTTTGCTTTGGCAATGCTTTTAGGAATAACAATATTTTTGAAGTAGCAAAAAATAATTTTGTCCCCATTTAAAAATCATAAAACACCTCATGATAATTCAGATTTCTACATTCCTGCCTAACAACAAACATTCAGCGTTAGTTGAGAAACGAAAGCATTTTGTAGGTGGGCCTATGGTTCCCAGTTCACCACGACCCTCCCTGCTCCCTGAGGTCTTTCCCCTCTGTTTCATTCATTACTTAACTAGCTCCACAGGGCTGCAACAAACCCCATCGCTCCAGAAGTCACTGCGCCAAAGACATCGTGGAACACAAAATATGTCTCCAAATCAGAGAAGGAAATGTGTTCAAAGTGCGAATGGAATCTTGACTGAAGTCCTTCATTTTCATGTCACTCCATGCGTGCAATACTTAAGAGCAGGACTAGCAAAGACAGTTCACAAGAAAATAAAAATAAGCATGAAATGAGAAAATAAGCATTCAGAAGAGAAGCGATAAATAACTGCTGTTGATAGACAAGGCTAAGTAGCATTTCTAGTTCTTTCTAATTTTGATTAAGATTTTTAAATTTTGCTCATAGATGTTAAATTTTACAAATAACTATGAGCTACTCGTATTCCTTATGCCTATCCCCATGTAACTCGGCAATCACCAAATAACCAACATAATTGACTCCTGCAGAAGTTTTACCATCTCGGCCCACCTATTTTTGCCACATTCATGTTTACTTAAAAATTATTCTCCTCTTGAGTTGATTTCCTCTGCTATTAGAAAGAAAAATGCTAAAGAGCAAGTTCATTTTATCACTGAAAGTTCACAGTGGTGACATTCTTCTCCAATTTCCAAAAATCCTAAACCATTTTGCACCCAATTTGACCCAACAGCTGTAGCTCTTCTGCTCTCACTCCCTAATTTGTTTGCATTTGGCTTATATTCCCAGCTCTTTGGAGTGCTGATAATTATACTTGTCTGGGAGGCTTAGGAGCTATAAAAAATCTGGACCTCCTCACATTTCAGCACAAGTAGACAAGGCTCAGGCTCCAATTTGGAACTGCACAGACGTAAATGGAGCATGCGAGCCCAGAGACATCAACAGCAGCCTGCCAGCTTGAAGACTCTTCTCCAAAGCCCCTCACCATATGTTTGGCTACAAACTGAGGACCAAGCAGGCCAAGATGTTATACAGCATTCAAATGGGCTTCTGTTAACATATGTGGTTGGCATGGGGCAGGTGAAATGCTGATGGTTAGAACTTCATAATCCCACCTGAAGTGTAATTGGAATAGTCCCTTCCTCATAGAAATACCTTTACAGTCTATTAATTAAAAAAAATCATTAAGTATAATGATTTCATGGTTTGGGGATGGAAAGAAATATAAGACCAATAATCTTATAATTAAGTTAGTTTTTAAGAGATATTGATAAGAAACATTGTTAAACAATTTTCAAATGATGTTGATTATACTTGTGAAATTGTGAAAAGCATAAATATTAAGATATATCAAGAAAACTATCATTATCTCTCATTTATTAGAAGCTAATAATGAATTTAGTACTGAAGTTCAGCACCTGGAAAATTTTAAAAGCTAGTTCTCTGTAGACTGATGATTTAAATTGAAAACCTGCATTATCGTTTTTATGGTTAGATACAAACTGTCCCCCATAAACTCACATGTGAGACAATGCAAGAAAATTTAGAAGTAAAATGATTAGGTTATGAGAGCCTTAGCCTAATAAGGGCATTAATTCACTTGAATGAATTAACTGGTTGATAACCATATGCTGGTAGGCTGTGGCTGGAGGAGGCAGGCCAGTGGAGGGAATGTCTATGGGGTTTACATTTTGTCCCTGTGGTGAGCAGAAGTTTCTGTTCCCTGGTGCCATGTCCTGAGCCGCTTTCTGCTGCCACATTGTTCCGCCTCATTTCAGCCCCAAGCCATGGAGTTGGGCATCTCTGAAACCATAAGCCCCAAATAAACTTTTCCTCTTCTAAAATTGTTCTTGTTGCATCTTTTGATTACAGCTATGAAAAGGCTAGACCATAGTTTAAGTTCATGCTATGATGTGCATGTGTTTTCATCCAACAGTTCATGGGCTTGGTCCTTAATGTAGCAGTGTTAAAGTGGTGGGCTTATTGAAAAGTAGTTGGGTCATTGGTTACAGTGCCCTCAAAAAGCCACATCAGAAGCCAAGCAAATGGGTCTACCTGCTCTTAGATTTCCCAGACTTCAGAACTGTGAGAAATAAATAGAGGTTGTTCATAAGCTATCCCATTTATGGTATTAGTTATAGCATCCCAAATAGAAGATGGCAGCTGATAATCCATTTGTTAGGATTTGAAAGTACTTTTTAAATTACTTATTTCTTCTGTTTTACATTGACCTGGTCAACATAAAACCAAAGATGATAGGCAGCAACTTCATTATCAATATTAAGGTCATTTCTTTCCAGTTTTTGAAGAAGCAGTAGTTATATCGGTGACAAACTCACTTATCTTAAATGATTGTCTTGCTTAAAAGATAAATTGAACCTTCAAAAAATCATCCAGGAATTTCATACTTAAAAAAAAATTCAAAAGGAATTTTTTTTTTTTAATTTGTTTGGACTTGAGAATGAACAACTAAACCTTAAGGATAACACATTTCTTCTCCCTATTTTCCAACCCCTTCTGGAAATAAAAATACTACTTTGTATCTCAGAGATGTCACATCCATGAAGGAGTTGTTACGCTTACTATTAACAAACATTTTGTTTGTTTGTTTGTTTCCCAAAGACTGCAAACACCACTCATGTAAGAGTGGTTAGTTAACACTAAATGGGGAACACAGGCACATTTAGAGTTTTTTTCAAAGTCATGTCATGATTCCCAGGAAGAAGCAGAATAGGAGTAGATCAAGCATGGAACTTGTGTTTTGGAGACTGACTTGAGTCACAGGACTAGAACTTCTCACAGGAGTTTAAAAGACATTTTGTTTACTTTTAGCACTTAATGAGATAAGGTTCATGGTTTTGAAATGTGGCTGCCTTGGAAAAGTGCATTTGAAGACTGTATTAATAGAAAAATAAACAAAACTATATAGAGCTTTTTAGCAGGGCAGGAACTGACGAAAATCCAGATGTTCTCTTTTCTTTATATTCTTGGATTGCCACCAAAGAGCAAAAATAGCATTAACTGCTGCTGACCAGTATCTCTTGCAGAGGAAGTCCTAGCCCCATAACAGCAGGAATTACTCAACATTCCTCTACAGAGGGCTGGAGATCCTCAGAATCTGACACATTTGCAGAGGAGTCCCAGTTACACTTGCAGTAATGAAAACATCTGACTATCAACTATCAGTATTGATCACCATCTACCACCTACCCACACTCAAATCAGCTAAATTGCCAATTTATTTTTTGAAAATTCAGCTTTTAAAACAAACATTGAACAGATGAGAATTCTGATTCTTCTAAATCAACAAAAAAGAGAACATAAGATAAGCCCGTTCCAAAAGACAAACACTTACCCATCAGAGGTGTGATAATTTACCAGTATGAAGGTTTGAACACAAATTCTAATCTTGCCATTTCCCACCCTCCTTCTGCGGCTCTTGCACAGATCATAGTCAGAAAAAAAGTCCCATCCTGTGGAGGCCTAATTTCTTTCTCATTTCATTTTAATTTTTTAAAAGCAGAATTAAATGAAACCCTAGTTAAAAGAGAAAATTGTAACACTAACAATTGAGAACTACTATAAAATAATAAAGGCATTTCCTATCCAATAGGAGAGGGGGTGAAGGGAGAGGAAAAGAGAAAGAAAGTGTTGACCATATGTGATTTTCTGAAGTCCATAAGGGCCAAAGCAGAGCAACTACCGGATCTGGGAAGTGGGGGAAGAAGTGGAAAAGCAGAAAAATATGAAGTGTGGTGAGAAAATAAACAGAGTCTAAAAGCTATGGGAAATCAACTATCTTTGCCCTCACAGACAACATATCTATGGGAAGAGAGAGGGGAAAAAATTGAAAACGATTTCTAGGGAAAAATAAAACAGCTGGGGATTAAAAGGATTAATAAAGGTTGGATCAATGAGAAGGCAAATCTTTGAGGATTAAGAATCCACACAACCAAAAATATAATAATTCAAAGTCATAAAAAAAAGTAAAAACTGTAAGGCTATATATGAAAAATGAAATTTTATAGTAAAAATTACACATATTATTTTCATCTACATATTCAAAAAGATATGTTAATAACTTTCAGTAATGAAAACATCTATCAACTATCAACATTGATCACCATCTACCACCTACAGTAATGAAGTACATATTAATTACATAATTAACATATGGAAAAAGATATGATCTGATTTTGTTCCACTCCTTTAATTTTAAATTCATTTCTATTATATATATAATATATATATTATATATATAATATATACACACACACACACATATGAATGGAAGAAAATAATACTACATTTAAAAAATATTAAAGCTATTATGTTTCCACTTAAGTTAATTTGCAATGTAGATATTTATTTTAATAAGAAATATTGTTGCCTCAATAAACATACATTTTTTTTTAATCTTCCTAAAAACCCTTCTCTTCTTTTGTACTATGCAAAACATGGTTTTGGCTAAAGTCATGGGAATTTTTAAAAACTTTTTAATAGTAAACCAAGATGACAACTCTGGGAAAGTGAGTGACAATTTTTTAATCTATCTAAAAAGTAATGTTATTTCTAGATACATCATAAATATAGTTTGAATACAAAAGAATAAATCAAACAATGCAATTCATCAAAATCCATAAAGAGAATTTTTAATATGTGGCAATCCCTTTTGAGTTAATGAGTTCTCTGACTCTGGAATGATGGCTTCCATCTGCGTCTGCCCTTGGCAGGTTGATGGCTCGGCATTTAACTGGATCGCTAAAGCCTGATCCTGTCAGCTAATGATGAAAACAACCTGATGACATGCAATTATTTCAATCAATCAATCAACAAGGATTTTCGCGTACACATCATTTTCTTAACGTTGTGCCAGATATAAAGGAAATGTGTAAAAGATAAGTAAAAAAAAAAAAAAGTGTAAGACATATATCCTAACCTTAAAAGTATACAAATCAAGTTGAAGAGGCAAAAAACAAATGCCAAGTTAATGACATATTATTAAAGGGTGACTATGTACATGGGCCCCAAATGCCATGGAACATCAGAGGTGGTGAGAAGAATAAATGACAGGATGATGAGAGACAATTTTAGTGGACAAACTGAGGAAGAATGAGTAAGATTAGGTAAGTAAATAGGGAACCATTTTTTTCCCTAAGTGAATGGACCTACATAACATAAACATGGGGGAATAAAAGGAAATAAATATAAATTTAAGGTAATAAACTAAGATGATCAACTTGATGAATACTTGTGCATGTATCAGGGAACAAACTGAGAGGAAGGCAGACAACATGTAGCATGTGCATGGAGAGTCTTGGAAAGCAGGCAGAGTAGCAAGGAGTCAGTAATGATTTGAATCCAGGGGCCAATGTGATGAAAAGGTGAATCCCTACAGAGGTGTGGTTGAAATGAAGAGGGGAGAAAAGGCATTTAAGAAGGTCATAGTGATTTTAATGAAGACATGATATAAATTAATACTATACAAATTAATATTACTTAGCATTTTCTAAGTAGACCTGATATTCAGAAATCAACCATGCAACGGTACAAAAAATTCAATTGATTATTGACTTGATGTGAGAGACCATTATGTGCTCATATACAGGATTTGGACAAGGTGATATTAGCAGGGTTCAAAAGATTGGTGATGAATGAATCAGTTTGAACAATGACTATGGTAGAAAAAAGACAATATGGGTCACAATCATACTCAGATCCCAATTAATTTGGCTTATTTTTCTCTGGTGTGGTGTGTGTTTTATGTTTGGGGCTTTGTACGTACTGTATCTCCCAATATTAAAAGTGGAAAAAAAAAAAAACAGTTTCAATCTTCTCCTTCTTCCCAATAAATTCTTCCTTTTTGAGGCAGAAACTTTCCCTTTTCTATAACAACATACCAGAACTCTTTTCATGAGGACATCATGTTACCCATTATTTCAATTTCATTGGAATATTTTTATTAGAGTTTATATTAATTAGGTACATCATCACTCTCAAAATTTACTTACTCGAATATTCAGGTTCCTTGTGGCTTTGACTAGTTCTGCTCTTTGTTCCTTTAAATGTTCCTGCCAAATTAATACACTGAAAAGTAGCCACTATAAAGACATTCTACATATTCTCTCTATTTATACAAAATGATCATAGGAAAATAAATATTTTTTAATGTGTCTGATTTATGTAAACACATTTATGACTGTATGGGGAAACAGTTTACTACAGCATAGATTCCTAGGATCTTAAATGCTTTTAGACCGGCATGAGAATAATCATTTGAAAGGACATTAAAAAAAAAACTCACAACTTGCCCTAATGAGAAAGGATTACCAATTTGATTCTCTTTGTTTCTTAAGGGATACAATGAGTAAGTAATCATATAAAAGATCAGCTCATGTGTACTCATATAAAGTGATGACATACAAACTCATATATATATAATAGTGATTATTTCATTGATATACATTATGATTGCACATTGATATAGGCTTATTTATTCAATTTAAATATATAAAAATATTCTATTAAAATTCAGTACCTAAATGCATCAAGACAAAATATTTTAATAATGTGTGTTAAAATGAAACGAGACAGAACAAGAGTATGATAGTGAAGATATCTTATTTGTAATAATAACTATATCTTTAAACACATACCTTGAGGGAAATCATTTGACTTTCTAGAATCAGATAATTCTCACTTGTCAGATAATATTATTGGACTAGGTCAACATGTCAAAATTATTTTATACAAAGTAAAATAATTATACTGAATAAAAATATTTATTAAGGATTAAAGAAAAATTGTTATTAATCAAATGGCTTTGTTAAAATGTAAAGGAAATTAAAGAGGCTCCTTTATAGTAGAATTTTCTGGTAATTCCAACAAACTCAGATACCTTGATGAGTATTAGATTAATTGGAAAGCTGCAAACAATGTGGTTTAAAGAGTTGAGTCTAAAATCACCATACCTTTCTACATTTAACTATTCTATGTTGTACAATATTTTACAGTACATAATCTAGGAAATATTGGACTAGGCTCTCCACTTTCACATTTTATACAGTACTGTAAAATCTTTTGATACTGTCTTTTACCTGCTCAATGAAGATGCCTTCTCCTATGATCTGCATGTCTGTATGTGTAGGCATGTATAATTATTTAATCAATTTTTGGATTTGATTAATTTATTTCCCCACCTTCATCTCACATTATAAACCATTTGAGCAAAGAATCTATCTGCTTTGCTCACCAACTTTGTTAAGTCTAGCACCATGTCTCACCCATAACAATTCACAAACAAATGTTGAATTTTGAACTTTTAAGGCACTTAATTATAAGATTCATTCAACACATACATATTTTCACTTTGATACAACTGCTCAACTTTAACAGATAGATGATATCCATACCTTTAGTGTAACAAAAACATTTAGTTTAAAAATGTTGATCCTTATCAAAATAAAATTGTTCCTTTAAGGGTAATTTTTGAAACTATCATTAACCACTATTACCTTCACTGAGAATAAAGTATCTGGGAATAGTATTAAATGAGAGAGAAGAGTGGGAACAGGAGACAGGAGGTAGAAATATGATAAATAATGTATAACTTTCTTAAATTAACTTTACCACCAAATAATTGTGTCTAAATCTGGCATTAGATTCATAATTCTCTAGCAATTCTTTCTTTTAAAAGAAACCTCAAATTTACTTTCTTGTGTCCTTTCTAAAATGGGCCTTGTCACCATTACATTGCAATGACAGTATGATTTTTAAAAACAGTTAATCCATCTCAGTAAAATTAGTGATAAGTCTGCTCATGTTCATTATAAGACTAATTGCAAAAAAAAAAAAAAACCCAAATCTGTTCACATCTCTATAGAACATATTTTGTTTTTTAAATGAAAACGTTTTAAAAATGAAATAAAGTAAAAGATAATTATGTACAAACCCAATTTCAGAGCAATATAAGTGTTAAACTATTAAATATGTATTATGAATTTGAAATTATAGTCCCCACAGTGACCATAACCCAGCTGTCAGGTAAATATGAAGAGGTTTGTGATATTTTATACAATGCTATGCTGTGTGCCATAAAACAAAATAATGTTGCTTAACACCGGCTTTCAGAGTTACTTTAGTTTGAAATTTTAAAGTTTATATCATCATAGTCTGAATTGATCTTGTTTTTAATAATAAATTCACAGTTACATTTTGTTGTATGAGTATAATTCTTTGCCACTAAACTTTCGAAAAGCATTGAACAAAAAAGGAGAAGAGGTACTATATTGCTACTAATTTTTTATTG
This sequence comes from Callospermophilus lateralis, assembly GCF_048772815.1. Lineage (NCBI taxonomy): Eukaryota > Metazoa > Chordata > Mammalia > Rodentia > Sciuridae > Callospermophilus > Callospermophilus lateralis. Next base: position 125,718,247 of record NC_135312.1, on the reverse strand, counting down.
AAATTAACACTTCTGTTACTTTCTTGTATGCCAACAAAACAAAACCTAAATTTAAGTTCATAACAGTGCATCCATCACATGCAAGCAATTGTGTTAATTATTAATAGGAAATGAAAAGATGGGTAGAACATAAATGTTGTTGCCTTAGGAACTAATGCCTTAGGAATTAATAATCAATTAGCTAAATAGGATGGTGACATGCCTACCATGGATTCAATGTGCTGTGCCTGCACCAAAACTCATGTTGACCCTGTAACTCTCATGTAACTGTATTGGAGTGGTACATCTTGCAGGACTGGATTACTGATGGTGAGATCTGGTTGTTATAAAGCAAGTTTGACTTCCTGGGCTCACTCTAGTGCTGCCTTTCTCACTGTATGATCTCTCCCCTCGGCATCCCCTGCCCCCCCCCCCACACTTCCATCATGAGATTCCATTGGCTGTTCTATGACACAGCATAAGGTGCTCATGAGAAACCAATGACAGCACCAGGCTCTTGGACCTCCAGAACCATAAATTAAATAAAACTCATACATAAATAATACTCAGACTACTGTTTTTCTAGGGCAACACAAAAGAGAATAAGACAGTGCCTAAAACAAGGGAGTATGAGGTAAAGTCCTTAAAAGAAATACAAGGAGACCTTGTTCAGGTTTAATTGGGTCCTCAGAAAAGGCTGACTTAGAGGGTAGGTGTATCTGGGTTTATAGGGAACAGTAAAGTTTCCACATGAGCCTTCAATACAGATAAATCATATTTTAGTACCTCTCAATTACATTTGTAATTAGGATACTGTTTCATTATGGCTTTTATATATAATCAAACTCTTGATTATTAATACAGGTAAGGATTCTCAGAGCCAGGATGCTAATAAAAAAAATTAAGAGAAGTTCATTTCTTAACATCAGTGTTTTAGTTTGGAATCATGAGGAACCATGAATCAACTCACATTTCAAATATATATAACCATGAATCAACTCACATTTCAAATATATATATATATATATATATATTACCATCATTAGCATCATTTTCTTCTCCTCTTTTCTCCATATTGATACCTATCTATATGTGTGTGTGTATGTTTGTGTGTGTGTGTGTCCATATATGTGTGTCTATTTATATGTATATACACACAAACATATATGGAAATTGATGGTTAGTTTTGTGAAAGATACAGACAGGCATGTCAGTTCATCACTGACATAAACAAAGCTGTGTATTTATGAAGGCCCTTGTGTTAGCTTTGAACTAGTGTAATAAAATCCCTGAGATAATCAACCTAACATGAGGCAAGGTTTACTTTGCCTCACATTCTCCGAGGTTCTATTCCTCAAGGGACCCGGTTGCTTCTGGCCCTGTGATGAGGCAGCACGTTGTGTCAGGAAGTATGCAGCCGACTGAGCTTCCCATCTTGTGGCAGTTGAGACGCAAAGAAGGAGACAGCAAGAGACCTGCATCCCATAATCTCATTCAAGGGCACACCCCAATGACCTAAGACCTCCAACTAGGTACTAGGTCCTATCTCTTAAGGTTTAACACCACCTTCCAACAGTGCTATACTAGAGGCCAAGTCTTTAAAAAATGGGTCTTTGGGATACATTAAAGATCCAAATTATACCACTGCTTCTACACAGAAAGGTGCTGAATGTTGAGATTCAAAGGTTAAAAGCTACAGGTACCTTCAAGAGGAATAGTTTTAAGAGTTCTTCTATTCAAAGAATAAAAAGTTCTAGGAAACAGCTTTAGTAACTCCATTCCAGTAGAATTGGGTATTTAAGCATTTTCCATATATCAAGGATAAGATCCAGGAAAGTATGATTTTTTTTCCCTGAGATATGAAAAATGCTTAAATATCCAATTAGATGATATGTATGAAGGGATGGGAGGGTGTGTTCTAAAGTACAATATTTGCAAACATAGGAAATGCTGTAAATTTGAGAAACTGATACGATGAAATGAGAGCCATCCATGGACCGTGTGGACCACCTTGCACATCACAGCCTCATGAGTAGAAGAATCTGGTGTCTGGGAACTTCCAGTGGACATTCCCTCTGGTTGACTGCCAGGAGCCCTATTCAGCTCTGTGAGTCCTATTCAGCTCTGTCCCAGGTCCCACACAGCACCAGAGACGGGGTGACCTGCTGTAGCTGCATGGCCCCTCTGAGATGGACGTGACTGCCAAGAAGCCAAACAACCTGCTGACTGCAAGACATCACAGAGCAAGACTCCGTCCCTGAAACCTTATCATTTGTTGATATTCCCCCCTTAAATAAATCACAGGAGCCATGTTCTAACGGTCTAGCTCCAGCTCCTGTGTGGACTGGACCTATCAGGGGCTCCACCATTTTGAGACTATCTTTCTGACCTTTTCTTTTGATGTTCACTAAGTATTCTAGACTTTAATTTCTTAGGTGGCTCACACCCTCCTTGGCAGGAAGAATGCCCTATGAGGTGCCAACTGCTTCCCCATAGTAAAATATGATCCTATGTATATTCAGAGTTGGAGGAGATATGAGATTAAGCAACAAAGGGATAACTTGGAAGTAAATAATTAAGAATATGTAAGTTATTTGAAGTATAAAGATGTTAGATGGAAAATTTTTAACTTCTATAACTTCTAAGTCCTGCAACATAGTTATAAATTACACAAAGCAAACTGGAAAAACAAATAAATTTACAAACCCATAATATTTGTGAGGTTTTTTAATAAAATTCTTTTAGAAACTGATATGTCAAACAGGGCCATAAGTAATAAGAATACAGAAGTTTTCAGCATGTCACGTCACAAAGTTGATTTAATGATCATAGGTAGACCGTTATAGCCACAAAGAAGAAATATATATTACTCTTAAACAAACATGGGATTTGAAGTATGGTGAAATTAAAAAATAAAACATTGACTTTAAAAAAATGGCAGGGAAGAAAATTAAGAAAATGAGATCAAAGTGAGGTGCACAGAAAAGATCAATTATATCTCTATTGATTTAACTTTTGTGTGTTTTGGAAAAATGAAGCAAACAGTTGAGGCTTAGCAAAAATAGGTAGCAAGTACAAGGGTTTCATTATCTTTTTCTTTATGTTTTCTGACAAACATGAAATATTTAATACTCAGCAGGGGAAAGGTTAGCTCTAAAGCAAAATGGTTGCTGGAAGACAAAGATGAAAGAGGCAGAGAGGAAGTTAGACTTCCAGGAGAACAGGTTATGGAAGCCAAAAGAAGAGAGAAGGCCTCCCAAAGAACTGTCCACTCCTGAAGTCCGAGAGATCTCGAGGAAGACTATAGGTGACACGCACTTGTGTACACACACTAGCTTGCAAAATGAAGCTGTCGATGAAGATGATCCTGTGGAGAAATGTCTAGTATCTTGACGGGGCAGAGGCTAGACTTCAGTGGGTGGTAGAATGAGGGAGTGAAGAAATGAAGAGTGCACACAGCTGCGGAAGCAAGCTACACGTGGAAAGAAGGAGCAGATTAGAGATTAGCTAGTGCGGGTCAAGGGCGTTTGCTTTGTTAATTTTAAAAATGATTTAACAAATCCCTGATGTCATCTAAATATTGATGTGATGAAACCAACAGAAAAGGTGAGGTGACTTGGGTTGTCAGAGGAAATAAAAAGTAGAGTGAAGTCATCGGGGGCTTTTAGAATACCAATGAAAGCCTTTACTTGAGCAAAGAAATGCTCCTTCTAAAACAAACAAACAAACAAACAAAAACAGGAGAAAGATAGCCACCTGTTCAGGCTGTGTGGTGTGGCAGAGAGTTAGCGAAGAGTTCTAGATTCAGATTACTTTGTGATTGAAGAGACAACTGCTTCTAAAAGTAACATTGACTTAGGCACTAGAACAGAGACCCTGCACCTTATAGAAGAAAAAGTAGGAAAAAGTAGTTCCAAATCTCCACCATGTAGGCGTAGGAACTGACTTCCTTAACAAGACTCCTAAAGTGCAGAAGTAAAATCATGAATCCATAAACGAGATGGATTCAAACTAAAAAGCTTCTTCACAACAGGAAACAATACCATGGAGAGGGAGCCTACAAAATGGGAGAAAATCTTTACCAAACACACCTCAGATAGAGCATGATCTGCAGGAGATATATATATATATATATATATATATATATATATATATATATATATATACATAGAGAGAGAGAGAGAGAGAGAGAGAGAGAGAGAGAGAGAACTTAGAAAACTCCAAAAAACAAATAACACAATCAATAAATGGGCAGAGGAACTGAACAGACACTTCACGGAAGAAAAAATATAGCCTATCAAAAAATGTATGAAAAATTTTCAATATCTTTAGGGATTAGAGAAATAGAAACCAATACTACACAGAGATTTCATCTCATTTCAATCAGAATGGCAATTATCAAGGATGCAAGCAACAATAAATGTTGGTGAGGGTGTGGGGGAAAATGTACACTCAGACATTGCTGGTGGGATTACAAATTGGTACAATCACTATGTAGTAGAATGGAGATTTCTAAGAAAACTTAGACTGGAACCACCATTTGACTCAATTATCCCACTCCTACGTTTATACCCAAAGGAATTTAAATCAGCATATACTACAGTGACACAGCCACATTAATGTTGATAGCAGCTCAATTCACAATAGCTAAACTATGGACCAATCCAGGTGTCTCTCAACAGATGAATGGATGAAGAAACTGCAGTATATACACACAATGGAATATTACTCAGCCTTAAAGAAGAATACTTTATGGCATTTGCCAGTAAATGGATGGAATTGGAGAATAAATATGCTAAGCAAAATAATTCAATCCCTAAGAACCAAAGGCTGAATATTTTCTCTGATATGCAAGTGCTAATTACAACAATAGTAGGGAAAGAATAGAGGTATTCTGGAATAAACAGAAGGGAGTGAAGGGAGGGAAGAGGATGTGGAGGTCAAAATGATAGTAGAATAAATCTGACATTATTACCTTATGTACATAGATGAGTACATGACCTGCATAACTCTACATCATATCCAACAAGAAGAATGAGAAGTTGTATTCCATTTATGTTCAATGTGTCAAAACGCATTCTACTGTCACGTATAACTAATTAGAACAGATTTTTAAAAAAGAGAGAGAGAGAAAGTAGCATTGGCAGAGATGGCAGAGTACTTTTAAAGAGAATGAAAACTATTTCCAATATCTATTGTGGAGAATAAGAAAGACAAGACAAGGTAAAATGTTCTCCTTACAAAATAAGTAATCTGCTGGCAGTTCTGAGGGCCCAGTTGAGTTTGGATATCACAAATTCATAGACTGATAGACTCTTCACTAACATTTTCCTTAATACATTTAGAAGAATCTTCAGTGTATTAATTTGAGAAGCATCTGTGACACAAGATAAAGAAATAAAGAGCAAGGTGAAGAATAATGGGAAATGTAATTATAATGGTGCAGAATAGATTGAAATGATACTGTGCTTCTCCTCATCGAGTCTTTTCTCCCTCGTATCTAATATACAGTGCTTTAATCATTTTGTTAAATTAATAAACTAGATACCAGTAGTTCATAACTGTTGATAAATAATTATATTATTATAATTCACTTATAATATATGTCAGTAAGAATATTTGTTTTTATTCCTCTGGGCAAATATATGATGTTTAAGAAGATGTTTTAATCATTGAAGTAGCCTGTTAATATTGAGAGCTAACTATATTTCTGATAGTATCAGGAAGTATTTTTTTCCCCAAAGGTATCAAGTAATTGCCCACTAAGAAATTTTCAAGAGAAGTAATTTATACTGGTGTTTATATTATTAAAAAGTTACTATTTATGTTTACTAATATTGCATGCTTTAAAGCCTATTTTATCTGATATTAATATTCTTTTGATCAGCCTTTGTATAATAGAACTATTATTTGTAATTCACTTCCACACATTCAACCTTCTTATATTTGCCTTATTACTCTCATAAGCAGCATGTTGTTGCTTTTCTGGTGCTTTTTGTCACCATTATTTTTAGGTTTATTTTGATCCAGTTCTGTTTCTTAATTGTAATATTTAGGCCAGTTACATTTAACATAATAATATATTTAGATTTAACTTTGACATCTATAATTTGTATTGACCATTCATTAATCTTTTTCTCCTTGCCTTTTCTGTGGATTATTTCTTATTTAGTTTATGCCCCTATAACAGCTTATTAGCTGTAATTCTTCACTAACATTTTAAAAGTGTGTCAGTTTATCAATATTTAATGATTACTGCACTCTAGACTTAAGGCACATTACTTTCAATTATACTTTTACCGTGTTTTGGACAATGCAAGGAGATGACAACACTTGACCTGCGTTTATCTTCTCATTCCATGCTATTTTTGTCATTTGATGAAAACCTGTGTACATTTCCAATCCCTTGTAGCCAAAGCCATCCACTAGAGGGCTTCCAGGAGCAAGCTCCTGCACTTAGGTGGTTGCCTGAGGGCTGCTTCCACACCCACAGGATCACCTGGCCTGTCCATGGGAAGGGCTAAAAGGCCAGGGAGTCACCAAGTCCACACAGAACAAGGAGATTTCAGCTACCTGGCCTCTGGTTTAGCACATCTGTGATGTGTGTTTCTCAGAGTTGTCTAAAAGGATGGAGCTCTAGTGACACTACTGGTTTTATTGCTGCCCTTTCAAGGTAATTTACCTTTTATCCCTGATATTAAATTCTGTTTGTCTTTGGTTTCAGTAGTTTTATAATTCTATGCCTGGGTGTGGTTCCTTATTCTCCTTGGTACTCGCTGAGTTTTTGAATGTGTAGATTGGCATCTTTCACGTTTTAGAAATTCTCAAACATTATCTCGTTCAAAATTGTTTCTGCCTCACACTTTTCCCCTCTCGTTTTCTAGGATTCTAATTATACGGGGGTTTGCCCACTATGCTCTAAATGCATCTTCTTCCTATTGTTTTCTTTTCATAATGCTTCAACTTGAAGTTTCTTTAGACTTATCTTCTAATATACTAGGTTGACTTCTGCTGTATGTTATGTAGAATTCTTAATTTTATATATGTATTTTTCACTTTTCTGTCTTACCATTGGTTGTTTTCATGCTACCCACTAGTAAAATTCTCTTTTTTCTCATCATTCTTTGAACATTTTAATCGTAGTTATAAAAGTCCATACCCAATATGCCAATAATTTTAATTCATAGGGAATTTTTATGGTGTTCATGAACATTTCTTAAATATAATTTTAATAAATCATGGAAAGTATTTTCACACAAAAACTTCAAGTATCTGCAGATACCGAAAAATCTTGTAGATCGCAGATACATTATCTCAGTCCAGCCCAGCAACAACACAGAGTTGAAAAACAGTGCTCAAGAATGTGCTGGTTCTTCTCAGGTGTGTGTGTCGGGGTCACTGTTGCTTTTAGGAAACGGGTTCTAACAGTTTTCTAGAAAATTTTTGAAATAATCTTTAGGAGTGTTTATATAATACAGATAGAATTATTGGCACTCTGTAATGTACTGTGTATTTTGACAGGCATACATACATACACACATATGGGATGTATGTGGTATGCTGTATGTTTTTTGTACATATTTATATGTAACATCAATCTAGTTTGTATAAAATATCATATACCTCACACTTCCTGTATGACTAAAATCACTTCTTGAGATTAAAATATATATAAATCTTTTATTTCAACATTTTCAGGGATCTTTCATAAAGCAAACTGTTATAAAACAGATTGAATCTCTTCACAGAAAAATTATTAAAATTATAAAACCATATCAAAAACTTTGTATAAAATGAATTTTCAATATAAAAAGCTAGGTACTTCATGGGTAAAATGGACAGTTTTATAAAATTGAAGGCAATGAATCATATCCCATATCCCAGGACACCGACATTAGTATGTCTCTTTGTAAGGGAACTTACAAGAAGGAAGGTGACTATAAAAGTGTACTAGAGACCCTAAAGGGCCAGGTTCTCCAGAAGCAAATCCAACCACCATGGCCTTGGTGACTAACAGCAGACATTCATTTTCACAGTTCTAGAGGCTGGGTAAGCTAAGATCAAGGTGCCGCTTTATTCGGTTTTTGGTGTGGGCCCACTTCTTCGCCTGCAGAAGAGACTTTCTGGCTAAGTGCTCACCTGCCAGAGCACAGTGTCCTCCCTTCTTCCTATAAAGCTAGTCATTCCACCATACACCCCCTCGAATAATCATCTAGCCCTGGACTTTGGGAAGACCCATCTCCAAACACTGGGGGGATTAGAGATTCAGCATCTGAATATCAGGGAAGACAAATTTAGGATACAGCAGAGATAAAGTAGAAAACCTTCTGTAAAAGGTCTGGAATTAAAAAAAAAAATTAGAAAGATTGACCTTAAAATGAAATTTCAGTAGCTAAAGATAAAAGTAAAGCATTTTTTTCCAGAGTTGAGAACAATAAGCAGAATGCAATTGCCCTCAGTAATTCAAAATCTCACCAGGAAGCCCTATTTTAGCTGCACTGTTCTGATACACCCATCTGTTCCTTTTACATTTAAAAAATAATTTTCTAGGAATGGAACCACCATACAACTCAGTGACCCTACTCTTTGATATTTTTTCCAAAAAAAAAAAAAAAAATCCCCTAACCTCAGTATACTGTGCATACCCATGTTGATAGCACCACAATTCACAATAACCAAGATAAGGAACCAGCCTAGATTTTTGTCAATAGATGAGCAGATAAAGAGAATGTGGTATAGATACCCAATGGAGTTCTACTCGGCCATAAAAAGAATGGAAGTATGTCATTTGCTAGCAAATGGTTAGAACTAGAGAAAATCCTCCTAAGTAAAATAAGATAAGACTTCGTAAATCAATGGTTGACATTTTTTCTCATGTGTGCAGCTAGGGAGAAAAAGGGCTAGGAAAAAGAGGACTGCAGGAAAATAGAAGGGAGATGGTAGGGTAGAAGCAGGGGACCAAGGAGGAGGAGGTGGGAGGATAAGGGAAGGAACTAGAAAATGACATTGACCAAACTTACATTATGTGCATATATGAATATATCCCAATGTGTTCTAAGTTAGTACATAACTATGAAGCACCAATTAAAATTAAATAAATAAACAGATAGAAGGAAATTCAATAGATTAGAAGAAGGGGATCACGGTAAGGGATGAGAGGAGGGTAAAGGAAGTACTGGGGATTTCAATAGAACATGTGCATTTATGCATACATCAAAATGAACCTCACTATCATGCATAACTATAGAATATTAATTAAAAATTAAAAAAAAATAAAAAGCTGATTTAAAAAAATAATTTTAAAAGATCTTATCACTAGGTGATTGCTGCTGGCAATGAGGAGTAGCTTGTAAAAACACTAAGGCTTCAGCTGAGAATAAATAGGAAAGCTATATCTCTTTAAAAAAAAGAAGGCATTGGGAAACAACCAAGGCATCCAGGAAGGGAAGACTTGGGGGAACAGTATCCTTGGGAAAAAAAAAAAGAAAGGAGCAGTGAGCCTGACATTGTACATGCAAACATGCCTCTAGGCCTTTGAGGAATGTTGTGCATGTGGAGGGCAAGAGCAGAAAAGTCAACAGAAAGCTCTGTGAAAAGGCTAAAAGAGTGAGCAGGATTTTCACAACCTCATCTGCCTCTGGAGACAACACCTGGAACTCATGCCCAACGACGAGGAGAGACCCTGGTAAGCATCTCCTGTTCTGAGTTGAGATGCTTGAAATTTTCTGGGCTTAGAAAGAGACCGTTTGGAGGCGATGTCTGTTTTACTTCCTATCCATGTGCAGTGAAAGAACATTAGCTGCAAACAGTCCTCCTCATGTGGCAATAACACAGGAGTAATCTTTAACCTTTTTTCTAACACCTTGACTATTAGCACTCTATTTCAAAAAAGTCCCACCTGTGGTTAACACCTTCAAGGAGAATTCATACTTAATTTATCACAGTCATATATATAGTGCTGCCAGGCATTCGAAATAATATGAATGCAGCATCAAAAACATGTCAAAAAAACTTTAAATAAATATCAAATCTTTGTTCAACAAATACTCATGGCTGTTATATTTTCCGATAGACTTCTAAATGCATTTTATCTATAGGCATTCAGCAAATATAAGATAATACCTCTTACAAATATGAGTTTTTACATGTCTGAACTAATGGGTTGAATAATAATTTTATCTTAGCTATCTTGCAAACATCATATATCCTAGAAAAAGCAATCTATCAAAGGTGAGACTGTGTTCATTTCTCTTAATAAAAAGTAGGTTTTTAAAATATATTTTTTGAATAGCTATTTCTAGAATCACAATAAGATCCATGTAAACATAAACTCTTCCTTAGAAATGTAAGACTACTAATTTGAACACTAGAACCTAACATAGACATAACAGGAATTTTGTCTATTATTCACTGACACAAATGCTTAACAAATTTCTATAATTTGCCAAACATATACTTGACATTACAGGGATATAAAAGATGTACATGATAACATTCTCTTTCCAGAATCATAAATTTCATATGAAAACTGTTCCCAAAATGATTTCAGAGTTTTAAAACTATTTTAAAACAGTTATGACAAGAAGCTTTTGTATGCTAAGTTGTTTATACTAAATCTTCACAAAGCTGACATGAGATAGATACTTTGTATACCAATCTAAAATTGGTGGGCCTCAACATTCTTTAAGTAAGTAACTTAGAAAACTTCACATAGTTATTTGGTTTGAGTGCTTCTAACAACTGCACTGGAACTTCAAAGAGTAAACATAAAAGGAGAGAAAGTAAGATGATTTTGAAAAACTGATTATTTCTTTTTGATACCTGTGGGATTTCTACCAAAATATGTGAACTAACAGTATCTCCACTTGGATAATGAACCCCACTCAAACAACTCAGGGACACAAGTCTTAATACAGATCCAATCATCACCATAAAACAGAAAAAGAACTGGGAAATCCCATGGCTGTCTTTTTGTGGTTGGAGGTTCTCAGCAATGTACTTGTTAAAGAAAGAAAAATCCTTTCTACAAATTAGTGTAATCTGAGAATATAATATGTGAAACTCTACTTTTGTAATTTCTGGCAAATACACATGCATATACACCTTGATGAAATTAAGTAAATTTTAACATTAGATTTGAGCTCCATATTCAAATGTTAAATTGGTGAATTTTTTATGCTTATAATAAAATAAAAACCATGTAAAAAAGTTTCAATGCTTTACTATCATAGATTACAAGTGTAGTTTTACTACAGAGTTGCACGAGAACACTTCTTTTCAAAAATCAAATAATATCTAACTCTCTTCAGTAGGAGGAAGCACAATTAACAAAGATCGGTTGCCTAACAGCAATTTACTATACTATGTACAGATAGGATTAAATGGATTAATTTATGAGAGATGACTTCAACTTAAAAATGACCTCTGAACTATAGAGAAAATTTCAGAAACAAGAAAGCCTTTACATCTGCCATTTCTTATTAGACTCTTAAGTTCTACAAATTATTTAGCAAAGATTTCTTTCATTTTTTTTTCAGTTGCTTTCTTGAAGGGAAAGAAAATAAAAAACACCCTAAGTGTTTTTAAAAACATAAATGTGAAAATAAGAAATGGAAGGAGATACTAAAAATGAATAACTTGGAAACAGTGTAAATTTTGACAAACATTTGATGGGAAAGATCTTGACAGAAAGTTCACTATATTTGAGATTCAAACAATTACTCAATATTTAAAGAGAAATTCTTTTCCTTGTTTTTAAAAAACTAATTTTGGGAGAAAGTAAGTTGTTAAGAAGAACTCCAGCTACTTAGAAGTTCAAATCTGCATTTCAAAGTTATCTTGAGGAACACAGGCATCAGATGCCCCTCATATAGATAAAAAGCATAAATGTATTAGAAATGAAGAGATAATTATCTTGAATTTCTGGACTAATGTAAGTGTGCTAAAACTTCATTGATACAAATGCCTCTCAAAGACAATGAATGCCACCAATGTTTCATTATTGTAAAAAATATTACAAAAGAAGTAATACTGATTTTTCCTCATTTATAAGATTAATACACATTAAAATGTATGCATTCTTTAATATGGCTTCAATATATGTAGCTTTTATGCATATAGATATTTTTCTCAACTTAGAAATTTCTTTGTCTTAATTTCATAATAAAGGAAAAACTTGTCTATTTTATGATGTGATCCAAAAAAATCAAGATTTCTATAATTTTCAAAGTAAACCTTTAAAAAAATCTGTAATAATCATTCAAAGAAGGAATATTTTTTTCCTCAATTACATGAGTATCTTTTTGAGATTCTGGAATATTCCAAAGAATTTAAGTAATGAAGACCTAATCTCTAAGAACTCTCTGCACTTCAAAAATCACATATTTTTCATACTGAGGTTGCTACACCTGTGAGCAATCAGAAGTTTTCAGTTTCCTTTTTAGAAGTTCTTTCCATCTTTCCTCAGCTATGCAGGTTCACCAGGTGTTTGGAATGCGAGTTTGGTAGCAGAGTTATGAAATCTTAATTGCTCTTTTCCCCCCTGTCACTTTGAACTAACTTCTCCATCTGCTCCAACAGACTTATCACTAGTGCATTTGTTATGTTCACAGTAAACCCAAATATCTTCCATTGACTTCAAACATTTCAACCTTTGAGGGGGGGGGGGGGGGAAGGAAAGAAAGAATTGTATCTCAGCCACATGGCTTTAATTTTCTCTTTTTCAAAATTGTGCTTTATTAGCTGTAGCTTTTCCCCCTCCTTATCATTGGCACCTTTTAATTTTCCTCTCTAAATTTCAATAGGAACTTTTAAAAAGCATTTTACCAAAAAAAAAAAAAATACAAAAGACTTCTTTAGAAATATATCAAGTTTATAAGCCAAAATTGGAGTAAACTTTTAAAAGTGGATCTAAAAAGAAAAAAAATCATCTATAAGGAAGAGCTTTTTAAAGAATTAAGATACCAATTCCCCCATATCCCTTAATCAACCAGCTAGAAATTTCAATTAAGATGATGAATGGTGCGGATAATAAAGAACACAATCTACATATTTGTTGGAGTCAAGGGAAAGGATAACACAAAGAGATGACACAAAAGGTGATTCAATGATACCAGAGAATCAAACTAACTTGAAAAATACATGTGGCCTAGTGACAATTAGTGAAGAATTCAAGAAGAGCAAGACACCAGTTTTTACATGCTAAGTTGTCTTTTCAGTAGTCAGTTGTGAATATTTATATAATAAGCCTGTATTTCATCTATGTATCTTTCTATCTATCTATCTACCTATCTATCTATTCATTCATCTATTAAAATCCATCTATCTATCCATCCATGCATAATCTATCATCTATCCTGGGGCTTGAACCCAGAGACTCTGAACCACTGAGCCACATCTCTAGCCCTTTATATTTGTTATTTTGAGACAAGGGTCTCACCAAGTTACTTAAGGCCTTGCTAAATTTGCTAAGGCTGGCTTTGAACTTGAGATGCTCTTGTTCCAGCCTCCCGAGTTGTTGGGATTACAAGCTTGCACCATGGCAGCCAGCTAAATCTCTATTTTAAATATGAATCATCATGAAAAAATATCTTTACAAAAGAAGGAGATCTGTTGAAGATGGGTAATGGCAGTTTATAGAAGGAAATATTGAAGAGCAGATTAGATTGGTATGGCTAGGCAAAAGGGTTTCGAAAAATCTTCAGGCATTATTGCTTTTAGAAACAAGGAGAAAAATATTTATTACAGAATGTTTTACTGAACATCTGTCAAAGTAAGATGTATATTGAGTGACTTCTATTATATTTGGGATATAAAAAAAACAATAGCTTTAGACATCAAGAAGGTTGTGGATAAACTCCCCACTACAATATCAAATGATATTCTTGGTAGGGAAAATGGAGAATTTCTGTTATCACAGAGAACTTGAGTAATAATAATAATATTAATATTAATATTAATAATAATAATAATAATAATAATGCTTATTTTATCACAATGACTGTTATTATTTAATAGAGACACCTAAGCATTGTACTTAAAAGAAAATAACCCTTACAATGACTATTCACTATATTTTCTACATATACAAGATGCAAAAATTCTTCTACTTCACCCAAAGGGAAGCAACTTGTTGAGGTAAAACAGGAACACTATCTTTCAAAAAAAAAGTATTCATGTACAATTAAAAGAATGAAGACAGAGGCTGTGCAGTTGTACAGGGCAGGACAAAAACCTTCAAGGCTCAGGAGGCTGTGTCTGTATTAGGATAAGTATATCATGAGTCGTCCCAAGGGACCAAAAATTGTGAAAAATGGAGTCAAATTGCGACCCTTGGGACTGCAGGCTAGGGCTTCCACCACTCATTGGTTGAGATTTGCTCTGGTAAGCTAAAAAATCTTTCCAGAGAGAAGACAAAGGCTTCCTGTGAGAAGCTTTGAGAGTTTGAGACTGTCCACAGTCCCAATGTTCGATCAGATGGAGCCAGGGATCAGGGCAAGCTCCCAAGAGTGTCTGCTGCACTGCTTACCCACAAACCTCCAGAGAGCTCTCGGCAAGTGCCATCTGTCCAGAACATCACAATTTCCAGTGCTGAGAAACGAGTCTGGGAGTTTACAAAGCTCTTAGGCCACAACTGGATCTGCAAAGAGAAGACCAGAATATTATGTCTCATCAGTCCCCCAAATAGAAAAGAAGGTAACTTCAACCTGGCCTGTCTCACCCATATCCTGCTAGAGCCCCAAACCCCAAAGCACCGAATTTCTAACCCTAGACTTACCTCTATGGAAAACAATAGTAAAATACAAAACAACAACAACAACAACAACAAAAAAAAAACTGTTACAACATATCATGAGAAATCTTCCTTGTAAGTCTTTCTTGTTTCCTTTCAGTCCACAATATGAATAAATTGTTGATTTAACACAGGTTTTTCTTTTTAATGCATTTGACCCAAATACACTATTAGTCTATGGTTTGCTTTAATTTTTTTTCCATATGATTGATGTTAATGTTGTTCTAGCTATTAATATAGTATTTTTTGTTTTGTTCCCTTTTTTTTTTTTTTTTTGGCGGGGTGCGGGGGGAGGTTGCTAAGGATTGAACCCAGGGTCTTGCATAGGCTAGGCAAGTACTCCACCACTGAGCCACAACCCCAGTCTTTTTTATTTTATTTTTAGACAGGATTTCACTAAGTTTCCCAGGCTGGACTGGAACTTGTTATTCTTTTGCCTCAGTTTTCTGAGTAGCTGGGGTAACAGGCATGTATCACCTCACTCTGTTTGCTGCTTTGCAATTTTATAAAATGTTCTAAAGTTTAGAAAGTTCTCTTTCCTTACTTTTGGCATACACACACAGTTTATGTACTTTTCATGGTTTATCTGTTTTCTTTTTTTAAATCAAACTTTTTGCTGTTTGATTTATAAAAATTATACAAACAAATGTATTGTTATCTCACACAATAGATAAGTATAGTCAGTTAAATTTTTGAAACTTCTCAATACCATTATCTTTAATATTTCTCAAACACTACTGTTTCCAGAGGCAACCAGTTATAAGTTTAATATTTATTATCTTCTAGCATGTTCTATGAAATAAAAATCACACAGAGTCATATTTTTAAAATCTATTTTATTGAACAAAAATAAGCAAAAATCTGGCATATTGTTATTTCATTTCCTTTTACCAATATGTTGGGGGCTCATTCTAGATCACTGTGATGCTCTGGGTGATGAAGTTTCATTCAATAGCTGACCACTTTTATAACAGTAAGACCTTAAGTTTGTAATGGACCTAGCACAGGAACACAGAGCTGAAGGAGAGGTGAGGGTAAAGAAAACTGAAGCAGATGAAAATAAGAACTCCCAAGAAAAGCCACTGTGAAGGGTTTAGTCAAAGCTTTGGCAGTCCTCAACAATCGCCTTAAAAGGTCTGAAAACATGGGACTCAAACACCATAGTTCCACGTGCATTACTAACTCCAAAGACCTTCCAAGACAAGGACTTGGAAGACAGTGATAATGATAATCCTGGCCTTGTGAAGATCTAGAATTAAATTAAGAGGAAAAACTCATAGTAAAAGGATATAAAAGGATTATTTTTGTACAGATACCAATAGAATATATTTTGAGCTAGATGTTATTTAAAAAAAGAGTCAAAAGGCTTATAAAGTAAAAAAAAAAAAAGTTATAGGAGGCTAAGGATAATTTGCTATTGAAGAAAAAAAAATTTTTAATAAATTTAGCATAGTCTGATTTATAGGCGGGTAGGGAGGGGGAGCATGGGAGGAATAGATGAACTCTAGATAGGGCAGAGAGATGAGACAGGATAGGAGAAGGCAGGGGGTTAACAATGATGGTGGGATGTGATGAACATCATTATCCAAAGTACGTGTATGAAGACACAAATTGGTGTGAATATACTTTATGTACAAGCATAGATATGAAAAATTGTGCTCTATATGTGCAATAAGAATTGTAATGCATTCTGCTGTCACACATTAAAAATAAAAATAAATTTAAAAAAGAACTAGAAATAAAGCACAATATGTATAATATTTAATAAATAAATAAATGAATTTAGCATAGCCTAAATATACACTTGTTTATAAAGTGTAAAGTATTGTAAGTGATCTGCTAGGTCTTCACATTGACTCACATTCACTCAGTGACTCTCCATGGATCCTACAACCTCTGTTCATGGAACATGCTCTATACAGGTTACCATCTTTCATCTTTTATATGGTATTTTCACTGTCCCTTTCTATGTTTACCCATATTTAGGTACACAAGAACCACTGTGTTAAATGGTATTTAGTACAGTGATGTGCTGTCACCTACTAGTAACAAGGTTTTCCCCCAGGAGCAGATGTAATATATCAATCATATGTAGTAGGCTATACTTTCTGGGTCTGTTTAAGTACACTCTATGATGTTTGCACAGTGACTACATCACCCAGTGGCATATTGTTGTGAGCCACAACTGAGTCGGAATGGCCCTTGGCATTTTGCCAGAAGTAATTATTGAGAGGTGACACCAGGGAGCCATTAAGATGATGATAATTAAGTTAAGCTGTGTATAATTGCTGTGACTGGATGATGCTGGATTGAAACAGGCTGTGTATTCAGTTGTATATTACACCCCTGCTGTCTGGCAATAGGGCGGCTCCTGCTGTCTCTGATGCCCGCTACTTTTGAGTTTGAATAGATAGATAGGTAGATAGATAGATAGAAAGATACATAGATGAAATACAGGTTTATTGTATAAATATTCACAACTGACTACTGAAGAGACAACCTAGCATGTAACAACTGGTGTCTTGCTCTTCTTGACTTCTTCACTAATTGTCACTAGGCCACATATATTTTTCAAGTTAGTTTATACACGCTGTGTATTCAGCTGCTGCAGTCTGGCTGGGCACAAAATAACCGAGCCACCACGAGGCATTTGTAGGTTCAAACAGGAACTCCTTTATTCCCCAAACTCCTGCAAACGCCACCCACGCGACCCTTCCAGGAACACCACACACCAACAGGAACACCCTCCCCAGGAACTTCACCAACCAACACGAACTCTCCAGGTATCCCCAGAACTCAAAAGTAGCAGGAGCCGCCCTATTGCCATTGCCGTGCAGCAGAGGTCTAATATACAGCTGAATACACAGCTGAATACACAGCCTGTTTCATCTTAATGGCTCTCAACCATTACTTCTGGCAAAATGCCAGGGGTCACTCCGACTGGGCTGTGGCTCTCAACAGCATATTTCTCAAAACATATCCCAGTTGTTAAGTGACATATGATTATGCATAGAAATCTACTTTGTTCCTTGGTCTTCTATAATTGTATAAATGCTATATAATTTATTTAATAACCACATCCTAGTGATGACAATATGATTTCTTTACAATTATTTTCACATGAATCAGGAATTTAAATTTTTCTTTACAAATTTTTATAGAACATAAATTTTGTAGTATAGATAACTAGTAATGGAATTGCTAGATCAACATAGTTGAACTTATTAAATGTACTAGAAACCACTAAATGGTTGACTAAATGAGATGTTCCAATTTATAATGATGTTAACAACACAGAAGCATGTTTACTTCTTGAGATTAATATTTTAATGCCTGAGTGAAAAAATTGGCATTTCACACTTGCTTTGTTTAAATTTCCCTGAATAATTGTTAGAGTATACTTCCACAAATGTATTGTCACATATCATTTTATTTATTCTGGAAATAGGCTGTTCTTCTGTTTAAAAATTTTTATTGATTTGTAGAAGAACTTTCAATATTAATATGATAATACTTACAACAGAGAATTATTTATGTAGCCCTATCTATTTTCTGTAACTTTGAGTTTTTATTTACTTCTTCTCCCACCTGAAACTATTTTTCAGGTTTATTTCCCTCTGATTAAATATGTTTGTATACCTGCATTTAATATTTATATATATTTATGTTTACTAAAACACACAGACAATTCTAAAAGAAGTGAAGTTAACTGTCAATTCAGGTGGAATTTTCTTAACAAATAGCTAGCAGAACATCTATTGAGTAACTCACAGTTTTCCTTCTGGTTTTCAAGCCTACTTTTATCATTAAATAAATTTTCATAGAAGAGTCAGTTTGTAGGTTTTTATTTTATGCCCCTTTGATTGTTTATTCCATTTACTTGTTCTCATAATTCCTAAAATTTCACAATAATCTTTCATCCTTGAAAAAGAAAGCACATTCATCATTGACCTTTTGGAAGAATATTTAGAATTTTATTTCCATGCCCTTTTTCAAATACAATTTTCTTCATACAAATTTCTGTTGTGGAATTGTTCAGAAGTGCTTTGAATATATTTATTTATTTGGGTAAACTTGCATTTTAGAGTTTTTAGTCCTTTTATCAAGGATTTTTGACACGTATCTATATCTCTTAGATCTTTTAGGGGCCTTGGAAAAGTGATGATTTTTCATTTATAAATTTTATAGTTTTATTCTTAAGTATTTTATATATTTTTGAGGCCAGAGTTACACAGATATATTTCTAATTTTATATTTTTTAAATAATTTAATAGTGACAGGAATGCTTTTATTTATGAGCAATGCTTTTTTTTGCATACACCTGAATTAAGCATGTTTTAAAATCACTAACCAAGACTGACGGCCATCATCACTGAACAAGTAAATTTTATTTCCATGTTAGCCTTAATGCTTACTTAACCACATGTTAATATTGCCAATTCTAGAATTATAAATTATTCTCTTTTTGTTGTATCCTTATAATCTGCTGTGAGATTATGGCCCATTCATTTCATTTTTTTGGAGTGATTTAATATCAGCTTTCCAAATTTCAAAAATAAAATAAAATATGGTCCATGTTGAAATTACATTACTTTTTAAGAATTAATATCACAATGTTCAAATTTTCTGTCCTATAGAAAGCTAAATATCTAATTTATTTATATGTAATATAGTTCTATTTTATATATGTGTGTATAAGTATATGTGTGTACATGTATATATATAAATGTATGTGTGTATATATATAAATGTGTATATATACATATAAATATATATATAAATATATATTATATCATATTATATTTGACTGCTTTTTCTCCTTCATATATGACTCATACTTTTCTTCTTAAGGTTATTTCAATGATTCTATGAATATATTTATGATTGTAAATCTGAGTTTCCAATGATATATTTCTAATTAATCCTTATAGCATATACAAATTTATTGATTTTCATATTAATGGTTTTTCTCAGACCCATGTCTTAAACTTTCTTTATAAATCTAATCATTTAACTTTTATATATCATATATAATGATATGACTTACATAATTAAAGACACTTCCCATATCATCTGAACTTTTTAGTATTATATTCTCGTATGTTAGCTGTAATGTTGAGAAAAATACAGATAAAGGTTGATGGGCATCATCCAATTGTGCCTGAATTGGACAGAAAAGCCTCTAATGTCCTTGTTATTAATGTCCTAGGGTCAAAAGCCCTTTGAAAATCTTATGAGAGCTATTAATTCTCTTTCTTATGATGACACAAAAAAATTTCAAGCATGTTCACAAAACTCAAATGTTTCTTAACGACTCTCAAAGACCATTTATCCTAATTTAGTAGAAATGGTCATTCCTTATGCCTGATAGTTTATAGCACAATTTTTATTTGAACTGAAAAATATATAGAATTATGAAGCAGAACTATTCTAATATTATCTATCTATCTATATATCCTATAAACTAAGTATAAAACAAATGGCATTATAAAGATTAAAACATAATAGAAAGGTAGTATGAGTGTTCTTGAATTATAAACTGGTTATACGTCTGTCAGTACAGATTTTATCTTAAGCCACTGTTTCTTTAGCCAATGGTGACACAGAATTCAAGTTTGATCAAATAACTTTGAAGTACACTATCTGAAGAAGAAGAAAATGATTAGAATATTCCAGAATTGGTATTAATTAAAAACTCACTTTGTCCCTATTGGCAGTATTCATAATAATATACACAATCATAATCATATTGACAATTCTACCAGGAAAAAATCAAGTCAGTAGGTGCCATTACCCAAAAAGGCAGTAAAGAGGTCCAATACTACAGGATGATGAAAAATGAAGGAAAAAAAAAAGTGACTAACTGGGTAGCCAACTTTCTAAATTCTGCTGAAGTTGATGTCATGAAGCTTCATACAACCCTGATGCTCTCCTAAGGGTGCTACATCTATACCCAAGATCTGTATACATTTTCTAGACTGGTATTCTAATTTTCTCATTAGTGATGAAGCAAATATTATATTGGTACCCATCTATTGAGAAGCAAATCTGTTCCTTTTGGATATTTATAGTCAGGTGCAAATAGAGCTGGGAAAGCAGAATAGATGACAATTAACCAATACTCTGCTTTCATGTTTTTGTGATCCCTGACTTGGGAGCATGTTTATTTGCTTGTCTGAGAAATGCACTTCATCTCTGTCATCTTTCCCATCCAGCCATGCTTCCTACCTCCAGATCAATGAACTTTAAAAGTGCCTTGTAATAGTTACAGTATGTTTCTCCGGGGAGAAATTGTTGTGTTTGGATTTTGATGGTTTTTGACACTATACCAATTTCATTTGACAACGAATTGAAAGTTGAACAGTGCACTGAGCCATGCTGGTAATTTAATACCATTGTTGGAATATTGCCTTTCAAACTTGAACAGGAAGCCATTATTTGTGAAAACTGGCCTAAGTTCCTTCTCATATCATCAGATTGGTCTCTTCATCGAAGAGAGATAAAGAAGGCACCCTTTACTGTGAACATGGTAGTTTCTTGTTATTGTTATTGTTGACAGTACTTTTTTGAGACTGAATTTCTAAGACAGCATTGTGGACAATAATTCTCCATTACCAATGATAATCATGCTCCCCCACCCCACACTGGCTTCATTTCCCTGGCTAACAGTAGTCTCAGAAGACATTTCCTGGAATCTCAGCTTCCCCTACTGACTATAGGGCTATAGATAGGTGTTTTCAAAGAGCTAAGATGTGTGACTTCATGTGTGAGAGGAAATAATGACAAAACTGTATGTTTATATTTTTTTATGTTGACAAATAAATTGTCATGCAAATGTCATGGTATTGATGGTCTTGCTCCATCAGTAGGAACTTTGTACTGCAGCATCTTACCCGGGCAGCTTGCCGGAATCTTTCCTAACCTTTCAGGTTTTCATTTCTGAAGACATTACCTCTTTAAAACAAAGTTTCAAATTGTAACCAAGGACAAGAGAAGTTTGAGCTCCATGTAATCTATAGCAGAAACTGGAGGACTGGATTAAAACGTGTTACTTCTTTTTTTTTTTTTTTTTAAGGGAGAGAGAGAGAGAAAGAGAAAAAGAGAGAATTTTTTAATACTTATTTTTTAGTTTTCGGTGGACACAACATCTTTATTTTATTTTTATGTGGTGCTGGCGATCCAACCCAGCACCCTGCGCAGGCCAGGCGAGCACGCTACCGCTTGAGCCACATCCCCAGCCCCCAAAATGTGTTACTTCTAATAAGCATTTTTTCAGAATCATTATGGCAATCAGAAAAAAAACTATTATTGAACCTCAAAAACACCATACAAAATTGAATGATGCTCTGATAGTATGATGGTGTCAACTAATAGAGGCAAAAAAGAAAACTTACATGTCCTTTCTTGTGAGTGGTCATGTAGGTCTTAGAGCTCTGACCAAGAGGCAAAAAGGTAAGCTCTGGGGGATTTTACACTGCAGGGTTTTTCAGGCCAATTCATTGATGAGAACTGATTTTCCTGGAGAAAAAAAAAAAAAACCCACAATGTGGTCATTTAAAATTATCATAATAGTATTCACTAAGTACTAAATTTAAATTTAGAGCTAACTCCTACTAATTTTATATGTGTTCTGAGATTTAGCAGAAAATAATTTATGTGAAGTCTAGATCTGCTGCCACTCTGATACTTTTATACACATTTCAATTTCTAGTCTAAGAATAATGTTGATAAAATATAAAACAAACAAGCAGCAAACAAACACATAAGCAAATGTCATTTTCAGTATACTTGAAATTTTATTGCTTTCATCTTTGCGTAACTGTGCTTTGTTTAGTAAAGGAAATGACCAAATAGTTTGAACATCTTTTCTCATAGTTAGGAATAAACTTTTAGAGACTTAGAATCTAAAAACAAAGGAAGACCTTGAAATAACTATTATCAGTTAAACTCTGATATGAGTAAAAAAGAGATCAAAGTAATTGTCTTACTTATTTCAAAAGAAGATACAAATGCTTCCATTCACAAATTTATGAAAAGAAATATTGGATGTGGGAATGTTTGTTTAGTGAGCAAAATTGCATATTTCTTCAAAAAGTCATTAAGAAAACAGAGTATAGAACAGGAACAAGAAAATATTTAAAATTGTCAAGCAGATTATATCATGAACTACCTTACTTAAGCTTAGAGGACTTATTTAGAAAATTGTGAATGTTTAAAGTCATGCATTCTAGTGGAGTGGCCAAGAAGCCTAGCTCTGTCATTTAATGAAAACAATGAGAATGTAAATCAAAGGAACTAAATACCTTATACAAGGAAAATGTTAACTAAAAAGTGCATACACATATGCTTTTAAGTACAGGGAGTTTAAAATATCTACTTATTATTTGAGTCTGCTAAGGAAATTATGAGGTAATCATCTTTCCAAGGAAAAAGAGATAAATGAAGTTAGATATAAATAGTCCACTATGTTTCAGTGAATTGGGGAGCCCTGCTGACAGAGCATATTTCAATATACAATGCAGAACAGATATCGGCCCACTGAAGAATTCTGTACCAAAGTATGCTCAATTTTAATATAATCACCATAATATATGAAACCATGATGATCATACTTCAGGGTTCCAAACAGAGGACCCAAAAATCAATGAGTTTCTTAATTTGTGGAAGATAAAATAATGTTTTGAGAAATTTTCTACGTAGGTTCCTAGTGTACATATATTGATGAGTGGGTATTGTCTTCTGCAATAATTTGTGTTCATGTGTTGACATCTTAATTCCCACGTACCAAAGTATGTGGACATATTGGGATATAAGGCCTTTAAACATTAATTAAGTTAAAATGAGTTCATTAGAGTAGGCCCTAATCCAATCCTTATGAGAAGAAAAATTTGAAGGGAGATATCAACAGAGAGACAAGTCCATGAGAAACAAAAGTATCATGGACACTCAAAGATGCAAGGAACCCACCCAGAATCAAGTGATGTTCAGGGGAACATGAAGATGTCACCTGACAGAGGAAAACAACGTGACTTATAAGAATTCTAGGAGCAAAAGCTAAGAATGCAGGGAAAAGACGGCCATCTGTAAGCAAAGGAGATAAGCCCTCAAAGCACTGACCTGCAACTCTTCAATTTCGTTTTCTAGTTTCCAGAACTGTGACAGAGTGAGTTTCATTGTTTATGCCATCCAGACTGTGATTCTTGGTTATGGCAGACCTAACAACTAATAAAACATCCACAAAAGCAGAAAAGCTGTTCCTTCCATTTGTGGATTTTACTTATCATAGACTGGAATAAATTAATTGAGGAAGGAAGATTTTTCCATAATATGAGGTAATTTTTCTACACTGAAGTAGTATGCCATAGAGAAGAAATGTTATCCTGGGCTGAAATTTTGTCTTTAGTGAAGGGGACAGAGCTTTTGATGAAGATGATATCAATCCCAGGGATGCTTAGCAGCCATGTTTTCAAAATTTTTGGATGATCCTTTACATTCACCATTGAAAATAGTGTTTGAGATAAACAAATTTGTGACATTCTCCAGGGTATTGGCTTTTATTTGGAAGTTCCTGGCATAAATATTAATCCACTATGGTCTCTAACCTCACTTACTAGAATGATTTTTTTAGCAGAACACTGAGGGCTTCAACAAGCCTGTCACTAAATACATATTTGTCAAATAAATTTGCACAGGGAACAATATCAAATTCTCCACACACGTTTTGCTACTAAGGTTTTTTTTTTTTAAATAAAAAATTGATTATGTTCTGCAGAAAAATGACCAAAGAAATTTGTTTGCAAATTGGCTAAGGTTGTTCATCTCTTTTAAATGTTGGTCAAAATAATTTTTTGCCCTCAGTATTAGCTTTCAAGATCATAGAGGTCTTCTACAATATACGGTTAAAAATGTGTGACTTTATGTGATTATAATTATGTAGAGAACATGTGTGTTCAAACAGATTGTTTTATCAATTACAGAAATAAATTATATTATCAGAAAATTTAGAAATAAAAATATACTAACAATTATTGACAGATGATACAAATGTTTCCATTCACAGGAGAAATTCATGTTTTCACCTTTCTACAGCATTATGTTGTCTTTTATTTAAAAAAAAATAAAATATGAGAACCTATTAGACTCTGGGAATTCACAAAAAAAGTATTTTATCATTTACTATAAATTAAAGTACCTAGACAGAAGCACCTATAAACCAAAGATGCTAAGATAATAACTTAAAAATAGAGCTTTGTTGTTTTGTTGTGGAGGTTTTTGCTATTGCTGTGGGCTAAGGAATATTAAGAATCAATCAGAACTGTGATTATTATAGGCTATTTCTTCTGAATTGTATTGATATATTTTACACTATCTTAAAATTGTTTTGAACAGTTATTTCAAATTTCTTATTACAATATTGAAGCATTATGTGTGATTTGGTGATGATAATTAACAGAAATAGCCCTGTGAACTTCCAGCAGCCCTTTAAACCTCTCTCAGCCTCTGTCCTGACCTATGAAACTGGAATAACAAAAACTGACCCACTTAGCTCATATGGTTTCATGAAGGTCAAATAAATTAATGTCTGTGAAGGTATTTGCATAAAAGCACCAGATCAGTTCAAGAAAGATTATTGCCAATTCAACTGCCATAATTTTTATAAATTGCTGGGTGGTATCAGTGCTATCATGGGCATAATTTAAACCAAAAGCTTTTGATTTCAATCTTATCATGACCTAGAACAGGGAATATATCACATATGAACTGAGAAATATTTAGGGTTAACCTTTGTATTAGTAAATAAATCAGTAGCAGATATTAACAGGAAGTGGACAAAAATTAAGAAAAAAAAAAAAAGGCTGGAAGCAGTAGGAAAGAATGCTAGAGGGATGAAACTAGAATCAAGTCTTCCAGCCAGAAATTTTCCCCATGTAAGTTTATTATAATCCTGCAAATGACTGCATTGTATGACCCAATCCAGAAAAGTGGAGCAGGTGTCTGGCAACAAGAGAGATTAAAAAAGGTTTTATCCTTTCTACAAAGATGAAGAACACATAAAAGGATGGATTCCAAGGAGAGAACCATGCCAAGTCTCCATTGCAGATGGAATTAGGCAAAGGATCCCATATGGCTAAGATTTAAAAAGAGTCAAAACAGAGACACATGCATTACAAAAATAAGATAACTTTTAGTTATCCTCTTGAATATTGATTATATTTCACAGATGTTGACACAAGAAAGTGATGATGGTTTTTAAATTATCAATTGCCACTATAATAAAATGTCTGGCAAATTGAGGCTTAAAATGAATATTTTTGGATTCGTGATCTACAAAACCAAAAGCTACTAATAAGAATTGTTTTGCATATGAGCTTTTTTTTTCTGTCTAATGAGATAAGGGTGAGAATCTGGAGATATTGCTATGAGATACAAAGACATGTAAGTTAATTTAGGGTCAGCCCTGAAATTCATTATTTCCTTGGTGATGAGAAAAATTGTGGTTTAATCCATTGTTTCATACATATGGACATTAAAAGGCCTTTGAGATACCTGAAGATTTTCTAAGGGAACTGGATGTATTTTGATGGACAAAAAGGAAGACACACCTGCAAAGGGGATGTAGATCTGAGTGCCAAAAATATTCGTATGTGATTACAGGACCGGTGAAATTCTATATCATGTACAACCAGAGGAATGACTAGTTATACTCCATTTATGTATGATGTGTCAAAAATGCATCCTACTGTTATTTATAATTAACAAATAAAAAATGTTAAAATCAACAAAGGAAAGACTCAAGTCTTTCCCGCTGCCAGACCTGCAGATCTCGCCTATATCCAGCTGCTCTCTGTAGAAATCACCAGCGCTGTGACCTCGCGGGGCTCTGGGCCTAGGCTATGGAGCAGGATCCAAAACCAGAAGTTCCAGTACACACAAGACTCAGTGAGCCCCTTAGCAGAATCACCTGTCAACACATCTGCACATCGCCAAGACTCCATTCCACTCCCAGGCAAGTCATCAGCTGCTACCTACCCACAGCACAAGGCCATAGCCTGGTTCCCCCCACCTCACCAGGCTCCCCCCACCTCACCAGGCTCCCCCCACCTCACCAGGCACCCTGGGGTTGAAAGCAGACCGCCACCATCTTGACTCAACATTCTCGCCATTTATCTGGGGGCAGTTCCCAGATCGGATCTCCAGTGGGCCAGGTACCAGACTTCCAACCTTCCCCTCTCCCCAGCAGCGGTAACCCAACACAGTAGTTGCCCAACACAGGGGTGCAGTGCGACCAGGGTGCCTCCCATAGGAGCCCAGGGTGAGAGTTTCCTCAACTGGGAACTGTTGGGGACAAGGAGAGACCAGGAACTGGGAAATTTCCAGGCAAGAGAGGGAGAAAGTACCAGGATCTCACATCATACAAGCGAGTGGTCCCAAAAAGAGACCATGACCCGTGAGATGCAGTCTTTCTGCGGGACTGGTGGGTGCCACTCCCGGCATCCAAGCACCCTGCGCCAGGACCAGTCTTCCCACCCTGGTTTCCTCCACCATCCAGAAAGCAGAGACTCCAGCTTACAACAGACGGCACCACCTAGTGGATGAGAAGAGAAGCAGGAAAGATACGCATCTCTAAAGCTAGCTGCAACCCTGGCTTCTTTCTTTGAGTTTTTTGTTTGTTTGTTTGTTCGTTGGTTTGTTTGTTTTTTCTCTTCAACTCTTCCATCCTCCAGTCCTCACATTCCCAACACATGTGAAACCAAGAACTTTGCATGAAATAGGACTTTGAGGACTGGGTCATCTGAATAATGTAATATAGAGGTGTCCTATGTATCCTTTTTTTCTTTTCCTTTTTATTCTTTCATTTTTCCCCCTCCAAATTTTACTGTTTTAACATCTATATTTTTCTAAATACATATATGTGTTTGTTTTACATATTCTACTGTCATCCCATGTACTTGCCTACCCTAAATTACTTCCTGCCTATTCGCTTGCAACTAACCCTCTTTGCTAGATTTCTCCTTCACACTTCCTAAGATATATTAACTCTATATCCTCACTTCCTACCTCCTCAGCATATCGTCCTAAGCCACACCCCAGTTGCTTGTCCACTGTCAGAAAATATAAACCTTTTTAAAAAACTACTGATTATCTTTCAGATAATTATTGAATCCAACATTTCTGTACATCGAGACTAAACTGAAAATGTCTTAATAACAACAAATTGCTCACAGGTGGTGTATTGTCCATATTGGGTTCTGTTAACTAAGGAGAGGTCTTGGAACCCTACAAGAGCACTACAAACCTATAGGGTAAAAACAATAACCATCTAGATCCACAGAGCTGGAAAGGAAAAGACACGAGCAACCTGAAAAGACAAGGGAAGAAAGTGCCCCAAACAAATGAAGACACCACACCACTAGGATCATTGGCAGCCAAGCAGGAGGAATGACAGAGAAGGAGTTCAGGATGTACAGGGTTAAAATGTTCTGTGAACTCAAGGAAGAAAATGCAGGTAGTGAAAGATCACTTCCACAGGGAGCTACATAACAAATACAGGAAGCAAAGATTCACCTCAACAGGGAGCTAGAGGTGCTAAAAAAAACAAAACAAACAAACAAACAAACAAAAACCAGAAATCCTTGAAATGAAATAAATAATAAACCAAATTAAAAGCTCAAATGAAAGCATCACCAACAGACTAGACCCCTTGGAAGATAGGACGTCAGACATTGAGAAAACAACATATAATCTTGAAAAGAATATAGACCACCCAGTGATAATGGTAAGAAATGACAAGCAGAACATTCAAGAAATATGAGATAGCATAAAGAGACAAAATCTAAGAGTTATTGGGATGGAGGAAGGCACAGAGGTCCAAACCAAAGGAAGGAAAAATCTATTCAATGAAATAATATCAGAAAAGTTTCCAAAAATGAAGAATACATTGCAAATCCTAATTCAAAAAGCCTACAGTA
The DNA here is from genome assembly GCF_048772815.1 of Callospermophilus lateralis. Lineage (NCBI taxonomy): Eukaryota > Metazoa > Chordata > Mammalia > Rodentia > Sciuridae > Callospermophilus > Callospermophilus lateralis. The sequence goes on along the minus strand of NC_135312.1, from coordinate 125,689,507 downwards.
TGCCAAGTGTACAAAATCACAACAGATCCACACCAAGCCACATTATAATGAAAATGCCCAGCATACAGAATAAGGAGAGAATTTTAAAAGCCACAAGATAAAGGAGTAAGATTACATACAGGGGAAAACCAATTAGGATAACAGCAGATTTTTCAACACAGACCCTGAAAGCTAGAAGGTGCTGGAACAACATGTATCAATCTTTGAAAGAAAATGTGTGCCAGCCAAGAATCTTGTATCCAGCAAAATTAAGCTTGAGATTTGAAGATGAAATAAAAACCTTCCATGATAAACAAAAGTTAAAAGAATATATAGCTAGAAAACCAACACTACAAAACATCCTAGGAAAAATATTCCATGAAGAGGAAACAAAAATCAACAATGAAAATCAGCAGAGAGAGGTAATACCCTAAAGGAAAAACTAATCAGAGAGGAAAATCAAATAAAGTTAAATAACAAAAATAAATAAATATGGCTGGGAACACAAACAATGTCTCAATAGTAACCCTGAATGTTGATGACTTAAAATCACCAACCAAAAGACATAGACTAGCAGATTGGATTTAAAAAAAAAAAAAGAACCAAAAATATGCTGCCTCCAGGAGACTCATCTGATAGGTAAAGATATACACAGACTGAAGGTGAAAAGTTAGGACAAATCATACCACTCACACGGACTGCGGAAACAAGCAGGGGTTTCCATCTTCGTATCAAATAAAGTAGACTTCAAGTTAAAGTTAATCAAAAGGGATAAAGATGGACATTAGAACTATGTAATGTTTTGAACAACCAGCAATAAAAATTAAAAAGAAAAAGATGGACATTACATACTACTCAAGGGAACCATATACCAACAAGACATATCAATCATAAATATATACGCCCCAAACAATGGTGAATCTATGTTCATCAAACAAATTCTTCTCAAGTTCAAAAGTCAAATTGATCACAACACAATAATCTTCAGTGACTTTAACACACCTCTCTCACCACTGTATAGATCTTCCAAACAAAGTTGAATAAAGAAACTATAGAAATCAAAAATACAATCAATTACGTAGACTTAACTGACATATACAGGATATTTCAACCTGCATCAAGCGGATACACTTTCTTCTCAGCAGCACATGGATCCTTCTCTAAAATATACCATATACTATACCATAAAGCAATTCTTAGCAAACACAAAAAAATAGAGACACTACCATGTATTTTATCAGATCATAATGGAATGAAATTGGAAATCAATGACAAAATAAAAAATAAAAATTACTCCAACACCTAGAGACTAAACAATATGCTACTGAATAAACAATGGGTTGCTGAAGACATCAAAGAGGAGATTTAAAAATTCCTAGAGGTAAACGAGAACATAGACACAACATATAGAAATCTCTGGGACACTATGAAAGCAGTTGTAAGAGAAAAGTTCATTGCATGGAGTTCATTCCTTAAAAGAAGAAAAAGTCAACAAATAAATGACCTCACTTTACATCTCAAAGCCCTAGAAAAAGAACAACAAATCTATAGCAAAAGAAATAGAAGGCAAGAAATAATTAAAATTAGAGCTGAAATCAATGAAATCAAAACAAAAGAAACAAGTGAAAAAATTGACAAAACAAAAAGTTGATTCTTTTTTTTTAAGTTTTGATTTTTTTTTATTTAATAATCCTAAAATCCACCCACAAGTGTACACATTGGAAGCCAGCTCATGATTTGATAATAACATCAACTGTAGAACAAAATAACTTTTACATTAGTTTTTTTTTTCAAAATTGTTTGCACAGAGTAGAAGGTTCAAAGGGTACATAGGAAGTGGTGGGAGTGAGCCACCTCCTTCCTCCTAACTTATAAACCCATCCCCTCCGATCAGCAGATAATATTGTCAATGATTTGTCTCCTTCCAGTAGCAATACTTATACCTGAAAATACGCTACTATGTACTTTGTAGGCAAACACTGTCTATCCCCATTAGAAGACTCAGTACTTGGGAGCCCACCTACTCACTGACATTTCTTGATAACCCTGAATTAATATGCACAGGGGATTTCCCAGTCAGATTCAGAAAGGCACAAGGCAGATAAAGATTTCTACCACATACCTATACATGCCAGCAGCTGACATAATAATAAAATAAAGTTGACAGACCCTTAGCTATGCTAGTGAAGAGAAGGAGAGAGTGAACTCAAATTACCAGCATACGTGATAAAAAAAGGTAATATCACAACAGACACTACAGAAATACAGAGGATAATTAGAATGTATTTTAAAAACATAAACTCCAATAAAATAGAAAATAGTAAAGCATCTACAAATTTCTTAAGTCATATGACTTGCCCAGACTGAATCAGGAAGATATATACAATTTAAACAGACCAATATCAAGTGATGAAATAGAAGATGCCATCAGAAGCCTACCAACCAAGAAAAGCCCAGGGCCGGACGGTTATGCAACCAAGTTCTTCAAGACCTTTAAAGAAGAACTAATACCAATACTCTTCAACTTATTTCAGTAAATAGAAAAAGAGGCAGCACTTCCAAACTCATTATATGAGGCCAATATCACCCTGATTCCAAAACCAGGCAAAGACACATCAAAGAAAGAAAACTTTAGACCAATATCTCTAATGAACATAGATGCAAAAATTCTCAATAAGTTTCTGGCAAATCGAATACAAAAACATATCAAAAAGATCATGCAGCATGATCAAGTGGGATTCATCCCAGGTATGCAAGGTTAATTCAACATAAGGAAATCAATTATGTAATTCATCACATCAATAGACTGAAAGAGAAGAATCAAATGATCATCTCAATAGATTCAGAAAAATCATTTGACAAAATACATCATACCTTCATGTTCAAAATACTAGAAAAACTAGGGATTATAGGAATGTATCTCAACATAAAGGTTTTCTATGCTAAGCCCCAGGCCAACGTCATTCTAAGTGGAGAAAAATTGAAGGCATTTCTTCTAAAAACTGGAACAAGACAGGAATGCCCTCTTTCACCACTTCTATTTAACATAGTCCTTGAAACACTAGCCAGAGCAATTAGACGAAAGAAATTAAAGGGATATGTAGAGGAAAAGAAGAACTTAAATTAGTACTATTTACTGATGATATGATTCTATACCTAGAAGACCCAAAAAGCTCCACCAGAAAACTTCTAGAATTAGTAAACGAATTCAGCAAAGTAGCAGGTTATAAAATCAACACCCATAAATCAAAGGCATTTCTGTGTATCAGTGACAAATCCTCTGAGATGGAAATGAGGAAAACTACCCCGTTTATAATAGCTTCAAAAAAAAAAAATACTTGGGAATCAACTTAATGAAAGACATGAAAGATCTTAAATCAAAGAAGACCTTAGAAGATGGAAAGATCTACCTTGCTCTTGGATACGCAGAATTAATATTATCAAAATGACCACACTTCCAAAAGGACTGTACAGATTTAATGCAATTCTGATCAAAATCCCAATGGCATTCCTCATAGAAGTAGAAAATGCAATCATGAAATTCATCTGGAAAAATAAGAGACCCAGAATAGCCAAAGTAATCCTTAACAGAAAGAGTGAAGCAGGTGGCATCACTGTACCAGACCTTAAACTAAACTACAGAGCAATAGTAACAAAAACAGCATGATATTGGCACCAAAACAGACTGATAGACCAATGGTACAGAATAGAGAACACAGAGACTAACCCTCAAAATTACAATTATCTTAGACAAAGACACCAAAACATACATTGGAGAAAAGACAGCCTCATCAACAAATGGTGCTGGGAAAAATGGAAATCCACATGCAACAAAATGAAATTAAACCCCCATCTCTCACCAATCACAAAACTCAACTCAAAATGGATCAAGAACTTAGGAATACAACCAGAGACTCTGCGTCTAATAGAAGAAAAAGTAGGCCCTAATCTCCATCATGTGGGATTAGCCCCCAGTTTCCTTAATAAGACTCCGATAACACAAGAATTAAAACCAAGAATCAATAAATGGAATGGTCTCAAACTAAAAAGTTTCTTCTCAGCCAAAAAAAAAAAAAAAAAAAAAACAATCTGTGAGGTGAATAGAGAGCCTACATCCTGGGAGTAAATTTTTACGCTTCACACATCAGATAGAGCACTAATCTCTAGGGTATATAAAGAACTCAAAAAGCTAAGCACCAAACAAATAACTCAATCAATAAATGGGACAAGGACATGAACAGACACTTCTTAGAAGATGATATTCAATCAATCAACAAATATATGAAAAAATGTTCATCATTTCTAGCAATTAGAGAAATACCAATCAAAACTACTCTAAGATACCATCTCATTCCTTTCAGAATGGCAACTATTATCAATATAAACAACAATAAGTGTTGGCGAGGATGTGGGGAAAAAGGCATACTCACACATTGCTGGTGGGACTGCAAATTGGTGCAGCCAATATGGAAAGAAGTATGGAGATTCCTTGGAAATCTGGGAATGGAACCACCAAGCTATCCCTCTCTTTGGACTATACCCAAAGAACTTAAAAACAGCATACCACAGGGACACAGCCACATCAATGTTTATAGCAGCAAAATTCACAATAGCTAAACTGTGGAGCCAACCTAGATGCCCTTCAGTGGATGAATGGATTAAAAAAAATGTGGCATATATACACAATGGAATTTTACTCAGCAATAAAAGAGAATAAAGTCATGGTATTTGCAGGTAAATGGATGGTGCTGTAGAAGATAATGCTAAGTGAAGTCAGCCAATCCCCCCCAAAACAAATGCCTAATATTTTCTTTAATATAAGGAGGCTGACTCATAGTGGGGTAGGGAGAGGGGATAATGCCATTGTTTTTATTAAGGTTCACTTTTTTTTTATTCTGATCTTTTAAATTTATTTTTAATGATTCTTTTTATTTATACATGACAGTTGCATCCACTTGATATAGTTATGCAAGCATGGAATATATCTTATTCTAATTAGGACCCATTCTTGTGGATGTACACAAAGGTGGTATCATTACTACTACTATGGCTAGACTTGGACAAATGTATAGCATTTCCAATATTTACAGGACTTAATTTTCTAAAATTTGTTGTATTAAGGTTTATCATAAGTCCACATAATCCTCAAATTTCTCTTTTGTAACCATTTCAGACTACCTTACAATCAGACAGCTCTCACTTTTTTTCATGTCCATCATAGAAAACGAATCATCATGGACTAAATTTTGTTTTCCTAATCTTCAAACAAAAATTGATGCACAGCATCACAGACGTCGACATTTTTTTTTAAAAAAAGAAGGCATACCACTTGAAATATATAAAAGACCCAGTAAAGAGAAACATGTGGGTGAAAATATTTCATGTCCAAAAAATCTTATTCCCTAGACATAAAAGGCTCTCTAATTTTCTCCAAATGAATTCCAGTTCTAGTGTATTTTATGAGTACCTTCATGGCTATTAAATCTTGAATACAATAAAATGACCCTAATACAGGATCTCTCAAAACATTTAGTGGACTCTCCAGGAAGCTGCAGCAGCCCAAAATTGGAAGCACTCCAAGAGTGTTGCTTAGTAACTCTTTGGAGAGATTTATTCAAATGATTTTCATCTGAATAAGCAAATCCATCCCTCAATTTTAATGAATACTTGAAAATGCGTTCTTTCATGTCAGTGTTTTCCCCTCCTGAACCTGCATTCTCTGAAGATGTACTGGATTCTAGTAACTTCTATGAACACCTGCAGGGAGTGAGCTTTGGCCCATGGCCACTGTTACAGATATGTTCCTCTTTTGTCCACCTCATTAGTGAGTCCTTATCCAGAAATTCCATTGTGATATAAGGTGTTAAATGACTGTGGACCACCCTGTGTGAAATAATGTCTATAATAATCACCCTGGGGCACGATACGCAAGTAAAACAGGAAAAGAAAAGTTTCACTGAGGAAGCTGTCATCTTAAATTAGTACCATGTAAAATGGCAGAGCACAGATGTTTTGGTGTCTTTTTAATAATTAAACCTGTGAACATAACACTGAGTCCTGGTGTTCATGTTGTGGCAGTGACTTCAACTCAACAGGGAAAGAGTACTTGGACAGCATATTCAAAATAAAGAGTGCCTCTCACTCTTCTCTCTGTAACTATAAAGAATAGTTTAAGACTTGATTATGGAACCATTTTAGTCCTGCTGGGATTTGGAATAGGTAGGTCTACTTACATCCAGCGAGGCATCAGGCTTGACTTCCCTTTCCTGCCCTCCTCCCAATCCCACCACTATGAGTTGCTCCAAAAATTGCAGCTGAATGAGTGAAAAGATACCTTGTTTCCACTAGAAATCTAGAGGAAGACTCTTTACAATAGGATTATTCCTTAGTAAATGGGTTAGCTCTGGATTGTGCTTATATTGGATACATTAAAAACTGCTCAACAGTGGCAAGACTCCCTTTAATTGTATTGTTTCCATTTTCTAAAAATAAAACAAATTCACCCACAAAAGCTTGAATTGAAGCCATCAGAGCTGTCTCCTTCATTCTTACTTCCAGATTGGTAGACTACCCCCTGCTGCCCCTACAATGATGGAGGGTGTTCCATCATGGAGACCGAGGCTTTTCCTCACTTGTCCAGGAATTCTTGAATGTAATGCCAAATTTCTCAACAAGGCTTTGACTTGAAGTAGTTTTTTTTTTTTTTTTCTTGATGACCTTGGCACCTTTCCAGAGCACAACACAAGGACAGACGAATCCCCCAGAAGCCAAGAAGTTAGATCACCACTCAGATCCCCTACTCTAGGAGTGCATCTGCTGCAAGGTCCCAGCTCCTCTGCTTTGACTATCGTCAAGTTCACACAGAGGCCCAGTTCCAGTGGGCAGTTCTCCTGCAGTGACTGAATGCAGCAAGCACAGTAGGCACACCCATTTCAAGCATCGACAGAAAGCCACTGATGAGCCACTTTGGCTCTCGTCATCATTCTGGACAAAACTGCTTAAAACTCCTCTCCACTTGAGAATCCCCTTAGCTTTTCTTCATTCTGTCACTTTCTTCATGGAGCCAGGCCTCTTCATTGCTCTCTGGAACTCCCCACTGCCTCCCCAGCATCTCAGGCAGCCTCTCTTTCCTTTTCAGGTGTTTCCTGCAATCAATCACTTTTTGAACTGCTGTTACCTCATTGGTTCTTAAAAGACTTAAGTAAACACATATACTCATCATGGCCTTTTACCTTCTACCTGTTTGTCAAGCCTACCCAATGTGCTCTAGCTTTTATTGTTTCATCTGTACAATACTATTTTCAGTATTTGGTTACATTTTATTATTTTAATAGCCCTTAGTATTATCAGCAAAAAAAAAAAAAAAAAAAAAAAAAAAAAAAACCTGACTTTCACACGGATACTGGTGGAGTAAGTCATAGCATATTTTAGTTATTTCTAAAAACTTTTTTTGAAAAGTCAAAGTCCACAATTCTAGTGTATATACAATTCTCCACAGCTTTTTTCCCCAATTATTTCCAATGATTTTCCCCAGTCATTTTGTTAAAGGTTACAGTAGAGAAATTTTATGACTTTTCTTAATGCTCTGTGGCTTTAAAAAAAAAAAGGAATAAAGAATACAATTAGATCTATTTAGAAGATTTTATAAATGTTATAATTCACTTTCTATTGAAAAAAATTATGTGTACTATGAACACTGCTAATATATGGTAATTAGTTTTAAGGAAGAAAAAATGTGAATTGAGATAATTTTTTAGGTAATGAAAATATGAATTGCTTAAATTCTTGCAAGGTAAAATCATCAGTGCTACCTGATTTGTAAAGATAACTGGAGAATATGCTCAGCATTTGCAGAAGACTTAAAGGTAGTTCTTTGTGGAGACCTAAGCAGCAGGACCATTGAGGGCCTCCACAAATGGTCACTCTTAGAATGTAAGCTATACAATGTAACAGGGAGGTGATGGAGAAGTACATACATATAGAGAGTAGGTTGGTAAGGACTGTGTTAATGCACACCTAGAGTACCGGGAGGAAACCTCATGAAGGCCAGAAGACTAGGAAGACAAATGAGGCCCACATTCAGGGACTGTCTGGAAGACAGAATTTTTCCAGGAACGCAGAGAGTAGCAGGGTGTGACTGTTACAATCTCCAAAGCCAAATAAAAGGTCAAGATTAACAAAATATTGTGCTTCTCAGGTTCTACAAAGAAATTCAAGGTAATTAAATAGTTACTTTTCTCCAAGTAACGTGGGAAATCAAATATTCAAGAGAGAATTCCCAAACACCACCCTGCAGTTCACCCAATCCTTTTCTAAGGAATGTCTCAGCAACCAATGTTTGCTTTTAGCAAATAAACATTCACTGAATTAACAGCTATCAATTGTTTCTTCCACTTTCAGTGAAAAATCAATAGCAGCATTGTGTTTATCAAATCAAACTTGATATTGAAAGTCAGGTAGTTAGTGTTTCACTTTTATAATAAATATACATTGTATTTAAAAATGGGCTACATGTGGAGGAACATGCCTATAATCTCAGCTACTTGGGAAGCTGATGCAGGAGGGTGGCAAGTTCAAGGATGTCCTCTGCAACTCAGTGAGACCCTGTCTCAAGATAAAAAATAAAAATGGCTGGGATATCACTCAGTTGAGTGCCTCTGGATTCAGTCACTAGTACCACCCACAAACTGAGAAACATGGATAAAAATAGATGATTCATAGAAGCAAGCATGTTATTAGGTAAATATTTGAAAATATCCCCATATTTAATAATGATATGGAAAATATAAATAACTGTTAAAAATTTATTTGAGGGCTGGAGTTGTGGCTCAGTGACAGAGTGCTTGCCTAGCAAATGTGAGGAACTGGGTTTGATTCTCAGTATCACATACAAATAAATAAATAAAAGTATTGTATCCATCTACAACTAAAAACATTTAAAAAACATATTTGAGATATTTATCACTTACCAGATTAGCAAAAGTGAAAAAGGATCACAAATGCAGAGTGGTTTGAACATGTAGAAATAGGCCATTTTAGATATTTCCCAAATCACACAACCTATTTTGCAGAGTAGTTTGGCAATATTAAAATTTCAAATATGCTTTTTGTTAAATATAGAAAAATTCTTAAAATATTATAACTTAAATTTTCACACATACTCATTAAATAAGTCATTTGTATTCCAGCTGTAAAATGGAATAGAGTATAAGCTGATAAAAATTTAGAAAAATCTCTGTGCAGTGATGTTGAAAACATCATATGTTGTATGTCAGTATGTAAATTATATTCTTGATTTTAAAAAATGGTTGTGTGTGTGTGTGTGTGTGTGTGTGTGTGTGTATGTGTAAGCATGGGTAATCTTTTTCAAAAGATTCTGGATACCATTAACAGCATGACCTAATTGTGTTTTAAATAATATACAAATTTGTGGGCTAGTTTTAAAAATCAGGAAAGGTATGAGTCACATTATTAACAGTGATTTATTTAGGCTGAGGAGATTATTGGGAATTTTCATCTTGTATTTTGTAAGATTCAATATTATTGGAATCTTTTAATGTTTTGGTAATAAGGATGAATTATTTTCATAGGAAGTAATGCATCATTTCTAATTTTTATGATGATATACATTATATATTAATAATTATAGTCCTTGTATACCTTTATAATTTCATAATTATGCTTCTGTAATTATAATTATATCATTATTCATATATTATAGTTCTGGTTCCATTCTGAGTTAATTCTCTTATTTCTATTTTCATAATTTTTGGCTCCATCACTGATCAGAAAAAAAGAGTGAGTATTTAAAACTCATAAAAATTGACTTGCACAGTCCTGTCACACCATTCATGGCTAATATTTTTCTATGTATTCTTAATATAATGGGTGTGTGTGTACATGTATGTATGTGCTATAGAAATATTTTCAACTACTTGTTTTTATAACAGAGAAGTGGTTTCCCATGGATACAAAAATATTCTAAAAATTGCTGCTCTTGCTTTCATGCCCCTCTGTAAGTAATGCCTTGTCATGAAGAAGTAAAAATTTACTACTATTCTGTCTAGAGTTCAGCCAGCCTATGAGCATAGATTTATAGAGTCTGAGATCTATTGAAGTAGTCATTCCTTAGGGTCAATTTTCAATCTCTGCTTCCCTTTTAAAGATTAAGACAATTTCATTTCCACCTATGTTTTCAATTTACACAGGGATGCCTCAGATGACCTCAAGGGCCCTGTTGCCAATCACCCAAACTGAAGAGTGGGATAAATGGTCTGTTGTGTTTCATTGAAGAGTTCTAACGCAGGCTGACAGGCTGTGGGAGCTGCTGAGCTCTTGGACCACTTCACAGAAAGAGCATTATGCCCGACGTGTGTCTCCTTTTTTCCCTCTGCAAAAGAAATGATTCATACATAATCAGAGGAATGTCATTTCAACAGTATGGATAGAATTTTGTAAACTTCTAACAGCTTGTATTTTTCAGTAGACTCATAATTCTTTTGTTGTTGTTGTTGTTGTTTTAAATTTCAGGGTGTGGGAGAGGGATGAGTACCTTGACCCATCTTTAATCAGTGTTCTTAAACAGAACATCTCTCTGCTTCTCATCCTAGATGGATGAGTAGCAGGATACTGAAGTTACTGGAAAAGGGGAGAAGATGAATACTGTAAATCATTCCTAAGTGGAGGCACAGTAAGGAAGTTCCTGGAGAATTAGTCAGAAGAACACAGAACTAGGATATTTATAAGTTCTTTTTATTTAGTAGATGAAAAGAAAGGTAGATATGTGAAGATAAATGAAAATGTGGGAGAACCTGGTTAAAATTATGAGGAACCCTTCAGACTGAATTCTGTCCTTTAATAAACATGAAACCTAGACATAATGTAGATGGTTGAAATCTCTCTTGAGCCTGTATTTACTATCCCCATATACTTTGATAATAGACACACTGAATTTCTCTTCATAAGAGATAAAATAATTTATTGACAGGAAAGTGGCTTGCTTTGTACTGTGATAAAGAAAACACATTTGCCCTACTTTATTTTCACATTGACCTTTTTTCAACAGAATAATATAATATTTATTATTTGCCACTAAATTATTTATAAACAATTGCCTATAGTATATCATAGGAGATAATAATATACATTGTTGGCCTTTAGGATCAGTTAATGTAGCATTAAAAAAAAGAAACTAGTAAAGGTAATTCTCAAAATTCTCCTTAGCAATGTCACTAAATATTAAATATAATAATGAATAATTAATTAAATGTAAACTACGTCCTCATTGCATGATATAGTCATAATTTTAGGATGGGAAAACTGGATTGATCAACTGTTGGCAAGGATGTTGGGGGAAAAGACACTCATACAATGCTGGTGGGACTGCAAATTGGTGCAACTACCATGGAAAGCAGTATGGAAATTGCTTGGAAAACTTGGAATAGGACAACCATTTGACCATTTGACCCAGCTATCCCACTCCTTGGTTTATACCCAAAGGACTTAAAAACAGCATACTATAGTGACGTAGCCACATCAATGTTTATAGCAGCACAATTCACAATAGCCAAACTGTGTAACCAACCTAGATGCCCTTCAGTAGATGAATGGATAAAGAAACTGTGATATACACAGTGGAAATATTACTCAGCATTAAAAGAGAATAAAATCATGGCATTTCAGGGAAATGGATGGAATTGGAGAATATTATGCTAATTGAAGTTAGCCAAACCCCAAAACCCAAATGCCAAATGTTTGCTCTGATAGGAGGATGCTGATCCATAATGAGGATCGGGGGTGGGGAGTATGAGAGGAAACTTTAGATAGGGCAAAGGGGAGGGAGGGGAAAAGGAGGGAAGGGGATAGGAAAGACAGTGAAATTATATGTATATTATTATTCCAAGTACATGTATAAAGACATAAATGGTATGACTCTATTTTGTGTACAACCAAACATGAAAAAGTATTCTCTCTATGTGTACTAGGAATTTAAATGCATTTTGCTGTCTTATATAACAAATTATAATAAATAAATACATTTTTAAAAATTATAAAATCCTGTTTTCTGCCATGTTCATTAGTATCTGAAAGCCTTTCACTATGTTTCTGTTCAATTAGGACATATATATGATAATATTTGGAATGATGTCTGTTTTTAGTTTTGATAATTTTTCCCACTAAAACAAAACATACTAACACAAAAACAAGTTAAACTATTCTGTTTTTTGAGATTGTATTTTCATTTATTGGCACATTTGTGAAATCAAGAGTTTAGTCTATATAAACTAGGTGACCAGATGCTCCACTTCAGCTAGGGACTAAGGGGCTCCCAAGACACACTAACTGAGAAAGACCTGAGTCAACTAGGACAAATCACTCAGCTTATTAATATAATGAGATATAATGAGTCAATATAATGAAATAACAATTAAGGTAAACCATGTCATAAGATAAATGTAAAAGATAAACCATCTACTTTAATTTGAAAAGAAAAAGAAAGTTTGGTTTATGATAAAAATTGTCAAATAGACTGGCAAGAATTAAGGCACAATAGAAAATTAATGTGTCCTGCCTAAAAAAGAACTTGGAGCCTGAATTCAGCTTTATTATTAGAAAGTGTTTTCTCCACACTTCACCATGTGGTTCTCACCCACTTCTTCCAGATAGCCCATGTTTAGCACAGTAACTGGAAGTAACGTGAGAATCATAATGACAAAGGATTTTTGGATGTTCCTACAAATGCTTTTATTATAAACATAAGCCATTTGAAAGAGCATATGTTCCATACTCTACATCTCATGGTATATTGTGCACAATTGTCACTAAGTCCCCTTCCTCTTCTGTGAAATACTTGTGTGTCAGTCACTGTATTAAGCACTTCAAGCATATTATACAACTCAGTCCTCATGACAGACTGCTGAGTAGGCAATTGGCTACTGCCCAAAGGGACCGATGGGGCACATCTCTTCCCAATTCTTTTTTCAGACGTTACATTAGTACCTTGAAATTGGTAGGAGCAGTTATTTCATCTCTATGTCTCTATTATAAATTAGAAAAATACTACAAATCAGGATTGTTTGTTCATTTAAGAGGGCAGGTTACTGGCATCGCTGCAGGTAAGTTTCTTCAGGTTCATTTGATATAGCACTACCTCATATTCAAAAAAGCTAAGGAACATGTGCGAATTCACAAATCGAAGAAACAATTCATCTGGGACTTAAGAGATGTGCTGTGTGATTCTAATGACACGGTACTTTGTGTTTCCCATTGAACTATTGAAATTCTTTTTTTCATGGACTGAAAAAAGGGCAACCCTCCAGTGTTGTCAGTTCACTTTGGTTATCTAGTGACAAAATTCTATAACTTTAACTATATATTTTTATTCCTTCTTTGGCATATAAACATGTCTTGGGTTAGAAATAAAAGAAATGCAACCAACACTGTCTTAAATAAAGCTGAATGGAATGACTTGTAATGGTCTAATGTTAAGGGAAACCTTCAAGAGCAGCTGGTTCAACATTCAATTCACTATCATCAGGAATTTGTCTTATACATATATATTGATTCTGATTGTTATTCATAGTTTTGGGGCTGAAGGACACTCTTCCCATATATTTCTCTATTCACTATTAGATTAAGGAGGGTAGTGGGTAGGCCTGGAGGAGCAGAAAAGTTTTTCAATAAATGTCAACTTTTTGACTAGTGTATTCATCCCTCAGCTGATTCCTATGAGAGGACCTGAACAAAGGGCAGTGAGTTCAGCTCTATCTAAGACACATAGTCTAGGTTTACAACAGAGAGAGTGAGCCCCTAAAGGCACTTCATGTGATGACAGGACATGAGAGAGAACAGTAGGTAGCTCAAGAATAGAACCTTGCTGTTGGAACAGACAAGAAGAAAAACATGTCAAGTAGAGAGAGGCAAATGACAATTGCAGACAGTGACAAAAGTGCGTACTTGTTCCTTGTCAGCTTTCTCCTTACTCCTCTTAGAAGTCAAGTCTGAGGCCTCCTCCCGAGCACATTTTTATATCTGATTCTTTCATCAGTCTTTACCAACAAAAGTAGGGATCCAGTTCTGTCTCATTTTAGCAATAATCAAATTATTTTCTTCATTCAGCATTAAAACAGTGAGGGATATACACCCCACAAAAAGGGATGGTTTCACCCTTCTCACCTTCCAAAAGACTCTGAATAGACACAACACTATCATCAACAAGGACAAAATAGTAAGCAAACAAAACAAAACAAAACAAATCTCATGGGTAAAAATCAGTAAATACACAGTGTGTAAACAGGAATCGAAAAATGGTTCTCTGGGTTATAAGATAATGTTTGTTCTGTATGACATTCACACAGATATGTAAAAAGAATGCACAATTTTACCCACTTGGGATAAAAAAATTAATTCACATGTATTTTGAGGTGTGCATGATAATGGCTCTCAGTCCTCAGCCACCTATTCATTGGGAGTCCATTGCTTCACTCAGGTTAAACTTCCCTGGTTAGCATGAATAAAGTAGCCTGGCAATACTCTTAATATTCAGTGAACTCACTTCTAATACTATTGTTCCTTCTTTTCTCATTACTAATTATCTCTAAAGTATGAAATATTTTAATTGATTTTACTGCAATTTGAAAGTGCTTTTTTCTTATTTAACATATAGAAGCACTTGGCATGCGCAGATTGACCTCCCATAACCTGTTTGCCCCTCAGACTGACTCACCTCTCATCTGTAGGTCCTGGTCCACCACATGCAGAGGCCTACTGTCACAAACAGAAACCCTGGCTTTTTATTTTTCTACTGTTAAGAGGCTGTCTATTAAACAGAAGTTTTCCTTGAGATTTTTATACTAGAAAAACAAGGTAATTTTTTTTTTTAAATCTAGATGCTTCCTCTGTAAATAGAGGAAGAATCCCAAAGCAAGATTTGGGAATTGCAATCTCTCGTCTCATTCATGTTTTCTGACAAATAAAATTTATTTTCCCCTTATAAGCAAGGTCATTACACCCTAAATACCATTAGTACCTTACCCCACAGTAGCAGCTGGACTTTACCAACTTCACTGAAAACAAAAAGTCTAAAATGGCATTGGGAAAGACATATTAATTCATAGTGTGAATTCCCTTTCAAAAGATAGGCTACTTTAACCATTCATGGCAAAAAATAAACTACACAGATTTTTTTCCTACTTGTCCATTTATCACTCTGTGAAAATTAGTGGAACTCTGCATAATGGCAAATGTAGCAAGTGTACACATTTGTGTATATGTGTATTTCCACTCCCTTACATACTCACATAGACAGATATATGCATATGAATACACACACACACACACACACACACACACACACACACACACACCTATATTTCACTTTGTACTTAGTGACATTTACAAAGTCTTGTATCAGCAATTTGCTCATCTATCTTGAGAACAGTGTTAATTGCTCTGTTATACTAATGGCTTCTATCTAGCCTAGCCTTCAGATGGGCTTCATTTAAAATTGGCAATGCTAACTTACACCTGCAAAAAGATGAATATTTTTCTCCTAGTTTGGGAATAGGGGAGACTATTTCTCATCACGCAGCATATGCCTCAGGAATTATATTTTTGTTTGCTTTGATTATTATTCAAAGCCAGAAGGCAGACTTCTGTATAAAAAGAAATTTGCTAAAGAACTTTAGGGAAAAATTATGACTCTCACAAAGTAACCAAAGGCTGGGCAGGATGTTTATTTAAAACATTTATTTGAATATGTGTGAGGCACACTGAATAGGATTACAGAATGATCCTGTTTTCAAAGTTATCATTCTATGATTAAAGCAGTATTTGCCAACTTGAAAATTATACTTTATCTTTATTAAGATATTTTATTAAATGAGACTATATTTTCTTACTTTGTCTAACATGAATAGAAAACATTCAACTGTTTATGGTGATCTCATTCTTGTACTTAGTTTATTTGAATAGCATAAAGTAATTTAGAGATATGAGGTATAATCTAGGTCTATTACACAAAGTGTGGTAGTTAAATATTAACTAGCAGCAATCCCCACTGATATAAAATGAAGTAGTATTAAAAGATTTGGAGGCTTTGAACCTATACTATCACTTTAAATGTGACATTTTTCTTTCCCATCCTTCTATGGTTTAGATATGGCTTGAGTGTGTCTCCCCAGGGTTCTTGGGCAAAATTTTATTTCTTATTGTGAGATATTCAAGCAAGTAGAAATTGACCCAACAATGGCATTTAGAATTATGATCTTTGGGAGATTAGGATAAGATAAATTCATCAAGGTGGAACCTTCATAACTGAGTACTAGTAACTTTATAAGAACATGGGAAAAGACCAAAAGACAAATATGTCTCTTGCCATATTGATGCCTCCAGGCACCTTAGGACTCTGTCAGTAAGAAAGTTATCACCAGATACAGGGCCTTGAACCTCTAGAACTCTGAACTTTTTTAAAATAAAAAATTTTTAAAAGATACCTGTTTTATTTGTAAAATTACCCAGCTTCAAGTATTTCAATGCAGGTATGCAAAATGGACTAATATTCATCCCCAAACTAAGTTCAGCTTAAAGCTCCCTACCAGAACACAAACACTCTGAAGGAAGGGGGACTGACAACCCTGTTCATGTATATATCCAGAATACTTTGAACGTTACCTGGTTCAATGAATCTCTACGTAATAAGTGAGTTAACTTAAAAAGGCATTCTTTGTATACAACCAGAGATATGAAAAAATGTGCTCTATATGTTTAATAAGGATTGTAATGCATTCTGCTGTCATATATAAATTAAAAAATAATAAAAAGACATTCTAAATATTTTTCTATAATATTCAAGTGTATGTGTGGGTGTGTGGTTGTGTGTGTGCATGCATGAGAAAGTAAAACAGAGATACTGAGTATGTACTGAGTTCACTTCATTAAGAATTATTGAGTGATGACTTGGAATGATAAATTCTGAAATAGTTTTATCATTGAGTGGTTGTACCTTCCTAGAGTTCTCATCAACATACCATTTATTGAACATCTGCTGTGTGCCTGCAAGGAGTCTGGCAGGAACTAAGGATACAGGGGTAAAGCTTACAAGTTTATCTCATTATTTTCATAGCATAAGAAATAAATGTTGCCTACAAGTGGTAATATTTTAATGCATTTGTGAGTAGTTAAAAAAAAACTCTTGAAAATCATCAGCATTAGGGTTGGGTTTTTTTTGTTTGTTTGTTTAACTGTTCTTTCCCAGGTTCCTAAATAATTAACAAAATAATGAGTGAGGGAGGAGAAATGTTGAGATCTTGATTCCATCTTCGTCTTATTAATACTGTCCCTATTCAGGATCACTGGAGGTAACCCTAGATAGAAAGTGCCTCCTTTCTGTACATAAACCCAATCAATGAAATGAATAAGATAAGGGCATTTAGGAGGAGAAACAAAATTATGCTGACACGTTATTATGAACATGATGCAAAATGACAGATTGCTAAAAACCAACATAGATTTGTTTTTTTTCAACCAAGTTGCGTAAGTAAGTAAGGATTCACACTCAGAAGAGCTTCTGGGCTATCCTAGTTGCAAGGAGTAAATAGATGCACAGATCATAAATTAATGCCTGGAAACTGCCTGTGAACTTTTGCCAGCAACAGCTAATTTGCAACGATGGGGGCTTCGTGAAAATGACAGTTTCAGTCGGCATGGGGAGGCAAGCAGAGCCATTTGAGAGGATAGAGAGGAATGGTGCCTGCCAATTGATGTTGGCAGGGGATTGTCAACCCACTGAGTGCCAGGACTCATCAGCATATTTCATGTTATGAGCATAGACATTGTCTCTAAAATCATGAGCCATGAGAGGGCAATGTGGCTGCAGACTGCAGAGAACAGCATTTCAGGCAGGTGGAGGACCCAGACACTTATATCAGTTGTGGCAACTAAGAAATAAAAAAAAAAAGAAATAAGCAAGTTAAATAGAGAAAAAGTTGGAAGGCCAAAAGAAAGAGTGCAGCATCTTCTGTAATATTTTTCTAATGACAAAGTTCAATGCAAACAGAGAAAACAATAAATAATGTTCAAAAATACTGGAAATCACAAAAGGGATAAAAATAATACTATTCTCACAACCAAATATTGCTGTCAAAACGTGACTGGGAGGTTTTTGTTGGTGGTGATGGTGTTTTCTGTTGCACTGGGGGACGAACCCCAGGGCATTCAACCACTGATACACATGCCCAGTCCTTTTTATTTTTTATTCTGAGACAGGGTTTCCTTAAGTTGCTGAGGCTGGCCTTCAATTTATGATCCTCCTGTATCAGCCTCCTGGGTAGCTGAAATTATAGGCATGTGCCCCTGCAATCAGTGATTATAAGTTTTCTCTAGCATTTTTAGCTTAATGTTTTAAGCCATATATATATATATATTGAGTTGATGACTTGGAATGATAAATCCTAATAAATTCTTTATATATACACACACATATATATGTATATATAAAGAGGTGTCAAGTAATGTTGCTCAAATATGTTATAATGAAAATATATTAATTTGTCATATGTTACAAAAATTGATTTGGAAGTTGTGGTAATTGTAATGAACTACCCAAAGTGTTATGAAGACCTTCTATTAACTTTTAATTTTATCTGAATAACAGCAAGTAGATGTCTTGAGAAGAGTTACCAATGCAAATATATTATCAGAAAATGAAGCTATAAATTTGTTCTATGCTAATAACATCGTATTAAACACCTCTGCTTCAAAATATTTGTGAAAAGGTGTGAATAGATCACAAGAAAACCTTTCAGTTTTTGATTAAATAAAAGTCTTACTGAACCCTATATGTGACATTCCTTTTTTAATGTATGGCATTCTTGTTGTTCAATATTAGAAATCCAAGTAATAATGCATGATCAAGTATAAAGGAGTAAAATGTTGACACAATGACTGATGAACATTCCTACTTTGATTTGGATGTGAGATGTCCCCCAAAAGGTCATGTGTGAGACAATGCAAGAAAATTTAGAGGTGAAATGATTTGGTTAGGAGAAGCTTAACCTAATCAGTGCATTAATCCCATGATAGGGATTAAGGCTGGTAACTGCAGGCAGGTAGGTGTGGCTGGAGGAGGCAGTGATTGAGGGCATGCCTTTGGGTCATTGAAGAGTAGAGCTTGCTCCTGCTTCCTGATGCCATGTCCTGAAATGCTTTCCTCCCTTCTCCACTCTTCCCCCATGGTGTCCTGCCTCACCTGGTGCCCAGAGCAATGGAGCCAGACATCTCTGTTCTGAGACCTCTGAACCTGTAAGTAACAAACAAGCTTTTCCTACTTTAAAATTATTCCTGTCAGGTCTTTTGGTTGCAGCAGCAAAAAGGCTGACTCAAACATTCGAATTTCAGGGAATTTCTCTCCTTATATCTGTTTTCTCTCTCAGCATAGGCCTGGAAGTCGCTGTACTTGTAGAGACCCCACCTGTCCTTCAGCCCTTCCCAAATCCAGAACTGGTAAAGGTTCTGTCTCTAAGAAAGGATGAAGAGAGGTTAATGAAAAATGAAAAGAAGTAGACCCCAGGACTTGGCAGAGGTAGAACGGGGCTGTACATTTGTAGCAGGGCTGGATGGGTGGGGTGCTGACAGAGGATGGGAATGGGAGCTAATCCTTCCACATACTGTACCTTAGGCATCAGAACGCCAGGATGGAAATGAATTTTCCAATCTCTCCAACAAAGTGTCAGTTTTTAGTTGAAGAAGTACTTAAGAGTTTTGAGAATGAAATTAACATGAACCATAGCAGAGGAAGGACTGTGAAGCTTGGGCACCTCTGTGGACAGTAGGGTGAAAAAAGTACCTGTTAGACTTTTGTGTCTGTGACCAAAACATCTGACACAAACATCTCGGAGGAGGGAGGGTTTATGTGGCTCAGTTTCAGAGGTCTTAGTTCATGGCTGCGCCTGCCAAAGGTGCATGAGGACATCGTGGAGGCAAGGGCTAGCCTAGGAGGCTGCTCAGCTGGTGGCCAGGAAACAAGGGGTGAAAAGCAGGGGGCACAAGGGGCTTCAAAGGAAGGAACTTAGGCCAAAAGCCAAAAGAACAGAGTGTGAAAAAGTCAAAGTAGAAACAAATTCTGTTTAATTAACAGAAGATAAGAAATCAATGAACAATACAGAATTCACATAAACCTTCAAATTCTAGCTTTATTTCTTTCCATATAAAAAATTCAAATTAAAGCCTTCAGGAAAAAAGTGAACTTGAGATTACAAAACTAATTCATTTGAAGATCTCTCCTACAACTTCAGGATCATGGTCCTGCGGGTTACCAGTGTTTTATTTAGGTTCTCTGTATGAGGATTAATGAGTGGTTTTTACTTACACATATTTGAATTTCAACCCAATCCATATTATAGGATGATATTCTAGCTGTAGACCCTATTCATGATGTCATTATCTTCCAAACAAGGTGTACTTTAGGTAGCATTATCATTTTTATTGGAAAACAGACAACCAGGTGTCATATTTTGCCACAACAAATATGAAAGGTTTTATTCAGAGTTTTAGAAACCTACTGAACACCCTGAGATCACAGAGGAAGATATCCTGGATTATATCATGTGGCTTCCATTCATAGAAACTTTCTTTATTAAAATAACTGAGAAATAGAAAAGTGATACCAACTGAAATAAACATAGGCATTTCAATTTAAAATAACTGAGACAAACTATAGATTTACATGTGCCAAAATTTTAGGAATACTTCATTTTTAATCACTGGGATTTTAACAAATTCCTTGAATAAGAATAATTTTTTTATCAAGCTGCTGCCTTATGTCAGGCACATTTGATAATCAGGGACTATACTAATAAGCAATATTCTATCTCAGAACATACATTCTTGAGGGGACTAAAGAGACAGCATTAAGAAACAAAATAAATAAGCAAATGGTACGTATTGGGTAGAGTATTAGTTTCCCATGACTGTTATATAACAATCCTCCCAAAATTTTTGGACTTAAAAAAATGCAGATTTATTCTCTTATCATTTGTGAAGCCTGTCATCTGACACGAGACTCCAAGAGAGCACCTATTTCCTCGCCTTTGGGTTATGGAGGCCACTTGCGGTCCTTCATTCACGACACCCTCCTCACATCAGTTCAGCCTTATTCTTTATCATCACACCTCCTTTTCCTCTTTTATTTTCAAGTATCCTCCTGCTTCTCTCTTTTCAGTACCCATGTGATTGTCTTTTAGGGCTCTGTGTACATGATAACCCAGTATAATCTCCCCAGCCCCCAATTGTTAATTTAATCACGTCTGCATAGTCCCTTTTACCAAACAAGGTAGTACTCCCAGGTTCCCAGGGTTAGCACCTAGATGCAATAGGGACATTTTTCTTGGAATATTTGTCTCTCCTTAAACTCTTGCATGTTTGTATGCGCTATCTTTTATAGTTAACTTGATCTTAATGTTCTTCAAAGCATAGACTCAGCTCTTCGTGACTACCTGTCATATTTCTACACATTTTACTAAGCCCTTCTCCAAATTCTTTAGTTATTTTTTCAAAATGGGCTTGATTATCATGTCGCAACACATGACTAAGCCTGTCAGGGTCACTCCAAGTGAATTTGGGGACTAAATAAAGACACAGATGCAGAAAGTAGCTTTTCTTTGGGTTCAGTGACCACCCCTCAGCCACAGCTCCCACAAGGAGTGCAAGGAAGGCAAGAAAGAGAAGGAGCACACCTGGAACCCAGGCTTTATTGGGGAGAAGCCGTTCAAATGAGGCAAGGGGTCAGGTTTCAGGGGGTTGAGTGTATAGCTTCTCAATGTCTTGCTGTCAGCAGGCTGAATGACATCTTGGAAGGTCACACCCATCTCATGTGCTGTGCGATGACCAAAAGCAGAGCAAGCGAAAGAGACACATATGTGCACAGCCCGACAGAACAGCATCATCGGTCCAGTCCGCTTTGTGCGCTCAAAATGCTCACAGCGCACACACACAGCCCATGGCTGGCTTGCCACATTATCATATCTACTTTTTTGTATTTCTTTCTTCATCTGATTATTTCAAATCATAAAGACTTTGGGGTCAATTTTAGGTTATTTTACCATCTCAGGTTGTTTGGATATGTGCAAATAATTTCATTTGCTTTCTTTAGAGTGAGTCAGTTTTACTTATTTTTTCTTAAAGTCTAAGTTTCAGCTCTTTAGCACATAGGTTTGTGTGAATGTGTACTTGGCCTGAGATTAGTTGTTTCGCATGTTTTCCTGTGAGACTCCCTTGAAGTGAGATGAGGAGTTATCATTGAGGAGTGGTTCGTATTTGTTTCTGCAGAATATATCCAGGGTTTCCTGAACTGTCCCCTTTTCTTCATGGTGTTTCTTTTTAGCCTCAGAATTCCTTCAAGATAGTCTAAATTCTGAATTCATAACACCTTGCACTTCAGGCTTATATCTTAAGTCACTTGTTTCCCCCAGCCTCGAGTGGAGGGGACACAATTTCCTTCCACTGCCCTCAATGAGGGGGAAGTGGCTCTCTAGTTCTTTACTCACTATTCATCACATGGAACTTATCAGGGTGTCCTGTCTCTATGTGTGTGTCATCACACAGGAGTCCAGCGAGTCTCCAAGAATGGGGGAGACCTCCACTGGGAACTTCCAGATTCTTGTCCATGTTACAGGAAAAAAAAAATAAGGACATGTCAGGTATGAATAGCAGAGCAAGAAAGTTATAACAAAGGGACGGTACACACTGAAGAATGAGAGTGTGGGCCATCTGAGAAAGTGTGAGTCACCATAGTTTGGTCAGAGACTTCAACTTTTATAGAAGACAGTAGCTAGAGGGCTGACCTGGAGTTAGAGTCAGGATGGGGTTTGGCAATTTCATGCCAGTTTTTCTTGTACTTGTGCATTGCCCTCAAATGTTTTAATCATATATTTCTTACACTGCATTTCTCATTAACAAACTTCTTAAAACCTCCATTAAAGTGGCTCCTCCAGATGACATGTAGTTACGTTGTGATTTTTTTTTTCCAGCCAATCTGTAAACTGTGGCAAGGACATCGGCACAAGGTCACAGGCTGGGTCATTCATAGGCTTTCTGTTCTGCATTCCAGTGGTTTATGGGTGTTTTTCTTTGGAGATCCAATGCTCTGTTTGTATCTCTTAATTCCACCTCATGAGGACTTTATTTTCCACTGTTCACCTTTCCAGATTCATGGCATGGTCTACAGTCCCTTCATAGGCATCAACACTCTAGCATCTTTCCAAAAAGGCCAATATCTGAGCCAACCCTCCCATGACTTCCTACACTTACTTCTCTGCTTATGACCTCCCTCTTCCTTTCAGGCATTGGGAAGCGCTTCAAACACACACACACACACACACACACACACACTACACACTTATTCTGTAACAGTTGGAAGTACATGCATATTTTTACTGAGTGCTTGGAACATAACTCATTCTACAAACTTACTGAATCTGGTACTTTCCCTCACTTATTTAATTTTTAATTTTGTATTCTTTTTTGGATGTGGGTGGAAAAGACTTTTTTGCTTAAATATATTAAACATAATAAAAAGCCTGTTTTCCATACTTAATTTTTTAACCTACTTTGGGTTCCCTTGATTTTACTAATACTTTTCCAGTGATTTCCAAACCCATATAGAGTGTTCAGGCATGCAAGTATTTTCAAGATAATACTTTTAAACTAAGTAAATATTTCCACTATGGGAAATACCAACATAATAGGCTCATTATTTGGTAATTATTTGAACACTCAATAAATCCCTACATGAAACCTAATTAGAACAGTTTCCAAATTCTCAACAAATAGCAATTGCAATTTATTAAATTTCTTAGGGAAAAACATTGTTTAAAACTACTCAGAATCTTAAAATATGTAAAATCAGGGAAACTCTTATGGGAAAAATTGTTTTATTATTAAGTATAATAAAAAAAATTAGTCTCGTTAGTTAATTATATAAATTCAATTTGCTAATTATATTAACATTAGTGGCCTGTGTCAAAATAGGCCACTATTATCATTGCAAAACAATGATAAATCTTATTGAAACTAAATGGGAAAGATATGAAGCCTTCCTCACAAAAATAATTACCTGTTTAATAGCATGAGAATGATCTGCTTTGGGTATTTTTTCAAACTACCGTTAATAATTGATTTGTTCAAGTCATATTTGATTTTAAAAAGCAGAATACATTTAAAATTTTAACTTGCCAATTGGAGTGGATTATATAAATAGTCAATGCAGGTCTATATTTTCAGCCTTCTAACAAACTGTATAAAACAGAACCACATGTAAGCTTTTAAAACAATTCTCTGGTTATTAAGCCATAGTCAGAAGTGACATAATAAAATAGAAAATGTTGAAGATTAGCATTTATCAGGGAAGAAGTATGAGATAGAGGAAAAATATTAGACCATATTTCTGCTCCACATAATGATGTTTTGGTCAAGGAAACTGCACATATGAGAGTGGTCTCTTAAGATGATAATCACTTATTGACACTGTAGTCTTTTTAGTTTGTATAAGCAATGATGATATCACCTATACATTCTCCCATGATTTACACATAACTCTACTTTCTTTTTTTTCTAATATTTATCTTTTAGGTTTAGGTAGACACATTATCTTTAATTTATTTTTATGTGGTGCTGAGGATCTAACCCAGTGCCTCACGCATTCTAGGTGAGCACTCTACCACTTGAGCCACAACCCCAGCCCCATAACTGTACTTTTAAAAAAATTTTTTTAGTTGCAGATGAACACAATATCTTTATTTTACTTATTAATCTTCCTATGTGGTGCTGAAGATTGAACTCAGAGCCTCACACATGCTAAGCAAGTGCTCTACCACTAAGCCACAACCCCATACTTTGGTACTTATTTAAATATAGCAAAAAGAATTCAAAAAGGATACTATAGTTTTAATTATAGAACATATAGCAAGTGAAAAACTGTACAATCAAGGAGCTTCTCCTTATCATAAAAATTATGATAATCAACACCATTATCTTCTCACTATAGTTTTCATATTCATTGTTATTATCATTAATAGAGGGCCAGGAATATAGAGTAGAAAGATCAATGGTTTCTAAGAACATATATCAGGTCCTAGTTCCACTTATTTATTAATCAAATGGTGTTGAGTAAAGTGCATAAATTCTTTGCATTTTTTTTGTTTTCTGAAAATTTGTTGTGATCATAATGCCCATCTTACTAAACTCACACTGTTACAGGAATAAATTTTTAAAATGCATTACAAAACACTTTGAGAACACTTTATATTATACATTTTCATCATTAAAAGGAAAAATAGGAATAAGTATGTATGAACTTAGTATGCCTGGAACCAAGTTTTATACTAGAATAACTTAAGGGGATAAGATTCTCCTTATTTTACCCACTATAATGGATCTAAAATAAAACACCATGTTTTAGTTCTTGGCATTTGAAACACAATCAGGTTATTTTTTTCTGATTACAAATATAAAGCAAGCTCACTTAGCATATGCATTGTTTCATCACTATATATAAAGCCATTGTTTGGACAATGTTCTGATATTGCTTCATTAGTGGCAGCAAACTTTTTATATCTATGCTTATTTGGCTGATTTATCTCCCAGCTGGAGTATTCATTATGCACATTTTCCAGAAAATGTTCATGAGTGGCATAATTTCTAAGTCTTTGCAAATATAATAGTTGACTTGTGTTGGAATTGTCCAGGATGTGATGCTGGTGTATATGTATCCACCAAAAGAACAAATAGCTAACGATGACGAGAGATAGAGGAGGGTTATCTGCTTACTTCCAGTTTGGGTTACTTTTGTTTAGATTATTGTTATTTCCATATGTGTCTTCCATTCCAAAGATCTTCCCACTGGCCATGCAGATATGGCTATTTGACAACATATATAGCTAATTAACATCAATTAGATTTACATAATACTAATATTATCTCCTTAGTCATAACAGACACTTTCAAGTGCTTCATAGCTACATGCAGCTAGAGACCACCATGACAGGCAGTGCACATATACAATATTTCCAACACAAAGGAAGATTCACTGAATAGCATTGCTCTAAATTGTCTGGCTTTGTCCAAAAATCTTCCACAAACTGAAGTTGACCCAAGGTAGCACATTTTACTTTTTTAATATTTAGATCTTTATCTTTTTTTCTGGGCATCTATTTATACCTCTCTAATGAAGTAAGTATCTTTTTCTTTTAATACATGCATATTAGTTACTCAATGACTTTTTTTTTGTTCTTCACTTGTTCAGTTATTCTCCAAACACTTGCCTTTTAGATTCAAGTCACTGAATAGAAAAAAGTAAATTGGAAAATTTAAAAGTAATAAGGATAGAGAAGATACCACTTTTAACTAAAATAAAACTCTATGGAATAAATATAAAATTTATAAGTTCAAAGAGGACTAATCCCAGATCCATTTGATTATAAAATAATAGCATTGATTAATTCACTATGGTCATTTATACAGTGCTTATATCTTGTGATATTTTTCAGTAATAAAACTTAAATTTGTTTATTTCTGGTTTTAATGGTGTTGTATGTTTTAAAATATACTTCCAAGTAAATATCTTTAAAGTTGAATTCATACACACACACACACACACACACACACATATATACATATATATACACACACACATATATATGATATATACGTATATTCAGAATATATAAATATATGTACATATACAGAGAGAGAGAGAGGAACTCGAGGGAGAATTTGTTGTCAAAATCAATGATATATTTTCTCCCCTGGAAAAATCAAAGAGTACATATTGTGATGTTTAGAGTAAAGAATGATTTTCAACACAAGAGAACTGCAATATAAAAACAAATGTGTTTTCAGCCACAGATGTACATTATAACTGAATCCCTGCAAAGCCAAACAAATGGAATAAAATAAAAGTTTTAGTCTAGTCAGTTATTTGGCACAATACAATAGAGAAAAACATTTTTAACTTTTTTTTTTCTTTGCTGAACTCAATGAAATCAGAATTTGCAAGAAGATAAGCTGTTTCATCCTGAAATACAATGAAAGTATACTAGAAGCTATGGTTTTATTAATTTCATGGGTTCATTACACAGAAAGATTTTGGTTGTGCACGTTTGTTAAACACCAGTGATCATTGTCATGATCACACCAAAAACCAGGACCAGGCGTGTTGACGGCCTAACGACAAATGTCAATAGAATTGGACTAGGAAGGGAAAAGTGAGAGCTGGGTCTCTGATTTGATTAAGGAGAAACCATGGGGGGGAAGCTTAAAGTGATATTTAATGATAGAGGAGTGGCCCTGGTATTTCAGAAAATCAACTACAAATACTAATGACAAAGAACTAAATCTCCTCACTGCCTTTCTCCCACTCAGCCTCTCCTCTTTTTCTCTTTTCCCAATTGCTTTTTCAGACTTATAAAGAAAGGTGAAAAGGGTTAAGAATGGGCCAATTGCCCCAGAGCAGTTTGTATATTCCCAAATGGCCATAACTAGCAGCACCACTAGATAAAAGAAACTAGAGTTGTGAACACTAAGTAAAAAACGCTCTGCATGGAGGAATGCTTTCCAACAGATAACTAAGAGAACACAAGATTATCTTGAGTGAAGCACAAAGATAAAGAATTTAGAAACTGGAAAATGACTGTCAGTTTTATAAATGTAGTTTGACTTAATGTTTTCATCTATTATGCTTCGACAATTAAACTTGGTTTTACCATCCAAAAGAATCATGATATAAAGATGCAAGTATTATACGCAGGGAAAAATCTCTTGGTCTCAGTGGAATAGATATTTCTAAAGATACTTCAAAAAAGGGCTATACATGTGAATCATCATCTTGGCTCTTTATGCAGATCACATATCCTTGAGGGATAGCATCTATTTTAGAAAAAGGCACACACTGTTTTTCAACTGATATGATATTAGTATGTAAAGCACAACAGTTCTTCACTTTGTTGTATTCTGCTATACATTTCAAGATATTCGAAATTCCTGCTACTAAATAGTAGCCGTGCTCTGTTGTCGTGCAATGACACGAAAATTTCCTTTCTCAACATACATACCATATTTCCAAGTGTTGCCTGTACTACACTGGTGTGCTGATTTCACCTCCATTAGATATAGTAAACAAAGATTATGGAAGTAGAGGTAGCTCCAACTGCCTGATGGTATTAAGAGAAGTGTAACTGAGGGAAACTAATGTGATTAAAAAGGAAAAATAAGGTAACAATTTTAGATCAACATTCCTTTTATTTTTGAATACAATTTTATAAACCTAAAAAACCTAAAAACTCCCTTAATATCATGGTATATGAATGAGAGAGAAATCATCAGCTAAAGCATAAAAATCATCAATATTTTGCATTAATGGGTAATGTGATGTGTCCATACACGTGAACATGGTGAATGCATCAATCTCCTCAAATACTTAAAGGCATTTCTCCACTGTGATTTCTTTACTCAACCAATGTTCCAGAGATTTATTTTTAGCATTGTTTATTTATTTGTTAAGTAACTTGCTAAGTTAATTACAAAAATACAGCTGTTACCAAAAAAAAAATAAAAATAAAAAAAAATAAAATAGGAGAAATCAGACCCATATGATTATAACAGCAGAAGGTTCCTCTCAGTTTACTGTTGGGAGTCACCCCTGCTCCAAAGACTAACTTCCCCATTTCCCAGAAGAGCTGCCCAATGGTGAGCCCTGCTGGCTCACATGATCCTTACCCACCAATCAGAAAGCACCCCATGCCAACTGTCAACCCACTTTGTCATAACTATCAAACCACCCCTGGCTCTATAAATATGCAGAGCTGTTCCTCAATAAATGGGCATTTTCTCAGATGACTAGCCTTGTTCGTTCTTTCATTTACCATTTCTCTTTTTCTATTTCCCAGCAACATTTTTTATTTGATTTGAAATGACTTTTTTAAGAATTATGTATCTGTTTTAAACAAATGTCAAGCTTCAATTCTCTGTATGAGAATATTTTTCCTATCTTCATATGAAGTTTAAAAGATGTTGCTGGTTGTATCACTAGGTTAAATGGTACTGGGAAGGTAACATTTCAAGAAGATAAGGATCTCATTTGTTAGGATACTTCCTTCTCCTTCCCCTGGGGCCCTCCAACCTCAATACTGATCTCTCAGCTTAGGGAAAATTGCGTTGTGTAAATACAGTCCAACTAAAGACAACTAACATTTTTAAGTTCCCTCAACTTGAGATGAGCATAAGCAAGACTGTGTAAAGTAGTGAGTGACAGCTTTCAAAATGCTTGGTGCTCAAGTAAAGAGACTAACCTTAATGAAACATGACAAGTGCTATACCTGTGTGATTGGTGCTACCACCCCCCGCCCCAATCCATTGTAGTTTGGCTGAAGTGTCATCTGTCAGCGCTGTATGGCTCAAATGGGTGATCCAATTCAAATCACAGAAGGTTGCAGCTCAAAGAGTCTCAGAGATCAAAAGTTCAAGACACCTTGTTTCATATTTGGAGTAAATATGATCCAAAGTAACAATGATGTGCACACATTTATTCAGTAAGCTTATCCATGATAAATGCTGTTGAAAGAGGGTTAAAGGACACCCAATCAACAAAGGCACATTTGCAATGGCCTCCTGAATTTGTATTCTGTTTTGTATATGTGGTTTTTAAAAATTTTATTTTACTCATTTATTTTCATCAAGGGTGCCTGGTCTTGATGCAAGGAGACAACACAGTGAGAATTACTGGGAGTGAAAGGAAAGGAAAACATGATCATCAAAGAAAGTAATTTGGAGAGAGTCTTCTTACCAGCATGCATAAGCATCTCACCTTTGTATGGGTCCAGGTCTGACCTCAGTTTATCTAATCAATTCTTTAACCTCCAGAGTCTCTAATTTTAAAATGATAATTTTCCTGTAAATAAATTTTACTGTACATTTTCTAAAAGTTCACAGGTTAAAAGAGTACATAATCCTGCTACATATCTGATATTCCCACTTTTATTAACAAGAAATCTCCATGCTATAAGAAAGCATAGCTCACTACTTACCCATTAAAAAAAGTCATTCATACCATTATAAATTAGTGGATTATAAAAATGGCTCTCTTATATAGATAAACATCATTTTTTGCTTTCTTCCAAACAGTAGACTTTCTCTTAAATGCATGTTATGTACAAAAGTATACTTTCCATTAAAATAAATTATTTTCTGCTATAAAGGCCCCTAGTAAAAAATCTAGACAACATGACTTTTCTTGTTTACTTTTCATTTTAAGATAAATGTTATTAAGAAAAATAGATATGTAAATATTTTCATAGACATAATATTAGCAAAATCTCAAAGATCTATATGATGTTTGGGTTTTTTTTGTAGCATTAGCATCCAATCCAACTAAACCACAAATGGGATCTATGGAAATTATTTCCTACATCCTCAGGCATTTTTTCTGCTTTGGTTAATGGAATGTGTCAGAGGCTCTACAGGGAAAATGAAAAATTTTCTCAAATAGAATTAAACAGTTATGTACCTCATTGGGGGATATGGGCACAGAAGTATCTTTTAATGGCATTTAGTGCTTATTAAATGCAAGTCGCCAATGATGATTAATATAGGCTGCAGTAGGCATTGAGATTCATCACAACCTTGTGCTCATGGTGAGATGGTTACACACTCTGGAGATGCCAGAAATGTGAGCAAACGTTGATTTACGTAGCACACAAAAAGTGTGATGATTCGAAAAACTTCTAGCAATCATTACTCACTGTGGATATTTGTCAGTATGCTAATATTTTGACCCCAAGATGGAAACGTTAGAGACAAGTGAGTAGAGGCAATATGTCAGGACTTAGATCTGAGTGATCAGTCGTTAATGGTTAGTGATGCATATTTCAAGGATCATAAATCTCTGTTTTTCATTGCTGGCATATGATAAAATTGTACTAAGAATGCATTATGATTTAGCCTTCTTAAAAAAAGAAAACATAGTCTAAGCTTCAGGTTAGAGATAGTAACTCTACTATGTACCTTACCCCACTAACAAGATAACCTTGCTCCTAAAGCTACTATTAAAATAATCAAACATGGACTTGCTCATTTACTTCTATTAAATCTCCCAGTACATTTGCATTTGTATATTCTCTGTCTTCCTTCAATTATATTTGGAAGAAATGTTATTTTTCCTATCACATCTAACCTCCCCTATTCTGGATGCTATCTACCTTTCTTCTCAAGAATTATTATTACTTATTATTACAAAACCTGTTCTTCCTCCTGTCTTTAACCATGTATATGCCACCATTACCTACTCAGTTGCTCAAGATGATACTACAGAGTCATTTTTATGTTTTGATTGACACTAAGATTTATGCATATATATGAGGTACAATGCTATGTTTTGTTTCACGTATACATTGGGTAGTGAACAACTCAGGATAATCAGCATCTCCATCACCTAAATCTCTTTTATCACTTCTTTCTGGAGAGTACATTCAAAATCCTCTGAGATACATAGTGCTTTATTGTTAATTATGTTCACTCTGCTATGCTATGGAACACCAGAATTCATTCCTGCTACCAAACTATAATACTGCCCATCCTCTCCCTAATAGATATGACATCATTCAAGTGGAATATAAAAAAGGTGATCTCATAGAAGTTGAAGAGTAGAACAGAGGTGACCAGAGCCTGGGGAGAGTGTGTGTGGGGGCTGGGAGGGAGAAGTTGACTTGTACCTTTTGCTCAAAAAAAGACTTGCAAATCACACACACACACACACACACACACACACACACACACACACATATTTAAAAAGTGTTCAAATCACTAATAATTAGGGAAATGCAAATCAAACCCAAAGAGTCATTTTTGATTCCTTATTTTCCTTCACCACAACATCCAATGGACTAGCAAATCCTGTGAACTACTTACAAAATGTATTCTGAAAACAAAATCATTCTTCACTCAATCCTCCATCCAGCAATTAGAATGTTCTTTTCAAAACCAAAACCAGATCCCATTCACCCTTTAGTGACTTCTTATCACACAGTATATTCTCACCACACTTAAAATTTTCACTGGTATATCTACTTTCCCCCACACAACTCCTTCTCTCTTTCACTCTCTATTTGGAACACGTGTATCTTACTTGTATTTTTATCCATATCTTTGCATATTGTAGAAGCATTCTCCTTTGCATAACATGCTACAGTCTCTTTCTGAAATATTCTTTCTCTTAATATTAGAATATCTGTGTCCTTCTTGTCACTTAAGCCTAGAGCTGCAGTACTGGTTATACAAGCCACCGGAGTGACTATATTCAATTAATAGTCCAAATGTCACCCACAGAGACAAGTTTCATAATCACCTAACCTAAAGCAATACCCACAACAAATTCAGCATAATTTGTTGGAATTTGGGATGGAGAAAAAGTAAGTGAATGTGTTTGATCTCTAGGTTTACCTGAAAGTTCTTCTTGTTACTTTTTAAAAAAAAAATCAGTAAAGCAGTTGATTTTTGTTCCATTTCTCCCAGATTATATAATTTGCAAGATTACAGAAGTTAACCTTCACACTAGCCAGTCCATTTCCAGTACTCAGTGCCAGATACATAGCAAGCACTAAAAGACATTGTGTTAGTCACCTTTGTGTTACCATAAAAGCACCGGCAATAAATCAACTTAAAGAGGGGAAAAGGGTTATTTCAGCTCACAGTTTCAGAGACTTCAGTCCATGATCAGTTGGGACTGTCACTTTGGGGCCTGTGATGAAGCAGTACATCATGGTGAGAGCACATGGTGGAGGAGGTCTGATAGCCTCATGAGAGTCAGGAAGCAAAAGAGAGACGGGAAGAACTGGAGTCCCCACATCCCTTTTAAGGGCATGCTCCCAATGATATAACTTCCTGCCAATAGACTCCAATTTCTAAAGGTTCTACCATCTCCGAGTAGAGCCATGGGCAGGGGACCAAGCCTTCAACGCATGAGTGCCTTTGGGGACATTTAACATCCAATCTATAATAAACATACTTGTTGAAAATCAAAAGTGAATAAATCAAGTAGAAGGTGCAAGTGACTTTATATCAAATCATCTCACATGAAGAGAGGGGAGGCCAG
Source organism: Callospermophilus lateralis (assembly GCF_048772815.1). Taxonomy (NCBI): domain Eukaryota; kingdom Metazoa; phylum Chordata; class Mammalia; order Rodentia; family Sciuridae; genus Callospermophilus; species Callospermophilus lateralis. The sequence goes on along the minus strand of NC_135312.1, from coordinate 125,656,392 downwards.
TGGATTAGAGAAAGGGGATTGAGGGGAAGGGAGGAAAGCACTGGGAAACACTAGGGGGTGAAATTTACCAAATTATGATATGTCCATGTATGATTGTACCACAATGAATCCCACTTTTATGTATAACCATAATGCACCAATTAAAATATCAATAATAACATGAGAAGGGAGATCAATACAGTCAGACAAGCAAATCAGGGGCAGGAAGGAGGAGAGAGTGGGGAAAAGACCTGGGGAATGTGATTGACAAATTTATGTTCTGTGCATACACAAATATGGCATAATGAATTGCACTTGAATTTTTTAAACAAGGACTTGAATTTTAGTCCTCAGTCCTAAGTCCTGTAGGCACTCTATAATTTTAAGCAAATTTTGTTGTGAGGTAAGATTTATTAATTGTATGCATTAAACATAAACTCACTGACAGTATTGGGGTTAACAACAAAAAAATCAAACCAGAAAATTTTACGATATAAATGATAAGGAAAATAAAACTAGGTAATGATATATGTTTAAATAAAATAGGACCTTATTGGCTAAACCTAACTCATATACATAAAATTCCTGAGATCATTAAACCAAAGGTGAAAGAGATGAGAACATACTAATAGAGCCCCCTGTCATATCAAGTTTGGAGACTGGGAGGCAATTACAGCAAAGGTATGAAGAGAGACTGCCCAGCGTCTATTATCAGAGTAAGACACCAAGAAAGGTGGGTAGGGCTTTCAGGCACAGATGGCAACTAAAATGCACCCTACCAAAATAACAGAAAGCCAGTTTTGTTATTTAGATTGGTTTTACTCATAAAACCACAGATGGAAAGAGAGTGAACCAGGAGATGAGGAATAGGGTTATTGGAGCCAGAAAGCAGATACAGTAAAGATTCAAATGCACATAAGAAAATGAAAGTTTAAGCCAGCTGTCATGCAAACTAAACACTGATCTGATTAGCAATTCAGGTACCAACAATATCTCAGAAAATGGTTATAGAGAGGAGAAACTATGATAAAAAGAACAGTTGAAAGTCTATATAAGAACAAGCCAGGTTCCTAGATTTCCCTCAAGTAGTAACTCCCTTCTACCTTCCTGGTGGAGGAATGTCCATTTGCCAATGGACTTGGTGACTCACAGCTTATTTGAGTGTAAAAGCAGCAAACAGCAAAATTAGAGCTTTCAGTGAATGCATGTACACCCATGTCTGAGGCTCCAGCCCAGCCTCAAAGCTCTTCCACTGGGGTCCCAGAGCTTCACTCCCCGGGGAATTTTATCACCCGGAAGAAAAATAGAAAGATTCTGACTTTAGAAGAATCTCAGCTAAATATCCCAGGCACGTCACTCTAAAATGAGGTTCCTGGTGACAGAACTTAGCCATAAATTTACAGATTCTAATCAGCTTTTTAATTTCCCACTCTTAAATAAGAATAATCACACAGAGATTTTCAAGAGTATAAAATACAAAAGATGGAGACCAAAACAAAAAAGTAAATTGAATTTGAAGAAAAAAATAGACTATTCTGAAAGATTAAAACTTGAAAAGAAAAACAATATACTGAGAGATAAGAGGAAATATTGAATCCAAGAGAAAACAAAACAGGATATTACTTTTTTAGGGGAGAGGGATGTTATTAGAAATTAAAACTATAGGAAGAGAATGGAGGACCAACAGAAAGCTTATAAGATGAATTTGAGAATTTTACTCAGTGAGGAAAGACACAACAGTATTAGGTTCAGGTTATTAACTTTAAGCTTTTATAGAAACCAAATGCAAATGGCTTAAATAAGAGGTCTACTTTTTAAACACAAATACATCCCATGTCTGAACTAATCATCAATTTAGGAAGCAATATTTATGCTTAATGAAATCGCTTAGTACATGGATTCCTTCTGTTTTGTTGTGACCCAATTTCCTAGAATTTTGCCTGGGTTTACCTTCAATGTGGTAGAGAAAAAAGGAAGTTGTCAACTGGCTTTTTAATGACAATGTCTATAAATGAGGTTGTAAATATTGGTACCAACAGTATCTCAGAAATATTGGTACCAACAAGTTGTACTTATCCTTAACTACATTAGCCAGAATTCAGCTCCATATAACCTACTGATAAGGAGGGAAGAAAAATATAGCATGAGCTGGATGTTCATATGCCAAGCTACGGATCAGGAGCCAATGCATGATGGGAATAACTGGTATTCCCTATCATATAGATAAAAGAGAACAGTTATGGGACCTTACTAGGAGTTATACTAAATGAATGCCAGAATTCCATGAGAACAGAAGAAAAAAGAAAGGTAAAAATCATCATTGAAATATTAGAGAGAAAATTTACCTATTTCTCCAAGAAACAAAATGAAAATAGACCTATACCAAGGCACCATTACTGTAAAATTGCAGATATCCTTCAAGATTCTAAAGTGAAGTAGGGAACAGGACATATCCAAACAATTAGAAATCAGAATGTCTTCGGACTTTTCATAGCAGACTGGAAGCTGGAAAAGACAGAAGCCATGCCAGAAGATTTTTGATGAAAATATAATTTCTAAACTACAATTATTTTATCTGATCTCAAAACTGTAGCAAGTTTGCCATAAATTTACCTACTCCGTGCCTATGCTAAGGAAGATATTAGGAAATGGGCTCATCTTCTGCCTACCTCAGAGCATATTAGGAAAACCTTCTGGGGTGAGGTTGTGGCTCAGTGTTGGAGCACTTTCCTAGCATGTGTGAGGTACTGGGTTCGATTCTCAGCACCATATATAAATAAATAAATAAATAAAAGGTTCATCAACAACTAAAAAGTATTAAAAAATATGAAGTAAACCAAGAAAGAGTAAGACGGAAGGAAATAGAATCAGGAGATTCAACAAGTGAGAGGAGAGAGGAATCTCAAGGATCCCGGTGAGGGGAAATCCCAGAACAACATCTGGGCTCAGGATCAGAGGCAAACCAGGTCAGATAGAGGGAGGTTAAAAGATCCAGCACAGATTCCTAAAGCAAAATGAACTTGCAAGATCCTTCCATGTGTCTGAACATCTTTGTAGAATATTTAGGAAACTGTTAAAAATTCTTTATTTGAATTCACTGTGTACACAGAAAAAAAAAAAAAAAAAAAGCCATACCCAAACAAATCAAGGGGGTAAGAAAGGTTGCTCTCACATGAACAGTATAGAAAAGGAGAAATTGTAATCAGACCTTTTCGAGTAAACCAACAATAAAATTTTCAAAATAAGATTGTCAAGAAGCAGCAATACAAATATACTACTACATAGATCCAGTGTGAGATTACCACAGCTATCTTGTTCATAACTGCCATTTTCCCTACCAGGTGACCCAGCACACATCCTAAACCACTGATTGCCACCCAGGCATTGTGCTGGCCACTGATGCCTGACTGATTTTTTTTTTTTTTTCCAATGACATGGGATGTGTTAATAGTTTGGGGAACAGCCAGGACTTTCTGGTTGGCCAAGGTCATCTTCTGCCTACCTCAGCATAAACACCTGTTCCTTCCCGGGTGAGGTTGTGGCTCAGTGTTGGAGCGCTTTCCTAGCATGTGTGAGGCTCTGGTTCAATTCTCAGCACCATATATAAATTAATAAATAAATAAAAGGTTCATCAACAACTAAAAATTATTTTTAAAAAAATGTTCCTCCTGCCTTGATGTACAGGGATCTTCCTTTCTTATTGCTGCCCAAGACACACTTCATCTGTAAATCCACAGCAAATGACACAATGTGCCGTCTTGAATCTCTGCCTCTATCTGCAGTCTCAAGGAGTCTTCCTCCTTTGGCAGCAGGGTCTCACACACCTCAATGGACATTTCCCAAACGACTACTGTAAGACATAAGTTAAATACCAAAATAATCCTTCTTAAATAAAAATGGCCATCTAATGGCAAGAATAAAATGGTGGAGGAGAAAGGGAACATTGACTTTTTAAAATAGCTATTATTAAATATTTAGTAGTTATAAAATGTGGTGAGGTATAAAGAACACTTCACTAGTCAGTTTAAGGGACAGAACATTACCATTAACTGTAAATGTCTGTCCCTCTCCAACTCAGACTGTGTGTCCTGCACACGACTCCACTATCCAGTTTAAGACACAGAGCTTTACCGTAAACTATAAATATCTGTCCACGTATGCTTTACTTGATTTTTTTTAAATTCAGAAATATCCTAGCTCTTCAGTGGCATGTCTCATGTGTGTGTGTGTGTGTGTGTGTGTGTGTGTGTTCAAATATCCCTAAACAATATGTTATTAACTTCCGCATGATTTTATGTACTTTTTAAATAAAATGATGACCAAAGAAAGGAAGGAAGAGGAAAAGAAGGGACAAAAGAGGAAAGAAGAAGAGAGAGGAGAAGAGAGGAGAGAAGGAAGAGAAAGAGAATATCTAATCTGTTTGAATGTATCAAGGGGAGATTTATACTCATTAAGAAAGGTTAGGGAATGATCCAACTGTAGAAAAAGAAAAAGTGAGGCAACTATTGAACTAAAGGTGATCATTTGGTTTACAAGAAAGAATATACGATCATTTGACAGATGACCACGAAGTATAGTATGATAATATTTGTAAAAACATCACAAGAAAAATACTAATAATTGATCAAACTAAAATGGCCATATAGCTGAGAAAATGAGCACTATGTAAATGTAGTGGGTGAATGAAGAATGCCTGTAACAGAATAAATCTAGTCAAATGAGAAGACACTGTGGCTAAAGTAAAAGATCATCCAGTCGTCACTAACAAGTTGGAGAGATACACAAACAGAAGAGTTATAGAAGTTTAGTGACTGCTTCCAGAGGTAAGGGTAGGAAAAGGTAGATGAAAATTACTGTGGTAAGGGGGGAAACTACTGCATTATTGTTCAACCCTGCGGGATTATTTGAATTTCAAAAGTATGTGCCTACATAACTTAATTTTTTCTTTATACAATACTGAATTTAAAAAGAAAATTGTAGTATGTGCATATAAATATGTTAGAGTCTGTAAACAAGTCTGGATAACACCTGGCAAAATACCAGAAGGAATGGTTTGTGAAGTAACAAAAGAGAGCCATTAAGTGTGGAGATTCCTTATTGGTTGACTGATGTATCTAGTTTATGCTAATTAAGATAAGCTATATGGAATGTATAAATATCCATCCTGTCCTACAATAAACGACTCCTACTCCTGCTGTATCAACGTACACAGGTTGATCGTCACCCCCTGATTATTCTGCTGCAGCCGGACTGCGGCATAAATATACATACATACATACATATATCACAATCCACAGATTTTTTTATACTTGGAAAGATTAAATTAAAATCATTGTTTTCTACACACTAAACTTTTAATTACTGGATAATTAAGATGAGTTTTAGAGTTGGGATTGTTGTCAGAGTACATATTTGGAAGTGAGCTACGTATTTCCCAACTTGGTCGGGAAGACTGGAAGCTGACAGGGTAAGACAGTTGACACAGCTCTTCTACCTGATGCACTTGGAGGCTGTGTTTCTCTGAGCTAATTAGAAGGGGTGTCCACAGAGGTGACCCCTCTGCTCAGACTGCACAGGAAGTCCCTCAGTATTCTTGCCCTTAGCCTACTGCAGTATGTTCCTGACTTCCTTCTCTCTGTAAGGTCTCCCCTGGCCATTCACACACAATAGTAAATTTAATCAGCTATGACTTGGAATTATCCACACTCAGAACATATCACTGAGACCCACTCATCCTGGATCTGTCTTTGCATCTCAAGGAAAGGAACAGAAAAGAAGGAGGTGGGATGGGGTGGTCAGGATACATGCCAATGAAACTATCACAAAGCCTGCAGAACAACCGCGCTACATGCTTGTTTCCTTGTTCTCCTGTGTCTGATTGGAAGCTGCGAATCCCCACCCGCCCCACTGTTTCTCAGAAGTCTCATTAGAAGCAGACGTGGTTCTGAATTAGAATAAGAGCAACATTTGCCAATGACGTCTGTGTTTTGCAGGTGTCACTGCCAAGTGCCAATGCTATCCAATATTTGCTTACCACTGCCCACGTGGGACAAAACCCACACTTAATAAGACAGAGACTGCATTGTCATGACATATGTGCAATAATATTCCCTGCACTTAAGCCCCAGAAGCACAGTTATTTAGCTAACATAGTCTTCTGCTATAATCATAGCAGTTTTTCTTCCAGCAGTAAAAGTCTCACCAACTACAGTTAGGCATTTTCTGCTTTCCAATTACTTGCTGATGCTATGCCAAATGCAGAGTAATATTTTCATGTATCATTAAACAAATGCAGTTGTGCTCCCCAAACAGGTTTCAGTTTGGGCTAAACTACATCCATTAAAGCTTTCATAAATGGCACACCCTTCAGCTTGTAGTTTCTTTTTATTCATAAATATTTAAACTGCACAGATAATACCTCAACTTCCCAGCAAGTGCTGCATTAGCTGGGCAATCTTTAAAGCATAAAACTTTGTAGAAAGAGAAAACTAGGAAGAGAAAAATGAGCTGCACTACTACCAAGTAACTTACCACAATTCTGATAATCTATTTGCCGTATATACACGTAGATGTATACATGCATATACATATGTGCATGTGTATAAAAGTAATCATTTGGAAGATCTTTAGATCCATGACATATAGTTACATATATGAGGTACTACAGATTTCCCCTGAAAGATGAAAAATATTCTTCCCAAACACTTGTAATTTTTTTTCAATGTGGGGAAAAAAACCCACATCTAGAAGCATAAATGGAGGAACTATGACTGAAGTGAAGGGTAAGTCTAATGCTATGTTTTGTCAAAGAAATGTTATGAAGTTTGAGGTGAACTGAGGATTGTTTTATTCAGTGGGTAAACTCTCTCAGAAAATTTAGAGAACATTTGGTTGTTGAGATCTGAAACCCATGCCAACTAGCATAAGTGAAGGAAGGTTTATGTTAAAACTAAGGACAGGTCACAGAACCCAGCAATAGGAAGTCCTACAGCTCCAACTCACTCCTCTTTCCCCAAGGCAAGAGCCTCAAGGCTCCAGGTACCTTTCCCTCTGTTCCTCTACACTGTTTTGGAAGATGCAGTTTCAGTTTCTTCATAATTTCAGTTGATGGAAGGTCCTCGGGTCAACTCTCACCACAACTCTATAACCCTGAGGACATCTTTATGATACATGGAAGGAAGAGAATGACTTTTAGATAAGTAATTTGGACATAGCTTCTTTCAGTGCTTCTGATGCAACTTTACTTTTTAAGCATTTTAGCTCCTTCAAACCAAGCTCTGATATGATGATGATGATGATGATAATAAAAGTATCAGTGGGGGTTCTATGAGTAAAGAATAAAGCAGCCCCAACTATTTATCTCCTATTTTTTTCTACCTGGTTTACCTGAATTGTTCTTTTCAGAATCAGTTGTTTATCAAATAACTATTAAACTAGTAAAATAATAAAATAGAAACGGCTCTATTGGAAATTAAGACAAGATAACAGTCATTCACCTGGGTGGGGGGTGCTGCATCAACCAAGTTGGAAGGCCTCCTTTCTAAGATAGACACAGTGTTAATGATACCTGTAAGGATACAATTCAAATTTATAGATCCATTTTTTCCTGTCTTGAGGAGAACTGAAATGCTGTAGTAAATCTGAATTTCAGGATTTGGAACAGAAGGAACTTTACTATAACAGAGAATGTGCCCAGGCCTAGGATTTTTAAGACTTTCCACCTACCTGCTGTATGCTAAAGATACATCTGGTTATTACACCACACAGTGATTAGAAAGGAGGCCTCATTACCTTAGAGATATTTGAGTTGTAGAAATTCTTTAGTAAATATAAAAGAACATGGTCAGAAATACACTTTACAAATATTTTCTCCCAAATTGTGGCTTACTTTAATTTATTAATAATGATTTTGGACAAGTTTTAAAATTTTATTAATCAGAATCAGTTTTTATTTTATATTTTATATAATTTGAGTTTTATATAAGAAAATTCTACTTAATCTAAATTCACAAAGCTCTTTCTTCTATAGTTAATTCCAAAAAGTTTATAGTTTTTGATTTTACAGATATATCCATGATTCACTTTGAGGCTTTTTGCATAATTTTTATGTATGCTGTAATATAAAGGTTTTGTTCAGTTTTTTTTTATTTATTTGCAAATGCATAGCACACTATCTAGCCTAATGAGTTTAAAAAGATTAACCTCTGCAGCTGAATATTAGACCATTGTATGGATAAGCCATGTACCTTTTTTTTTTTTTTAGTTGTTGATGAACCTTTATTTTATTTACTTATTTATATGTGGTGCTGAGAATCAAACCCAGTGCCTCAGACATTCTAGGCAAGTGCTGTACCGCTGAGCTACAACCCAGGCCAGCCATGTATTATTTATCCTTTCTTCACTCGATCCTTACTTGTATTGTTTCAATTTTTCTCTATCATGAATAATGCTACTGTGAACATTGTATACAAGCTTTGTGTGGATCAATGTTTTAATTATCTTCTGTTATACACAGAAGCAAAATTACTGGGTCACGTAGTATCTCTAGGTTAAACCTCTTGAGAAATTGTCAAACTGTCTTACGGCAAATAGATACATAATCTATATTCCCACTTGCACAAACAAGAGACACTTTCATCCACATCCTTGCCAACACTTGTTTTCAGTCTTTTTTATTACAACAATACTAGTGAGCATGAAGGGGAAACTTACTATGGTTTTATTTTGTATTATCTCAGTGACTAATTATATTGAGCATCTTTTCATGTTGAAGAAATGTCTATTCAAATCTCTTGACCATTTTTTGATATTTGTCTTTTTTGGGGTGAGGGGGAACCCAGGGTGACTTAACCACTGAGCCACATCCCCTGCCTTTTTTATATTTTATTTAGAAAGAGGGTATGGCTAAGGTGCTTAGGGCCTTGCCAAGTTGCTGAAGCTAGCTTTCAACTTGTAATCCTCCTGCCTCAGCCTCCTTAGCTGCTGAGATTACAGGCTTGAACTATCACACCCAGCATAGTTATTTGTCTTTTAATAGTTTATTTGTTAAGAGTTTCCTTTATATTTTATACAATAAACCTTTATCAGTCATATGATTTGCAAGTATTTTCTCATGTTGAGAGTTTCCTTTAATTTTTGATAGTATTCTTTGATGCACAGTGTTTTCGATTTAATGAAGTCCAGTGTGTCTATTTTTCATGTGTGTTTGCATGTGCACATGTTGGGGCGGGGTGTGATTTAGGCATTGCATTTAAGAAACTATTATTCAACCTGAGGCCACGAAGATTTACATCTATATTTTCTTCTAAATGTTTGCTAGTTTTAGCTCTTATGAATTTGATTTCTATGATTGCCAGGTTTCTGTTCTCGTGACTAAAAGGCTCAGGGGTCACTCGAGGAAAACTGGGCTAACTGGGCTGTGCAAAATAACCACACAAGAGACACAAGTACCTTTTCTTTGGGGTCGCTGTGATGGCTCCTCTGATCTTAAGGGTCCGCAGGAAGAGAGAGAGCAAGAGCGCGCGCTGACCACTTTTATTGAGGAGACGCTATTCAAATGAGGCAAGGGGTCAGGTTTCAGGGGCCTGAGTCTATCTTCATGATGTCCACTATCAGCAGGTTGACTGACATCTGGGTAGGCCACACCCAAGGGCACAGTAAGAGAAGGGGACACACACAAGGCACTTCCATGGAAGATTCTATCCTAAACAGGGCAAGGGGTTAGTTATATTACAAAGGGACAGGTGAGCATAGCTCCACCCATGCGGCTGTAGGAGGACACGCCCGGGCACGAAGACACAGTCACTGGAACCCTAGAAGAGCAGGGCAGTCTAGCAGCGTGGGTGCCTGACACCACATCGCCCAGCAGGGGAGTTAACTCAGTCACATACAAGGTTGGTCTCCCACATATGATCTTATATTGCTTGAAGTTTGTCAAACTTTTTAGATAAATATTTTTCATCACATTTCAAAAGGTTTTGGCCCTTATTTTTTTTTTCTGTTATTACCCATTTCTCTCTTCTCTCTTTGAGAATTCTTTCACATGTTGGTGTATTTTGTGGTGTCTCACAGGTCTCTGACACAGTTTACTTAATTTTTTTCTATTCCTTAGATTGATGAGCTTAATTGATCTGTCTTCAAGTTTGTTGACTCGTCTATATTTTCACATCTATTCTTGATACCCTCTAGAAAAATTATCACCTGATCATTGTACTTTTTAATGCCAGAATATCTGTTTGATTTCATTTTATAATTTCTCTTTAAAAACATTCTTTTTAAATAAAATATCTTTCTAATACTTTCCTTTAATTGGTAGACATGGTCCTTTTGTTGTTTGAACACATTCAAAATATATAGTTTAATGTCTTTTTCTAGGTAGATTTTCTAGGTACTGCTTCCATCGACTTCTTTTTTCTATGTATTGGCCATACTTTATTGTTTCTTTAAACACCTCACAAAGTTTTGTTGACAACTGGAAACTGGCGATACTAGAAATCATATGTTTTTCCCCCATCGGAGTTTGCTCTTTTGGATTTTTGCTATTGTTTACTGAAATATCTGAAGCAATTCTATAAGATTCCAATTATTTCTTATGTTTGACCACTGAAACCTCAGTTTAGGTATCTTAGTAAGCTAATGATTGGACAGAGATTGCCCTAGACCTGAAACCAGCAAGGCTCCTGGACTTGGCCAAGGGGCTCTGAGCTGCTCTGGGGCATGCTTCAATCCTCATCTAGATGGTTTACAATGTTACCTTGGTCTTTACTTTCTTTTTTCGGTCTCAAGATTAACCAGCAAAGAGAGTGAAGGGTTTTCTCAGGTCTTTCTTCAGCATAATTATTTCCTTCAAGATATGCAGTCATACACTGCATATGGTGTATTCTACACTCCCAGGAATATAGCAAAGCCTTTCAATGCCCCTCCCAGACTTACTCCACAACTTGTGTTTTAAGCTAATCATTTGTCTGGATCTAGAATGCCCACCTAGAAGTTCATGTATAGAAACTATAATCTTCAGTACAGAAAGACTCCAAGATGGGACTTTTAGGCATGATTAGGGCTCTGACCTTATCAGTGGACTAATCCATTTGCTGGTTCCATTGCTCTGTTTGGTAATAGAATAGTAATATGTGTATTCTTGTGTTCAAATACTTCTATGTTTTAATTCTAATTCCATAAGAAAGCTGAAACTCACCCAAGAAAAATGCCAGAACAGCAATATACACAATGTACAGTCTCTGGAAAATTTCACTAATACTCATGAGAGAATGAGAATTTAAAAAGCATGTGATGTTTTAGAACCATTAGGAAAGTGATTCTGATTTCACAGATACACTTAAAGGACCTCAGGGACTTCCAGGGTTTATCAAACCATGCTTCAAGGGTTGTTAGCATAATACTTCTCAGTAACTGTCCTCACCATTTCCTAAATTGCTGAGACAAAGAACATTGGAGAACTTTTGCCATTTTCTTCCTCAAAACTCATGTACAATTCATCAATAACCCTTAGACGAAATATGTGCCTATTTAGTTGTTTTGGTTGGCCTAAAGTTCAATGTGAGTTGCTGATATTACTTCCATATTCATCACCTCCTACCATCACTGTTTTCCATCTATTATAAGGAAATCCACATTATATAAATGTTTCTCTTCTTTTCATTTATCCATGCATCCTTTCAACAACTTTGCAAGACAGTGAGCATCTCTAAGAAGGCTAGGGCATGTCTACCCCACAGCCTGCTCCGTTATTTTTCCCTGTTTTCCTCCTATTAGTAGGAACTTCCTTTCTGCCAAAGATATTCAACTATCAGAGCAGGGAGAGAATCACAGATCCCCTGAAGCTATTTGTGACTATTTTCCTATACTCACTGGTTCTAAACCCACTTTCAAATTTACTGTGATTTTAACTTTTGGATCCACACTCTCACTGGATACTACTTCTAGCCTCACATGCTGAGTTTGTGTTTTTGGTCTTCCTAGTTTTTCCCCAATCAAGTTGTCATTACAAATTCTTCCATTAGAACAGACTATTTATCTCAGGCTACAACCTGTGAAAATTCAGTCTGTGTGATGGACAACCAAGTATCAGCCAAACTGTGCCAAGGAAGATGGAGTTCCACCATCTTCAGCTCTTTTATATTCACTGCATTTCATTCTTTCAATAACATGCTAAAAAAAATCCCACAAAAATTCTTTCATTCTTCAATATTTCCCCCTTTTATTGGTAGGATCTGATAAAATACCACTTATGAAAGTAATATTTTTTTCTGAGTCAGACATTTTAAAGAGAAGAAATTAACATTTTCTGTGGGAATGTAATGTTGTAGCCCACAGATTTGAAATACTATCCAAGGTCGGCCAGAAACATATGGTTTTGCTTAGAAACTGTGCTCATATTGAAATAGGATTTCACACATCCTTTACATATCCAACTCAAAATTTCAAATATAGCTTTCTTAATTGTATACTAAAGCAACATAACATGTTTTGGAATGACTCCAAGTATGCATTATATTGAAAGAATTTCATCATAACCTCACTACAAATGACTCCAAGTGAAAAGGTCAGTCCAGAAAAAAAAGTCAAATTTTAAAAATAATATAAGATTCTTTCCTAATGTAGAATTAATTGGCAACTTTAGACATGCATTGTAAAAAATGGAAAAAAATTGCAGTCTTCAAAATGTTTTATATTTCAGGTAATCAGGCCTTTTCCACATTATGATATTTCTCTTTTGTAGTTATCAGAGAGAATCAAGAGTGAGATCAGTATGTATCAATCTTAGCAGTCACAAGGAAAAAAATTTGTTGTATGGATTCTTTGATTCTACAACAACTTCAAGTTTTTAATTTGCTTTTCTGATGATTTTTATATTTTAACTATTGATAAGAATAAAGCAATCTGGTAACAATATTATTTCATGTACAAATTAATCAATTATACTTTACATATTGGACATATCAACTAGATAATTAGAATCCCTTTATTTCTCTTTATTTGACTGCTGCTCAGATTCCACTCTTGGCTTTCACATTTGCTCAGTGTTTCAGTATCTTATTTTCTGGAATCAACTGTTGCATGAAATGTGAGTAATAAGCTTTATGTAAGCTAAAGAGCTCTAAAAAGTAACCTGAAGTTGGGATTCCTAATATACACCTGCAATCCCAGAGGCTCAGGAGACTGAGGCAGGAGGATTCCAATTTCAGGGCCAGCCTCAACAACCTAGTGAGGCTCTAGTAACTTAGCGAGACCCTGTCTCAAAATAAATTAAAAAAATAAAATCTATCTGGAGAAGTGATTCAGTGGTTAGGCACCACTGAGTTCAAACCCCGTCAATCACCTCCCCCGAAAAAGAGTAACCTGAATATTTACTATGCCATTTGAATTTTTTTGATTGTGATTATTTTATGATAAGCATTAATATTTGTCAAGTGATAAATATTAAAATTAAATATAAAATAATTTATAAATATTAAATATAAAAATGTATTATCTTCATCAGTATTATTTTCAGATTCCTAAGGATAAATCACACATGCAATTCTGATTCAAACCCAGGTAATCCATAGTTTTACTTCATATCTATATTTAGATAGATTGGTTGATTTCTAACACTTCACATTATCACAGTGCATCAAAGAAAGTAGTTGTGAGGACAAATTGTCTTAAATCTGTTTAGGCTGTTATAACAAAATCCATAGACTAGGTGTTTTCAACAATAAATATTTACTTCTCACAGTTCCGGTTGGAAGTCCAAGATCAAGGTAACAACATGCTTGGTGTCTTGGTGAGGACTATTTTTATGATTATCTTCAATGTAGCCTTTCTTTGGTGTGTGCCAGAAAGAGCCAGATGTTGTGATTTATAAGGGCACTAATCCCATCGTTGGAGATGTACTCTCATGACCTAGTTTACTCCAAATTTCCTTCCAATAACCCAATTTCCCAATATCAACACAATGGGGGATTTGGAACATATGGATTTCAAGGGGACACAAATATTTGGTCCATAGCAACAATGTATGTAGTACCCAAATTATTATGATAAAATTTAAATCATTATGCTGATAACCCCTAAGAACTGTTGTATGTTCCTAAATATTAAAAACTAATGTAATATTATTAGAACACCTCTTTATAACTCAAATTAAATGTAAAATTAAGTTTTGATACATTCAACCTCCAGATTAGTTTTTGCCTATTGTGAACTGTTTATAAAGAACAATTAAGATAATCCAAACCGTTTCATGGGGGTATTGCATTCAAATAAATAATAATTAGATTTTATCCATAAACTCTTCTTTTCAAAATGATCCAACATTAGAATATGTGTAGGTAATGATGTAGATAGCACAGTATCAATTTTAAAAATTCCTTTTGTAATGATTTCATAAATCATTTATAATACCAGTAAAACCCAGCTTAATATTGAGCTCTCCTATTCCAATAACAAAGGTTCCAGGTAATTTCTTCCCAAAATACAGGTTAAAGGTCATAATTTTACAGTCTCTGATATTTCTCTTAACTTTTTAATAATAAAATTTAACATTTCTTGGGCTCTTCCATGTGTACAAAGCACTTTTTCTTTATTATGTGTAATAAATTGAGCAGCCATAAGGGAGAGATGCTGTTATTATTCCCTATTGATAGATGTGGCTTAGAAGAATGAAGCCACTTGCCTATGAGCAAACCCATGAGTCTACCACATAGACCTTAACCTCTATAAGCACACAGCATGTTAGTATGGTGCTTGTCTATGATATGAGTTTACCAGTACTTTCAATGCTAACTCATTAGTTCATCTATTTTCAAAGTCAGAGACTGCTTCATTTATAGGTTTGTGCAGTTGCATACAATTTTAGGGCAGACTCAATAATCCAAATAGACTAAAATAATGTAATATGTCTATAAAGTGAATAATTAAAGAATGAGTAGGTTATGAAATTATACTCCATAGCAGTCACCATTTTTTTCAGTGAGAGGAGATTCCAAATACACTAAGGTTGAATATCTTTACCCTAAAGGAATAATAAATATTTTAAGAGACAGATGTTTATCCTGATTTGAACATTACTCATGACACAATATCATATAAGTATGTACAATTTATATGCATCACTTAAAATAATTAAAATATTTTTAAAGTACTATAATGCTGCTGTGGCACACATCTGTAATCCCAGCAGCTTGGGAGGCTGAGGCAGGAGGATCACAAGTTCAAATCCAGCCTCAGCAAAAGTTAGGCACTAAGGAACTCAGTGAGACCTTGTCTCTAAATAAAATACAAAATAGGGCTGAGGATGTGGCTCAGTGGTTGAGTACCCCTGAGTTTAATCCCTGGTACCCTAACTCCCCCAAAAGTATAATAAGGCTTAAAGAAAAATACTGAAGTAAGAGCTTGTTTCTCAAAACATCAGGAAGCATAATAACTATATGCTAACAAAATTAATCACTAGGTATTTTAAACCTGTGCTCTTCAGATGTTAGCATTTGATTAATCCATTTTAATTTTCCCATAGTACCAGTTATCTAAAAGTCAAGATACTTCTTTCCCGTACAATTAAGGTTGTTATTCTTTCAAATAAGTTTATTCTGTAATTGTGAGTGTAACCAAATACAAATCAATGCTTAATATGGATGAATTATTTATTTAATATGGATATGATTATGAATCATTATAGATGGAAAAATTCAGTTAAAATAATTTATTCAAACATTTTCTTTCAAATGCAGACTGATTTCCTGAAGTAAAGTGATTGTAGTTAATTGGTTAAATAAAGCATTATAAAAAATTTTTGTCTGTTTAGGAAAGCATCTTTTATTGTTTTATATAATTTAACTTTGTTTTTACAATAAATTTCAGTCTTCTTTGAGTTCTTTCAATGGTTTTGAAAAAAAATACACCTCAAACAAACAAACACTGGTGAAATTTATACTCCATCAAGGTAAAGAGGAAAAAAAAAGAAATTAAATAGAATGTCTTTTGTTAGGTATCTTTGCCGAGTTAAAACGAACTTTATAAACATGGTAAAATGCAGCCAGACACCAGCACATGGTTATGCACACAGGATGAGCAGACTGATCGGTCAGCACAGAGCACGGTGTTCTCTCAGTGGTGTGGCTTTGGTGGCTGTGTGTGGTGACACTGAAGTGGTGTTGGTTTCAAATCACACTCAAATGTGCCGTTGCTACCACTGCAGGGATTGTTTGACTTTTCCAACTGTTAACAGTCACTTTTCATATTGCTTATAAAAATGGTAATTTAACATATTTATTCAGCCAGTCAGTCTCAAGGTTGACTGACAAAGATTGCAGAGAATTTATTTACTTTAAATCCATATTTCCTAACTCTGAGACGTGGTCAGAATTTTAAAGACACTATATAGCTTGCAAACAGGCGTCTTACAATTCCTTAGGGCCTACTTGTGGGAAATATGTCTAAATTCTAAGACGAAATTGCACATTTATAAATCACTAAACAGCATTGTGGGAGCTTGCAATCTTTTCCCTTTCAAAAGAGTTGGGTTGACCCACAAGACAAGAAAGTGAATATAACCTCCTTATCCCAAGGGCAAGCAGAATGTGGTGGCTGAAAGCATCAACTGTGATCCTGGCAGCTGGGGTTCAAGTACTGCTCTGCCAATGCCTGTGAACTTGGGGAGGACATTTTAACCATCAGTGTCTCAGGTTTCTCACATGCAACGTAAATAAAAATAATATGCACTTCAAAGAGCTTGTTGTGAATACTGAGTCAATGCAAAGGAAATATTTTAACTGAAACCTAATCCAGTTAACACTATGTAAGTATAAGCTAATTTTAACAAATTGATATCTTACCCCATTTTTACTGCTTTGTGGCAAAAACACACAGGAAATTAGGAAATATTCTACAAGGCATGAATGTAGTCTTATGAATGTAGTCTTCAAAGTATTGCTATGAACAACTGTTAAAACTCTCTTCTGCAGGTAAAGATTTTTTATTGGTAGAGATATTACTTCTCAAGATGGTTGCAAGGATTAAATGTTTTAACATATATAAAGTACATATATGCTTAGGACATTATTTGGCATATAGTAAATAATCCATAAGTGATACCTATTTAAAAAAATATTTATTTTTTAGTTTTAGCTGGACACAATATCTTTATTTTACTTTTATGTGGTGCTAAAGATCAAACCCAGTACCTCATGCATGGTAAGCAAGTACTCCACCACTGAGCTATTACCCCAGGCCAGTGATATCTATTTTTTAAAAAAGAATAAAAGCTAAGAGGATCGGGATGGTGCTAAGTGGGAAAGAATACAGATAAGTGCGGAACTAATAGTTGGATAAAGTAATTAATCAATAATAAGCAGAAAAACAGATAATATAATATGTTGGCAGAAAAAAGGAGGAGACTGAATGATGATGGTTAGGAGACTAAGTTTTAAAAATTCATTTGGTAGTGAGTTCTAATACTGTTGTACAAACTTGTGAAACTTTATTGACAAAGTATCTCTAGACTTAAAGGTCTTTATAAAATTTAGTTATTTTAACTTTCTAAAATTAATTTTTAACCATGGTTATATTTTCATCTCCACATACTCATATAACTATTGATAGTTCTAAGATGGTTTAAACCCTTTGATATTCTGGGATCTCTAATAATTAAATAAATACAAAAGATTGAAGGTACATGATGAGAGTGGCACATATGATGATATGAAGCAGATTAGTCTTCTTTTGACAGGTATAGCCCCAGAGGACTAATGTCATCTCATTGCTGCTACTGAGACATGAAGATGCTACATAAGTGGACATATTCAAATAGGAAGTGAAGTTCTGTGAAGCTCCATCATATGCATACACTCACACAAACTCATGCTTTCTTATTTGGAGATCAAAGTAAATAATCAAATTAAATATACTACTTTTAAAAATGTATTAAGTCCGGGGTTGGGGTTGTAGCTCAGCGATAGAGCGCTTGCCTGGCACTTGTGAGGACTAGGTTCGATTCTCAACACCACATAAAAAATAAACAAAATAAATATATTGTGTCCATCTTTTAAATAAAAGTATTAAATCCTAAAAATGTGGGAGGGGAGATGAATGATAATTACCAAAAGATAACAATACAAATTACTTATCAAAGCTATTGATATTGTCAGGTGATCATAAGTAAAAATTTCTCCTGAATTATTTAGCTCTCCCCAAAAAACTACTTGGTATTTATTTAAACAACGCCATTTCCAAAAAATGCTTTAAGAATAATTTTTATAACCACATAATCTGGTAGTTTGCTACTTAGACCATTGCAGCTGAAAGTGGGTTATAAACCTGCATTATTAAAATTACCTAGATGCTTGCTACAAATGTAAAATCTTAAACATAAACTTCACCCAAATTTACTGAATCAGAATATGTATTTCAATCAAATTCACAGGTGAATTTCATGTCCATTTAATTTCTATAACTTTAATACAGAACTACAGGACAATTTCTTGTCTTTTTTTTTTTTTTTTTTTGTGGTGCTGAGGATTGAACCCAGGGCCTTTTGCACGCAAGGCAAACACTCTACCAACTGAGGTATATTCCCAGACCTTAGAACAATATTTTTCATTACATTCTTCAATTAAAATTCCATAGAATATATAAAAAAGTAGTAATGTCCAGGTTTACCAATAGAGATTTTACTTAATTAGTCTTGAGAGGACACCAGCTTCGTATTTTTCTTTTATTTGTTTTTTTTTTTTTAGATGATTCCTTTGTTTAACCAACATAGGAATCACCTAAAAAACTTGTTAAAAAAATAAGTAAAATTTTTCTCTTCTAAAACTTTGGCTTACCACAATAAGATATTGAGCTTTTAACAAAGTTGAAAAAATATATTCTAACATAATCCAGAACATTTCTCCTCTCCACCACTAAGGCAACAGGTTAGGATATGTGAATTAATATAAGGAACAAGGAATCTGAGTCAAAAACATCAAAATAACACTTAATACATGGATCAAGGTGAGTTCCCATGAATCAATGAGTCAAGTAGTTAGAAAGTGGAATAATTTGAGCACTTTAAAGACAAAGAACATGCAATTACTCTGCCTCATACATAGAATACAAAAACATGAAAACCAGATAAAAGAACCAGTGGAAACAAATATCAAAACAGAAGACAGTTTCTCAAAAATGCAAAATATGAAGGAACCAAAATATTCACCAATGACACCTAGATTTTCTGTTTAATTTCCAGTCTTCATGGTATATTTTTGATGGTTCACTGTAAGTTTTGTTTGACCTCCAGTTCCTGCAAGTACAGAGTCCCTTCACAGCTGAAAGTATCTCAGAATTCACAATAAAGGCTACTGTAGTCACTTGGAATAGAGAGAAAGTGTTAGGAACCCCAAGAAAATGTATTCCATGTCTTCATTCATTTTATGAACTGACTAGCAAAGTGAGGTTCTTAAAGAGGCTCACAATGCACCTTGCTATAATGCTAGATATTAAATATCCAATTTACCATTCATAGTCCCGTCTCAGAAGTAAAATTGAAATTTCCTTTTGGTTTTGTTTCTACGCCAATAAGAATTTACAATGGAATTCCATGTATTTATAGGGACCACACATGTGAGGAAAGAAAGACTAGGAGTGGGGAGAAGCTTTATTTTTTAAATGAAAGCCTGAAATACTCAGAGAATTATTTATTTTTTAAAAAACAAAATAATTGAATATTGTAAATATCTTTACAAATTGAATATTTTAAGAATATTTTTAAAATATTTACAATATGTGCTTTCTTTTTGCCTAAAATATTATATAACAGACCTTTTTGGTCATTTCTATTAAGGATCAAGCCATTATTGATACAGGTGAACACTGTATTGGGTGTAGTCCTGGTAGAAGTCAGCTAAAATCACAATTACAACACAGCTAAATATTGAGAAAACATATGGAATATATAAACCTTCTTAGGCAGTTCCTTCGGAAAGGCCCACCTTTTCTGAAGGCTGGTTAAATACTTTGTGGTACATTAAGCTTAATATCCCTATAAAGTTTAGAAAAATTTAATTTAGCTTTTCAACTATTTTAAAAATTACAATATTAGCAGAAACATGAATGTTTAAATATTACTTTTGTATTGTTCTGAATTCATCATATAACTCCTATAGAGCCATATGCACTTACAGTTAGACTTTTCATTGAAAATCTAATCCTCTATGTCTATTTTACAGACCACAGAAGTTTTACTCTGCAGACTCCTTTTAATCATAAAATATTGTCTTTTTCAATGAAGTGTGATTGTAAAAACTAAAGCACCATGCCTCATATTTCATTCTTCCCAACAATTGCATCTGTAGTGCTTCTCTGTCTCACTTTTGATGAACACCACAGAAAGCCCTGTCTGTCTGTCCCAGTCCCCGCATCCTTCCTCTGCTCTCTTAAAGTTTTCCAGTGAAACTTCAAAGTCACTCTGCTTTTTTGAGCCTCTCCTCTGACATGTTCATACCAAGCTATTTCTCCTTCTTGTAAGTCTCAGTTTAAACTAACAAAATCAACTTTTTTTTTGCTACACTGATGGCAATCCACAAATGGAATGAGGATAGGGAGGTTTTCTTTCAGAGTAAGATAGGAATTTCATAGTCTGCTAATTTGGTTGCACAATTAACCTCTGGGACTTTTTTGATTACCTTCAGAAGAATAATTTGGATCTGGGATATAAATATTCTCAAAACTAAAGGAAATGCTGTACTTGCTGAGGGTTGTTTAACACCCAATTTTTCTAATTAAACACGTCTAAATTTATTTCAGAACCTGGAAGGGTGGGAGCACATATTCAGTAAACTCTAACTTGAGTGTGTCTATGAATGTTAGAATAGGTCCAATTGAAAACAAACCAAAAAACACCAAAAAAAAAAAAAAAAAAAAGAAAGAAAGAAAACAAAAAAGAAGGTTCATGATGAAAGAAATAAAGCCAAAGTCTTAAGAAAAAAACAAAATTGACCTATCCAATATTATAAACAAAATGAGTTACTTCAGCACCAACCAACCAAGCAACAAATAACGAGAATTTAACAGGAGTTGGTAGAAAGGGGACATAGAGGAAAACCGAAAGCACTGTGGTAAGGATTGTGGATGCTATGAGTAGGAGGTGGTTATAGGAGAGAAAAGCAAACAGGAAATCTATGGTTTATACTGCTCTGAAAGAATATATTGTAATTAGTCCCAAAAGTACTTTTTGTCTTAGATCTGATTTTCTCTCCCTCAAAAACCATATTGTTTTACTTAAGTCAACTGTTTTAATACTTTTTGTTATAAGAGGAAGTTATCAGAGATTTATAGTTTTAGTTTCCTTGAATCTAAATCATTTCTCACTTTAAAATATTAATACACTGATCACTATGTTGTGTTGCTCAAAAGTATCATTTCACTACTCTGCCTATTTTTTCATATTTTTAAATTGTACATTCTGAAGGTTGGAAAACATGGACTCAAGTCTCTGACATCCCTAAGTCAAGACTAGAGACAAACTCCCTGCTAAACCTGGCCCAAATTGCAGATATGTGGGCAAACTAACAGATTATTAATATTCGAAGTCACCAAGTTTTGGGATGGTTTGTGATGTATTACCTGTAGAGACTCTGTTACCTAGAAGAAGGCTGATTCCACAACAATAGTCAACATGTGCTTGGGGCAAGTAGTGGGTGGAAGACAGAGGGTCTCAGGGACAGTTTCAGTTGAAAAGCCCAAAGGGTATTGAGGAGGCTGTTGGTGAGAAAATGAAGTAAACATTATTGGAAATGGGAAGAAGGGGGAACCTTATTATGCATTGATTATGTATAAAAGAGCCATACTTGCTAAATTCAAAAATAAAAATACTTTGTTCTCCTAAACCTTTCTATATGACCAAAAAAAAAAGTGTAAAATGACAAATATTCTGATGCTCCAAATCAAATTATGACACTATAAGATGTTGTTGAGATTTAAGAAAGAATTCAGAAAGTAACTCAAAAATCCCTTTAGACAAACAGAAGGGCCTGTAAAAAAATCAATGGCAAATCCTCTCAACTAAATAATGGGGCTTTCAAAAGTCTTAAGACAGTTAATTTACAGAGGCATCATAGGGAGTCCAGGATAGAGAAGGATTATCCTAAAAGATAAGTGGCTATAACTTTGGTCAAATAGAGAGAACCCTAGTTATATTCACTGAAAACAATTTTTAAGAGAATTTTCTGGTCAAAATGGCTCCAGGCTTAGACTAGAGCGGAAAGAGATCATTGGATCTCTAAACTTTAAGATCGGGAAGCTGGCTTATGAGGATTCAAAGGGCAAACCCAGGAGTCTGGAGAATGGAAGGAGAACCACAGAAAATGATCCCTGCAGAGGGGCACCGTGGCCTAATTACCAAAGGCCTAAACGATCCAGATGCTAAGAAGCCAAACCCAAGGAGACTCCTCTGTACTTGCAAGTTACTGCACTGATAAAACCCTGGGTTTGGAGCCTGAGCTCAATTCCATAAGAGAATAAGATTTAAGGTATTGAAAGAAGGTGAGTATATTTACATGAGTAGGGAATGGAGATTAATTGCGGCAAGAGGGCATACTGTGGAAGTTTAGAAACATGATCCCCAAACTATGAAGTTTTTCTTTCTGAGAAACAGGGTTTGTGATCTGTCCCTTTCAATACGCGTTCTTTGACTCTCTGACCAATAGTATATCACTGAAGTGATTTCTGGAGCTAGGATAAAAATAGGGGTTTCCATCCATGTCCCACCTCTTGAGACACTGCCACTGGGACCTAACCACCATGCTGAGAGAGAAGGCCCAGGCAGCCCATGAATAAAAGAGCAAGCCCTCAATCATCAGTAGCAATATGCAAGCCTGTGGTGGGGAGAGCTACCTAGGAAGTAGATCTGCTAGTGCATTGTTTTATGTAACAAAGTTTTGAAGTAGTTTGTCATCTTGTAATAAATAATTGATGAAAATTTACTCTTACAAGCCAAAGTAAGTTATCTTTGTATATACAAACTTGTACCTCATATGCTTCTCATCATTCTTAAACCCCAAGCGATTTCTAAAGATTTTCTTGCTGATGGTTATCTTAACACATCTTTTGCCACCAGTTTCTTACAGTGGCATAGGAGAGGATCCTATTTTTCGTACATAGGACAGACCATAATTCAAATAATATATGACAGTGAAGCTTGATAAAAGGTGACTATATAAAGGTTCAGCAAAGAAAAAGAATAGGAGATTCACTTATATAATTATTATAAGGAATCAGGCCACATAATTACGAAGGCTGGCAAGATTTGAATGTGGAGAACTGATATGTCAGGTGCGTTCTGAAAGCCAGAAATCAAGAAGAAATGGTGCACCATTTTTAATGCCTGCCTGCAGGAGAATCCCCTCTTTCTCAAGGAAAGTTCAGATTTTTGTACCATTCAAGTTTTTAATTGGTTGGACAAGGTACATCAAATAAAGGAAGATAATCTGCCTTGCTAGGTCTTATCAACTTAAGTGTTATTCTTACCTAAAGACTTCTGCACAGAATAATGCTTAATCAAATATCTGGGGACCCCATGACAAAATTATGAAAAAAAAATGGTACATAAAGCATAATCATGAATTTTTATTTTTTTTTAAAAAATCAAATTTATTTAAGGTGTACAACATGATGTTTTAAAATATATACTTATATACATAAGTAGTTACTATCGTGAAGTAAATTCAAATATTCATTATCTCACATACAGAGCTTTTAGAATAAATGAATATTTTATGAAATATACTAGAGGTATAGTTTATTTCTTTTCCTCCCCAACAGGTATTCTTTGGACTCTGTCATTTTACACCTACTATTTCTTTTCCACCTCTACCCTTGAGAAAAAGAATTTCATTTTTCTCACCCTAGGAAAAAATATTGCTGTTTAAATTAATTTCTATGTGTGCTTTACTTTCCAATCTATCCCTGAAAGCACCTCATCATTACCAGCCTGTGTTGCTTCCTCCCACTGGAGAGCTTTAATTGGGTGTCCTACTGCTTTGTAATTATACGTGCAAAGCATAATTCAGACTTGCAACTGGGTTCACACCAAACTTTTCTCCATGTGAAAACATTATAGGTTAATGGCACATTCTCAGCTATTTCTAAGTTCTTGAGGGGAAAAAAAATATTTCAGATAAACAGAATCTTTGTTGTCCATGTCTTATATAGGTTGCTGCCTTTGCAGAAATAGTTTGATAAAGCAATTACCAATGGTTAAAAAGAGCTGGTAATTACCGATATTTTCAATGATATTAAGATTCTTTTGAACATTGTATGTTGTTATAGAGAATGACCATTATCATTTAAAAGCAAAAATGGAATTATCATTCAAAGGGCAAAAATATAAATGTCCTCAAGAATTCTAGACACAGTCCAGGTGAAATTACACAGTTAATTATTATAACTTGCTTCAAAACATTGAATGATTGATTCCTCTTTTTCAGAATTATAAAGGATACTATCACTTTCAGTTAAGTTTGGAAATTAGAACATGACATAAAAAAAAAAATGTGTATTCCCTGTCAATACAGGTATTTCAGAGATTTGGATGTCTGTCCAAAGCCAGAATTATTATAAGAACTCTTACATATATTATTTGCTTATTTCCTACTGATTTATCACTATTGAATTTTATAACATGTAGATGTTAACATCGGGCTGGATTCCTGGGCTGTCACTTATTAATTTTGTGACCCTACACAAATCATTTGCCATAAAAAAGCTGAGTTTTCTCAGCTCTACAGAAAAGGTAATTAGAGTTCCTACCAGAGAGAATGACAGTAAGAATTAAATGACATCTGAAAAGATATCTGAAATGTTTAGTAGAGTGCCTCAGACATATTAAACTTTCAGTAAGTGCTTTCTATAATAATACTCAACGTGATTTAACTAGTGTTACTTCTGAAATATGATAAAATATTCTAATTTTAATACTTCAGAATATTAGGCCTTCTTTATCAAGAAAGGCTTGAAGTCAGCAGATGGTGGTGTACCCTGTGGTCTCAGCAACTCAAGAGCCTGAGGCAGGAGGATCACAAATTCAAGGCCAGTTTCAGCAACTTAGCAAGACCCTAAGCAACTTAGTGAGACCCTGTCTCACAATAAAATATTCAAAGGGCAGGTTATGTGATTCAGTGTTTAAGAACCCCCAGATTCAATCCCAAGTCCCTCCACCCCAGAAAAAGGCTTGAAATCTCTTGAAGAGATCTTGAACTCTTGTAACCATCTGAATATGATATATGTTGGTATTATCAAATGAAAGAAAATAAATTCAAGGGTTCTTAAGTTGTTTTATGTATTTCCCCCTTATGAGATAGAACTACATTCATTTTATTCTTTATATTTCTTCATATACAGTTTCTGATTTCTTTTCTTTTAACTGGTTATATATGACAGCAGAATGCATTACATTTCATGTTACACATAAAGAGCACAATTTTTCATATCTCTGGTTGTATAAAAAATATATTTGTGTCTTCATACATGTATTTAAGGTAATGATACCCATTTCATTCCACCATCATTTTTTACCCCCATGCCCCTTCCCTTTCCCTCTCATCTTTTTGCCTTATCTAAAGTTCATCTAATCCTCCTAAGCTAACCTTACCAACCCCATTAAGAATCAGCCTCCTTATATCAGAGAAAATATTTGGCATTTGGTTTTTGGGGGATTGGCTAACTTCACTTAGCATTATATTCTCCAACTCCACCCATTTACCTGCAAATGCCATGATTTTATTCTCTTTTATTGCTGAGTGATATTACATTGCATATATATACCACAGTTTCTTTATCCATTCATCTACTGAAGGGCATCTAGGTTAGTTCCAATACTCCATTGTGAGTTGTGCTGCTATAAACATTGATGTGGCTGTATCCCTGTAGTATGCTGTTTTTAAGTCCTTTGGGTATAGACCAAGGAGTGGGATACCTAGGTCAAATGGTGGTTCCATTCCCAGCTTTCCAAGGAATCTCCATACTGCTTTCCATATTGGCTACACAAATTTACAGTCCCACCAGAAATGTATGAATGTGCTTTATTCCCCACATCCTTGCCAACACTTATTGTTGTTTGTCTTCATAATAGCTGCCATTCTGACTGGAGTGAGATCAAATCTTAGAGTACTTTAGATCTGCCTTTCTCTAATTACTAGAGATGTTGAGCATTTTTTCATATACTTGTTGATTGATTGTATATCATCTTCTGAGAATCATCTGTTCAGTTCCTTGACTCGTTTATTGATTGGGTTATTTGTTTTGACAGTGTTTAGTTTTTTGAGTTCTTTATATATCCTAGAGATTAGTGCTTTATCTGATGTATAAGTGGTAAAAATTTGCTTCCAAGATGTAGGCTGTCTATTCACCTCACTGATTGTTTTATTTGCCAAGAAGAAGCTTTTTAGTTTGAATCCATCCCACTAGTTAATTAATTAATTAAATTATTATTATTAAACAATGCTGTTTTTGTTAACTTTGCCCTGTTGTATAGTTTAAGGTCTGGTATAGTGATGCCTCCTGCTTTACTCTTCGTGCTAAAAATTGCTTTAACTATTCTGGGTCTCTTATTTTTCCAGATGAATTTCATGACTACTTTTTCTATTTCTATGAGCTATGTCATGGGGATTTTGATTGGAATTGCATTAAATCTCTATAGTGCTTTTGGCATTATGGTCATTTTGACAATATTAATTCTGCCTATCTAAGAACAAAAGAGATCTTTCCATCTTCTAAAGGTCTTCTTTTATTTCTTTATTTAATGTTGTGTAGTTTTTGTTGTAGAGGTCTTTCACCTCTTTCATTAGGTTGATTCCTAAATATTTTTTTTGAAGCTATTATAAATGGGGTAGTTTCCCTCATTTCCTTTTCAGATGATTTGTCACTGATATACAGAAATGCCCTTGATTTATGGGTGTTGATTTTGTATCCGGCTATTTTGCTAAATTCATTTACTAGTTCTAGAAGGTTTCTGTTGGAATTTTTGGGGGGTCTTCTAGGTGTAGAATCATATTGTCAGCAAATAGTGCTAATTTGATTTCTTCTTTTCCTATCCATATCCCTTTAATTTCTTTCTTCTGTCTAATTGCTCTGGCAAGTGTTTCAAGAACTATGCTAAATAGAGGTGGTAAAAGAGGGTATCTCTGCATTTTCCCCATTTTTAGAGAAAATGCTTTCAATTTTTCACCATTGAGAATGATGTTGGCCTGGGGCTTAGCATAGATAGCTTTAATGATGTTGAGATATGTTCCTGTTATCCCTAGTTTTTCTAGTGTTTTGAACAGGTATCAGTGCTGTATTTTTTTGAATGCTTTTTCTGCATCTATTGAGATAATCATATGATTCTTATCTTTAAGTCTATTGATGTGATGAATTACATTTATTGATTTCTATACATTGAACCAACGTTGCATCCTTGGGATGAACCCCATTTGATCATGGTGTATTATCTTTGTGATGTTTTTGTTTTTGATTTGCCAGAATTTTATTGAGAATTTTTGCATCTATGTTCATTAGAGATATTGGTCTAAAGTTTTCTTTCCTTGATGTGTCTTTGCCTGATTTTGGAATGAGGGTGATATTTGCCTCATAGAATGAGTTTGGAAGTGCTGCCTCTTAGGTGGAGGGTACCTGGAAATGGGGTGTAGCACCCACTGGTCCTGTTGTGAGACTGTACCTCAAGAATCTCCTTTGGGGTCCGCTCCTGTGATGTGGGTGCCAGGTCTTTTCTCCTCATCCCACCTATAGACCTCACAATTCCTGCCCTCTACAATAGTCTCTAAAGTGCATCTCCCCCACCCTTTCCCTTTCTACTTCCTAAACAGGAGCCTTTCACTCCAGGGGTCTGTGTGTTGTTCTCTGGTGGCTGCACACCTGTCATGGAGGGCTGTTTTTAATCGGACAGTCACTCTGCAGAGTTAGTGGCCGCTGGGGATTGGGGGGAATTAGAAAATTATGGGTACTTGGTTATTCGGTGGGGGTATTTGCCCCAACTAAAGATGGTGATGGAGGTGACCGAAGATGGAGGCAGCTGCTTTCAGCAATGGGGTGTCTGGTCAGGTGGGGGGAGCCGACGATGGCTTTGTGCGATGCGTTCAGAGATGAGTTCTGTGTTGTGCAGTGTTGCAGCTGTCTGCTTTCCTCAGAGTGCATGATGTTCCCAGGTGCAGGCAGGCTACGGTGAGTAGGGGACTATGGCAGTAGCTGTTGAGTCCCAAGATGGAGGCAACTGGGAGAGCCCCACGTTGGTAGATGGGGGTCCACACAGGAGTGGCAGCCGGAGTTCCTGAATGTGGGTAGCGGCTGAGTGTCCTGCTTGGGATCAGCGTCTGGCAATTCTTCGCGGGTGCTGATGCTGGTGGTCCCGCTAAGGCACCAGAGACCTGCGTGGGCGAGTAGTCAGAGTCAGGAGTCCTGTTCTAATGTTGAAGCCCAGCGAGGCATGGTGGCCGTGATTCCTGTGCAGGATCAGCTGTGGAGGGGTCCTCTATCACTCTCAGCAAAGCAAAATTCCCATAGTTGAGACCCGGGTCATGGAGTGACACAGAATGCTGTCTCCTCTGGCTTGCCATCTTGGATCCCAGTCAGTTTCTGATTTCTTCCATTTGGAAATCTTGGACCTTTTCCTTCCCCTTTGATCCTATGCTTGTTCTTTTTCGCTCATATTCAATCATCTCTGTTAGGCAGTGAGCACAAATTGCTCTTTATTAATAAATGCCACTGTGCAAATTTAGAAAAGGAGGTATTAGGCCATTATAAAGGCTACTCCATTAAATAAAACAACTTGTTTGAAACAAATTTTAACATCTCACAATGAAATAGATAAATTTTACAGGGGTATTTTCTCCTAGCATGACATACTTCTGCAATTCAATCACTTATTAAACATAAACTTAAAAAGATATTATATGGCAGTTAGTTATTACTATTAGCATTCTCACACCATATAGCACATGAACACAGCACAGCTTTTTAAAGACCTTCAAGAAATCATGTATTTTCAGATTTTATCTGCCAGAAACTTGTGAAGTATGACTACATCAACAAAGTATATTCTTGGTACAGTTTTATGCAGATTTAAATTAAGAGTTAGCAATAATATCTTCATCCAATAATTCTGAATGTGTGTTTTATCAATTTTTTACCTGTTACAAAACCTGGCAACTTGTTTTCAAAATATTGTGAATAAAACATCTTTAAATATTCTGTTCCTTTAGGAGGGCATGAAATATTTACTGAAATATTGCAGTATGTGGAAATCACACATAATACATGATTTTTCTCCTGAATCAGTTTGAAGAAACAAGTTCTTCAGTTTGAAGAAACAAGTTCTTCAGTTTGAAGAAACATGATGAACTTATTAAACATTGAGAAAAGAAAATCACCGTTCTGATGCTCATATCATTGCTCTCTATTACTATGGTCACTCGACCACTTCAAAGGAAGGTCCCGACTCAGATCCCCCTTTGCCAAATGAAGAACAATCCAGCCCACGTCCACCCAGCCTAGGCCCAGCTGGATCTGCTCTTTATGTCTGAAGCATTATCTGCTTGCTGTCAGTCTGCCAGTGTGGCTCCCTCCTAAGAAAAAGGGAGGTAGAGGGACATATTCCATCAAGTGTTGCTCAGGGAACTTTCTATGTTGATGCTTAATACATGCTGGAAATTCAATCAAGACCTCAGAGATGGAGAGAAAGGCCTTACTTTTAATTCTCATGACTACCTATTTTTTGAGCATTTAAGGAGAAAATACAATTATAAGATACTTTGAATCATGCAGACTTCAAGTTAGTTTGCAAGTATGCTCTACTATGGTAAACTATGGCTAGATTAAATTAGTTTTTGCCAAGATTTTAAAGTCAAAGGAGTAAAGTAAGCTCTGATGAAGGAGTAAGAACCAGGTCAGTATCTATAACCAGGGTTTTATAAATAGATCGGCATCACTATACGGCATTTACACTGGAAATGGAAATGTTGTCCCAAAATAAATGAGTTCTGTTTGAGGGTCAATATTAGAAAACTATGCAAGAGAAATATTATTTTACCTTTAAGTTTCACATATTTTTTGAGAATTTTAAAGACACATGGTAAGTGATCTTTACTCATTAGATAGCCTTCAGATTACTCCTAACAGTTTTGAAAACAAAAATCTGTTTTCCAGAAGTTGAAAATACTAAATAATTGTATGCTACTGTCACTCTCTCTCCAATTCACTATTCAGCAATGTGATATTGAAAATAGCCTGACATTAACCATGTTGGTGTTTTTTTTAATTACAGAAATCATCAAATCCTATAAATCAAGACTTGATTCGTTGCTTAATTGATTATCTAGAGTTAATATAGTAATTAATAAAAGGTTAATAATGCAGAATAAATGTTAAAGATTAATATATTTATCACCTTTCCCATTGTGATGAGCTCATATTATTGAGGAAGCTGATTCCCAGTATTTCAATATTATCTGATTCAGCAAAGAAGTCATGACACTGACTGACATATAAAGGACTGACATATATTCCAGGGCTTCATATCTCTCTCTCTCTCTCTCTCTCTCTCTCTCTCTCTCTCTCTCTCTCTGTTTTTCTTAATATAAAGGAAATCTATACCAACATCATGCTGTTATTACATTTAGAAAGCTGGCTGTTAAACATTTGCCAATATACCAGTGATCTAAGGGGATGGTAGAGCAAGTGATACTAAGAAGAACCAGGATACACGGGACAATATGTAAAAGAGAGCTTCCTCGCAGTCCTGACTGGAAACCTATGAGGAAGAAATAAACTTACAGACAGTCTAGAAGTATCACAGTATTTGGGAATACAAATTTTTTCCTTTTTTTTTTTTTCAACGCAGAATCTTAGTTCATACCTAAGAATATAACACAAGAAGGTTGAGAAAATCAGGTGGAACTTCTGCTGGACTAAACAGCTAGGTGCACAAACAATGCCTTGCCCAGGCTGATATGGTCAGGGCTAGCCTTGGTTTCTCTTCAGTATCTTTGGAGAACTTTTTCCTTTCTCAGGTACCCAATACCCATCCCTACATCTTAGTGACTAATTGTTCTCCCATTGAATGTCCTATCTGGAGCTCACTGTACAGGCCCAGCATCTACTCCAGAGTTTCCCTGATCTTTCACAAAACCAATTGTTGCCATATAAGCCATTCCTTTCAGTTACTTTAATTTTATGTAACTAACCTAAATTATTAACTAAAATTTTACTGGCCAAAATGATATTTTGGATTATTCTAACTTGCAGTAAAGAAGAATACCATTGCAAAATCATAGAGAAAAAAAATTACTTCACAAATGCTTTCATCTTATGGACTACATGAAGCCAACCCAATCAAGTCTTTGATAAAACTCTAATTGCAATTAGGCCTCAAAATGTGACTGTATTTGAATTAAGGACTTTAAATAGGTAATTAAAACTAAATAAGCACATATGGGTGAGTCCTAATCCAAAAAAAATTAGTGTCCATATAAGAAGGAGGAAAGAAGTAGACATCAAGCCAAAAATTAATCAAAAGAGATAAAGGAGGTCAACTTCCTATTGGTTAAGAGAATTATACAATAATAATATATAATGATTATTAAAATTTATGATTAAAATATTAAAATGTCAGTGTACCTATAAACATAAAAAACCCTACTCAATAAAGACTCAAGTACACCCTGACACAATCATACTGAATGATTTCAACACACCTCTCTCACCAATAGATATGTCATTCATATGTAAACTAAGACACTTCAGAATTAAAAAGCATTATTAATCAAATAGACCTATCAGGCATCTAAAAAATATTTCACCCCTAAACAATCTAATATACTTTCTTTTCAGCTCCACATGGAATCTTCTCTAAAATAGAACACATATTAGGAAACAAAGAAAGTCTGAGCAAATAAAAAATAGAAATAATTCCTTGCATCCTACCAGATCATAATAGAATGAAACTAGAAATCAGTAACAAGATAAAAACCAAAGCATTTTAACATGTGGAAATTGAATAATATACTTTTTATTGATTTAATTGAATGCATTACAATTCTTATTACATGTATACAGCACAATTTTTCATATCTCTGGTTGTATATAAAGTATGTTGACATCAATTCATGTCTTCATACATGTACTTTGGATAATAATGTGTAACACATTCCACCATCCTTGCTAATCCCCTGCGCCCTCCATTTCCCTCTCAACCCTCTGCCCTATCTAGAATTCATCTATTCCTCCCATGATCCCCCTCCCTACCTCACTGTGAGTCAGTCTCCTTATATCAGAGAAAACATTCGGCATTTGTCTTTTGGGGATTGGCTAACTTCACTTAGCATTATCTTCTCCAACACCATCCATTTACCTGCAAATGCCATGATTTTATTCTCTTTTATTACTGAGTAAAATTCCATTGTGTACATGTGCCACATTTTTTATCCATTCATCCACTAAAGGGCATCTAGGTTGGCTCCACAGTTTAGCTATTGTGAATTGTGCTGCTATAAACATTGACGTGGCTGTGTCCCTGTAATATGCTGTTATTGAGTCTTTTGGGTATAAACCGAGGAGAGGGATAGCTGGGTCAAATTATGGGAATAATATGCTTTTGAATGAGGAATGAGTCATAAAACATTAGAGAAAAACTAAAAAAAAAATAGGAAAAATGAGAACAGAAATACAATATATCAAAATCTCTGGGACAGTATTAAGGCAGTTACAAGAGGAAAGTTTATAGCATTGATCGCCTACATTTAAAAAAAAAAGCAAGATGCCAAATAAATAATCTAATGTTACACCTCAAGACCCTGGAAAAGCCAGTGAGACTCTGGATAGGCTGCTTCTCTGCCTTTTCTAGATTCTGGTCTAGTTCTTCTCACT
Source organism: Callospermophilus lateralis (assembly GCF_048772815.1). Classification (NCBI taxonomy): domain Eukaryota; kingdom Metazoa; phylum Chordata; class Mammalia; order Rodentia; family Sciuridae; genus Callospermophilus; species Callospermophilus lateralis. The sequence continues at coordinate 125,623,521 of NC_135312.1, read as the reverse complement.
AGGACTTCCAGTACTATGCTGAATAGAAGGAGTAAAAGTGAACATTCTGGTTCTCATTCTCAGAGGGAAACACTGAATCTTTCACTAATGTATAGTATGTTATGTGGGGTGTTTCATATACAGTTTTTATTATGTTGAGTTAGATTTCTACTATTCCTAGCTTTGTAAGTATTATTAGGAAAAGGTAGTGAATTTGGTCAATTGTTTTTTCTTTATTGAGATAATCATGTGGTTTTCACCTTTCCTTTTGCTAATGTGGTATATCATAATGATAAATTATTCTTTATTAAATTATCCTTGCATTCTAGTATAAATCTCACTTGATCACGTTAATCAACTTCTAGTATTTAGGTCTACTTTTAGTATTAAGTATACAACTACTAAAGCTGTGAATATATTCAAAAATTACTTATTTCTGTTAGAAATAATTATGCTTTTGTTCTAAAATAATTTTCTTTATATTTATGCAATATAAATTTCTCATCCCTGACATGATGGTGATACAAATGAAAACACTTTGAAAACCAAAGTATGCTAAAGGCTGAGGAATAGAGAACATAACACAGTAAAAAAAAGTATGAAAATTATGAATGTCAGCAAGTGGGTGGTGAGAATGATGATGATTATATTTATTTTCCAGTACTGATATAATAAAGTGTGACAAATTGAGTGGCTTAAAATAACAGAAATTTATTAGCTTATAGTTCTAAGGGCAAGGTCCAAAATCAAGGTGTTGGCAGGTCTACAATCACTCCAAGACTCTGGATAGATGACTTCTCTAGCTCCTCTAGATTATGGTGTTTCTAGTGATCATTAAATTTTCTTCCTTTATAGATGCAGCCCTCCAATCACATGGCCATCTTCTCATTGTGTGTATTCACATTGTCTTCTCTTTGTATCTGTCTGTGTCCAAATCCCCCCCCCCTTTTTAAATAAAGATTCAATAACCAAATTGGAGTAAAGTCCACTCTAATAACCTCATCTTAACTTGGTTAAGTCTGTAAAAAAAAAAAAATCTATTTCCCAAAATAGGTCATATTCTGGGTTTAACCAACTACTGGTTAAATTTTGCAGATTTAAGCAAATTAAGAAGAGGTTAGCCCTAAAAAGAACTCATCAAATATGTTTACATCTGCAAAGACATGACTTCTAGATAACCTCACATTCTGAGTTGCTGGAGGTTAGGACCTCACAATATATTGCAATTCCCCCACAATGGTGGTAAATATGCCTTTCTGGTGTTGTAGAATGCCCAGCTCTTAAGATTCTGTTTTTTCCTCAGCTTAATTAAGAAATGAGGGGAACATGTTCTTAGATCATACCAGCTCTTTGCATTCTGCTTATTTTTGTTCATGAATCCAATCCCTCCCCTTTCTATCACACCAAATACCCAGAGGCCAGTATCTTTATATGTTCTCTTCCCTTCTCTTATTTTCCTTTCATTTTAATCAAACCCTTCCTGCGTCTTGTATTTGTTCTCAGCCACAAAAAAGAAAAATACATTTCCAAGGAGTAAACTGAAAGGGAAACTTTAAGACAATGGAAAAAAGTCTGCCCTCAATGAGGTGATTAACTCCAACTAGTATGTGTGCATTTCCCCCAAACATGAATATAATTGTCTAGCAAATAATTCCCAATATTATTTAGAAACTGAATATTAGTTTGATGTCACACAAAAGCAAAATGAAGAAAATTCTCTCCCCTTCTAGATTTACAAAACTATATACATGAGTAATACTTACATCTGAATATTAGAGTGTGATCTATAATTATTTTCCCCCTCAAGTATTTTATCACATGTACAAAAATCCCTAAAGAAAGACTCTCTAGTACTCACAGCCAGGTACGTAGATCTGCCTGTGCAGAAAGATTCATATCAATGCCTCTTGTACCCACTGTCTAACTCTTCAGCTGTACTTGAGACTTGGTTGAACAGTGAGCAAATGCACCTACATGAGTTATCTTAGTTAGCCTTGAATTGTCTTAAATATAAAAATGAAAGTATTTAGCATATGCTTCTTATACAGTTTCATATTTCAGTTGTTATTTGGAATACAACAGAAAGCATATGCTGCTTATACAGGCTTTTTCAGAATTGTTTATTTCTTGTTTCCTTCAATGTTCATGTTAATACCTGTTTTTCATCTTCAGACACATACAAAATCAGAGCATGTCAATGTATTGACCTTAAAAATAAAATCACTTTATACTCTTATCTGTTTGGGGTATTTAAAATAATGATTTTGACCCTTCAATCTAGAAAAGTATATGGCATACACAGTATCAGAGATATTGAGTTAAAGGAAGAGCAGACAAATTGTAGCAACTGTAAGTTGCATCAAAGTAATTTCATTTTGGCAACATGTAAAGTATTTAAATTTAGATAGATCCAATTGTGCTTTCCATAACAATTTCAAAACATCCCTAAGCCATTTTCAAGAATTTTGTGATTGAATATAAAAAGAAGTTAAATTAGTCAAAATGATTGGATTCTGACAGTTTGGGCAGATTAAGAGTCATGTATATTCAAGAAAGTACAGATGCAATAAAAAGACGAATGAAATATAAAGAATTAACTTTCTTAAATAATAATTTACATAGTTTTGCATTAATAAAACAAAAAATCTTAGTGAACAAGGGAATATGCATATATTTAATTAACATAACATATTTAAAATGTGTTTTTAGTGAGTTTGTTTCTTTTAAAGGTATGTGATATGGCTGACATAAAACTAAATTAGTAGCATTCTGATTTCTTATCATTTTACATTACTAAATATCAGATGCATAGATAATTATCATGCGTAAGTATAGGCTAGTATTCAAAAATAACTCTTCCAGTTTTCATTTTTCTCCCACTCAATCCAAGTCCTGTCCTCAGGTGGACATCAGTATTTTAATTTAAAATTTTTAATACTGTATATCACTCAAAATCTACTTTTTCTTAAAATGAATACCATAAAAATGTATTTTTGAATTTGTCCTTGATATATACATTGTTTGACCTACAGAGGTGCGATACACACTTTATTGAACATAAAATATTCAAATTTTATTTTTCAGAAAGCTTGAATATCGTGTTCTGTACTCAGAGAATGTGAAAATCAGGACCGGTGCCCACTCTCCTCTGCTCATTAGGGAACAAACAGCACTCAGGGAACAGGTGTCCTCTCCATTCTCTCTGCCAGTTTCCTGCTCACTGCCAAACCTGTAGTTCTGTCTGGAAATGTTATCTGGGCGCCAGAGGTGGCCTCTCCCGCATTTAGCTTGAGTCCTTCCTTCTATGGCTCTCAGAAAAAAGAGAAAGAGGGAGAGAGAGAGAGAGAGAGAGAGAGAGAGAGAGAGAGAGAATAAATAAATAAATAAATGGGGTAACTATCTGAGCAGCCTCTGGGAGAATGTCCAGAATGTCTGAATGATGATTTTGAAAGGAGAAAGGCAAGGAGACTGCCCTCTTGTGATTCAAGGAAAAAGGCAAATTTTCTCCAGTGAATTCATGAAGGGAGCCGTATGGTTGTAGAGCACTATGATATTAGGTAAATAATAATAATGATGATGATGATAATAAAAAGAAGAAGAAATTAAATACATACATTATGAAAACAGAAAAAAAATTCTGAAATTTTTAATCCTACTGTGTATATGTATATGTAAATTGTTAAAAATTTTTAATGTTAAAACCCATTTGGGAGCAGTTTACTATAATTTTTTGTAAACTTTCCTCAAACTAAAAGTGAATTTGAATGGAAAACATTGAGATGGAGACTGATGCATATGGACAGGTAGCATTTAATAGATGGGGAAGGGCAAAGCACATAGAGCCAAAGGATCAAATGCACTTGAGCCTGGGCTGTGGCTGGGGGCTACAAGGAGGAAACAACCTGGCAACATCAATAAGATCAGAGGTGTAGTATATGGTGGTGAATATTGGAGGGAATTTAAGTGTTTTCAGAATACTCACAACTGAAAAAAAAAAGACCACATAAAACTTTAATCAGGGAATGAAAGAGGAAGAGTGATATTTAGGAAATGCAGGCAACTAGAAAATTACTAAGAAAGTTGAAAGGAATAAGGCCACTTACTATTATACCACTTGTTACTGACACAGTATTATTAATAATTATACCTAACTTCATTGACTTGTAGAAATGATCAACTGAAAAATCCACCACGGTCTATCAATTATTTTGCATTCAGGAGTAAATAGTATGTGGCGACACAATATACCACATACTATTGACTATAAAACACAATCTCATTTCTGAGATGTTAAAATGTGAAAAAGTATTTTATTTAGTTGATGATATAATAACAATAGTTAGTAATTCCTTTTACTTGTTAGAAGTTGTGCTAAAAGTTTAATATATATTAATTCATTCTCAAAGTTCCTATGAACTATTTTAGTATTATCTCTATAAACAACAACAACAACAAGAAAAAGACCTTTCAGAAGTTAGTAAACTCCTCTTGACTATACAGCTGAACAAAGTCAAGGTTGCTACTCAAACTAGGTCTCATAAAATGATGGGAAATACTGAGTTAACAATCATTAGAAGACAAGAGAAGTGAATATTAACATGACTTCTATCACAGACATAAGAAAACACTATGAATGAAAGCAACACAGAAAATCATCCTTAAGTTCTCCAATACAAGGAACTAAAATTAAAGAAACTACACTGGTGGTAATGGGCATATTCGGAAAGATAACTGGTTTCAGGGAATATAATATTTGTTAGAAAAGGTTGAGTTTCCAATAACCTAAGAGCAACAAACTTGTGTTGCCATTTAGCAATTGTACAAATGGGACTAAAGCAAAAATGAAAAGTCGGGGAATCCAAAGTAAAGTGGCACTTGAAGCCGTGAGAAGAAATTGGCCTTAGCATGTGAATTTTTAAGGAGGCGCAGCAGGAGACGCGGGGCCAATATTTGAGTATAAACCACAGCAATGAATCAGAGAGAAAGTACCAGCTGCACCGAAAGATAAACTGGCCAGAAAGACTGAAAAACAAGAATAATAAAGAGGCTTATAGATCAAGAGAATCTAAAGAATTGTAGAGATTTAATAAAACATGAATTGAGAAAAGGTTATTGAATTTGAGTAGGCAGGTGGTGATATTAAGAGAATAATTTCAGTAGTAAAGTGATTTCAGAAGCCGGATTTGCAAGGGATTAAAACAGAAATAAGTAGAAGCTGTGGCCCAGGTGTAGGTCAGCATTTCATGAACTGGCAATAAAAGAAAGAAAGGAAACAGAATGTTAGTTAACACGAAACCACAGAAAGGAGAAATTCGAAATATCAGCAAAGGCAGTAAAGGTAACATGAAAGAATTGAGGCAGAATGCAATTTGAAAATATGCCACAGGGAGAAGTTTGAGAGGTCCACTAGAGACAGTTCTTCCGTTCACCTCACATTATTTTATTGAGGAACTACTGAGTTCCGAACTGCATAGCGTCTGTGGTTAAGTTGCTTAAAATCCACTGAGGAAAACAGAAGCCAAAGGTAACCAAAATAAAGTAAGTAATACATATAAGGGGAAGTACAGCAGGCAAAGAAAACTGCAAGGGCAGAGATCAGACTATGGACAAGGTTTGCCAGGGATGTGTTACCCAAGCAGAATTTTAAAACTTAAGTGTATGGAAGGAAGAGAGGGAAATGAGAAAACAACAAAATTTCAGGCAAAGCTTAGGTTTCTTAGAACCTAGAAGTGGTGTGCTAGTGTCTCCACAAGAGGAGAATAATGATGAGGGAATCAGGTGAAGAGGTTAGCAGGGCACCTGCCGAGTTGAGTAACCTTTCACTGACATTTAGATACAGACTGCTCAATAATCAGGTTGCATACACACACAGAAGCACTGGTGGAAATTTAAACTGAGTAAGAAAATTCTCTTCATCTGCCTTAAGAGAAAATCACAGATTTCTCACAAAAGTTCACATTTAATATTTTTATAAAACGTATGGTGTATGTCATATATTTATTTCCTGTGACTGCTATAGAAATGTATCATAAGTTTAATGGATTAAAATAATGTGAATTTATCTTATAGCTCTGGACGTCAGAGGGAAATTGGCCTCTGAGGCTAGGGGAGAATTCCTTGCCTCCCTTTGTTCAACTTCCAGGGCCAGCTGCTTTCCTTTCTTTATGGTCTACTCCTCAAACTACAAAGCCAGCCATGTCAGGCTGAAATGTCTCACAGTTCCACCATTCTGGTTTTCTCCCTTTCACCTCCCTCTACCATTTATAAGGACCCTCAGATTATTTTGAGCCCACCCAATAATCTAGGAAAAACCTTCCCATCTCAAAGACAATTGGTTAACTTATTTAATTCCATCTGTGCCTTAAGTCCCCTTTGCATGTTACCTAACATATTCAGTTTCTGGGGAGTAGGACATAGACGTCTTGGGAGGCTATTATTCTGCCTACAACACCTGGGTATAAAATCTGAAAAATATAAAAAAAACCAAACAACATTGTGCTACAGGAAAGACCACTAAGGAGCATTCATAAAATATTTGCTATACACAGAGATAATAAGCTCTAGGAACAATTAATTTAATTTGATTTAAGTAATATTTTAAAGCAATGTAAGATAAACTCAACTACACTGTGAAAAATAAAAAGTACACTGGTCCATGTTCAGAATACAATAATTAAATGTAAAATCAGGTTGTAAAACGTCAGCAGGACAAGTCAAATATCCTCAGTTAAGAGGCAAGAGGACAGCTCACTGGTCAAATGAGGGAAACTTGAGATCAGACCTTGATTCTTCCTTCCTGAACACATGACTCTGAGCAAGTCCTGTGCCTGAAGGAAGGCTTTGGTCACCTTTGGGAGCAACCTTGAAGGAGAAAAAAATTCACCAAAAGGCAACATTTAGCCTGAACTAAATAAAATTTAAAAAGCTAATAGAAGAAAATGGTTAGCAGGGAATACCCTGTTGGACATTTGAGATACAACATGACGAAGACAAGATCTCTACAATACAGATGGGTCATTAAAAGTATTTAAGCAAGAGCAGTGGACTCACATTCAGAACTCTGTTTTGAGAAGCTCTAGACAGTGTGGAAGATGGATTGGAAATATTAAGACTGAGAGGAGGAAAACAAATTAGTTAAAAGGTTGCTGTAATCCTAAACTAAGACTAGAAACAATGAAGATGGGTAAACCAATTAGAAAAGCATTTCAGAAAGAGAATCAGCAGAAATTGATGACCCAATAATATCAAATATAATGAATGAAAGACATTATTTAAGCAAATTAATGAATTAAAAAGAAAAGGAATATATATATGGAATATATGTGTGAGTGTGTGTGTGTGTGTGTGTGTGTGTGTGTAGAGAGAGAGAGAGAGAGAGAGAGAGACAGAGACAGAGACAGACAGCAGGAGGGGAGAGCAGAGTGCAAAGAAACAAGTAACCCCTGAGTATAACAAATTTCCAGCCCCTTGACAAACAGGAGGTAAGGGGAAGGGGCAAGTCTAACCAAGAAAAATAAACTGAGTATGTGCCAAAATGAACTGCCCCCCGCCAAAAAAGGCCTTCCTGCCACAAGAGAACAAAGGGAGGTGGGAACAACTGAAGGCACATTTATTTAAATAACCCAGTAGGAGACAGTAAAATCCAGTGACTGGCAAGAATGTACACACTATAGTACTCAGGCAATGAGAATCAAGGAGGGGGACCTTGAACTCTAGGGAATAAAATGCTGATTGCAAAGGCTCTGGGTGTGTCTGCTCACCCAGACACCCAATCTTGCAAGACTGTTAATAAAAGCCACACTTTTTCTATACCTTGTGTCACTTAGTCCATTCTGTGGGTCTGCACAAGTGACCTTGTTTCTCATATGTATCAAAAAATTATCACATTTAATAAAGGAGGTATACTGAAGTCCTTCAGGGAATTGTTAGGTGGGGAGGGATAAAAATTCTCAGGTGTTGTACTTTTTATGTATCCAAGTAACTCATTATTCTAGTATAGTAATATCATTTGAGGGACATTTGTTATGTATACTGATAATGGTATTAACCACAGCATTTTGGAAGAACTGTATTTGACAGGAGAAGACCTAAATTCATGTTGGGATGATATCAGCTGCCTTGTTATCCTGGGAAAAATCATTATTTCTCTCAGTACAATAATATAGTTTACTTACCTTATAAGATTGTTGTCATGATTATGCGGGTAAGGGACTTTGTAAGCTTTAGAGTGCTATGCATAGGACTTGTGCTGTGGAAGTTACACTGTGGTGAGCCTTTATTGTTATATATATTAGGTATTACAGACAATTGTTACAGAAGTAAAGGGATTAAATCAAGGAGTATAATTTTTAGGCCACAAGAAAAATAGAGTAAGGAAGAAATAGACTAATTTACATGAGAAAAGAAGTAAAAGTATCTTTTTTGATGGGAGAATCAAGAACTTCAAACAGAATTGTAACTGATGCATAAAGAAAAGCATCTAAAGAATGGATAATTGATTTGACAGGGAGTAGGAAGAAGAGAAAAAACATAATCTAAGACTGTGCATGGAAACAGAAATGTATGTTTGTTTTCAAAATTGTGGATTAAAAATAGTAAACACATCTTATTACAGAATAGATCAAAATGAGGTTATGGCTAAATTCCACAGATATGGACATCCAGTCATATGCAAAGACATATATTTGTAGAGCAATTGATTTAAAAAAGATGACATAAATACATATATAAAGAAATAGATAATAGATATTGAAAAGGGAAGGGAGGAAGGAGAAACAGAGAAGAGGGAGAATATCTTCTGTCATTTTTATTCAATTGTAGTGCATCCTAGAGTATGGTGGGTAAAGAGCTTAGTAATGTAACAATTTTCTTCTGTCATGAAAATAGTGTCTAAGTGAACATTAGCCTTGATGTACACAGTTTCTCAGATACATTGTATATGTGGCTTGCTCCTTTATAGCTTCTAGAATAGTCTCTATTTTTTATATATCTGAATTTTTATTATAAGATCTGGGGAGTTGGCTGTGATTTTTTTTTTTTTGCTTGCTTTTGTTTGATTGTGTCTGATATAAACATTGCTTTGCCTAGTGCTGTTCACATTGCAGAAATTTAGCAAATGTATTAATGAATTTATTGATTACAGGAAATATCAGAATTTGTTTTATAAAATTTTGGCAAGTAATCATTTCCTCAATAAATTAGCAGATGCCATCTTCAATTAGTTGGTATTACTAATTGTTTATTGAAAAATGTTGTGAAAATCCTGGAATCTCAGTGTCCACCCCCTACCCGCACCCCTGCTAATGAATTGAGGACACATAACAGAAAGAGAGTATGTAGAGAAAGAACAACAAGCCAGCAAGCCACAGAACATGTAGCTCTATACTCCACAAACATCCAGATTACACAATGGTCTTGACATGTTTCAGAAGGCAATAATATTATAAATTATTAATATAATACAATTAGGTGTGGTCACCACCTTCACCTGTGGACATCCTGGTCCATATTTATTACGCAAGCTACTGACTCTAAAGATCGGCAGGCACCAGCAGGAAGAAAGCAAGGAATAAAGGAGATGGAGAGGAAGGAAGAAATAAACTCTTTGGAGCTTACTTTTGTCTTCTGTGACTTTCCATCCATACTAAAAAGCTTTTACTACTCCCACAGTAGAACAGATAAATTTGCTTTTTTTAAATCGTATTTTTACAATTACTTGTCATAAACGGTTACTGACACTAAATACCCAATACATATTTTGTACCTCCTCTGGTACTTTGTTTAATTCATATTGCAACATGACCCCAAAATTAGGCAGTGGTTTGTTTGGATAACTGGATACACAATTCTCTCCTTTGTTTCCAAAGAAAACTCAGAATAGCAGAACTATATCGGTGAGAGAATTTTGCAAGAGATTCTTTTACTTCCCATGTGATACATTTTCTTTCTACTTATCAGTGAGAGGCTCCTGATGAAAATGACAGAATGCCTGCCCAAGTCAACAAGACTCTTTCCCATAGGAAATAAAAGAAAAACAAATGATTGCTTGAATATATTTCTAGAAACAGTCTTTTCATTTCATTTCATTGAAAATAAATGGAAAATGGCCTTTCTAAGATGTGATACTAAATAATGAACTCCAGTGGGCAATGCCAAATCCCCAGAAAATGGCACAGTTGGTGGGAAGGTACAAATTAGGGAGCAATAAAGGAGTTGGGCAAAAATTACTGCCTCCAGTGTCTGTTAAAAGACTGGAATAAGACCTGAACTAGGATCTCAATGGAAATCCATGTAGACAGCACAGACATCATTAGGCCACAAATCACATTATGAAATAAATGACATAAACTTTACTTCAGGTAGGTTTTCCAAAAAACACCATAGTTTCTTCTCAAGTCACAAAGTTTTGATAACTTACCAGACTAGCCCCTAGGTATACCATGACTCAGAAAAATTAAAAACACCTGTTGCAAGTTCAGTGACCTCCTTACCAATAAGCTGTTCTTCTCCAGCCACCCTTCATTTCAGTGATTGTAAAACTCCAGCTCTCTTATTGAAGAATGCCTTGAAGAAAATGATACTTGCTTCACAGTTCATAACTTCCTTGGCTCCTTTCAGTTTTCTGAAATAATAGCCAAAGGACAGAGAAAATATAAGGGAAAGCATCTTCCTTGGATACCAATTGGTATTGGTTGGTCTCATAAATCAATTTCCTCCTGGACACTGCGGATCAGGGATAGTTTTAAAGGAGAATTTTTTTTTTCTAGATTGATTTAAATTGTTATAGTATCTCCAGAAAATTTATGTCTAGACATTAAATGGTGGCCACTGTTAAGGTCTGCAGCAGCAGAATTTTTTTTGAGTTTAGTATTCATTTATCTTTACTTTTTACTGTTTTACTTAGAATCATTTAATGTTCAATGTAGAAACACAAAAAAATTTTGATATTTATTGTCAAAAGATTAACCTTCAAAATTGTCACATTATTACCAAGCCTCCCCCCGCACCTTTATTTTATATATATATATATATATTTTGTACAGAAACAACTGGATATCTTACTGTGGTTCTTTTATTATAAGGTTCTGTCAGTTCAAGATCAAAACTGATTTACATAAGTAAGGCCTTGAGTTGAAAATAACAAACAGTATTATATTTGCACCGAGAAATAATTTACACTAATTCTATGAAACTTCAGCTTTTATCTTAAGTGAAATCAAGAGACATTATAAAATTTTCAGCAGAGGAATACATGAAAACATTTTGAAGGATGTAATTAAGGAATTAAGTCCATTGATGTCTTCAATCTGCATAAAATGTGTTCAGTGATTTTTTTATGATAATGATAAAGTAATCCAGTTCTATCCTTGCTTTGGCACCTGCCTATAGACTGCTATACATTCATGTAACACAGATATTTAAAATATCTCTTTAAGTCACCATTTATTTGACAGTTTTACCAGAGTCCATCCTAGATGCCTATTCTAAGCCTTCAAAAAAACTCAGTGGTAAAAACATTTTGCAGAAGAGAAAAATGAGGCTTAGAAAGTTTAAGCATCTTTCCCACATTCACATACTTGGCAATAAAATTCACACTAAAGTCGATCTGGTTCCAGTATCTGTGCTCTGAGAGAAATAAAAATGCAATTTTTATTAATGGTATAATTGTCATGATTCTCCAGAGAAACAGAACAATAGTATATATGTACACACACACACACACACACACACACACACACCACACATTTAAATTATTATGGCCTTTGTCTCACACAATTATGGAGAATGAGAAATCCCACCATCTGCTGTCTGCAAATTGGAGAACTTGCAGTAGTGTGATTTGGTCTGAGACTGAAGAATGAGAAAGAGGAGACCTGATGGTATAATTAAGGGTCTGAATCTAAAAGTCCGAGAGCCAGAGGCTCAAATGTTCAGGGACAGAAGAGGAAAAAAGATATTACCATTTAAGAAGAGAGAGACCATTTACCATTTCTTTACTTTTTTTATTCTAATTAGGCTCTGCTATGCTTTAGTATGAGATGTCCCCAAAAGCTTATGTGTGAGACAATACAAGAATTTTCAGAAGTTACATGATTAGATTATGAAACTTTTAACCTGATCAATGGGTTAATAGACTGATATAGATTAACTTTAGGCAAGTAGAATGTAGCTAGTGAAAGTAGGTCACTGGAGGTGTATTTTTGGGGTTTACATTTTGTCAGACATAACTTTGGAAAACAAAGCTCTCTCTGCTTCCTGTTGATTTATACTTAGCTCCTTTCCTCTACTATACCTTTCTGCTATGATTTTCTGCTCACCCCCAAATTCTATGTTTTCTGTCAGATATTTAGGTCACAGTAAACGAAAAGCTAAAACAGAAAATGGTACCAGGAAGTGGTGTTACTGCTATGACTAACCTGACCTTGTGGTTCAAATTTTCAGGGGAAAATTTTTTGAAAAGTTTAGAGATACAAGCTGGAACAGATTTAAAATGTTGTCAGTGGAGCTTAATGGGTGATGCTAGTGGGCGCTCAGACTATCAATAGTATGACTGTGGACAATAAAGACTGGGCTCATCATGTTTCAGAGAAAAAGGAGAATCTTTTTGGAAATTGAACTTGAGGCCATTGCATTACATTCTGGTAAAGAAGTTGTCTACATTTTGCCCATGTCCTGAGACTTTCTGTGAGGCTGAATTTAAAGGTAATGGACTAATTAATCTGACCGAGAAAATTTCAAGGCAGCGCAGCATTTAGATGGTGGCATGGATATTGCTGATGGATTTTGGCCAAGTTTCTATTTCTCTAATAATCAGGAATAGAAAGAAGAGCAGAAAGATTTGAAAAACTTGCAGTTGTGTCAGAAAAATAGGAGTAAATCTATGGCTAAGGAAGTAGTGGTTGTTAAAATGATTATAGACATTTAAAAAAATGTGAAGTACTTTACCCAGAAACAATAAGAAAGATGGCTTGAGGGCATCTCAGAAATTGGCAAGACCACAACCATCTCAGGCTTAAGGGTGTAAAACTAAAAATTACTTTGAGAAGAGACCATGGGAGCACTGTGCTTGCATAGGAAACATGAGAAATTTTTCACTGTGCTCAGCTGCCCAGGAACTCAGAAGCTACTTCAGCCAGAGTCTCTGGAGGTTTGGCTACTGCTCAAGATGGTGGCAGACATTGCTGGCAACCATAGGATATTTGTCTGTGTAAATTTAGGATGCTGGTGTTAGGACACCATAGAGACTTCCACCAAAATTTCGAAGGAGAACCTGGGAGACCAGGCAAAGTGGATCTGGTCTGGAGCCCTGTGGGCTGACTATGAGAGGGTGATGCATGATGATAAGAGAAGGAAGACAATGTTGCTGTGAAGAACCCCCAAATTAAGAGATGCTAGTAACATGGGATATTTGCAGAAGAAAGTTTTAGGAATTGAGCAGAAATAAGCCAAGAGAGAAGCCATGAAGGTTGCAACCAGCAAGCCTATGGGACAAAGTGACACAAGCCCTTTGGAAAGAACATCACAATATCATGTGCCTCAGTTCTGGATGTGAAGTTACAGGGCTCATTTGCCCAGCTGGATTTTGGTCGTGCTTTGGTCCCATCCCTTCTTTCTATGCCCCATTTCTCCCTTGTGGAATGGAAATCTTTATTCTGAGCCATTATATATTGGATTTATGTAACTTATTTTTTTATCTTTATAAGAGAAAGAGTGAATACTTTGCCTTGAGTCTCAGAGAGATTTTTAATTTTGACTTCTGAGTAGAACTGTTGAGGACACTGAAATTCCTGAAAATGAACTAAATATTTTTTGCACTGTGAGAATGCATGAGCTTTGGGGGGCCAAGGGCCGAACATTATGGTTTAGATATGACATATCTCCCAAGTACTTATGTGTTAGACAATGCAAGAATTTTCAGAGATGAAATGATTAGACTGTGAAACCCTAGCCTAGTCATTGGATTAGACTAACTGAGTGATAACTATATGCAGGTACAGTGTAGCTGAATGCAGTAGGTCACTGGGTGCATGCTTTGGGGATTTATATTTCATCCCTAGTGAGTTAAGATCTCTCTGTTTTCAGTTTTCATGTCCTGAGCTGCTTTCCTCCACCACTCCCTTCTACCTTAATGTTCTGTCTCACCTCAGGCCCAGAGCTGTGGAGTTGGTCAGCCATGGATTGAACCCCTGAAACCATGATCCAAAATAAACTTTTCTACCTCTACATTGTTCTTGTCAGGTCTTTCGGTCATAGCCATTAAAAAGCTGACTATCACAGGACCCCAACAGATTAATGCCTGCCCATGTTGATAAAGATGGATCTTTGTTATTTAGTCTATTGATATAAATATTAATCTCATCCAGAAATACCCTCAAACCCAGAGTTAATGTTTAACATCTGTCTGAGCATTCCTTAGCCCAGTCAAGTTGACACATAATATTTATTATCACAGATGAAAAGCAGAGTGACCATATCATTATAATCTAAACTAAAATACTGTTGAGAGTAGAAAAAGGCAATAGAGAATTATGCTGGAAAGATCCACTGAAACTCTCATAGACAAACTGTCGCTTGTAGCCCCTCAACAATGTGGTCCCACAGATTCTACTCTCTTCTGACATCTCCTAATACTTATATCCTTGTACCCTCTTCTCAGAAGCATGAACCTTCTTCTCAGACGTATGGTCTTTTTTTGTTGTTGTTTTGTTTTTTCTATTTCTCAAAGACAAGGACAATTAAGGACGACATGCTAGGTCTTCTTCTGTCTATAATTCTCTTTCACCAGAACATTTGTCACTTCATCCAGATCTTTTACAAGGGAGGCATTCACAACAAACTAAAAAAAAGTGGGGGGAACCCTACCTTACCTGGAATTTAGTATTGCCCACACCCTTTATCCTACTTTCTCCTTTCCCTACAATACCTTTTTCCTCAGGGGGAAAAATGTTACTGAATTGATAACACATTTTGCCCTCCAGAGTAGCAACATAATTTTACCCCCAGAGAGGCAGGTTCTTTGGTTCCTTGACTCAGAAACAACATGATGATTGATCTCAATAGAATTTTCAATTGAAACTGGTTATATTTTCTTAGGCCTATCAAGTTTGAGTATGAGATGTAGAGGATGCTGAATTGATTTTTATAATAGTCAGAAAATCTTAAATGTCTGTAGGCCACTATGGAACAGACATGGTTGAGAATAATTGACAGTAGAAATTTTTTTAAATATTTAAAGAGAAAAGCATACTGTAGCTCTGTGGATAGTAATATCTGAAACTAAATGATGCTTTTCCTCTTTGTGTGTGCTTTAGCTAAATATCTACCTTGGTGTTTCCCCCAAAGTGCTATACATCATTACTGAAAATGACAATATTCTAGGAACAAATGAAAAAGGGTAGGATTCCATATTGGTAATAAAACAGGCAAGAAGAAAGCTTATGACTTCCGATGGGCCAAAAAAATACTTAAGGAAGGTCCTCTCCAGCTCACTCATCCAGCTACCCAGTCTTATGTTATCTTTGAGCTATTTTACTACTCTTTAGATATAGAGAATTGATAATCAGGCAAATAATTCCTACCCATAGAAATGTACATTTGCTGCATTCAGTGTTGTAATTGATTATTATTCATGGCTATAGCAATTGCATCTATTTGTAAATTCATCCTAGCACTTTTTACTTGTATATTAATATATAGTTCTTTATATTTGCCTTTGAATCACTAGTAACATCTTATTAGTTCCCTTGTTAGGTGAAATAAAACATTCAACATATGTTAATTTCATATTTTTAAGTCATTCACAAGTTTACCTTTAAAACTATATTTTTTAACTGAGACAAAACTATGAGAAACCAGGATTTGGGAAAACATTAAACTTTATCTGGATTCAGAAGAGAACACATACAAAAAAATAACTTTTGCTCTCTCCAAAATATATCAGAGAAAGTTCGTCTTTGAAAATATAAAAGGAAAACAGAGTTGTTAGATATTTTTGAGTAAAGATATGTAATATACATGGCAGAATCTGTAATGCATAGTAAATGTTTAAAAAGCCTTTCATCCCACCAGTTCTTGTCCTGTAACTTTTTTTTTACTTCTCAAATATTTAAAAATGTTTTATTATTCCTGTTTATTTTAGTCGTGAAAAGGCTTAAAAGCTTAGCTTCTTGAACAATAACACAGAGCTGGAGTGAGAAACTTTTTCTACAAAGGTTTAGATAGTAAATATTTCATGTTTTACATGCCTTATGGTCTCTGTCACAACTATTCAACTTTTTTGTTGTAACACAAAAGCAGCCAAAAACAACACATAAATGAATGAGTGTGTCTTTCTTCCAGTAAACTTTTACAAACATAGAAACAGGACTTGGCCCATGGACCACAGTTTGTCAATCATTGAGATAGGTTAGAAGTCATTTATTTGCTCAATGATTTTTAAATGATTTAAAATGATTAAAATGATGCTTATTTAGAAGTGTCAGAGTGGCAAATTATTTATTACATATTTTAGTGGAAAATAAAAAATGTTATGCTTTTTATGATTGTAACTATGAAAACATATTCATATGTTCAAAAGATTATAACAAAGGTTTATTAAAGGCAAATGAAAAATTTAGTTATACTGCTAGGAATAAGGCATAATGAATTTAAATAAGACAGAGCTAAAGACTGACTGTTTAAAACAAACCAAAAAAAGTAAGTCAAAATTACATTAAAAATGACTCTTCTCTGAAAAGATTTTTAAAAAGTCAAACATTGATTTTGAGACTCTAAAAACTGAGCGTGTTAACATTTCAGTCTAGGTCTCAGCATGATAATGAAGTCTACCAGGCATTTGAATCAAAAGATAGAGCTATGGGCTGGGGTTGTGGCTCAGCGGCAGAGCGCTCGTCTAGCATGTGCAAGGCCCTGGGTCGGATCCTCAGCACCACATAAAAATAAATAAATAAAATAAAGATACTGTGTCCGACTACAACTAAAAAATAAATACACACACACACAAAAAAAAAAAACACAAAAGATAGAACCAATGAATTTCATCCTTCCCCTCCCTCCCCCCGCCTCCAAATAAAAGAGAATAAACATAGAAGTCCTGGTGTGGAACAGAGGGTGTTAGGTAGAACATAAAGCACCTAGCCTCATGAGGAGTTACAAAGACAATTTTCAAGAGTGGGTGCTTTCCATGCTGTTATTTGCCCCTAAAAAGTGAGATATTCCACTCTTAAAGTTTGGGTTAGGTATCAGATAGCAATTCCTCCTGGCATCTCTGAGTCTTTATACAAGAGGACCAAGATGGAAAAATTCCCTCCTACTGGTGCAGGAAAGACCCTTCTGGAATGAGGCTTTATGATGTTTCAGGAGAAGATCAGCTGTACATTATGGGTGAGGGGAAAGGTAATTCTCCCTAATTTCCATGGCCTTCTGCTGTTTTCTCAAATGTCACTGTGCCATTTTGGGGGGCAGCATGTTTGAATCCCTGCTGTTGCCTTACATAAATCTTTGCTGACAGTAGAAATAAAGCATTGTTTATCAGACATCTCACTCATTTGCATTATATCTCTGGCTTCAACTTAGGTGTTTCTTGCTCCTCATTTTATAAGAATAGCACTGTTTGTAAAGTATTGTTTTAATTGTGCTTTGTATTTAGTATATTGCATTTAAAATGCAGTTTGGAGCAAGTATAAAAAAAATCTCTGACTTTATTTTCCCCTATATGGCAAATCAGTTTTTCAAATCAGTTGTTAAATTGTTCTCAATTTGTCAAACCTACACAACTCATTTTTTAAAATTTTTTTATTTGTTCTTTTTACTTATACATGACAGTAGAATGTGCTTTGACATACCACACATATATGGAGTATAACCTACCATTTTATTGTTGTACGTGATGTGGAATTATACTGGTCATGTATTTCATATATGAACATAGGAAAGTTATGTCCAATTCATTCTACTGTCTTTTCCATTCCCATCCTCCTCATCCCTGACCAATACAGTATACTACCTCCACTCTCCTGGTCCCCACCTATTGTGAGTCAGCATCCATATTAGAGAGAACATTCAGCCTTTGGTTTTGAGGAATTGGCTTATCTCACGTGGCATGATAGTCTCCAGTTCCATTCACTGGTAAATGCCATCATTTTATTCTTCTATAAGGCTGAGTAATATTCCATTGTGAATATGTACCTACTCATTCATCTGTTGAAGGGCACCTAGGTTGGTTCCATAGCTTGGTCATTGTGAGTGGATATGCTATAAACATTGAGGTGGCTATGTCACTATAGTGTGCTCATTTTAAGTCCTTTGGGTATAAATCAAGGAGGAGGATAACTGGGTCAAATGGTGGTTCCATTCCATATTTTCTGAGGAATCTTTATACTGTTTTCCAGAACACACAACACATTTCTAAAGGTAGGAAATAATAACAACTACCTCATGTACTTTCAGGGTGAACCAAATACCTCATTAATATAAAGCACTCAGGACAGTGCCTAGCACATAATAAATGCTCACCCTGTGATAAATTTTATTCTCACAGTCATCATCATAATGCCTACTTTTGTTATATAACATACCTCAGTTTCTTGACTGTGTTCTGTGGTATTGGAAAACTTGTTTAATTTTGTCTCCATTTCTCATTTTTTCAATGGGTATAGCTTTAGCATGCATATCTTTAATAATTAATAATAATTCCCTACTCTGTCAAAATTATTCTGGCTAGTGTTACATATTTGTCCTCTTGGGGAAACTTACACTAATATTGTCAAATTCAAAAGAAAAGAAATTATTCTGATTGGGTTAAATATATGAGTTAATTACCAAAAGCTTTATGGCTATTCATTCTTTCTGCCTAGTAACACATATCTCCTCCTACATATTGTCACGTCTTCTTTTTATGTCTTTCTGTAAATCCAAGTAGCTTTCTTCAGATAAGTCTTGCATATTCTTAAGTTTATTGCTAGAAATTTTACATTTTTATTGGGTTGTCAAAGGGTTATTTTTTTCATTATATTTTCTAACTGCTTATACTTGGTATATATGGAGAATAACTTGTGTATATTTATTGTAAATGACTTTTTCAATGCACTTCTAGGTTACTTATAATTCAAGGACACTATAATTCAAGGCTTCTCATTGTATCAAGAATGTCCTCTGCTGCAGCTAAACCTTCATTCCAAATTAAAATGGGATAGAGAGGGAAAGACCAAGTCAGGGAATAAAACTCCTATTCACCTTTAGGATTAAAAAGTATGCCTTGCCTTTTATTTTTGCAGTGTGCATCCCTTCTTTATCAAAGCCAAGTATTAGAAATGGCAAATAATAAAAGGTTTTAAGTGACAGAGAAGAACACAGTGAGTAGCAAAATATGTAAAATATGACGTTAATCCCCCAAATTAACTACAACCATCCTTTTTCCTCTAGCAGTTAGAAATCATTATATCCTTGAACTTTATTCTTACCAATATACCTCTGAAGTAAGAAAGTTGTTTTCAAAGTGTAGTCCAACAGACTCCTGAGCTGCATGATTTATTTTTAAGATGTCTGTGGTATCAAATAAACTTTTATACAAATAGTAAAATGTTATTTGCTTGATCACTGTGTTAATATTTGCAAATATTTTTTACTAAACAATCAATAGTGGGTAATACTACTAATACGAATCAGGGAAGGGTTACCAAACTATACCACCAGTTATTGTATCCTTCAAAATCATGCATTTTCAGACAAAAAAAATATAAAAGAATAAAAACAGAATACCATCATATAGGAATTTCCTAATGAATCAGAAAAAAATTATCAACATGACTAACTCTTAATTCTTGAGCAAATAACTCTTTAATATTCTGTATAATATAATGCTTCAATACACACTAAGTGCTCCATAGAATAATATATTGGTTGGCACAAGAAAAGAATACTTGCAGAATTGTCTGATGAATGAGGTAAATGAGCTTTTTTTTTTTTTTATGGTATACCATCTTCATTTGATAGACTGACTTCCAGGATAATGGTTATTCAGACTCTTGGCATTTTCAGATATTTTCTTGACAATGAATCCAGTGAGCCTGTCACTTCAAGGAAAATAATTGACAATATTTGCTGCCAGTGATAAAATCTGAGGTTTCGCCTGAAAATTGGAATTGTGGCCAGGACAACCCCCGTCAACCAGCAAACCCACGCTGCTTCCGGTCCCAGGCCTAAGACTGCCTCCGTCTACCAGTCGCAGGAGCCCAGGCTCAAGTTAGGCCCAGTCTGCCCCCACCCCTCCCACCTGGGAACCCAGGCCTAACCAACCTCCATCTTGGGACACTGCAGCCATTGCCATCGCCCTCTGTCTCAGTAGTCTCACCTTGTGACAACAGACAGGGCCTAGAAGCAGCTACATCTCGGAACAGGCACCCCAAAGCCAGTGTGAAACCCACCCTTTCAGTAACCTCTGAAAGAGGTTGCATCCACCTGGAGATACCCTCACTGCTATCTTCAGCTACCTCTGCCATTGCTGCCACCATCTTTAGTTGCAATAGCATCCGTTGCTGGTCACTGGCAGGGTCTGGAACCCAACCCCAAGGTGAGATACAGACAATCTACCTGGGTCCTACAAGATTATAGGTAGAAACTATAATACCTAAGATCTGCACTGCAAGAAAGGAAAACACATAGACAACATGGAAAAAAAAAAAAAAAAAAAAACAAGGGAATAAAGTGGTCCAAACAAACCAGGATACTACCATAGCAGAATCCATGGATAGCACAGTTGATGAAATGTCAGAGAAGGAGTTCAGAAGGTTCATAATTAAAATGATCTGTGAATTAAAGAATGACCTAAATGAAATATAGGCAAAAAAATTGATCACTCCAACAAAGAGATAAGAGAGCAAAAACAGGCAAACATTGATCACACCAAAAAAGATATAAGGGAGCAAATACAGGTAATAAAATATTACTTCAAGAAAGACATAGGTATTCTGAAAAAAATCAGAAATCCTTGAAATGAAGGAAACAATAAACTAATAAAAAACTTAATAGAAAGCATCACCAACAGACTAGACCTCGTGGAAGACAAAACGTCAGATAATAAAGACAAAGTATACAATCTGGAAATTAAAGTTTACCACACAACGAAGATAGTAAGAAACCATGAACAGAAAATCCAAGAATTATAGGATAGCATCAAAAGACCAAATCCAGAAGTTATTAGGATAGAGAAAGGCGCAGAGATTCAAACCAAAGGAATGCACAATCTTTTCAATTAGATAATATCAGAAAATTTCCTAAACATGAAAAATGAATGGGAAAATCAAATACAAGAGACTTACAGGACACCAAATGTACAAAACAGATCTACACAAGGCACATTATAATGAAAATGCCTAGCATACAGAACAAGGATGAAATCTTAAAGGCTGCAAGACAGAGGAATCAGATCACATATACCAATTCGTATCAGCAGACTTTTTCAACCCAGACCCTCAAAGCCAGGAGATCCTAGAAGAACATTTACCAAGCTCTGAAAGAAAATGGATGCCAACCAAGAATATTATAACCAACAAAATTAAGCTTCAGGTTTGATGATGAAATAACAACCTTTCATCATAAACAAAAGCTAAAAGAACTTCCATCAAGAGAGCCCACACCACAGAGCATACTCAGCAAAATATTCCAGGAGGAGGAAATGAAAAACAACAATGAAAATCAGCAAAGGTACAAACTACATTCTACGAAGCTAGTATCACCCTGATACCAAAACAAGGCAGAGACACATCAAAGAAAGAAAATTGATCAACAAATATATGAAAAAAATGTTCAACATCTCTAGCAATTAGAGGAATGCAAATCAAAACTACTCTCACATTTGATCTCATGCCAGTCAGAATGTCAGTTATCCAGAGTACAGACAACAATAAATGTTGGTGAGAATGTCGGAGGAAAGGTACACTCAGGCACTGCTGGTGGGACTGCAAATTGGTGCAACCACTATGGAAAGCAGTATGGAGATTCCTTAGAAAACTTGTAATGGAATCATCATTTGACTTAGCTATCCCACTCCTCAGTTTATACCCAAAGGACTTAAAATCAACATATTGTAGTAACACAGCTACATCAATGTTCATAGCAGCTCAATTCACAATAGCTAAACTGTGGAAGCAACCTTAATGCCTTTCAGTAGATCAATTAAATAAGGAAACTGTTATATATATACACAATGGAATATTACTCAGCATTAAAGGAGAATAAAATCATGGCATTTGCAGATAAATGAATGGAGTTGGAGAATATCATGCTTAGCAAAGTAAGCCAATCCCCGCAAAAAAACAAATGTTGAAGTGTTCTCTCTGGTAAGTGGATGCTGATCCATAATGAGGAGGGGGGCATGGGAAAAATGGAGGAAATTTGATTGGGCAAAGGGAGAGAGAGGTGGGAGGGTTCATGGGGGCAGGAAAGATGGTAGAATGAATTAGGCATCATTACCCTAGGAACATGTATGACTGCACATATGATGCAACACTATATCATGTACAACCAGAGAAATGAAAAATTGTGCTGCAATTGTGTACAATGAATCAAAATACATTCTTCTGTCATATATAACTAATTAAAATAAATAAATTAGTTAAAAATAAAAGAAAATTTGAATTGTGGAGAGCTTATATCTGCCACCATTAGCTTGATTATTTCCCAAAATTTAAAGACTTTTTGATGAGGTTGGTGATGACAACAAATTATTTTTAATTATTGCATAAAGAAGTTTGAATTAACTGTACAGCATAAAGAATAACTTTTCAAAGTATGATATTACAGTTATGACATTACAAAGTCATACATAGACCAAACAAAGATCAACTCAAAATGCATAGCCAATGAATGTATTTTAAAGTAACATGATAAAAAAAATCATTGATATGGTTTTATATGCAGCTAATCTTTACAAAAGTATTTCTTATAAAAAAACTATATTAAAATGTTTCTTCCTTTTCCAATAAAATATAACCAGTGTAAGTCTTGATTTTATATAAATGTATATATATACATACATATATGTATATATATACACAAACACACATATATATATGAACTAAAACAATATAGTCCAACAGGTTAAATGCAAAAGCAGCTATGAGAATTTTTCTTTCCTCCTTGAAGCCAGTCATTAAACAAGACAATGCTACTTTTAGTCAAAGAAAGACTTAATTTCATAAAAATGTGTTAATTATTTTAAGGCTTAATTTTTAAGTTACTTCATAAATAAATATTTTGTTTTTGTTTTGTACTAGGAATTAAACCCAGGGGATGCTCTACCACTGAGCTGTACCACCAAGACATTTTAATTTTCTATTTTGAGATAGGGTGTCACTAAGTTGCTGAGACTGACTTTGAACTTGTGATACTTCTGTCTTAGCCTCCTGAGTTGTTGGAATGATACGCATGTGTCACTGTGCCCAGCTAACTATTCTATTTTAATTGTACTTTCTAATATGATAAATACTGGTAACTAACTCACATAAGTATATGTTTTTTTTAAGGAAGATACTCAATAGTTTTTAAGACTATAAATTAGTGTGAGATCAAAACATTTGAGACCAATTGCCATACGAAAAACAATTAAGGACTGTCTGTATCATAGTGGAATGTTCCTTAAACATGATAATTAGAATTTGATTCAGTTTTTTCTAAGTATATGAATCCCAATGATCTAAATTTTTACTTGAAGAAAATAGAACTAGAAATCCAAATTGGATCCAAAGCATAAAAAAAAGAAATAATGAAAATAACAGAACTCAATGAAACTTAAATAGAAAAACACTAAGAAAATCACTTAAGCCAAAGTTTATTCTTTAGGGGGAAAAACTAATAAATTAATAAATTCAGAATTCATTAACCTAAAAAATGTCTTTGTGATTCTGAGATGGGTTTACTGATGAATTCACAATTAATCCTCCCTCTGGGTTCTCTGATCCTGATGAGGACAAAAAGAAATTATATTTATCTTGGATACGATTCAATATTAAGAATATGAGTAGAAAGAGACTGAGAATTGCCACAGAAAGCCTGAAAATCTATTCATATTTCTAATGCTTCTATTGGTGACTTCATGATAACATACCACCTAAAGTGATGTTTATTGAAATAAGAGTCAAACAGGAAGAAATTTAGTTGTTTAAGAAGGTTTTTAATAATAAGTCTAAATTGAATACCTACAGGGAAAGCAAAACAAAGATTAACTGAGAAAACTTGAAATAAAATTGTATGCAGAGCCAGAAATTTCAAGAAGGTGTTTTTTTTTTTTTTTTCCCTACTGATCTAAAAAGAAGTAAACTTCATTACTGTGTCAGCTTTCCATTGCTGTGACAAAATACCTGAGAAAAATAAACTTAAAGGAGGAGAGATTGATTTTGGTTCATAGTTTCAGAGGTTTCAATCCATGGTCTCTTGACCCTGTCAATTTGAGCCGTCAACAAGGTAGAACATCATGGTTGGTAATGTGTGGTGGAAGAACGTTGCTCACTTTGTGGTAGCCGAGGAAGCAGAGAGAGAGAGAGGAAGGGGCCAGGAACAATTTTTAGGCAGGGAGGTCACTTACTCAGTGATATACTTCCTCTTACTAGGTCCCACCTGCTTAAATATTCTACTCTCTCTCAATAGTGCCAGCAGCTGGGGATCAAGCCTTCAGCTCAGGAGCCTTTGGGGAACACTCCAGATCCAAACTTTAACAATCACCAGAAAGGCATTAATCTAGAAAGCTTCAGATAGGTTTGTTATTTAAATCTTACTTTCCCCCCACCCATAACACCCACCTTCATTTCCTGCACTGCAGTAGCAAGTTTCAACTTTACAAAAATGTCTAGGTGTCTCTCATCTTAAAATTTCATCATTTGACCATATATATTCTTATTTCTACATCTGCTTTCCTGGTAGATGTCTCTAGATTTTTACAAGAGTTGTCTACACAGACTGTCTCCAGTTTTCACTGCATATTTATTTTTTAACATGTCTCAATCTGACTTCCACACTTAGCACTTCACTGAACATAAGATGGCCTCAGTTCACTCCGACCTCCCTGTGACATGCTCTTCTCTCCCCCCCCCCCCCTCTCTCTCTCTCTCTCTCTCTCTCTCTCTCTCTCTCTCGTTCAACACAGTTGACTTTTTCCAGGATCCTTAAGTACTTTCTTCTTCCAGGTTCTCTATCAACAGGCCTTCTTGGATCTTGGATCTTTTCCTCTATGTTTGGCTATTCCTGGGTCTCACTGGTGTCTTTCCTGTACCCTTTCAGCTCTTAGGAAAATCACTACTTGTCAATAACTAATTCCTTATTTTTGTTTTCCCACAAGTCTGCTAATTTCTTAGTCTTCCTTAACTCAGAAATTGGCCAAGCCTTTGTATTTTGGATCCTCTCAACACCCAATACATGAACAAATTCTTAAATTTGTACTAAATGCTATGTGCTCTACTACCTAGACTACAAGGTATAACATGTCACTGGGTTTGCTTGGATGGTGGCAATTCCCCTTTAACCAATCTCTGGGTTTTGAATTTTGTCCATATTCAATAGATTTTTTCCATGGTGAAGAAAAAAGAACCATACACATTTTCAAAATATAAATGCTATTAGTGAACACTCTTGATAGATTTCAGAAATAAAATCTAGCTCCTTCATCTGTGTAGCTAATAGATTCTCCATTTTATTCTTCTCCAAAATCAATCTATGACTTAAATAATTTTCTTACTTTTTTTTTTTCATTCTCAGTTCTACTAATATCTGCTTTTGTTTTCATTTTTTCCTTCTCTATGCCTTGGGTCTAATTCGTTTTTTACTTTCCCCCTAGTTTCTTAATGTAGAAACCTGGATCATTAACTTGAGACCTTTCTTTGTTTCCATTGTCATTCTTTATTTCCACACATTGTCCTCTCAACACTGTTTTAGAGGCATCCTACTTTATATACTGTGTTTCATTTTTCTTCAGTAAAAAACATTTTTTAATCTTCCTGTGACTGGCAATTTCACCCAGGAGGAATTTTAAGTTTTGTTGTTGAAGGTAGACTGGTCACATGGCAATAGATAACTCACACTTCATGTGTACTGTAAGGATTTGACATGAAATATTCCTAATTCTTCCCTTCATCTATAATATTGTTATATATTTTGCTTTTATAAATGCTATAAAAATGCATAATACATTACTACTATTTCTCATTTTTTCTTATTTATTTTATTTTATTGTGGTGCTAGGGGCCAAACTCTAGGCTTCTCTCATGCAAGGTGAGTACTCCACCAGTAAACTACATCCCCAGCCACAACGTTTCTTTAGTTATCGTCTATAGCAATTATCATAAAGAAAAACTTGAGTCTTATATTTACATTAGTTTATGTCACTTCCAGTGCCCTTCATTTCTTTGATCACTCAGTCTTTCCTTCTGCAGTGAATATTTCAACACAAAATCTTTGTATGTTTTCAATTTCTCTGTGTGAGTTAAAACAACACTCAGGTTTTTGGACTAGATATAGGTGGTGATTGAACAATACTGTGAATGTACTAAATATCACTAAATTCCACACTTTGGAATGGCTACTTTTATGTTATGTAAATTTTACCTTAAAGAGAAATGTCTCCATCTGTTCTAGCCATAACCAGAATCTTATTACTTTGGGAGATGATTGATTAGGGCCTCTCTGGGGGTAAGAATGTGGATGGTGCTGTGTATGAGGATCACTATTCAGCCTTTTACAATATAGTTTCTTCTAGAAACAATAGGGAAGGAAGCTACTAATCAATAGACCAATAACCCTAAACCATGGGTGTGCCTACTTTATATGGTAAATAGAATTTTGTGAAGCTAATTAAATTAGGGATTTTGTGATGGGAGATTCTTGATTATTCAGGTGGACCCAATATAATGACAAGGGTCCCTTTAAGAGAGAGGCAGGACTAAAATAATGAGTGACAAGACAAGGAAAGAACAAAGAGACTGATTAGAAAAGGCTACACTGCTGGTTTAAAGATGGGGAGAGGGTACAGAAGCCAAGGACAGCCTCTAGAAAATGAAAAAGGTGGGGAAATGTCCTTTCCACAGCCTTCTGGAGGGACGAAAATGAAACCCTGTGGTCCTCTTTTTAGATTCTGAAATCCAAATAAGTAAGATAACAATGTGTGTGTTTTAAGCCACTCAGTTTATGGCAATTTGTTAG
This sequence comes from Callospermophilus lateralis, assembly GCF_048772815.1. Taxonomy (NCBI): domain Eukaryota; kingdom Metazoa; phylum Chordata; class Mammalia; order Rodentia; family Sciuridae; genus Callospermophilus; species Callospermophilus lateralis. The sequence goes on along the minus strand of NC_135312.1, from coordinate 125,596,356 downwards.
CACATCCATAGGAAACTAACAACATTATGACAATTTGGAACATCAGGGACAAACGAATCCAAGACTGACTGAAAGGTGACCAAATGCTACAGAAATGGAACTAGGGAGACAAGACAGTGAATGTTATTTTTCTTCCATGTTTTTCAGTGTTTCTAGTCTGGATATATATTTTTTTAATAAGATAAATTTGTCATTAAATGCTCAGGAGCCTTACCATTTTTGTCTGCTCCATCTAACACAACTTAATGCACGGGGAAATGAATTTTTTTTTTAGCAAAATTCGCCCATAAAGTTTACAAGGGACCACATGGATTCCAGTTATTTGTCCATGACTCTGCTAATTATACTGCCACTTCATAGGTTTGACTCATTCCATCACCTTAGTGCTTGAATCTTTGGTTCTATAGGCTAGCCAGCGACAGTGCTAAACTGCCTTCACTGAGCTTTATGCGTGGCTTTGAATCCAACCTTGATCACAGCTTTCCCATCACCAGGGAAAGAAAACAAGAGAGGCCTTAACTACACCATGTCATTTTCAACAAATCAGAATTTCTCCTCAACGTTGTATACGTAGCTTTTCCTCTTCAACGTGTGTACTAATTAATCTCTCTGAAGCTTGGTGTTTGGCCTAAAAAAAAATATGTTTAAAACCAATTAACAATGATGGAAATTTTCACTAGAATTAAAATTAATAAAATACAAGTGTACAGCACAGATGGTCACATTAAAAACTTACTTGTACTTAATATAGATTATATATGAAAAGTTTCTTAAGGAACCATGAATATGATTAGGTCATTTATAACATAATGCTCTACACATTTTGACAAGAAATTCAATCTATGCTCTTATAATGATAGATTTCTTGGTAATCCAAAATTGTTCAGCCAAAATATTGGGAAGGTCATGTCCAGGAATTTGATATATTCTCCCCTTAAGACCTACCTTTCTAAACTCAGAGGTCATTTGTCTACTTTTTCTCTAGTAAATCTTGCCATGCTCTGTCAATATGTTCAAGTTAAATATTTTATCTTCCTGTTTCAGGTTTAGATTCAAATATTATTATTATGAATTAATGATTATATATGAGGACTTTTTACAAGTATCAGCTTAAAAACTATCCTACTGCAGATACCTGTAAATCCTTCATGTGACGTGAGTCTAATCCATGAACAGCAGGTAGGCAAAGAGGCATGGAAAACAAAAGAAAGGAAATGAATTCTGTGGATCAAATATTGAAATTATTACTAATGTTCAGACCAGACATGCAGATCACGTTACAGGAGTCTGCTTCGACAGGGACAAGGTCTCTGCTGCACCCTCAGGTACCTGTTCCCTGAAACAGCATGTCGATGCTAGGGCGAGTCTGAGTAGGGTGAAATGTGTGAATTTATCTTTTATTCTTTCTTAACTATAGGCCTTTGTGCAGTTTTCAGACTCCTGGAAAGTGAAGTTGAGAACAGAGATTTCATTAGCACACAGCTTTGATGACTGAGCTCACCAACCATAGACATTTAAAAATGTGGTGACAACAAGGCTTATTCTGAAAGGCCTTTGGTTCTGGGGAACAGAAGAAATACAACCCACATGATTTGTGAAACCCCTGTGCAAGCCCTGAGCAAGCATCCGGTTTTGTTACCTAATATAGAAACAATTTCCTGTGGAATTGCCAGTGCCCCCCCCCCTTGACAGGTACTCAGTGAAAGTGCCATTTCATAATTAGGATTTGCCTGTAGGACCACTCTGACTCATTCCTCATTTTAAATTGTTTCTATCTGCTTCTTTTTTGTCTCTCTAAGCCTCTGTGGGGTATTTGTCCATTTTCTAACATCCCCTCCAACTGCTATTTCTTTGTTTTTAATATAAATGCCCTAACTTTCTGTTAGTCCCCTGTATACAAGACACAACTTGGTTTTTCTTCCCCCCCCCCCTTTCTTCCTTTTTTAATCTTTGGGTTTGGAAATAAAGTTCAAGAGCTAATAAGTGTATTCAGCTGAGTATAACTGAGTTTAAGCAACCAAGGGCTCTTTAAAATGAAATGTGTATTTCTTGGGGGTGAAGACTGTTCACGGAAAAATTCTCCTGTCTTGGGGGCACATTGAGGTAAGTTTGATATCTCTAAAGACATTCCAAGGAAACACTAGACCGCCAATTACATCTTACGCTGCAGTAAGCTTCTATGGCCTATTTTAAGGACTGTCTCTCTTGTTTAATGACCAGTTTAATTTAAAGCTTAAAATTATTAAGTAATTCCAGTAGAGTCATAAATAATGCAGTTTATAATATTCTTATCAAGCACATAAAGATACATTTGTCTCCCATTAACAACGTACTTTTAAAGTAGCCTGACCTCTTCAGAAGTGTAAGAGCATGCAATTAGTGCAATTTGTCACAGGTCTTTTACACGTTAATAAGATGTAATTAATTGTCTGTTTTGTCTAATTAACTTTTCAGACACTGGCAGCTCTTGTTCTTTTAATACAAAGCAAGAGTGCTCTATTTGCAATTCTAATATCTGACAGAGAAGTCTAACCATAAACTCTTGTCTACACATCTTAAAAAAGAGTATAAAGCAATAAGAATTCAAGAGAGATATATTATATAGGTCCAGTATATTAACTTTTCTGTAATGTAACGAGTAGGAAAAAATGCAACCGAAAACTGCTATATCAGCCACAAGAGTGAAGAAATTCAAATTATGAAACAAATAAGAAAACATATAGACAATGCAAAATTGATATATTTTAATAACAAACATTTGAAAGGTATTTGATAAATATTTTTGTAGAGTATTACTAAACAATATCCAAAAATACTATTTCAATAGACAAAGTAATTCTAATAGGTACCATAATTTATTTAACCCTGACTTTGAAACAAATCACCTGTGGACTTTTTTAAAAATCCAGTCTGTGATTCAAGGTTAAACCTCTACAGAGAATTATGATGGACAGTCAAAGTTGAAAAGTGGTTCTATAATCATACATTCAGTTTTTTTTCCAAATTCCAAGTGGGTGACAAATAATTCAGCTCTATTCACTGCTAAGCATTTTCTTAGTATAGCCCTTAGATTTGAAATACCTGCACCTCAGGCCACATCTAGGATTTTAAAGCTTCTAATACATATAGACAAATTTCATTCTAGAAGTTTCCAGTTATTTGTCTCTTCATCAATATCAGTCTTACCTAGACTGCACTATTTTTAAAACTCATATCTGATTTAAAAAGATAACTCCACCATTTGCATTTTAATTTCTCTCATATGTATTTAAGAGTTTCAAATACAAAAAGGCTGTTCCCTGTAATATTAATAACAATCTTATTTATTTTTTATTTTCATTGTAGCACAATGAAGTCCTGAGAATAGAATGCACTCTGTGTTTCCAGTGGGGACCTATTACAAATAAAGCTACTATAAATATTTGCTAATTTTTTTTTTTAAGAATGCTTTCTGTACTCAGATCATCTGATCGGCCCCTGTTGGCTGTGTTTTCCTGTGTGAATACCTTCACTCTCTGTTCATTGTTCTTCATCCATAAAAGTGGGGTAAAACAGCTTCGATCTCATTATTAAGTAATCACCAGGATTCAATAGGTTAATGAATGTAAAATTCTCATTCCTTGCTAGCCAATGTCCCTTCAGTCATTATCTTCCACTGGATTACTATCCCCTGTCCTTCAAAGCCCACACCTACTCTTCAATTAGAACCAATTATAATCTTCCACTGCATTTTTGGTGAGTCAAGTTTTTCAAGTTTTGCTTCAAATAACGAATTGAATTTTCATACGTCTCAACCCCAATTGACTAGTCCATTGTGTATTTCTAAACTTTTTTAATTTTTGGTGATAAATCCTTCTCTTTTCACTTTTGATACCAATCATGATTTTCTATTATGACTCCATTTATAAGCTCTTATTTCTTAGAGGCCATATCTTCTTTGATATATTTGATAAACTGAGCATATAACATATTGTAACATTTTATTTTCAGAAACTTACCTTTATAAACACTCTTAGTTTCTGCTTTTCTCCTAATCTTTCAAGGGAAGGTTGTGTTTAATATATATTTACATATACATGTGTGTGTGTGTGTGTGTGTGTGTATACACATATATATACATATGTTTTTTTGGTCTTCATACTTGTACTTTGGATAGCAATAATCATCACATTCCACCATCATTTGAACAGGAGATGTTTATCTAGGCCTGCAGTTTTGCCAACAGGCAGGGTGAATAGAACACTCTGGTTCTTGTAATTGCTTCCATGGATGTTGAAAGGTGCTGCCTCTACTTCCAAAATAAACCTTCTGCTATGTTTTGGGTAAGTGTCCCCAAAACACCCATATGTCAAAGGCTTGTCCTCAGCCCACAGCACTATTAGGAGGTGGTGAAGCCTCTGAGAAGTAGAGCCCAGTGGAAGAGAGTTCCAGCACTGGGAGCATGTCCTTAAAGGGATTGTGGGACTCTAATTTCTTGCTATTTCTTTGCTATTTCTTTTGCTTCTGGCCCCCGGGAGGTAAGCATTCCCTCCACCATAGGCTCTGTGCCATCATGACATGCTGCTTTGCTATAGGGCCAAAGAAACAGGACCAACCATGGATTGAAACCAACAAAAATTTCAAGCCAAAATAAAATCTTCCCATTTTTAGTTGATTATTTCCTTTATGTTGATAAAGTCACAGAATGCTATCTAACAGACATAAAACAATTTGAAATGCCCGGCCTCTTCTCAGTTAAATGTTGGCCTGATCCATCAAGACTGAAACTATTTAAACATATTTATAGACTTTGTGGTTTGAAAAAATATCTAAAGAATTCCATTGTTAAAAAAATGTCAAGACAGGGTTGGGGTTGTGGCTCAGTGGTAGAGAGCTCACCTGACATGCATGAGGCACTGGGCTCAATCCTCAGCACCACATAAAAATAAATAAATCAAATAAAGATATTGTGTCCATATACAATTAAAAATTTTTTTTTAAAGTCAAGACATATTGGTCATAATCATTAACATAAAACTTGTCTTATTGTCAAATTAACCAAATTGAATTTATAAGTGTTATAATACAGCCAGTGATAATTAAAAGCAGAGAATATTAAAACTGTAAAGGGAAATTATTATTCAGTTCGAGCTCAGAACTTTACATATAAATAACTAGGTGCCCAACGAGGTGAAGTGACAGCAGACTGGAGTTTGGCCCAGACACAGGTGAGACAGTGATTTTCCCATGATACATCTATTACCCCTTATGGTCAGAAATCAGGGTGATGGGCCAGAAAAACACAAAACACTAATTTTATATATCATCAGACAGGATCATAAAAGTAGTAACAGAGAGTAAAGATGCAGTATGAAGAGATGGAACCATTTTTCTGGGTCCCTGTCAGAATTTTTCCAGTAATGTCTGAATAGATGTCATTGGTTAGGAAGTGATGATGTGCCCAGAAAGCCATAGGTAGGTAAGTATCAAGAAAACTAACACCTGAAAATGAAGGTTCATAACTTAATTCTCACCTGGATTTTGATATTAGTTAATAAGGTAAAATTTAAAAAACATTAAAAAAAACTTTATTTTTTTAGATTTGCGTATAAAATCCACCATTTTAGGAGTTATTGAAATTTAAGTTTCTTCATACAGTAGCATAAAAAAGTGGAATACTTTGTTATCCAGTTGTCATGATTAAAAAATGAAATTATTCATGTACTAAAAATCTGAAATTCCATTTGTTCATCTCAACGAAAGACCTTTTCTTTACCTTCACACACATTTACCATCAAACTCTAAGATAATGAATATTCATTGCTACTGTATTAGCCATATAATAAAAAATTATATTTTTATCAATAAAAATATAATGTTTTGTTAATTAGTTGCTAGAGAAAGAACACACTTTCAATTTGGTACTGGAGACACTACTGCCACCTGGTGGTATGTTATCTAAATTACAGAATCAGTTCTGGAAATGAAAACTCATTTTTAACATTCAATTATTTAAGGAAAAAATTTTCTATGTATCATGTACACATAAAAATTAATTTTAAAGCAAAATGTAACAATTAGTGAAAAACAAAATAGGTATTGAGAAAGAATTGAGAAATTAAGAAAATCCCAATCTTATCATTATTTAAATAAAAGTTGAATGTAGTCATGATTTTGTACCTCTGTAATACAGGCTAAATCAAAACTTAACAACAACAACAAAAACAAAAAAGGCTATGAATAAAGGTAAGCCATGCATTGCTACTGTTTAAAGCAAAACAACCTGATGTTGTCATGCATTTAAATAAGCATGGTGACTAGAATCTTTGGTGAGAATCACTTTTGGAATTACTACAAATTAGTTTTCTTTCATCTCTGCTGCTACTTTCACAAGCAAAACAATCAAACAATGGAAAAAAATAAAAGGTATCTTCATTGTTGATGATATATTTATGTTTTTACTAATCTTAATTGATTCAAGTGTATCTTTGGCCTTGAGATATAACCATTTACACTCTCTAGCAATCTTTGATGAAAGTTAGTCACTCCATCTGATCTTGTCCAAACTGCTTGCAGATCTATTATCCCCTAGTTACAATATTCAAACCCAACATTTCACAATGTATCACTCACATTAGATTTTTCATTTAGTCTTCAGGAACAGTTCCCAAATTGTGCACTAACTCTTTGATTATTTCAAGTAAATTTGTAGAACACTGAAATAAATGATGGTAATAGGGCCTCAGTATTGTTATCACTGATATGGTAATGCAGATTGAGAAGAGGTTTGTGGATCACTGGGCTCTCCCTCTGTTTCCTAAACAGACAACTAGTCCTCTCAAGTATATAGATTATGGGGAAAATGTACATTTTCTTATGATATACAATAATGAATGATTTTGATAGTTGAGCAAACCTGAGATTATTGAGTAGAATGATGAAACACATCATCCACAGCATCTTTTTGCTCTCCCTGTTATGAAGTCAAGACTAGAAAAAGGGTTGACAATTAAATAAATGGAGTCTTTTTCAACCTTGTGTATTTCAGTTTCTGAGTGATGAATCCACTTCTTTATGAGAAGCAGTGTGCAGAGAGGTCGGTGAAGAGAGCTCAGATTCTGCATGCTGGGGTTCAAAGTCAGCTCTACTGCTTACTAGTCTTATGAAGTTAAACATTTGATTAATCACTCTAAGGCTCAGTTTCCTCATTATTAAACATGAGCATTAATATATTTAGTTTTATTTGTGTATTTATATATCCGATAAAATAAATAGTTCAATAAAATACATACTGAAACTGTAAAAACTAATATATAATCATATTTATATGGATCATATAGCATTTTAGATTTTCAAGCAATTATTATTAAATTACCTTTAATAATTTCAACATCTTATTGGCTTGACTTTAAACATAAGCACTGAAGCTATATTTTTTTAATTGAATCACTTTAGAAAATAAATTGTCTAAAATAAGAATCTATTTGAATTCCCAGAATTGAAAAGAAAAGTGGATATTTAGTAAATCATATTTCATAAATATCTTGATACTGAAAACTAGTTGGAAGTTATCATGCGATAATACCAATGAACATAATTTCCTAGTTTTTCAATTAAATTGTCCAGAACAGTGACATTCTTGAGAAAAAAGGAGTTTTTCTTTCCTTGGGGTTGTGGAATAATTTTTTTGTCTACATTACTATTACATATGTAGTAAAACGTCAACTCAACATAAAGGAAGATATTCCACAGCAAAAAAGTAAAGTTTTAAGAGGAGTGTATTATTTTAAGCATAGATTTTATGCTTCTCTCTAAAATTCAGAAGGAAGAAACCGAATTGAGGTGAAGATTCTTTTTCTGATCCTGGAACACCCAAAATGATGTTATATAAATCTTCCCTTGCTATACTGTATATAGACTGACAGGGACAGAATGAAAGCCAAAGCAAATATGAGGTAAAAATGATTTTTTATTACTTTAGGTATTTCTAGATGTCAGATAAAAATGAGAACATTGCTAAAAATTTTACAGAATGACAGCTCTGCCTTATGGATAAAATTCTATAGTTTGATGTATGAGGCAGAAAATGTGAAAAATATTATGAAGTACTACCCTGACATAATGATGGAAAGCTGCTGGAAGTGTGCTAACACTGGAGAAATATAATAGACTAAACCTAAACAAGGAAGAATGCAATTCTTTGGAATCTTACCTACTCCAGAAGTAAGAATCGGGGCCTTCAAAAATGCAAAGCACTAACTTTTATTTTTTTATTGACTTCTAAATATATCCCATTGCTGCCTCACTTGAAGAATAACTTCTCAATGCATACCTCTTCATATTTGTTTTTCAAATTCTTAATAAATATGGAAAGTTTTTTTAAGAATGGTAACATTATCCTCTGCTGCTGATTTGTGGACTGCAATGTGGTTAACTGCTATTTTAACACTGCTGTACTTGTGTTCCACATATGCTCTTCTAAATGATCTTACACCATCGATGCCTTGTCCGCATAGTACCTGCGACCTTTTTTTTTTCTGTTCATAGTAGTAAAATTTGATTTGAAAAATGATCTAACTTAGTGGATCTTTCCCATGTGCTCCAGTGGGAAGAACGACTTGGATTAAACCAACTAGACTCTCTCCCTCTAAATTCTGCTGAATTACATCAGTAGTGGTGCCTGAAGAATCAGCTTCAACTATCTGGAGACCTAGATATGTCCTCATTCCTAAGAGTTTTGAAACTTGACAAATCAATTACCCCCTTGACTCTCTTTTTTTTTCTTTCAAATAAATTCTAGTTTTATTAAATCAGTTAATAGGATTTCTGAGACTTGTGACCAAAAAGCTAATAAAGATGTCATATTTGATGGCTGAGCTTTATAATATAGTATAAAACTTCATGACTGAGGCATATGGTTGGATGTGGCAGAGTATTCTTAATTCTTTGAATAAAAGATAAGTCTCTAATTTCTATACATAATGATGACATGGGATTCTATTCTCATGGAAACTGGTTCACTGATTCTCCCTGTTTTTTTTAATTCTAATTTGTTATATATGACAGCAGAATGCATTACAGTTCATATTATACTTATAGAGCACAATTTTTCATATCTCTGGCTATATACAAAGTAGATTCACATCATTCATGTCTTCATACATGTACTTAGGATAATGATGTCCACCTCATTCCACCATCTTTTCTACCCCCATGTCCTCTCCCTGCATCCCCCACACCATTGCCCTATAGAGTTTTTCTAATCTTCCCATATTCCCCCTCCCAACCCACTATGAATCATCATCCTTATATCAGAGAAAACATTCTGCATTTGGTTTTGTGAGATTGGCTTACTTCACTTAGCATTATATTCTCCAACTCCATCCATTTACCTGAAAATGTCATGAGTTTATTCTCTTTTATTGCTGAGTGATATTCCATTGTGTGCATATTCCACAGTTTCTTCACCCATTCATCTGTTGAGGGGCACCACGCTTGGTTCCATAGTTTAGCTATTGTGAATTGTGCTACTGTAAACATTGATGTGGCTGTGTCCCTGTAGTATGATGTTTTTAAGACCTTTGAGTATAGACTGAGGAGTGGGCTAGCCCGGTCAAATGGTGTTGCCATTCCCAGCTTTCCAAGGACTCCCCATACTGCTTCCCACAATGACTGCACCAATTTGCAGTCCCACCAGCAATATATGAATGTGCCTTTTCCCACACATCCTCACCAACACTTATTGCTATTTGCATTCTTAATAGCTGCCATTCTGACTGGAGTGAGATGAAATCTTGGAGTACTTTTGATTTGCATTTCTCTAAATACTAGAGATGTTGAACATTTTTTCATATATTTGTTGACTGTATATCCTCTTCTAAGAAGTGTCTGTTCATTTCCTTGGCCCATTTATTCTTTGGGTTATTTAGTTTTTTGGTGTTTAGTTTTTTGAGTTCTTTATATACCCTAGAGATCAGTGCTCTATCTGATGTGTGAATTGTAAAAATTTGTTCCCAAGATGTAGGCTGTCTATTCACCTCACTGATTGTTTCTTTGACTGAGAAGAAACTTTTTAATTTAAATCCATCCCATTAATTGATTCTTGATTTTATTTATTGTACTATAGGAGTCTTACTAAGGAAGTGGGAGCCAAATTCAACATGATTAAACATAGGGTCTCTGGTTTAATTCCTAGGTCCTTGATCCACTTTGAGTTGAATAGTGAGAGATAGGAGTTTAATTTCATTTTGTTGTTTATGGATTTCCTGTTTTCACAGCATCAATGCATGTTTTTGGCACCTTTGTCTTATATAATATAATTATAATTTTATGGGTTAGTCTCTGTGTCCTCTACCTATACTCTTCAAATTATTTCATGAAATAGAAAAAGAGGCAGCACTTCCAAACTCATTCTTTGAGACCAATATCACCCTGATTTCCAAACCAGGCAAAGACATTCAAGAAAGAAAACTTCAGACCAATATCTTTAATAAATATAGATGCTAAAATTCAAAAACATATCAAAAAGATAGTACACCATGATCAAGTGGGGTTCATCCCAGGGATGCAAGGTTGGTTCAACATATGAAAATCAATAAACTTAATTCATCACATAAATAGACTTAAAAATAAGAATCATAGGATCATCTCAATAGATGCAGTAAAAGCATTTGACAAAATACAGCATCAATTCATGTTCAATACACAGAAAAACTAAGGATAACAGAACATATCTCAACATTATAAAAGCTATCTATGCTAAGCCCCAGACCAACATCATTCTAAATGGAGAAAAATTGAAAGCATTCCCTCTAAAAACTGGAACAAGACTGGGATTCCCTCTTTCACAGCTTCTCTTCAACATAGTTTTTGAAACAGTCACCACAGCAATTAGACAGATGAAAGGAATTAAAGGGATCCAGATAGGAAAAGTAAAACTCAAATTAGCACTATTTGTTGACAATCTGATTCTGTATCTAGGAGACCCCAAAAATTCCACCAGAATCTTCTAGAACTAATAAATGAATTCAGCAAAGTAGCAGGATACAAAATCAGCACACATGAATCAAAGGCATTTCTGTACATCAGTGACAAATCCTCTGAAAGGGAAACAAGAAAAATTACCTCATTAGCCTCAAAAAAAAGGTAAATACTTGGCAATTAACCTAACAAAAGAGGTGAAAGACCTCTACAACAAAAACAACAGAATGCTAAAGAAAAAAATAAAAGAAGACCTTAGAAGATGGAAAGATCTCTCCTGTTCTTGGATAGATAGAATTAATATTGTCAAAATGACCATGATACCAAAAGCACTATACAGATTTATTGCAATTCCAATCAAAATCCCAATAACATTCCTCATAGAAATAGAAAAAGCAGTCATGAAATTCATCTGGAAAAATAAGACACCCAGAATAGTTAAAGCAATCCTTAGCAGGAAGAGTGAAACAGGTGGCACACTATATCAGACCTTAAACTATACTATAGAGCAACAGTACCAAAAACAGCACAGAATTGGCACCAACATAGACTTGTAGACTTCCCCCTGTTTTTAACATAAAGAAGATTCTCCATGGACCAATGCAAGAGAAAATTAAATAATGTTCAATCACATATATGCAGATTGAATCATTGCTTTATTCATCAGTCTTAAAAAGGATCTTTCCTTGTAAATACCATCCATATAATTACTTCTATTTATGTAAGATTGAAATTTTTCTACAGAACACACACTAGAATAAGGGCTACATAACAAATTCAACTTCCATGCTAATTGTAAGTTACATTCATTATTTGGATTGAATGTATTAGACTCGCCAATAGAAATTTTTATAAAATATGCTAAAGTTTATTTCTGATTGGATATGTCTGTAAACATACTGAGGATGCAGAATTAAAGATTTGTAGCAATATTTTTAATTTTTAATCTAAATTTCTTTGTATAATTGTAATTTTTCCTTATGATTTTATGTATATTAAATATGACAATCCATAAAATAAAAAACATAAAGATAAATATAGAACAAACTCAATAAAAGCTGTAAATCTGAAGATAATAATAAAATTTTGACAGTAAGGATGGCACACATCAGTTTGAAAATGACTTTTATCTATGTTCTTATTTTTTTCAGATAATGTTGATTAGGTTTTGCTAATGTCCTACACAATCATCTATGCAAGGAATTTTATTCATTGACTATTCTAAGAAAGTAATGTCTAAAATCATATTTAATACATGACAACTGCTATCATTATTTTGGGCCTAGAGGAACCATTTATTTTTGTTTTTCAAACTTTGTTTTAGAAAAATTCTACATATCAGGAACACAAAGAAAAATAAAGCATAGTTCTTCCCATCCCTAGGAGTAAAATAAATCTAAACTTCAAAATGATTTTTGGCATTTAGAAATCAACTTTTTAAAACTTTCATTTGCATTTAGGATATAGGAGGATACAAAATAATTCTCCTATGGCAAAAACAAATTAAATCTGAGAGATCCCAAACAGATATAGAGTGAAACTGTGCACGACTCTTATCTTAGTTAGCTCAACATTCACAAACCCAAGCATGTATAGAAGCATCATCATTGTCTATAATATTTTAGATGTGTGCTGTTATTATTTTCACAAACATTATAAACTATAGCAATTAGACTATCAGGTGTTTACTGTGTTCCTGATTTAAAAGAGCTAAAGATATATGAAAAAGGGGAAGGGAAGGGTCCTGTGCTTCTTGTATAACCACAAACTTCTTTTATTTGGAAATAAACAACAAGAGGCATTAAAATACACATAATTTTTGTCTCCACTCCTATCTCCTCTTCCACTGGCAGATGGGGTTTATGCAGGCTGCTGGCCTCGTCAATTTCCTTATGGGTTTTTGTCTCACATTCTTCGAACTTGAAGAATAAAATCCATGGACAATAAAGAAAGGAAAGAGTGAACCCAGTAGGATGTGTTTAAGTGAGACGAGTAGAAGTGCTGTGATGTGGGAGGGGGACCTGAAGCTTTACAGAGCTGGAAACTTCCAGGGGAAGGAGACCATGTAAACAGGGAGTGTTACAGGCCAGGCTAAATGGGCAATGACCAGACAGACTCCATTTTACCAGAGACTCCCTATCATGTAAGAAATGCTTCTCCTGTGGGAAAGCCCCACCTCTGTACCCATTAACAGTCACCTAGCATGGCATACTCGGCAACACAAAATAGCAATTCTTATACAATATAAAATTGTTCTCTTTGGTTTCCATTTTTCTTGGGCAATGTACCTTGTCAGGGATTGATTGTCCAGACGTTAGTACCCATTCTCTAACTTGTACTGAACTCTTCCCTTCTGCTTGCTTGCTGCTATGCCAACCTGGAAAGTCCTGTGGGAAATACCAATGAACCCATTGCATTGTCCCTAACTGCCCAATTCAGCTTCTGTATCTGCTTGCTTGCAGCTACATCAGTCGGATGTGATTTTTGCAGTTTTTGCTTTTAAATATCCTAAAATGCTCAGGCTCAGGGCTATTCCTTGCAGAGACAGTTACAGGTCCTGCCAGGAGCAGTGGCTGGCCGGCTGGCTAAATAAAGACTCTTCAATTGGACAAAACTGGGACTTGGTGTATTTTCTGAGCGACGTGCCCCACAACAGGAGGAAAGTGACATTTCCTGCCCACATAAGCCAGGCAGAGCTGCAGGTAAATTGCTTCTTGGAACAGAAAGCCTGCAGGGTCAGCACAGTTGGCCCATCTTTATAGAATTACTCCTTTAACCTGTGGCTGCCACCCTGACATCTGTCAGCCCATCACTACTCCTCACGACTCCGTTCACCTCTCCTAGTTCTACCCTTGTTCACCAGGCCCCCAAAGGCACTGACTCCCCAGCTGTTTGGTGCACATTCCAGCATCCTCAGAGTCTAGGAACTGCTTGGAGTCTTTCCCCCTCACCTCGGTACCTCCATGTTTGCGGTGTTCTCTGTTTTAAAATTTCCATAAACCTCTCCTCACTGAGTTCTAGACTGACCTCCCTTTGAAATTACTCACTCTCGCCCAGTAAGCCTTTTCTCCTGGCCTTGCTTTAAATCACAAAACCGTGCGCCCAGCTGTTGCCCTGGAGTCTGAGCACAGGGTCAGCGGGCCGGCCCACTCCCCCAGGCTGCCAGGCTCTGGCCTCCGCCACGCGCCAGGTTTCAGGCCGCATCACCCTCCCCGAGGCTTCTCCCACCTTTGTCACGGCGCCAGTGGAGCAGGTGGGTTCAGCAAAGCAGAGCAGAAACGGGACGCTGAGGAGAAAGGAGAAGGGAGGCCCCTGGCTCCAAAGACCCCTTCTCCGCCCAGGCTGGGCCAGGGGCTCCTGCAGCGCGGGGCTCAGACCCCTCAGAGCCGGAAGCCAAAGCAGAGCCGAGCCTTTTGCGCAGGAGCCCGTTTTTCCAGGGGACCCGGTCACCATCTGGGTACCTCTGGCTTGAGCTGGTTGTGTGGCTTTGTCTTTTGCTTTGGTTCCTTCCAACTGAACCTGCAAAGCTGCCAGAGGAGGCGAGGCAAGTGGGAAAGAGGGAGATGGGATGCTCTGAGGACTTTGGAAGCGCGTTCTGGAGCCTTCCATGCCTGTCATTTTTACTGCTCCTCTCTGCTGAGGACACTCGTGAAGGCATGTAGGTCCACAGGTCATCCAGGTTGCTCTTATCTTCAAATCACATCTTCAAAGACCCCCCCCCTTTTTTTTTAACCGAGTTACATTCATAGGTTCTAGGGATCAGAAAATGTGGGCATTTTAGAGCCATTTTCTGTCTGCCAAAGTATTATCTTTTAATTTAGTTTTATGGTTTTTTTTTCCCCAGCATTATTGAAGAATAATTGACAGATAAAACATTATATACACAATATATTTAAGTGTACAAAATGATGTTTGGTAAATATATATTGTAAAACTATTACCACTATGAAGCTGATTAACACATCTATCATATCACATACTTACAACATTTATTTTATTGTAAGAATATTCAAGATGCATTCTCTCAGCAAATTGCAAGCATACAATACATTATCAACAGCTACAGTCATCATGTGACTGGGGGCACGCCCTACAAAAGTAAAACTTCCCTATGGCTGGTTCTTCCTCTTTTTGGCTTCTTGACCCTGCCAGAAGCTAAGCAGATTTCTTTACTAGGCCCTTCCCACCCCACACCCCATGTGCTGCTTCACCTTGAGCCCGGAGCAATGGGGTCTACTGTCTCGAACTGAGACCTCTGAAACAGTGAGTCCCCCATAAACTTTCCTTTCTCTAAATTGTTCTTGTCAGGTATTTTGTTCACAGACAAGCAAAAGTTGACTAAAACATTGTTATAGTAATACAGTAATATTGTACTAATATAATATGTAATATAGTATATATACTTTTACATTATAAATTACACTGCCATAGTATTCAGATTTTATAAAATATTGTAAAATAACATAATTATTTTATTTTTTTATTGGTTGTTCAAAACATTACAAAGCTTTTGACATATCATCTTTCATACATTTGATTCAAGTGGGTTATGAACTCCCATTTTTACCCCAAATACAGATTGCAGAATCACATTGGTTACACATTCACATTTTTACATAATGGCATATTAGTGACTGTTGTATTCTGCTACCTTTCCTATCCCCTACTATCCCCCCTCCCCTCCCCTCCCATCTTCTCTCTCTACCCCATCTGCTGTAATTCAATTCTCTCCCTTGTTTTTTTCCCCCTTTCCCCTCACAACCTCTTATATGTAATTTTGTCTACCAATGAGGGTCTCCTTCCATTTCCATTCAATTTCCCTTCTCTCTCCCTTTCCCTCCCACCACTCGTCTCTGTTTAATGTTAATCTTTTCCTCATGCTCTTCCTCCCTGCTCTGTTCTTAGTTGCTCTCCTTATATCAAAGAAGACATTTGGCATTTGTTTTTTAGAGATTGGCTAGCTTCACTTAACATAATTTGCTCTAATGCCATCCATTTCCCTGCAAATTCCATGATTTTGTCATTTAACAATTATTTTATATGTATTAAAATACAACTAATGAGATTTTGTCTTTTTAAATTTAACAATATTTTCCTTTTATCTGGAAAGATTAATGATTTCTGCTTAGTGTAACTATTAATATGATTAATTGTTTTGTGGAATGACCCATTCTGTATTTGGGGTCTTTTTAATTACAGAATTTATATATAATATTTGGGTTCCTTTTGGCAAAATGCATGGAATTTGATTCACTCCATTTCAGTCCCTGGTGCCCCTGCATTTACTTCCTCCTCCCTCCACTTATTCTCCTTTTTCTTCTCTATTGATTTTCCTTTCCCTCATTGGTTTATTTATTTTTGAATGGTGCTTTCTACCCATACATAAAGGTGGAAGACACTGTGGTATTTTACATGTAAACATAGCATGATTTTGTTAAATTCATCACACATTTCCTCCCAGTTTCAGTCCCTTTTTTCTCCCTATCTCCTTCTACTCCACTAATCTTCCTGATATCTTTATGATATCTGATTCCCTACCACCACCACCCACACATACATTTTTCCTTTATTGTGCTCTAGCTTTTGCACATGAGAGAAAACACTAGAGCCTTAATTTTCTGAGTTTGGTTTATTTCACTTAGCGTGATGTTTTCCACTTCTATCCATTTACTTGCAAATGCTATAATTTTATTCTTCTTTATGGCTGAGTGAAACTCTGCTGTGTATATATCCCACATTTTCCTAATCTGTTCATCTATTGACAAGGGTCTGGGCTAGTTTGTGATTTGGCTATTTGGAATTGTGCTGCTATAAACATTGATGTGACCATATTACTGTAGTATACTGATTTGGGTTCTTTTGGACAAATATCAAGGAGTGGGAAACCTGGATCATGTACTGGTTCCTTCCTAGTTTTTTGAGAAATCTACATGTGGCTTTCAGAGTGCTTGTATTAATCTGCAGTCGCAATAACAATGTGTGAGTGTGCCCTTTTTCCCACATGCATGCTAGCATTTATTATTACCTGTACTCTTGATAATTGCTATTCTAACTAAAGTGACATGAAATCCTATTATAACTTTGATTTTCATCTCCCTGATTGCTAGAGATGTTGACCATTTTTCATATATTTGTTGGCCATTTTTGTTCTTTGAGGAAATATTGTTTGAGTTTTCTTGTCCATTTATTTATTAGGTTATTGTTTCCTATGGTATTAAGCCTTTTGAGTTCTTCATATATTCAATGTATTAATCCTCTTTTAAAGGAGTAGCTGGGAAAATTTTCTCCCATTCTGTAGCCTCTCTTTTCACTTTCTTAATCATTTCATTTGCAGTTCAGAAGCTTTTTATTTTGATGGCATCCCAATATTGATTCATGGTTTTCTTTCTTTTTGGGGGGCAGTACCAGGGTTTGAACTCAGGGGGCACTCGACCACTGAGCCCCATCCCCAGCCCTATTTTGTATTTTATTTAGAGACAGGGTCTCATGAGTTGCTTAGCACCTCACCATTACTGAGACTGGCTTTGAACTGACAATCCTCTTGTCTTTACCTCTCCAGTGGCTGGGATTGTAGGGGTGCACCACCATGCCCCACTTCATGGTTTTATTTCTTGAGCTTTAGGAATCTTGTTAATTAATTTGATGCCTGCACCAATATGATGGAGAGTTGACCTATGTTTTCTTCTAGCAATTGCAATGTTTCTCATCTAACACTAAGTCTCTGATGCACTTTTATTTCACTTTTGTGCAGGATGAGATATAATGGTATGGTTTCATTCTTCTACATATGGATATCCAGTTTCCCCAGTACTATTTGTTTAAAAGGCTATTTAACAACAAATTTTTGGTAACTTTGTCAAGTATCAGATGACTGTAAATATGTAAGTTTCTGGGACTTCTATTCCATTGGTCTTCATTTCTATTTTGCTAACAATACAATGCTTTTTTAAAAAAAAATAGCTCTGTAGTATAATTTGAGTTCAGTTATTGCAGTACCTCCTGTATTACTCTTCTTGCTCAGGATTGCTGTGGCTATTCTGGATTCCTTATTCTTCCAAACAAATGTAAGGACTGTTTTTTTTTTCCCCTAGTTATGTGAAGAATGTCATTAGTATTTTGATGAGGATTGCATTGAATCAGTATATTGCTTTTGATAGTATGGCCATTTGGGCAATATTAACTCTGCCTGTCCAAGAACATGGAGGTCTCTCCATCTTTCAAGCACTTCCATTTTGTTTTTTTGTGTTCTATTATTTTCATTGTGGAGATCTTCAAAACCCTTGGTTCGATTCATTCCCAAGTATTTTGTGAAGATTTTGTCCATTTGTGTTTGCTTTCATTGTTGTTGTTGTTGTTTGGTTCTTTTTTCTTTCTTTCTTTATTTTTGAGTTTATTGTAGATGGGATATTTTTCCTGATCTTTCTCAGCAGAATCACTGTTAAAGTATAAGAAAGCTATTCATTTTTGACAGTTTATCTTGTATCCTGCTACTTTGCTGAATTCATTTATCAGCTCTAGATGTCTGATAGAATTTTTCATATCTTCTAGATACAGGATCATATCACCAGCAAACAGAGACAATCTGCCATCTTTTTTCCTGTTTGTATCACTTTAATTACTTTCTCAAGCCTGACTGCTCTGGCTAGAGTTTCCAGAATTGTACTGACTAGAAGTAGTGAGAATGACATCCTTGTTTTATTCCTGTTGTAGAGGAAATACTTTCAGTTTTTTTCCTCTGTTCCATATGATATTGGCTTTGGGTTTGTGGAGATAGCCTTTATAATATTGAGGTAATTTCCTTCTATTCCTAGTCTCTCTAGGATTTTAAAATGAATGAGATTTTTTTCAAAGGCCTTTTATTTATCCATTGAGATGATCATATTATTCTTGTCCTGAATTCTATTTATGTGGTTAATTGCAGTTTTTGATTTGTGTTGAACCTATCTTACATTCCTGGAATGAAACCTACTTGCTTATAGTGTATCAGCTTCTTGATGTGTTTTTGAATGTGGTTGGCTAATATTTTATCAAGGATTTTTACAACTATTTTCATCCCTTGATATTGGACATTGAGATGTGTTTTTGTCTGTTTTTGGTATCAGGGTTATATTGGTTTCATTGAACATGTTTGGGAGTGCTCCTTTTAATTCCTTTTAATTTCAAGGAATACTTTGAGAAAGACTTCTATTAGTTCTTATTTAAAAGTTGAGTAGAACCCAGCCAAGAATCTATCTGTTCTGGAAAATTTCTTTGTTGGAAAAGTTTTAATTATTGCTTCAATTTCATTATTGATATTGGTGTGATTTGGTTTACTATGTCTTCCTGGTTCAATTTCTGGCATGGTCATATGTGTCAGTATTCTTGCTGTTGATTTCTAGTTTTAGTCTATTATAATCTGATAGGATACATGAGATTATAGCACTTTTTTATTTATAAGAAACATACAACAGAATATGATGTGTTTGGAAACTGCTGAGAAGAAAGTAAATTCAGCTTTTGGGTAGTGAAATTTACTATATTTGATTTATAGTATTAATTAAATTGGAAATATCTCTATTGGTTTTATGCTTAAAGGATCTCTTGATGATGAGGGTATATTGAAATAAACCAATATGATTTTATTAGGGTCTATTGGGAATTTAATGTCAATATTTTTTTATGTAATTAGGTACACTTAGGGAATATATATTTACTATCATTATGTATTATTGTTGGATTTTTACTTATTCTTGAATGTGGTGACCTTCTTAGTCTCTTCTGATTAATTTTTGCTTGAATCTGCATTGATAAGAGACTAGCTGGTCCTGCTTGTTTTCAGACTCCATTTGCATGAAATTTGTTTTTATATCCTTTTACTTTTAGCCTATGGTTTTCTTTGCCTAGGATATGAATCTATTGCACACACACACACACACACACATATATATATATATATATATATATATATATATATATTACATCTCTAATGTATTATTCCTTATGTTATGTTCGAACTTCCTGACTTTCTGTGTCTCTATTGGAATTTTTTGGTTGTTTTATTGTTGTTGTTGTTATTATATACAATTATATATATATATATATATATATATATATATATATATATATATATATATATATATATATAAATCCTGGTCTTTACTCCATTCTGCTAGTCTAATATTTAAAAAAATTGGAAGTCAAAACCAGTTACATTAAGTATTATTATGAATAGGGCAGTGTTTTTTGTTTCCTGCCATTTTGGTTCTTTACTATATTTAATTCTGCCTTGATTTTCTTTAGTTGGCTCTTCTTCTAGTGATCTTCATCTATTTGGAAGTTTTAAGGTTTGTTTAGGGTCCTCTTTGTGCAGTATACATTTGAATATTCTTTGTAGTGCTGGCTTAGTCATGAATTCTTTTTGTTTACCCTTATGATAAAAAAGTTTTTATTTGCCCATAAATTTTGAAGGATAGCTTTGCTGGATATGGTAATCTACTATCTCACTGAAGATGTTTTTAATTCCTATAGCCTGTGTCACCATGTTCTCTTCAATTCCAGTAACTCTCAAGTTTGTTCCGTTGATGCTTCCCAAAGATCTTGTGTATTCTGATCATGGTCTTTCCCTGAAATTTCATCCACTGCCATACCTGTGGGATCTTTTGTTGAAGGAGGGTTTGTTTACCTTTTTTTCTCAAGTTTTCAGAGGTCTTGAACTTTTACATCAATTGAAATGTATTCCCCTTCCTTTTATGCATGTATCCTTTTGTGTGTAGTTATCTTTTGGCCAGGGGGGGCGGGAGTTCTATTTTTGAAGTTATGAGTAGTTTTCCAGGAGTGGTACCCATCTGGTTATTCATTCTTTGGCCCTGGTTATTTGTTTGGGGTTTTTATCTCCCCTATTCAATTGTTAAAGTATTGTTGATGCTTGAGTCATACTAGATAATGTGTGGCTCTTACCCAGTGGTTACTTAGATCAGTTATGAGTTGCTCAGCAGCAGGATCTCTACTCTGTTAATTGGGATTGTCCCACTTTCCAGCTCCTCTTAGAAGAATGGGGAAGCTAGGAATATTAGTAATGTTAGCAACAGATGTACGGCATTAAAGTAAATGTCTGGTGTTTACATCGACATCTATTACATTTAATTACCACCTGTATCGGAAGAATAGGATCAATATTAAACATCAATACCAATAACAAACAACCATTAACTAGATCTGGCATTAAACAGCAGATGTTTACTATGCTATCCACTGCACTAATAATTACAACATGAATGGAGTAGGAATTACATAAACTATATATATAAATATATATATATATTTACATCTATCTGTGCAGTGACAACACACACTTCTACTCTCCCCTCCACAATCATTTAGAATGGAAAAATGTAGGAAATCAAAAAAATAAAATTTGAAAAATTTTTAAAAATTAAAATTGAAAGTAATTTTAAAAATTGGAATACAAAAGAAAAAATTCTTAATGGGAAATAAAGGACTTGTTCCAGTTGAAGATGGCCAAAACTGTTGGCAAGGATCAATGTTCAATCTTTGTATTTATTTTTGGTTTCTGTAACTCTGAGGCCCACAATATATGAATGCTGGGTATGCTGGCCACTTCATTTATGAGTTCCTGATCTCCTGCCTCCGCTCCTTCATGCAATGCTTATAAATGGTTTCCATGCTGGCCACCCTGGGTGCCACTGAACTAACACCCATGGCTGAGTGATTTTGGTAGCTTACCACTCAACTTCCCCACCTGACTCTGGATCCACTGAGATCAGCCTCTTTCTCTATCCCACAGGTTCCCCCAAGCCAATTTTTTTTCTTTCCTTTTTGTTGTTGTTGTTGTTTCCCCACCAGGCTGTCCTCTGTCTGTGTATATACTCCAGCCTCCCTTCAGCAGCCAACCTGTGGCATCTCTAATGTATTATTCCTTATATTTGTTCGAACTTCCTGACTTTCTGTGTCTCCATGGGAATTTTTTGATTGTTGTTGTTGTTATTGTTTTGGGTTTTTTGTTTTGTTTTGTTTTTTAACTGTCCAGTTTTGAATTTCAGTGATTTCCATTATTTACCCACCATGATGCAGAGCAGCATTCCTGTTTTTTAACTCTGGAGCTAAGGAACTGCCAGGAAGTGCACCCTACCTCTAATCTTCCATCTTTCCCTATATTTTTGTTTCTTTGTTTCTATTTCTCTTGCCTTGTCATCCTTTGTGCTGATAAAATACATTTGATTTGGGGACATTTTTCAGGATTTCCATAATTACCATGAGTTATAGGAAAAGATTTTGAGAAGACATTTATAGCATATAAATCGATGAGAGAAAAAAAGTGTATTTAATGTTGAATGAATTTTGCAAAACAAGTCAAAACATACAAAGAAAGAAAGAAATGTGTATATTATATATATACATATATATATATATATATATGTATATATATGATTATGTAAGCATGGAAGAAATGGTGAATAGAATACACAGAGCATTTAAAAGAAGAGGAGGAGGTAAAGAAGAAAGAAGATGGGAACCAAAATATACAACTTATGAAAAATTTTTAATTGGAGCTGGACCATGCTTATAATGATAGAATATACTCTAATATTAGAATTTAGAACGCAAATTACATAAGTATTTTCAAAATGACTTTGTTAGTAAGTGTATATCTTTTCACATAAATATACATACACCTGCATGGAAATATGTGCATTATATAAACACACATTAATTAATTAATTAGATAAAATCTAGTTAATTATATTTATTTATCTGATGAGATCTTATTTCAAAATATAAATAATTACTACTCTTATTTTGATTTTTTTCTCATTATTGCACATTTTAACCATTGTTAATTGAAAAGATAATACAAGTCTATTAAGAAAATTAAATAAACATTAAAACTCAATTAATAATACCAGGGACTCTTCTTAATGATATATATTGTTTAATGAATACAAAATTTTAGGGAGTCAGAAATATAAATTAATATGAGTGCATTTTTTTACATTTGCCTTATATATTTTACTTTTATGTTTGCCTTATATATTTACTTTTTAAAATTATATATATTAATATATTTATACATATATATATTAATTCCTCCTTTATTGGGTAACTGACTGAAGTCATATGTATAGAAAACCATAGTAACCTCTCCAAAGTTTATAAAATCATATAGTCATACTCATCAATAAAAAGAGTGGCTTATCTTTTATAAGACAGTTGATACTTTTAGCTGAAAAAGTAACTAACACAATTTGAAGATGTTGTGTCTATGCATATTGTCTGGAAAGGCACTTATAGCTTAGTTCTTAGAAGCCTAGACTATATCATAAAAAAATTTCAAAAATACTTTGAATATTAAAAAGCATATAATTTTTCCCCTTTGTATCATGCATAGATTTTTTTCCCTTTGCAATCACAATGTAGATGTTGGAATGAGTTAATACCTTATTAGGATTGTATATTAACACAATATAATGCAGATTTGCTGACTTTTGTATAGTTTTGCATTTTATACTGAATATGCTATATGTTAAAGTCATATATACACAAAATGCAAGGCTATAGGCTTTGGAAAAAAATAGAATGATCAACATGTTAATGCATTCAGCCATTATTTTAACATCAAGTTCATTCTGTCTTTTAATTACTCTGTGTCCTACCTATTTTACAAGATACATCAAGGTCTGTTTGACTTTCATTTGACAATAGAAAGGTCATGCTGTCTACTCCTGAACCCAACTTTCTAAGACAAGAAAATAGAAGAGAGAAAAGAAAATTCCTTATTTTATACAATTAAGACAATGTGAAGTAAGGTTGCCAACAGCAGAATCTATTGGACCAGAGCAATAAAGGAAGGCAAGAGAGAAAATTGTCTTTGTATATCTAGATCAGAATGAGGGTAACAAGAAAATTGCAAATTAGGTATCACTTCTTAAAGAGCCATCTACTTGATTGAAGTGACAGTGTTTGGGTAGACACGCAAGCAAAGACATGTCATTAAAACATGTTAATCAGAACATTGTATCAGAGGAAAATGAGGTGGAAAAGAATGCATTCAAACATACTGACCTTCCAGAAGCAGCCAATGAGGAGTCAGGATGAAGGAGCCCTGCAGTTTCAACCTTGGCTGCTGGAATGAATTGGACATAATTTTCCTGTGTTCATAAATGAATACATGCCAGTACAACTCCACATCATATATTACCAGAAAAATGGGAAGTTATACTTCATGTATGTTTGATATGTCAGAATACATTCTAGTGTCATGTATAACTAAAAAGAATAAGTTAAAAATTTAAAAATATTCTTTAAAAATGATATATCCAGATATTCCACAGGTGTCTTAACTCCACTAGGGAACAAGAAACTCCAATTACATTTAATTACATTTGCATATAGAAATCTGTGCAATTCCTTTTAGAAAGCTATCAAAACACTTGAAAATTACAAAGAAAAAACTGAAAAAATCCATTATTACTCTGAAATACAACATTAAGGTCTATGAATACTATACTATGCTATACTAATTTATTTTTAGTCCAAGATACTAAACTATTAATATATGAGTATCCATAGCAAATGGATTTTACTTTAGGAATGTAATAATTTTTCAGTATTAGGACATGTATTGCTATTGATGTAAAGGAGAAGAGCAGAGAGCTTAATATGTGCTTAGTAAGATTGTTGCTAAAATTATATATTAATTAATTAATTAAAGCATTAATCATTAATCACATTCACATATAGATATTCTACTTAAATTAAGGCCTATGTCAGGAATACAGTTAGTGACTTATCTTTGTGGCATATCTTTATGATAATTACTGGAAAATAAAATACATTGTTTCAACTTACTGTCAGCATCATGAAAATACATCTGTTAAAAACATAAACTTTAATGAAGGATGTGCTTTATAAGTAAAATTTGAAGTTAGGTGGAAAAATGCCATTTTTTTTTTAGTTTGCTAGATGATCAATTTTTTTTTTAATTTTTACCAAGGTATTTATTTACTTATTTATTTAGGTACTAAGGATTGAATCCCAGAGTGCTCTACCACTGAGTTACATCTCCAGCACTTTTTTAAAAAAAGTTTTAATTAGTTATACATGACAGTAGAATGCATTATGCATTTTAATATATTGTACATAGATGGTATATAATTTCTCATTTTTTTGAGTGTACATGTTGCAGAATCATATTGGTCATGTAGTCACATATATGCATACAGTAATAATGTCTGTTTCATTCTACTGTCTTTCCTATCCCCACATCCCCTTTTCTTCTCTCCCATCACTTCCTTCTACCTAACCTAAGGTAACACTATTGTTCCCTAGTGCCCCCTGCCTTATTATAAATTAGCATCCTCATATTAGAGGAAACATTTGGCCTCTGGTTTCATGAGATTGGCTTATTTCACTTAGCATGATGTTCTCCAACTCCAACCATTTACTGGCAAATGCCATAATTTCATTCTTCTTTATATATGAAGTCAAAGAGAATGTATACCCATGAGATTGCAGGTATGAATAGTGAAAAGTTTTTATTACTCTGTCATGTTCAGTGCATGAATGTAACCCTATTCCACTATTTATTTTTTCCAGTTTTGGGCTACTATAAGGAAAGATTTTGTGAACATTCTCATATCTGTATATGGTAGACATGTGTACTTGATTCTCTTGAGAATATGCCCAGGGGTATAATTCTTTTTTTTTTAGCATTATTAAGTATTGCCAAAGGTGTTTCCAGTGTGAGTGTAACAGATCTCACTGTTAACAGCATTGGAAAAAAATTCACCTGCTGCAGAGATAATTATTGACACTGAATTTTTGAAAATTTTCATTTAGTCATGGATGATTATCTATAGTTGTTTCTTGGTCTCCGTTTCTGATTACTAATGAGTTTTAGTACCTTTTATATAATTATTGTCTATTTATCTATTTTAAACTATTCTTTTGTGAAGTGTGTTTTCTTTATCCATTTATTAATTGGATTATCTGTCTTATTGATCTGTAGTATTTATTTATATAATTTGAATACAAGTCCTTTAATCAGTGTGTCTTGTAAATGTTTTCTTCTAATCCTTGGCTTCTTCACCATACTCTTAATAATCTTTTGATGAACAGAAAGACTTAAATTTAATGGAGGCTATTTCACGTATTTATTGATGTGCTACTTCTTACCATAAAAATTAATAGCTTGAAATAGTGTATTAATTCTGCAATTTGGGGAGAACATGGTATTCTCTGACAGTTAGACTTGTGTGGGAGCTTGTTTCTCATCACACAATAAAAGCAATCAATGTTCTCTATATTTTATCAGTCAGATCACACCACAGTATGATCACTGTGCATAGGGGTAGGTTCAGAGTATCTTTTTTTTTTTTTTTACTTACATTAGCAAAACCCAAGAAATAGGTCAAATGTCTGCTAATACACTATGCAGTAAATGCATTAAAATACTTGTGAGTAATGGAATATGCACTCTACTGCTACTAAAGTGATGAAATACATCTAATTCTATAATATTAAATTGCCAAAATAATGCTTTATTATTTACTGAAAATATTATAAAAAACTACATGAGAGCAAATTTCTATATAACATAGTCTCCTTTGGTTAAAAAAATGTAATAGGATATATTCATAGGATAATTCTGGGAAGATGCATAAAGTAATAGTAACAATGTTTACATATTGAAGAGGACCTGTAGAATCTTAGATAGGAAATAAAATTCTTCTATATGTCCCTTTGAACTGGTTGTGTGCATGTATTGATTTTCCACTAGAATATTACAAAAAAATATGTAAATGTAACATTTTGAATATATCTCCCTTAACAAATTATCTTAGCTCAAACTGTCATACTAACATCA
This sequence comes from Callospermophilus lateralis, assembly GCF_048772815.1. Lineage (NCBI taxonomy): Eukaryota > Metazoa > Chordata > Mammalia > Rodentia > Sciuridae > Callospermophilus > Callospermophilus lateralis. Next base: position 125,569,535 of record NC_135312.1, on the reverse strand, counting down.
TCATCATCATCAACAACAACAACACACACACTGGGTGGAAACAACAGACACTTATTTCTCACAGTTGTGGTAGCTAGAGACCCCATGCTGGCTGGGGTTTCATGAGAGCCCTCTGCTTGGCTTGCAGATGGCCGCCTTCTCACTGTGTGGTCACATAGTTGGGAGACAGAGCTCTAGTGTCTCTTTCTCTTACAAGGCACTAATCCCATGAAGGGGCCCCACCTTTAAATACTATCATATTGAGGATTAAAGCTTCTGTATCTGACATTCAGTTCATGACACAAAGTAAATAGTGCTAAATATTCAGATGTGTGTATACATGCATCTCTCTTATCAAATAAGTATATGTATTTCACAATAATGATAACCATATCGTGTGTGTATTTATATGGATACACACATATGGATACACACACATGTTATCAATATATTGTCACCTTTTTGTTGTGATTTTGAAACTTAAAGCTCTGCCTATACATTTTTGAGTTCACAAAGGAAGATGTTTGGATGGTGATAATAAAAAAATGATGAGAATTCCTGCGGAATTTCAAAATAATCAGAAACATCATCAAGCAAAAATAAATCAGAATTTTTTTTAAATGGCTTCAGCAGTTTATAGAGATTTTTTAAATTAGTATACAAATGAATTAGAATTTATAGTGTTAGGTTGGGTGTGAAAATATTCACAGAAATGTTTCAAAATTTCATGATGTCACAGAATAAGAGAGAGAGAAAGATGTAGATTGGTGGCATCACTGTATCTCCTAAGATGGGCAATTCAATTTGCCTGCTTTGGTCCACTGAGGACGTTTCCTAATCATGTTAGTAATCTGGAAGGAACCACCTGGCCTTGGTTTCCATGAGCCACATTGTTTCACCTGGGAACCAATGAAAATGTGACAGACATTTTTGAGAGATTTGTAAGACTGATTTTATTTGCTTATTATATAAAAATGCAATCATTAAAATATCGTAGTCTCTAGAGTTCCAATGTCAATGTCTAGTTTCTCTACTAGAATCTGGTGTAAATAGTAGCCAGTCTTAAAGTTTCTAGTTTCCTTTTCCATCTCTAATTCATGTATACAATTATGTTTACTCAATTTATCTTTTTATTCATCTTTATTAAAATGTCAGGTCATTTCTTAGTATACAGGAAAGCTTTGTGCTCCACTATAGAGACCTTAATTACTACCTTACATCTGACTTCTCAGTCAATCTTGAATGTTGGCTCTGTAAAATTTAAAAAAAAAAATTATTTTTCCTCCTTGCTGTTCAGAGTTTTTTAATAAGTACACATAAATATTGATGAGATATGTATGGTCTAGTACTGCCTTATAGATACTGATGGCTTCAATGAGTTTTTAAATCATTTTAGCTTTTCTGGTTGGGGGAGGGAAGAGATGTAGGGGCATGTAGTGATGATTTTTTTAATATGATAAACCCAAACTGTGACTTGATATTCAGATATAATTGTTGAAAGTGCAATTTTGCAAAGTAAATGAAAGCCATAAGTTTAGCCTGGAGCAAAGCTGCCAGGCAAGCCAGGAGAGAAATGCCTTCTGTGGCCATCTGCCTTGAAGCAAAATCTTTTGTTACAGCTGTGGCCCAAGCAGCTGAGTCACCCGCAGGCTCTATGAGCAGTTGCAAAATGCTAAGGGTAGACTGCCTATCTCTCTTTCTCTGTAACCTCCCTCTAGAATCGGTGGGAAAAATAAAGTTATAGCCTTGAGAAAGAAAAATGTTCACATTCTACAGCGTTCAGTGTTAGAAACTCCCAGCTAGCACCTACATGTTACAGAGGTATTGATTAGAAGTTAGGAAAAAAAAAAAAAAAGTCAATGCTGTCTGAGTCCTGTGATCCTTTGAAATTGCAATAGCATTGCGTTCACTTGCTTTATGATGAATAAAGTCATTATTGCAGCTGAGTGAACCAGAAAATTCTAGACTCAAGAAACCAGACATAAATTAGGACATAAAGTCAAATGCAAAAATGATCTTTTACTTTCTACCTTGCTTCATATTTCATTTACTGTAGTGAACATATAGGATATGAAAACATGAGCATCATCTCTTCACTAAACAGGACATGCTTTTGCCCCGTATTGCAGGTAATAATAGTAGTAAAATGATAGCATTCTTACTGCAATTTAAACAAAGGAACAGAGTTTTGATGCTGATTTTGTTTTTATGATGTAGACAACAATGCATTTTATATTTTAGTTCCTGTATATTACAAATATGGAAAATTATGTGAAGAAATATTGGAAGGCATAAACTATGTATAAAATAAATTGTGATGTAATCTTTAAACAAAAAAATACAAAGGCAAATGAAATAAGAGCACCTTCATGAAATATGTAGGATGGTCTTAGGTACTTATGGGATTAATTGACTGATTCAGAATTGTATAACCACCTATAAGCACATTATTTAAATAGGTGAGAAAGCTGTTCCTCAATATCATTGTGAATAGAGAAATTATACATTCATCTCTGAAATAATGCAAAAATAATAGGCAATGCAAATTGTCCTCCAACTTTGACTCATAAAAATGTACGTCCTTTCAGTTCATTTTTATTTCTTAAGGTAGGCCTATTAAGTAGGAATTAAAAAATCAAGATTTAAAAAAACAAATCTATTTCAGCAGTAAGTTCAACAAACATATATATTGACAAAGTTTCCCTCTCTGGGTACTTTCATGGCTTTACAGTTAACATCTACATTTGTCACTTAATAATTTTAAAAAAATGTTATTTTGGCACTGTCCCATGGTAATCCAGCATTTCAGGAGACAATCATAAGTTTTTCTGCTTAATTTTTTAAAACTGATACACTCTGTTTACTATTAATGGGCTTTCCTAATTCTTTAAATGCAATCATAAATTTAATTCATCAATTTTATATTTTGAAATTTTGTATTAATATTAATAAATGACTTAAGTCTGTAATTTTCTTGTTCTGTCTTTTAAGGCTTGGATATTAATGTTGTATTTCATGAAAGAGATGGACATTTTCCTTTAATGTCTAGTCTCTTGAAAAACTATGAATCATTATGATATCTTCTTTAAAAGATTAATAAATATCCCGGTGACATAATCTTGGCCTGGCACTTTTTGATGCATAGTTCCTTGTTAACTTTCTCTAAATGTTTTTAGGCAGAAAGTCTGTTTAAATTTCTGCCCCTATTGGGATCATTTCAGGTGACTTAATTTTCTTAGGAAATAATCCAATTTATTTAAGATTGCAAATCAATTTATAGTGGTGCTTATAAAGTTGACTCAAAATTTTTAATGTGTTATTTTCCACTCACTATTTCTTATTTTACACATTTGTGTTTTCTCCCTTTTTCCTAGATTAAATTATCTTACCTAATTTGTTATTTCTAAATAATAGACCGTTAACTTGGTCTAATGTATTTTCATTCACTACCACATTAGTTTTTGCTTTTTTTGCCTTATTTTCTTTTGGTTTGTTTTTTCTGGGTTGTTGAAATGGCCATTCACTTAATTTATTTTTATTCTTTGCTTTTGATTGTAAAATGTATTCTAAGCTGTATTTATTTCTGATACAACTTTATATTTTCAAAAAATTTCATAATGTGAAGTTTTATTTAGTCCTTTTATCTAAGGACTGTTTTATAATTGTTTTTAGATTTCCATATGAAAGGGTCTTCTTTAAGAACTATTTTTTCTTTTATTGAATTGCGATTAAAGTGTACTATTTGTGATATGCATCATTTATACTACCAAATATTCTGTTTCACCTCAGTACACTAACCCCATTAAGTCCTAAGTCTTCAATTCTATGAGCATTTCAATGAAATTGACACAGTTGCATTAAAATAAGTTGGAAATCACAATCTAGAGCTTATTATATAATCCATTACTCTAATAATATTAGTATTACTAATAATTTTAATACTGCCACTAATGATTCACCTATTCCTTTTCTCAAAAGAAAACTCTAGTATTTGTATTTCTATGTTAACATAAATGGAATATTCTCAGTCAATTGAGGATTTTTAGATATTCCATAAATTGGAATAACCTAATGGGTTAACCTCAAGAACTCGTGTGTATTTCTCTTGAAAATCTGCCATTGTTAGAGAGGGGACTTTCCAATCTGAATGTAGGAGCTAGGGAATATTTCATATTGGGGATATTAAATAGTGTTAACAATGAAGTGCCCAATGGTAATATTTAGAGCTTATTAATAGATGATTAGCAGTTTAAAAATGCTGAACATGAGAAACCAACATAAAACCCACAAAAGAGAGAAAGATAAATATCTTTCACAGGAAGCAGAGGCTACCTTCCAAGTCCTGTCCACTTCTCTTTATTTGTATGGAAGCAATAGACCTGTGTGGCAAAAACTTAGATCCTGGCCAAAGTTCCTGCATTCAAAACATTGCTCTGCTACTTGGTCAAATGTTATGTGTGCCTGTGTCTTCAGTGTCTGCTCTGTGCCAGATACACCAGGAAATGGACCTGTAAGGGTGAATAAGCAGAGAAGCAGCTTATACCTGTTAAACTCACAGTTTACTAACCTGTTGAAGTCAGCTCAAATTTAATGTTAACATCATGCAGTTTCTTAAGTGTTCCAAGGGAAATGTTTTATTGAGATATATCATTGCCCAGAAGGCTGATGTAAAAGGATCACAAGTTTGAGGCCACATGAGAAATGGAGTGAAACTCCATCTCCAAAAATATTTAAAAGCAGGGATACATCATTGGAATTGAAAACCAATGGGATTACATTTAAAAGGTTAGGAATATAGTCAGAAGATTATGAATGAAATATCTTTTAAGAAAATTAAAATTAACACATGAAATCAACCCTCCCTACTTTCTTTCTGCTTTTAATAACATATCACAGTTTTTCCAGTTTGTTGCCAGGACAATCGTTAAAAACAGAAACAGTTTCTTTTACTCATTTTGGCCAAAAATATGTTTTATCAAGTTTTTAGACAATTTTTGAAACACTGGCTATTGCCTAAAGCAATTGAATTCAGTCACATTGATTATTCCTATTAATTCCAGGATTCCAGAATAAAATTTCTCAATTATAGACAATTAGATGTATCAAGTGAAGACAGCCCTTTTATCTGTACTGATACTTTATCTCTTAGGTTATATTAATATTTTTGCTTGTAATTAGGATACTTACTGCCACAAGTCAATCAACTTTAAAAACCATGGGAATCGCTAATGAAATATAATTTAGAGAATGGAAATCTTTACAAAAAACTTTAATGCTAAATAACTGTCAAATGTGGGGTTCTGTTCATTTTAGGCAACTTAAGTCATCAGTGGGATTAAAGGATTAAAACCACAGGAAGAGTTGAAGCTGTTTATATAATACCCAGTTCTCACTTTGTTATTTTTCTTTATTTCATTAAGTATATAGTATCACATATGATTATTTCTTCATCAGTATTTATTTTCCACTGAAAAATATCCAATATTATATTGCCTGTAAAAATAAAAGAAAATTACAAAATATTTTGAGGAATAAAAAAGGGAGTATTGACGACACAAACCAGTGCCTGATATAGCTGTATAAAACATAGAAATCTAGGAAAATCTATGATGTTAGAAGAGTCTACAAGATAAATTGACATGAAAATGAGCCAAGAAAGAGTAAAAGAAAGCATTAAAAGAAAATAGGGAAATAGAAAAATTGGAAATTAGGTATGGAATGACCATGAAAACTGATATTTATTGAAAAATTCATTTGTGCTGTCATTCTTCTTTGAATACATAATTCCTCATCTCCCTACATTGTTGTAGGGTGCACAGTATTATGCAATTATGTAACTAAGGCAAACAATGTTCAATAAAATTAACTCACCAGCCGCAAGTTTTTTCAGGCAATGAGAGGCCATACTGGGATGAGATGGCAAGGCATTGAACATGACCTAAGTGCATTTCCTGCTGCGGGGCTGCTCCTTGAGAGGAGGTGCCTGTGTCTACTGGGGGAAGACAGAAGTCTTCCATACGGGACAAGCCTGATCTGAAGATTTTTGACAGCAAACTCTGGCACATATTAACATACTAGTTTACTGATGGGAATATGCCATAAAGTTATGAAAGGTATTGCAGTAATGTTTGATGAATTGTGGAGATAAAGAAAAATGAAAAGGCATAGCTTGTGGAAAGCATACATTGGATTCTGCAAAGTACAAGCAGAGATGTGATCACATAGATCCTGGGCATTGTTCTTGAATTAGATATTTAAAATTTCTGTTCTTTCAAAATGAAACCATTAATCATTAAGAATTTGAATAGATTCATTTAGGACATGTCATTATGCCTAATCTAATTTTCTCTTTCTTCTTATGTAGAAGGACCAAGGCATTTGTGTCAGTTTTTTCCATAGTATAGTGCACCAGAAAAGAAATGTGGATGACATGGAGAAGTTTTTAGGGACATTAGTTCAAAAATTTTTAACCCATAATATGAAAAAAGATGTCAAATACATTTATAAAATTTGCAATAATAAGAAATGGTCATTAGTGTAGTGACAGAATCTAAATCTATTTTAATTTAGCCAAGAAATCAGCCTAGAAAGATGATTTGAAAGTAGGTAAATATTAACTCTGGCACTTGTTTACAAAAGGTGGAAGAGGTAGTAATTTGATTTAGCAACAGTATGTAGGAAGTGGGGAGAACAGCATCTAATATTAGTATCTGACATGGATCCAATTGATATATAATATATTGATACTATTCCAACCCATTGAGTCTATAATATGAGGGCTATTTAATTTTAAAGTTAATTGAAATTGCTTGCTAGGCAATTATTGACATCAGTTCAAAATAACCTAAACATTTCTCATTTCAGAGCTATCCAAAAATGAAAGAAATTGTTTCAAGAAGTTATGTATTTTCAATTATTATAATTCTCAAAGATGCAAACTCTGGTGAGAATATATCCAAACAAATGATCCACACATAGCAGGGGATATATATCTATTACTTCAACTACTTTATAAGTAACTACTTATATATAATTTCTGTGCTATTTATAGATGATTAAAGTAGCATAGTGAAAACCAAGCATTCTCAAAATACAGGGCTCAGGGCCCCTTCACACTTTAAAAAAATATATAGATGACTTCATAAATCTTTTATATTGATCATAACTGTTGATATTAATCATATTGAAAATTAAAACAAAAATTTGGGGAAGTACATTAATTAAATATAGGAATAATTAATCTATTTTAATAAACAACATACTTTATAAAAAGTAGCTATAATTTTCCAAACACACCAAAAAAGAATAGTGGCAAAGCATCATTTTTATAAATCTGTCCATGTGGCCAACTCATTATAAAATAGCTGGATTATTATATCTGCTTGTATATTTAATCTATTCTACTTTCTTGTCTGGGCTTAAATATAAGAAGTAACCCCATAGGAACACACAGATGGCAAAGAGAGGAATATTTTATACCTTTTTCCAGGTAATTTTGTATATTCTTCTTTGATACTATACCAAAACTCCACAACTGGTTGTTTATAAGGATTATTCTCAATACAAAACAAAAACCATAACAATGAATTATTCTTTCTCTGTTGTAGTAAACTCCATTGATCTGTCAGGTACTTTGAATAGAGAGATTATACATAAGCAGTTTTATAATATCATGCATTATTAATTTGGAAAGTATTGTTACTGGGTTATTCAAACATTCCTAAATATTGATTTATTTCAATAGAGAGTATTAAAAAATCACATTCACTAATGTTACTACTGCTCTCATCAAAAAAAAATCTATAAATACTTTTAAGAGCTGGGAAGCTCAAGGATGGGTAAAAGATTTCTAAAATCTAACTTGACCTTCAAGTTTGAATTTTATAACTGTCAACAGATTTTCCTGGATGTAACAGTTTCATCGCTGTTTTTGTTTGTATGCAGAATGGCCCTGGAAAGCTCGTGTATTAAAGACTTAATCTTCAGTGCAGCAATGGCCAGACATGGGGCTTTTGTGCACTGGTTTAATCATGTGGGTTGTAACCTTATTAGTGGATGATTCCATCTCATGGATTAATAATTGGAATGGACTACTTTTAGCCCACAGGGAGGTAATGGAAACTGTAGGCAGATGGGGCATGGTTGGAGGACGTAGATCACTGGGGACATGCCCTTGGCACTGGCTCCTCCTCTTCCTTCTTCCTCTTCCTCTTTCTCCTCCTCCTCCTCCTTTTTTCTTTCTCCCCTCCCCTCTCTCTCCTGCCATGATGTTCTGTCTCAACTCAGGCTCCCAGCAGTGGAGCCAGATGACCTTTGACACCATGAGCCAACAGAAATCTTTTCTCCTCTAAGTTGTTTCTGTCAGGTATTTTCACCGTGACAAAAAAACTAGCTAACACAATTGCATTCATTTTTTGAGAAAATGTTTGCAAAATATCTAAATCTGAATAGTAGTTTGCATGACAGTCATTTTCAGGCAAATAGTGGTATTTCATGAAAAATGTAGTCATTTCAGTTCAGTACTCAGTTGCTCCTTTTGAGGACAGTTCTCATACTCTAATATTTAGAAGAATTTTAAATGTAATTTATATTTAGCTATAAAGATTAATTTAAAAATGTCCTTTCATAGGTGGAGATTTTTTCATTAATAATTTTTACTGTTTCAACAAGGATTATCTTAAGTAAACTATATTTTTCCCAGTGCAAATGGATGGCAGTGAAGAAGTTAATGATACCAAGTCTGCTCTGATGCTTTTGCCTCGACTCTTCATGCTGAGGCCAGAAGTTGTACCTATTTCTGCTTTTTGGACCATCAGTGCAATTGTAACACAGTTTGTTTGTTTTAAGGCAAATGATGTCTCATTATAAGCATGAAACTAATTTTGACCTCACAAAGCCCTGGAAATTCAGCCCAGCATGGTGGCACATGTCTGTAATTGCAGCAGCTCCAAAGGCTAAGGCAGGAGGATCATAAGTTCAAAGCCAACCTCCACAAAAACAAAGAACTAAGCAACTCAGTGAGACCCTGTCTCTAAATAAAATACAAAAAATAGGGCTGGAGATGTGGCTTAACAGCCCAGTGCCCTGAGTTCAATCCCTGGTACCCCATGCCCCCTCAAAAAAAGCCTGGAAATTCTCAGTGTACCATGGGGTTCTGAATAAAACACTTTGAAAACTCATTGGCATGTTGGTTAAAAGCATGAGAGAGGGGATTCTATTGGTATTAGCACAGGGCTGGCTGTGACAGTGAGCAAAGTAACCTCTGTGTCTCATTTTGCTTATCTATAGAATGGAGATAATAATAGGGCTTCCACATAGTCATGTGAAAAACGGAACAGTAGTTGGCATACATACTATTCCATAAAATAATAATGCTATTCTAATGTGTATAGAATGTTTAATAGTTTCAACTTTCCATTTCAATGTGAACAAGTTTTCTTCATGAGTCTAAAAAAATGATAGTTTACCTGAAGGGAATTTTGTGAAGAAACAATACTGTGAGTCTCCAGTTTTATAATTCATGATGTTTTAGAAATAGAGATTTCTAGTAGATGTCAGTTTCTGGAGAACTTAAGACCACATAGCCATTGTAAATTATTTTAAAATCTAATTTCAACTTATTTTATTTACAATTAATGGATTTTAATATGAGAGTTTTATATTTAATTTAATAAATTATAGTCAGAAAAACTTTGGTTTCTATTTTATTAAGAAAGAAATCAAAGAATATTCTGACCCCAAAATAAATGTGTACTAGTGTATTGATAAATAGTGTATATTTATTATCAGCAGACTTTTAGCCATTGCTTAGCATTCTGGGAAAAAATAAACTGCATACTCTTGACCTAAGGTAGGTAGAATGAGCAATAGGATGAGAAATGAAAAAATTGATTCTGTTTATGTCACACATACAATTAAAATTAAAGGTCAACACTTTTAGACGTAAACAAGTGTGCCATAATTTGTTGAAGTTACAATCAAGGCTACTCTGCCCTGGCTCCCAGCAGGGCCAGCTTCATGGGCATGCAGCCTGCACGGCTGTGTGTAGTTCTACATTTTCGAAGTCCTCACCCTGAGTTTAATGCTCTGTTGTCATCATGTTCAACTTTTTAATGATTTTTTTTCAATAAAAGTCACTCACTTTCACTTGGCCCCATTTGCAGTCAGTTCTGGTTCAAGGTCTAGAATATCATGTGAGAATGTGAGGGAGGCCACATAGTGTACATAATGTATGTGACATCAACATTGGTTCCTTCTGTTCATTGGGAAATTGCAAAATCCCACCCAGGTTAAGGGAAGGAGGAATAGTCTCAGTTTCTTGAGTGTGGAGCTATTACTGTAATCATTATGGGAAAATTTTACCACCACACAAGAAAAAAAAATTATTCATGTAGATACTATATGGACAATACCTTAAATATGGCTAGTCTTCAAAACTAAAAATGACACTAAGAAAAATGCATATCCCTGGAAAGTAGTTGAAAGCTCAAGCTCTAGAGTCAAACTCTCTAGGTTTAAATCCTGTCTTTTGCTGGAATTTGACACGATTCTTAATTTCTTCATGTATAAATTCCTCATCTGTGAAATGAGAATAATCTTAGAAATTATCTTTCATGATTATTCATGTAAGGATTCAACATTTGTACACGAGAAACTATTAGCCATCAGTGTTTTATTATTTGGTTAGATTAATGAAATCTCAGAATGAAAATATAACGAAAAATGAGACTGATATTTTTTCTCACTCCCAATTGTATAAATATTCATCTCAGATTCCTAACGATGAATACATTATAATTAAGCAAGAGAATATATTAGTTATATATATTAGTTTGCTAGGGTTGCTGAAGAGAAGTACTATAGATTCAGCAGCTTAACAAAAATTTACCTTTTCACAGTTCTGGAGGCAGAAATCTGAGATCACAGTGTGACAGGGTTGATTCCTTCCAAGTCTCTGAGGAAGCATCTGCTACAGGTCTGTCTCCTTGGCTGGCAGGTGACTGGCCTTCCCAGGTCTTCATATTGTCTTTCCTCAGTGCAACTTTGTGTCTGAATTTCTTCTTTGTGTAAGGATTCTAGCCATATAGGATGAAGGGCTACTCTAAGGACATCCTCTCAACTTGATTATCTATTGAAGACCTTACCTATCTCCAAATAAGGTCACATTCTGAGGTACTGGGGTTAGAACTGCAGCTTGAATATTTGAGAGGATGCAGTTTTGCCCATCACAAAGAGAACACCTGTTTGATGGACATGATTTTAGAGGAAATGTGTCTCATTACTCCAGAATTTCCTTACAAATTGTTTTCTGATAAATCACTATAATACCTTGAAAGCTGTATATGTGTTTCCTATTTTTATATCTATATAATTCCATTTGATTACTAACTGCATATATTGTAAAAATATGTACCTTGCTGCAGCATAGATTGATTCTGATTCACCACTTTAATCAACAGGCTGGACTCCTTGAAGGGGGACACATGCATCATTTATTTTGTTCCTACAGGGTTTTAATATATAATAGAAATTCAAGCCTCTGCTGAATAGAATTTAATCGAAAACCCCTTAAAGAGATTTGACAACTGTAATCCTCATTTACATCTCTGCTTTAATTCAGACTGAACTAATTAAATATATTACACTTGCAGCACTTAAATTTATTCATTTCCTCAGTACTCAGTATCACAATATGCTGCCCCATTCACTAATGTTTTCCTGCATATGTGTCTTCTCCTAATAGATGGAAAGGTCTTTGTCATCAGAGCCTTTACTACAATTTGTCATCTAGTAAAGTATCTTTTTCTTGCCTCTCTACCATTTTAACCTGACACATAGAATGTTTTTTCACAATCTGACAGATAACCAACTTTCAAAAAACTCAAAAATTAATTAAAAGGACAAGTCACCAAAGCCCACATCAGAGGTCTGTGAAACCACGGCAGAGAGGAACTCCTGTTCATTTTGAGAAACTCAAGATCAAGAAGAGAGGCAAAGAGGAAGTAGAGTCCACAATCTCTAAGAGAGCTATGGAACTCTCATGTCTATCCTGGTAGTGGCATGTCTACCAAATGCAAAAAACAAAATCCCCAGAGGGAGATCTCAGCAGCATTTTGATTAAGATTTGATTAGGATATCACATATGGAGAGTATAGGAACAGAGACAGCCCCTGGTGGTGCACAGCATAGCTCTATAAGCTATCCAACAAGGGCAGCGAGATCATGGAATGGCTGCTTGGCACAAAGAGCTGGGAATCATCGTACCCCTCTCTTGATGTGCTGTCCAATCATACAAGTATCCACAGTCCACCAGTTCTTATCTTCAAAAGAATGTTCTTCCAAAACATCTTAGAGACTCAGAAGGTCAGGATCCATTGTCTTACTTCAGTACAAAGTAACAAGTCAGTATTTTCCTTTCACCTTTTAACTTGTTTTGTATTGATATTTTAAATGACACAGTGAATATTTCAATTGTAGAAATTTGTTTTGCTCTTCTAAAGTAAAATTTAAAAATTTTACTTAATAAACCATTTTCTCTATATGGTTTGAAAATACATTTAAAGTGACATCTTGTTGAACAAGGCTCCCAGGATACCTAAAACATTAAAATTCTGGGGAAAAAATAGCTAATGAGTTAATTACATATTATCCTGTTTTTCTGTATAATGGAAACCTCTAGAGATACATTGCTAACAGTGTTACTGGATTACTTGTTTTATAATCTGTGTTTGCAGATGGTTATGAAAAAACTAACATATTTTGTAAGGTATCATCAATGATCAGTCTTACCTATTGTTGGTGTAATCTTATTCCTTCATTTCCCTATTTTAAAAGCTAAAATAAACTTGCCTTTTATCTATGGTTCTATTTAAGTTCTAATATTTAAATAAGTTAATTATAAAATTTTGTAATTAATCCTTGTCTTGAAATTTGTTATTGTGGCACTATAACTTGGATAACTTAAAATCCTGTACATTCCTCTAAAATAAACAAGAAAAAGAGGCTCTGAATGTAACAAAATAAGTAAAACAATTAAATACTAACTTTATAAAATAATTATTTATAAGTGAAGGAAGATTTTATTTGTAATAAAACATAATTAAGAAGGTGAGACAGAGGGACAAGAATTGGAAAACAGGACAGAAAAATGGAAGGGCAAAACCATAGCTACCCCCAGCTTTTCCTGACCAGTTATCCTTATTCTTCTGATAAAACATATGATAAAAGAGGTCCCTCATTTCAGAAAATGGAGTTTGAGAGTCTAATTCATTAGAATCTATAGGATACTCTTTAATAATCCACCAGAATTAGGAAGGATAGGAATAGGAATCACCTCTTTGGTTATATGAATTTAAATGTAAGGATTTTAAATCAGGGAACATTAAATGTTAACATTTAAGAGTTTTGATCAATAGAGTAAACTCAAAAACTTTTAGAGTGTAGGATATTATAAGTGTGGCACAATCTGCTTAGTGGTAGACAACTAAGTTTAGTTGTAGACAACTAAGAAACAGTAATATAACAGTAACTGTACACCTTGAGGATAAATAGATCTGAAATATACAAATGAAAGAAAAATGGCAAGATTTTCATAACTTTTGCCCAGAACCTAACTACTTTGGAGGACTGCACTACTTTCAAAATATTGTGATAGCTTATTCTTTCTTTTCATAGACACTTAAATTTAATTCTGAGGTCCAATGTACAGCACAGGAAGTGAGCTATACAGACCTGGGTGGCAGGGGGTGACTAGATTACACAGGTTATGAGAAGCAGATTTTCCAGCTGGGTCAAGGTTGTGGAGCCAGCAGAATATATGCAGAAAATATACGCAGAGGATTTATGAGAAAAGAATCAACATAATTGGAGCAGTTTCTAAATTCCTTCCTAGATCTTTGCAAGAGTGCACATAAATTCCTATGATCAAGGTAGCATAAGGTCAAAAGAAACTGCTTTCCTAAGAGTCCAGAGTCCAAGGCTTGCAGGTTTTTTTCTTTTCCTCTTCTGCATTAATCTTATTTCTTCTAAGTTCCTCACTATCCAACCATTGTTGGTCATTCATAAGTCAGTGTAGATCCATATAGACAAAGTGAACAACCAAGTACACTGTTCAAAATTCTATGCAAAGAAAAGCTGTCACTTCCCACTGACCCCCTACATAAGGTTTGAATGATACCGATTTCCATTTAAGTTTAGTGACATCATGTAGCGCTGTCTTTATGTACTGGGCCTTGCAATCTGCTTGATCCTGTCTCCTGTTTGGGGCTTTAAGAATCAAGCAGTGACATATTGAATTTGCTTGCAAGGAAATATGAACTTAGAGAAACAAAATTTAAAATACTGTTTTTGTGTGTGATGGCAATGAGAGTAAAGAAGTAAAGCCGATATGAGAAAGGATGAGTTCTTAAAGGTTACAATTTCCAATCGATGGTGGAGAGCTCAGAGAGAAGATGATATTTTAATAAAGTGAACAAAAAAGGGAAGAAACAATGTGGTTGGTTATCTGCAAAAAATTGTTCCATGAAGAGAGAACATGTGCACATATACTGAGGGAGGAGTATGCCTACAACTTCACAGGAGGCCAGGTGGCTGGAACATCACAGGTGAAACGGGTGGAAAACGATGAGAACAGAAAACTATTGGCAAGAAGATTATGTGATTTTGTATGCCATTTTAAACATTTTTGTCCCTTCTCTCAGTGAGTTGGTAAGCCATTAGAGAGCTTTGAGCAAAAATGTGACATCATTTGACTTACATTTAAGTAGAATTATTCAAGCCTCAGTATCCAGAATAGACCCCAAAGGAGAAGGACTAGAATCAAGTTAGGAAGCTATCACAGAATCCAAGGGAATGACAATGGTAGCTTAGACCCATTTAGGTCCAGTCACGCTGGCCTGCTCTTCCAGGCACACTCCTACCTCAGAATATTTGCAAAGGTTTCCTTTCTACATGGATTTTTTTTTTCCAGCTGTTAACGGACATTTCTTCTTCCTTCAACTCTTTTTTTTTTGCTTCAAGTCATTCCAATATCAGTGGGGTAGGTGGTAAGCAATGGTTCGATCATTGTGCCAACAGGATTTTTGGTGAGTTCGATGTGGTTTATGAGAGGAAGAAAAGGAAATTAATCAAAAAACTTTGTAAAACTGAGAAGCACGGTATAGGGGGACAGACTGGCATATTGGGAAATCACATCAGTTAGAGACATATTAATTTGGGGTGTCATGTAGACAGCTGAATACGTGAATTAAATACAAATAGTATATAAATTGGAAATTCTCAGTGTGGCTTAAAGTCATAAGGCAGTACTTACCATCATTAAGTAATTAAGTAATGCAGAGAGCACAGAAACAATCCACACGCTGAGCCCTAGGTGATCCGTCCAGTTTTAAGATGTCAGAGAGATGAGAAGAACATTGATAAAAAAGATACAGGGCTGGGGATGTGGCTCAAGCGGTAGCGCGCTCACCTGGCATGCATGCGGCCCGGGTTCGATCCTCAGCACCACATACAAACAAAGATGTTGTGTCCGCTGAAAACTAAAAAATAAATATTAAAATTCTCTCTCTCTCTCTCTCTCTCTCTTTCTCTCTCTCAAAGAAAAAAAAAAAAAGCTACAGTGTCCAGGGAAGAGCTAGAATCCCAAGAGTGAATGAACCTCAGAGAGTGTCAAGGAAGAAATCACAATTAGATTTGCATATCATATTTTTATTTCACTTTATATCTTATAATCACTCATTTATATTATCCATTTAATTATTCTTTGCTAAATTCTGGACAATATTCTCTGAAACAATACAGGAGAGTGGTTGAGAGTAAAGAACACAAAGCCAACCAAGTTGTCACAAATGAATCCCAGCCAACCACAGCATACTAATGAATATTCAATTAGTAACAGTAAAAAATAACCATAATATAAAATCCTCAGTATTTATGTAGCACTTACTTGTATGCGTACTAAACACTCAAGAACGTTAGCTGATATGATTCAAGTTCACTAATTTTCTGTTCACTGATTTCTAATCAACTATTTAACTTCATAATCAAGTTGTAAATTCCAGTGGGCATTTTTTATTCCTGGAACTTCTGTTTAATTCTTTTTCAAATGTTGTTATTTATGTATATATGTATTTGTTTTCCTCTCATTGTTTGTTACAGTTTCAATTTTATTATTTTATTTTTTATTTTAGTAATTAATATCTGTTTGCTTTCTTACGTACAATTGAGAGGTTCTAATCATCATGATTGTCTTAGCTATGACTCTGTCTATAAGGAAATTTTTTAAATGTTTTGTAATTTTGGATTGTGAGCTTCCTTCTCAGGGTCTTATCACAATAATCCTGCGTCTGCTTCTTCCTAGTATCCCACACCTACTACTGCCTTCTAGGTTAATACTTATTTTAACTTCTTAGCGTGGAGTTTCTGTAACCATTTAGAGAAACGAAACCCAAAAGCCACTAGCTGCAGACCAATTGCTTCAAATTCTCAAGTTATTTTTCCTCACTCAGATTCATGAGGATATAGTGGCTTCCTCATTATCTGCAGGTACAAAGCAAACTTCCCTGTGTGCCCTCTTCACATGAATACAGTCTCTGAAGGTCTCAGCTCTAAATGGGAGTCCCAGCACATAAATCAGGTTATAAGGAAAAATCACTAAGTCTCAATGTAGCCTAATGCCAACTCGTTTTTTTTACATTCTATGTTTAAGCATTTTTAAGCATTTTTTGTTTTGTTTAGTTTGCTTGGGAACTTCCTCTTCCTTGTAAAAATGTCTAATACACTTTATCCCAAATTTTAGTACAGTCAATATGGTTTTGGAGGCCAGGGTCAGGGAATGGTGTCACTTTATCTATTTTACCATATTACCAAAACCAGAAGTACTCTTCATATATTTTCAAGCCTGGAAGCCTACGTCAAGATTAATTAAGAAAATTGGTTACAGCTCAGTTGAGGGCATATGCATATATATTTTATTAAAATCTATATAATTGGATGTCAATTTTAGTTTGCACATACTTATAGGCTAAGATGAAAATGTCAAAGAAAGCCAAACATGTGAAGACATGATGCTATTATTGTTTGACTAAGGAATCCTTTTATTTCTATCATTGTAACCAGGCATTTATACACCCTAGCACTTGGCTTTTTATTATGCTTATTGCACCTAGGATAGATAAAATAGAAACAACATATTCTCAGCAAAATAGCTAAAGTAGTCTTGCTGTTTTTGTTTCCAAATCAAAGTCTTGACTCTCTTAATATTCTTATTTTAAAGGAGTCTGTGACATATAATGACTCTACAAAGTTATAAAGTTTCACAAATTTGATTAAGCTGAAAAGAAGAGATGAGAAAAATCTAATTGAATTTTACTTTATCAATCATTTTTAGAATTCTATGCTTGTTTATATTGAATTTTCAATTCAAATATCAAAGATAATTTCACTCCAACAAGAAATTGTCTTTGACTTAGCATTAAGAAGACCCATGTAATTTGCTATGTCATTTGCCTGTTTAGGAAACCAAAAATGTGCTAGCAGAACAACAGAAATTGTTACAGCACTGTCAGTTTCATTTTTACATGGTTAATGTTTCAGGGCAATTCTTACAAAAATCAGGGTAAGAATGTGATTTGCTTTGCTCTAAATGAAACCCACTTTGAGTATCCATATTGCATTTGAGAAGACAGTGTGCTTTTAGTTCTATTCCATAACTACAGCACCAGTTTCATCAATATGTTCATTGTAACTCAAATTATTGTGTGGGCAAATGTGTTTGAAAAAAACATGATTTTGAATCTTGTGACACTAAAATCATTGTTATCCTTGTCTATAATATTTACATTTGTTAAAATCACAGGACCAAAAGTAATAAACTATTTCATAAATAAAATGTGGAGGAACTAATTTAAAGAGAGAAATGCTGAAAAATTTACAGAACATCACCAAATTACTGTGAGAATAGAAATATAAAGAAATGTAACCTGTGATAATCCAAGCAAACTTGAATCTTGTTGTATTGTTTCATATTCAATGAGGTATTTTTAAGAAAAAATTCATCTCTAATTAGGAAAAATATATTGTTTTGATGACTTGGTTTTCTGCAAAATATATTACTTTCAAGTTTAGGCTAAACATTAAATCATTCCCTCTGCCCACACCAAGACTTACATAATTCCTAAATCATAGATATTTATTATTCTTATGATGCTAACAATAATCCCATTAGTTCAGTGAGCTTAGCACTCATAAACTTTTATAAATCAATGTTGGATGTCATCTGTCAGCCCAGTGGAGACTCATTGACAGCTGGGAAATAACAATTTCACATACTTGATTTCTAGGTACTCTATCTCATCTCATTGAGTCACATGGTTTTACAAAAGGAAATATAGATACCACTTCTCATGTCATATGTTTTGCATACTTATTGCTTAACCAAAATTAATAATGGCATTTTTCAAGGATTAGGGCTTGAATGTATGTAGTACATATTTATAATATATACAAATATTAATTTTCCCATTCTGATTTTATCCTCACTCTTCCAATCAGCATACACTTCTCTTTGCTTAAAAAATCAAAAACTGAGATGGAATGCTTTGATTCCTTGACAAGAAAATAATTATTTGGATTTGCAGCTAGTGGGGTTTCTCTATCCATCACTTTTGCAAACAATTATTTGAAGATGAACAAGACTGCTTTTTCATTGCATTGCTTTTCAATATTGTCAGAAACATTTCTATAATGAAGAGAAAATTACTTCAGTCAAAATTTTGTCTTTATTACATTTTGTGTGCCATTTACTTTAATGAATAACTATTTAACTATTAATTTCAAGACTTTCAGCTCAATAATAGTTCTGCTCTCTTCATTGTTGCTTCTATGTAACTGCATCATTGAAGCCAATGATTTCTGCTTCACCAAGATTCATCTTTTTAAAAAAAAAAAATCTGCTTTTCTTTTAGAAAAGCTATACCCATTGCTGCAATAAATTCTAACCAAGAAACCAGTCATTCACTCTCTGAGATAGTATTTCATCCACATTGTAAATGTCACAGGCTGTAGCATCTGAGGTCAGGTATTCCATGAACACTGAAATAACAGTTATATATCATTTTAATCTGCTTATCACAAATTCAGCAATATATAAAATGGGCATTCTATTTTTATAAAACAGAAAGTTCAAAAAAAGAATGGAACTTTAATTTGAGTGGTGAAAACTAGCCATGTCAATTTTTGCCATGCTATTAGCGAGAGCTACAGGTCTTCAGGATCATGGAATGCTTTTGTTGAATCTGACACTATTAGTTTGAGGAGTCTGCGCCAGGCTGAAATCCCAACCATGTGTGGTGATCTTTCAGGCCTGACTAGAGGCAATTACACAGGCTTTGCCTGGCAAGCCCTTGGAGAAAACTGCTGTCCTCACACCAGATTGCTATATTGTGGAGAGACTTGCCGTCTAAAATTCAAAGTCCCTCAGGCCAAACACAATCATAGGCGTCCCTCTACCAGGCATGTTCATTTGAAGGCCTCATTCAGGAGGACAGAGCTCAAGTACTATTTGATGTCCCTTCCCTGTTCTTCTTATGGAGGACCCTAAACACTTTTCTAGACTCTGACTCAGTACTTTCTCCACTTGGTCTCCCCCTTTCTCTCCTTCAACCCTATTGGGTCCATAAAAAGTCTGGAGCCCTTTGTTCAGGGGCTCCTGAGAAGTTAGGTTATTCCCTCTGCCCATACCAAATGACATCTAACCTTCACCTGCTGCTGGTCCTTGTAGAAAATGGACTTTGGGGAGCCAGTATCTATTTTTTACCTCTTGTTACACAGCACATAAATAAAGCCTTGATCATTACTTTCAGTTTTGCTCATTGTCCTAGTTGATGCACCTTGACACATGAGAGCTCAACATGGTGAATAATTTTTGCTTTTATTTTCATTGTTTTCCTTGAACAACATTTTTGTTTTATTTTGTTTTAAAATTAATAACCAAGTGACAATAGATTTTTTTTAATAAATTGGGAATTTTTTGGAGAAAGTACCCTGTTCTAAGAATGCAGATCAAAAAAACAAACTGAGAGTGGGGAGTATTCACACACACATATAAAAATATATATGTGGATACATATACCTACCCATGTTTATGGACAGAGTAATAAATAATAATAAATGTCCCTCAGTCTATCTGAAAATGAGATTATCCCTCTGTCTATCGGAAAAGGGGATTATATAAAATGAACAGTTATGGAAACCATCTCCATGATATAATGTTAATGCTGCTAATGCAGTATTTCCTGTGTTCAAAATTATTGCATTCTGGTTTCTGTTATTGCAAATTAAAACATGTGACCTTGTGTAATAACAATGTCATGTTCATGCCCCCCAAATTAATATAATATAAATGTTGAGTCTTCTTTCTTGACACTTGAGACATCAAAATAATCTCTGATAAGAAAGGAGTTGTTATTATTCAAGCTACATTAGTAAAGACACCAATATTTGCAGGAAAACAAAGTTTCATTGTCTAACAGATGCCTAATTAGGGAGTTGAGCATTTGAATCAAGTGAGGCATGGAAATAGATTATATAGCATTTACATGTAGAGCACATTATTTATAAATAATCGTAAAATCTGCTTCTTTGAAGGGAAACTCACCTAAGTTCTGTTGAACTTTGAGATGCTAATTTTTCTTCTTTTTAAAATAATTTAAATGAGATTACATATCTACCTTCTCACTATATCTTACTTTACAAAACTGATTATTTTTCCCATTTAAAAAACAACTCAATGACTATAAAATTTAATCCTGGTAAAGTTTTATTTTCAGAAACACACCGTGAATATTGCAGATTTAATGAAGAATCTGTGAAATACTGATGAAAATAAAGCAAGTTTTCAGGCACTGCTGAAATCTACAGATGAGCTGAATTAAAAAGATAGCATTGGTAGAAATGAAATGTTCTGTAAAAACAGCTGCTTTGTATAATGCATGTCTAACAAATAATGGATTGCTATATTCTTCTTCAATTTTTCTTTCAAAAGAAGGGAAAATTTTTAGACTCTTTTGATTTTTAACATATGCTGATTTTTCCCATTGCTGGGCTGAATATTTTAACACTGTTCTGAAGACTTTTGAATGATAGAATCTCATACTGCATTTACTTAATCACAATTATTGTATATAAAATGTGCTTGTGTGATTGAGCACAAAATGTTTTGCAAGCAGAAGCAATTACTCTGCCATTTGGGGGATGGTAAGTGAAGTTTAATCTGACTTTAGAAGGAGGTTGGGGACTCAGTCACAACAGAAGTAATGGCATAAAGCAACTTTTGTCATTTTAGAGAGCACAACTATGTATATTAGATTTGTCAATATTCTTCATTAGGATTTTACAGGGGCAAAACAAAATAAATAAATACTCTGACTCTGGAAACAAATTCCTTTGCTTAAGATCTGTGCATTCATCAATTTATATTTTATCTTTCTCATTTTGCGCTCCTTTGCTTGCTCCATTTTTTTTGTTTGTGGGCGGGGGGGCATTGTGGGGTAGTCTGTTCCACAATACCTTGATTCCTTTCTTTCTAATGTAGACTAACCTGTTGTTGGATTTCTTTTACCTGTGTATATGTGTGTCTTTACAAAAATAACCCTTCAGTAAGTGTCTTTAAAGTCAGGAGTTTAAGGAAAAAATATATTCCTACAGCTGTATGACTCTATTGCAGAAGCATGCCCAATTCTTGATACAGACAACTCAAAATAGCCCATGGTTTATGAAGCGCTTCATGAAATTGTAGTTATTTTAGTTATTAAGGATCAGAGCAGTTTAAACCGACATTTACCTCTCCCATTTCTGAAAACCATTGTCCAGGCTCTGGGTGTGCCTGCCCACTCTGCCCTTTGCTCTTCCTCCAACTCTAGCACCTTACAGTAGAGGGGTTTGATGCCTCAACTGGTCCCGCACTAACAATTCCCCTAATAAACTGGTGGAGAGAAATAAGAGGAAGTCAGGACAGAAATGGCAACTTTCTTAACTCAGCTTTCTGTTGATAGACTTTCCTATTGTTGTTGTGTTTGGCTAAGTTAACAAAGTTGTCAGGCTTAAAACTCTGGTTTTTCCTTAAAGGGTTCCTGTGTCTCTTTGGGAAGACTCCAAGATGACACTTAGATATAAGGGTTCAGCTTCTAAGGCAGCTGTGATAATGCCTGACCATAGTTAGATCAGTTCTGGTCTTTTGGAAAGATTTTGAAAATACTGTTTGGTCCCTGTTATTGGAAGTCCTTTTTGGAACTGGGGTATATTTCAGGCCTCTTGGTCCTTGGGGTTCATTCAAAGTCTCAGTGAACAACTTGTTTAAATAAGTGTGTTTCTCTAAAAATATTCCTATGTGATGAGATCCAGGCTGCTGTGACTTTGTAAAGGACATTGGGAGATGGCCGTGTGATGTTGAAGGCAGAGGCATGCAGAGACACCAGCATGATAGGGAGCTTCCATGATTTGTTTAATTTTTTAGACATCTTGAAAGAAACTATAGAAGTTCAAAAGAACTGTTGAGTTAAAGAATTACATTATGTAGAGATGTGTGTGTGTGTGTGTGTGTGTGTGTGTGTGTGTGTGTGGTGTAGAGAGAGACAGACAGACCAACCAATCAAGAGTCAGAAAATGTCAAAGCAAGGGAACAAGGTAGGTAACAGAGTTCAATACCAACTTTGAAGTAGTTTGAGAATCAGGATTTGGGAAACTTAATAATCTGTTTCAAAGTCAAGTAATAGTGGTGTTCTCATTGGATCATGATATAAATTGAAGATATGGTGTGTTAATTTTTGGGATACTGCTAAATGCCTTAAAGAAACTAAAATGGGAAGAAATGGATTTCAAGATGATAGATTTATTTTATAATATACTCGAATGGGAAACAGAAGACCTATTGTGATTACAGTCCATATTCTATCTTTGTGAAGACCACATACTTCCAGTAAAAATAACAACAACAACAATAATATGAGAATGTTTGATCAAGAGATGATTTCCAGAGAGATTGGATAATACCTAAAATGAACTAGACATTTAACAAATGCAAAGGAAATAAAGAAAGGAAAGTCAACAGAAGAGGAGCCAGAGGAGGGTTCAGGAGATAGCACAAGAGAAGCAGTATCAATACAGTACTCCATTTGGATCAACATCAAAGTACACTGACGTAGTCATTTAAAATGGAAATTATTCACATGAATTCATTAATAAATGTGACTTTCTAAGGAAGGAAAATGAGAAAGAAAATGAGCTTGAGAAACTAAGAGACTAGGACTGAGATGAACAGTGGTAAAAATAAGTAGCTAAAAATAGACTCCAACTGGACTGAGATGTTGATTTATGATATAGATTGTTGCACAAATCTATGAAAAAAAATGTTGAAATATTCAGTAAATTGTACTGATAAATTTGATTACAAGTATTTTTAAAAGTTAAATATGCACATTACATGAAAAATAAAAACACAAGCAAGAACAAAGACATCCAGTCACAAGAAGCTTAGGTGGACATGTTCCTCAGGTCATGCATGTACATACACAACATTCCATTCTGTGTGATTGAGATTGTAGTGTGCTTGATGCTTTTCCACACATCATGAATATTTATCAATTCAGAATCCCAAAGTTACATGAGTATTTTTGATAACCAAGAATACACTAAACCAACTCAATGTTATTCGTTCTTGGGGACAAAAATTTCACTGAAGAAAAAAAATGGTACTACACACACACCATGCATATACAAACAATTGCAATAAAATTCAACCAATATAATACTATAGCAAAATATCCAAATTATAGGAAAGCCCTAGAAAGGGCAGGAGAAAACTCCTTAGACAAGAATTTTTTTTTAAATAGACTATTAAGGAAAATTTTAATACTTTGACTACTTTAAAATCAAAATTAAAATTACCAAATCAGTAAATAATCAATGCACAGGAAGAAAGTTCCTAAACCTGTAAGTGGACATACTATGGACCCTTCAAATAAACTTGAAAACAACAAGCACATAGATTATTTGCAAAATATATGAAGGAAAAAACCTCCAAAATTTAAATGTCTTTATAAAAGAATAGCAAATCTTACACCACTCAAAAGAATGTTGTTCAATTACTCTCTCCTTGGAAGTCTGAATCTTTCCTCCATGTTCCCTGTCATCATCTGTTAGCAGGAAATCTCCAGACTAAATTATTTATGTTTTCATTCTCTACTAGGGACTTCACAGTTATTCTCTATCTTTTGGATTAAGGCTTAAATCATACCTATCTGACTAATGGTAACATTTACTACACCATTTGAATTCATGTCACTCAGATATGTTCAGCACGTCTAATTTCGATACCTCGTTGCTTTTATAGAATTGTTTCTCAACTCCATGTTTATAGAATTGTTTCTCAACTCCATGTTTCCCAGCATAACTTGTCCAGATGGACTCGCACTGTGAGTCCATCCACTTCAACTTCCACCACCTGGGTGTTTTTATTTGACTTGTTGGTTTGACATATATTTGAGATTACTGGAAACATTTTATAAAATATTAATTCTTTCATATATATTAATATTACCTCAGCTATGTAAATAAATTCTATCACATAGACTAGTGATGTGGAACTCTTCACAAAGTTCAGTGCATTAGACAGATGCATCCATGTTTTAAATGCACTAAGCATGAGCTTTTGTTAATTGTATTATGTGAAAAGGGAATTCTCCCTGCTCCCTTGCAATTCCCCAATTATTTTAACCAAGAAAATATAGGGGAGACATAGTAATAGCTGAAAAAGATAATGAGGATATTATTTCAAATATTTCATCCTCTCGTATAAGGAGAGAAAATCTTATTTACAAAAGTAAAGTGAATCATATTTTTTAATTCTGAGAAAAACTTAAATTTCATTCTTCAGGATCTCAATTCCAATGGTTAGAAAACTGAGACAGATGGCTCTTCATTATTCTGTGTAAAGGACAGTCTCTTGGATATACAGTGTACAGCAGATGCTTCAGATGCATTTTTATTAGAAATAAAACAGGAGGAATATTCAGAAAAGGCTCATTATCTTATTAAAAGGGGATTAAGCCATACGAAGCAGTAATGAAACTAAACACTAGATGTGTAATTAAAAGGTGTGATTTTTTTTATGTTTGTCACTTTCTCATGTCTTACCTATCAGATGAAAATGTTCCATGAATTTTAAGATTAATGACAACAAATCCTCATGGGCCTTTGTTTTCCACTTTGAGAGATCCTAGTGATTACCATGCTCTGTTGTGTATTGGAAGCTGTGCTGATAAGGCTATGTAAGTTAAATGCAAATTATACACACAACTGTCTAAACCTTAATATTGCCCAAGGTAGTCAGATCTTGAAGCTTAAATTGAGTCCTGAGTGGATTTCTTGAGAATTGTGTAATATCGACTGGTTGTTCCATTTTTTCCTCACTGAAATTTAAAAAGTGAACCGTTTCATTGCAAGCTGCATAACATCTATATTCCTGCCAACATACAGTATGGTAATTCTATTTCAGCAGGCAATAACTAGCATCTGGGCTACACTCAACCCATTGGCCAAACTCAGAGTAAATCTAAAGAAGGAAGCTAGTCTAATCTCTAAATAATAAATTAAAAATCAGGTCACTAGTAAAATTTTACAAATCAAGTAAGTTGTAAAATCTTAAAGGCCATGAATGAAATGTCAAATGCAACCTTTTCTGGTGAGTATGAGCCTCTAAAGCACATTTCCACAACTGGCTACTAGCACAGCGAGGTACCATGAAAGGCTCTCATTCATCACACTGTTTGACCAAGTGAGCTGATATTGGTTTCCATTTTGTCTCTTGGTTTTCAAACTTTCTCCTAGAAATCACAGTCTTCTAATAAACTATTTCATAAAATGTGGATCCTAACATCTGTGTCAATCAGAATCATTAGATGGCTGAGGATCTCTGTGCATCCTGAATGATTGTTACAGTTTGACAATTATTGCTCTAACATTCATTGTTATTCGACAGTATATAAGTGATGGTGAGGCTTAATTTGTTCAAGTCATTTTATATTTAAAGGGTCTTATTTTTCTATAGCTTTATAAATTCTCAATTATTCATAGGTACTTTTCACATTCGAAGTGCCACACTTCCACATTATAAGGATAAAAGTTCAAGAGACATGAGCTTCTTTATATTCAATAAGATTTTTAACTTGTTCAAAGTCAGCCAGGCATAGAAAGCTCATTAATAGAGATTGGAGAAAAGATGAGCTCAAGAAATGACTTTCTGAGAGAAAGAGGGGGAAAAAGGAAGATATCTGCCACTGTGCACTTTCCAGGGATTATAAAAAATGAAATTTAGGTACCTCTGATTTCTTCTAAAATTTGAGAATTCAGGACTTTAAATTTAGCTAGGATTCAAATCAGTGCACAACATTGACAGGGCTCATATACAAAATGCATCAGGCCATAGATTTTTGTACTACTTTGGTTAACCCTGAAAAACTCAATAAGAAGTAACCTGTAAAGATGGTCATTTATCCTGGATGGCTACAATAGCTTAGAGAACTGCTGCCCTGATATGGAACCCTACCCTGTAGCAATTTAAATATAAGTTTCTAGTAATTAGATAATGTAAACAAAATATAAAGAGCTGCCTCACCCATCATAATTATCTGATATTTTGAAATAGTTCCTGCACTAAAAGTACCAACCATTACTTCCTGACATTGTTCTCTTCCAGGGCTAAAACTTGGAGCACTGAGGAAATTCTTTCCATCTCAGTTTCCTACTTCAGATATATGTAATCAAAGGTTTAACATTAGTGATATTAACAATGCATGCTCACAGGATTAACAAAATCGAACCTAAATTAATAGCACCATCAAGCATTTTAGGAAATTCACATACTTAGTCAAAGTCTGACATTTGATTGGAGAAAGTACAATTGTAGTATAATTGTAAGTAAGAAGATAAATAGGCTAAGGAACAGTAATGTAATTTAGGCACCACAAGGATAAACCCAGGAAAGTAATTCAGTGGATGTGTAGTATATCTGTGCTATATGTTGGCCTTACATGTTATTGATCTTTCAGTTATGTGTCAAGGAAATATTTACACTGTTTAAGTGCAAACATTGAAGATTTATTGAAATCAAAGTTCATGTATATCTGTTGCAATGGCTTTAGTATGTGATTCAATTTGCAGCTTTAAAATCTCAGAGTAGTAATTCAGTAGTCTAGTAGAATAATATTCTAGCAGCCTAAAAATATAATGTTGTCTATCACTAATGATCATATATGCATATATGTATATATGCACACATAATTTATCCAAGACTTGGGAGCCGAGTTCAAAGCATGACTCTAATTTGCTAGTTATGTGAGCTGATTAATTTGTACTTCCATTTCTTCCTCAGTAAAATAGAGATAATGGTTCCACACTTCTATGATTGTTATGTGAAATAAAGGACATAATATATGTAAAACCCTACTGATAACAATAGGCTCATAAATATGCACTGCTATTTTTATTTTTGCTCTGTTAAAGCTCTTTACCTGGCATATCTGGACTGTCTTTTGAGTGGCAAGTTGACTGAACATTATGTGAGATTCTTGATCCTGGATTTTTGTTCCCTAAGGGATATTAACAACATCAAAAATAGCCAGAAGAAAAAATTGACAAGAACATCTATAAGTCATCAATAAAAAATAGATGAAAAAATGACTAAAGAGAAGACCAGTAGAGAAGGGAGCATAGGGGGAGAGAATAAGGGAGGGAAAGGAGAGGCACTGGGGCTTGAAATGAAGCAGACTGAAGTTAGCCAATCCCCAAAAAACAAATGCCAAATGTTTTCTCTGATATAAGGGGGAGACGCAAAGTGGGGTAGGGAGGGAGAGCATGGGAGGATGATTATTTCTAGATAGGGAAGAGGGGTGGGAGGGAAAGGGAGGGGGAAGGGGAATAGCAAGGATGAGGGAATATGATGGTCATCATTATACAAAATATATGTAAGAAGATTTGAAGTTGGTTTCAACATACCTTATATACAAACAGAGATATTGTTGGGGATGCAAATCAAGTCGAGATGGAGCCTGGCAGTTTGCCAGGAGGAGTGGTTTGTGAAGCAACGCCAGCGAGCCATTAAGATGATGATTCCTTATTGGCTGACTGCTGTATCTAGATGATATTAATTGAGTCAAGCTGTGTGTAATTAGTTAGGTATATATACCTCTGCTGTCCCTCAGAGAAGCAGTTCCGCTACCTTAGGAGCCCGCTACTTTGAGTTCTTGCTCAGTTCCCGCTGAGTTCACTTGCAATAAAGTAGTTCCCGCTTCAACCTTCAAGTTGCTTGTCACCTCCTGGTCATTCTGCCCAGCCGGACTGCGGCAAGATATGAAAAATTGTGGTATATATGTGTATTAAGAATTATAATGCAAAAAAAGAGTATATGTATAATGGCATAATTTGGCGTGAACATACTTTATATACAGAGTTACGAAAACTTGTGCTTGTGCTGTAAATGGGTAATAATGAGTGTAATACATTCCATTATTGTCACGTATGTAAAAATTTTTTTAAAAAATCCCATTCATGTATGATTTTGCTAAAATGAACCCAACTATTATGTATAACTATAATTCACTAATAAAAGAAAAAACTACTAAGGATGATTTTATTAGTCAAAGATTTTGAAGGTAGGGAGCCATATTTACTTACCTTAATGTCCTAATACTTAGCACACTTTTGAGAACTAATTTTGGCTTACTAACAATCCACTCAATTGCAGTCATGTTATGGACATTTACATGACATGAAAGATAAACCTGGATCATATAGGAGAGAAGAGCTCATGGTATTAATTTCAGAAGCTCTACAGACTAATTTCTTTTAAAAAAGGGGGTATCGCAAAGTAGAGCCAGGTTCAACATGGAGAAAATGAAAAGACACAGTGACCGCCGGGGCAGGCTCCTTGTCACAGCAAGTCTGGGAAGACTTTTCCTTCTAGTCCTGCAGGGAAAGCAGCTAAGATGCAGAACTGGTGGTAATAGCACCTGGAATATTGTTCTTCTTAAATTAGAATAGGCGGGAAGACAGGACACAGGCCAAAAAGCCACTTTTGGAAGTCAGATATATTCAAACTAGGTTTCTTAGACATCAGAGGAAAGAGGACCTATGATTATTTATTCCACTGCTTGATTTTTTTTTCACCTGAATCATCTTGCTAAGGGAGTACTATGCCACTCACCTGGCATTACACTTCGTAGACAGTGTTTATTTCAGGTGAATAGTCTGATTAGGCCAATTCTCTGGGAGAAGATGACTAAATAATTATTCAACATTTGATATAGTCCCCGGAACTAAGTTGAGTGATTTCCCATCAGATCATTTAGTTTCATCAGAATAACTTTCTGGGAGTTACCATTCTGTTTTATTTTATATATAGTATGACTACTGGTGTGTGTGTTTCAGTGTCTGTGTTAGTCAACTTTTCATTGCTGTGACCAAAATTGCCACCAGGAACAACTTTGAGGAGGAAAACTTTATTTTTGGCTCATGGTTTCAGAAGTTCAGTCCATGGAGGATGACTCTATGGCTCTGGGTCTAGGCCTGACATGATGGCAGAACATCATGACAGAAGAGTATGGAGAAAACCTGCTCAGCTCTTGGCAGCCAGGATGGAAAAAGACACAAGGAGAGAGAGAGAGAGAGAGAGAAGGATCCAGGAATACAAGATATAATTCCCAAGGGCATGCCACCAAGTGGCCCACCTCTTGTAGCCATGCCCCACCAGTTACCATCCAGTAGAGTGGTCCTTTCAAGTTATTAATCCATCAAATGCATTAATCCACTGATTATGTTAGAGCTCTCATAATCTAATAATCTCACCTCTGAACAGTCTGCATTAGCGCAGGAGTTTTTAGGGGACACCTCATATGCAAACCACAAAGCAGTCCTTAGTTATCAAGGACCTGAGCCCGAGCAAAATTAAAGATGAGGATCAAAAAGTCACCTTGTTATCACTGCACTCAAATGCAGACATGTGAAGAGACAGGCAATAGATATTACACAAATAAGTGTTTATTAGAATTTTCTCAATTTTTTATATGTTCTCCTGCTGCCAATTAACTATAAAATCCCGTATAACCATTGTGAAAAATTCAAGTAATAGCAGTAATTATGTTTCAACCCCAGATCTGCCATCTTTAATTTGATTCTGCTTCAGTGCTTTGACAACCAAGGGTAGTTAGGATTCATTCTTTCCTGAGACACTCCCTAGACATTGTTCAATTGTTGACTGACATGCAAGCAATCCTGAACTTAGATATTTTGTGCTTTGAAATTATATGTAACTTGACTTTTATGCCTAAAGACCATAGGATTCTTGATCCTTCAAGTTCAATCATGTTGCCAAAATATGCATCACTGCTCATTATTTTATAGACCACCTTTTCTTGGGATATATTTTACATTTTGGGTCTAGAAATTCAACTGCATTATTTCAACAAATATCATTTTATTTGTATTCTTGTACTTTTTGTTTTTTCTTCGAAATCCTATGTCATTCATGTTTAATTTCCTTTGTTTTCCACTTCTGTGGTCTTATTAACCATAATTATCAGTTTGTTTTTAGCTGTCTTATGTTGTATATGTTCATCATGTTTGTCCTACTCCTGTCTCCATTTTCAGTAGTATTTATTCTATTTCTTTCTAGTCCCCATATAGTTTTCATTTCAGTGGTAGCTTATTATTTTCATTCCATGTCTTTCTGAGCTTTGCTGGTTTACATTTTATCTGTTAGTGCTCCCTTCTTCTTTATATTTTCTTTCAATAATTTTTAGATTAAAAATTTTTTCTTCAGTTTATTCAAGAATATAGAAATGCATTTTGCAAAACATTTTTTTCTTGTTGTTGCCTGGGAAAAATTCTTTGTCCTGCAGTTCATTTAAATTTTTATTATTATGTTTATCACTCTTCCCATTTCTATAGTCTCTGTGCATATGCTTAGTGTTAGAACACTTTTGCTCCCAATTCATCTTTAACGAAGGTGATTCTGTCTGGTAAGGCATACTGCTCAGCAATGGTAAAGGCAAGCAGATGGGTATTGATCTGGGATCACAACAACTTCAGCAAGAAAATGCTGAGAAATCAACTTTTGGCATTCTGCCCCTTAGGACAAGCAGTCACCCAGACAGGAGGAGCTGGCTCTCAGTGAAGCTTATAGCCCTTAGGTATTTTATTTAAAGGTTAATCTCTTCTTAGTCAATTTAGTACTTAGCTATAAAATTGAATGCAACTCATATTCTGTCCTCCATTAGGGTTCACCAGCATGATGCATTTCCTGGGTTACAAATAGAAGCTGGAGGAAAGAATCAATAGCATCCTTCCTTTATGCATACTGCTTTACTGGGTTTCAGATAGTCACATAGTAACAGGCCATTCCTTTATAATTTTTCCCTTGTTTTCCCCCCTCATTATGACCACTGAACACATCTGTTTTGATTTTCACTTCCTAAATTGAGTCTAGCTCATTTGGTTATGAATGCAAGCCATAGTTACAGAACCCCCAGTGAACCTTCTGCTTTGTAGACACACTTTCATATGAAGTACCAAATCACTGCCCTCACCAACCTTTGTTGGTGTCACTCTGATTGCAATGATTTGTGAACAGTAGTTCTAAATACAACTGTGATTCAAATGCCATAGTGCACACTTGCAAATAGCCCTCAAATAAAATTCCAAAGTTTTTAAGCAAGAAAAAAAAAAAATTTCTGGACAGCTTAAGAGCAATATTCGTATATTTTTAATGAGCTAATCTAGAATTAAATAAATCAGAACCTGTTTGCCATTTTGTCTTTCACTGGTAAAGTGGAACAGGTTAAAATAAAAACATATAATTTCTAAATATTATCTTCAACAGAGATGTCACATTTACTATATTCCTTCCTGATATGTTTTCTTGCATCATTTGAAAGAGACAGAAGGCGCAAAACTGGTTCCTAAATGTCTGATTCTCATTAATCAATGTTTAATTTTTTACCATTGCTAAAGTCGTGTTTTTCTTCCTTGGCATATAAGGTCATTTTCTTCAATTTTGCATGAGCATATCAGCCTTTCAATTGTAAACCATTAGTAATAAATCTTTCAGATCTGATTGTCTTTAGTTCAATGCATGATGGTATTACATATTTTCTTCCAACTCTGAGAAATTCTTTGTTGGCATCAAAGACTTTCAAGTTACTTTAAAATTCAATTTCTATGTATCTTCAGTTTGTTTCCTGTCTTTATGTGGATGTATGATTTAAACTCATGAAAACATACAAATGTTCTCATATCAAAAATGGACATCTGCTTATCTTTTTACTCTGTTTCAAGAGTTGTTAGAGAAATGATAATGTTGAGTAAGCAATTGCTGCCTCACAAAAATTATTGATCTCCCTTGAGACATGCCAAGTGCTTCAAAATTCAGCCTCATGACATAATCTTTTCTTTGAAGTTTTGTATTTCTTGCTGTCACAATAATATGCTATAGCTAGTGCTGACAAGTAGGAACTTCCAGCCAAATAGGACAACTGCCTATTTTTGTATGACCCATGAATTGTTTTTATATTTTTTAATGCTTTGAGGGGATCAAAATAAAAATAATACCATGTGACATCTAAAAATTATATAAAATTCAAATGTAAATGATCACAAATAAAGTTTTATTGGAGCATCACCGTGGACATTTATTTACATATTGTCTGTTCTTCTACCATGGGGCAAAAGCAGAATAGGATAGTTGCAACAGAAACCATGTGGCTCACAGTGCCTACAATATTTAATATGACCCTCTTTATAGGGGTTGGGGTGGGGATGAAGCCTGTACTATAGGAAAAGTTTCCCAAACCTACCTTTTGTTATTAAGATACTGCACAGTTGCTGAACTGCTGGCTCTAAAGTCTGAATACTGGTTCCTCCATTACTCTCTGAGACCTTGGGAAATTGTATATTGTCTCTGTGCATCAATATTCCATCTATAGTCATATTTCTGCCTACCTCAGAAGGTTGTGAGAATTCTACAAGCTATCGTATATAAAGCCTACCAGGAATAAAATTAACATTTTAAAATTTTATTTAAGTTGTATAAGATTTTAAACATTAGTGTTACAGATATTCATTGTAAAATTTCAGAAAACCAAAAATTACTCTTAAAATTCACATATATTATATCATAGCAATGTAGTAATATATATATAAGTGTATAAGTTTGTTTATCTTATATCCTAATAAAGGGTTGGGGCAATGGCAGAGAATTTCTTAATTATAAAAATATTTCATCAAGCACAGAAAAGGATGGACAATTTTTTTTTTTTATGTGGCAGGTGGGATTGATAATAATGGAGAGAGAAAAGGATATCCTCCCAATAGAATAGAAGGGTTAAGAATGCTAAAATATGCATCTATGTGTCTGCATTCCTTAATCCATTTGATTTAACCTTATCTACTTAACAGAAGGTAATACATTCCAGATGCTACAACACAGAGAAGATGTCTGATCCTTCACATTTTTCTTCCTATGTATATTAACAACTTGATACATTTAGTAATGGGAAAAATTTCCCCCAATATTGTTAAGTTAGCCGAACACAGGAATTTACTAAGACATAAATTAAAGGTCTCAAGGAAAAGTATATGAAGTCTTATATATTTGCTCTCTAAATTTTTATAAAGGTTTCTCTGGGTAAGTTTTCTGTTTGGATATTTAATTTTAAAAAGTTTAAATACATTGATTTCTATTTCCTAGGAAATTTTAGGGTTAGATATGAATTTCGCCGATTTAGCAAATAAATTCAAACTCATAAATACATTTACACATTAATATTTCAATTTCATATCCGCTTTTAAATCTGCTTTTAAGTCATGCAATACTATTCATGGGATTTTTTCAATTGCAATATTTTTAAGTATTTAACATAGGTTTTATTGGTGGTCACAAATTCAATATCTATTTCATTCCTTAACCACATACATTTGTTGTATTATTGTAATGGTAACTAGTGACAAGTCCATGATCTCTCTCATACAATGAGCTAAAGTTTATATTTTTACTGATTTTTATATCCTGTTCAGCTCTTGTTCATAGCCTAGTTTTAGCATAGTTTGGTTTTATCTGTTTTCCCTTCAGAGTCTATCAAAATATAAAAGCTGTGGTTTTTTTTATGTGAGGGAGAAATTTCACCAAAATAAAACAAACAAGCAAACAAAAAACCTGTATGTCCCTCTTAGATAAAATTGAAGATCAGACAAATTAATTGGAAGCAATAAAAGTTGGAACAGTGGTTGCGGGTGATGGGTATTGTGTATGTGTACGCATGGGTGTACGCATGGGTATTCACTGGAAAGGGCACAAGGGAAACTTTTAGAAAAATAAAAATTCTGTGTCTTGGTCTAGGTGGTTATTATACAGGTATGTACATGTGTAAAAATAGTAAAAACATATCGAGTTGGATCCTTAGCTCTTGGGTATCTTAAATTACATTTCAAAGTTTAAAAAGGTATCCGTATTCTGGTACAATGGAGTTTTAGAATTGTAGCTCATCAATAAAATTTGAAGTAGTTGAAACACCAATAAAGTTTGAAATACTCACTGAGTAGAGTGAGTGGAAAGAGGCCAAGTCATGGACTGAGAGTCTATGGAGTGGGAAACTAGGACCACCCCATCCCTGGGACCACCAAAGAGAGGTGAGAATATAAGTGGAACACTTCATCAACATTCTGAAATCACCACCACTCTTGCTTAATCCTGCTGCCATCCTAAATATAAAGAACATCTGGGAAAGCAGGCAACAAACAGCAGCAGCTGTGATTGTTGGCAAGAAGAAAGGAGGAAAGTAGAGAGATGGCAGCATGCAGCAGAGCAGCTATAAAACTGGGCCAAGTAGCAGCACCGTGCCCAAGATGGCAGAGGACCGAGCACCAGAAGGGCCATCCAGCAGCAGTTCCACTTTCCAAAGCTACTAAGAAAATTTCAGCACAAATAATGATTCTTAGTCAAATCATGAATATATAATCAATAAGTCAAATTCCCTTTCATAAAATCATTTCCAGGTTCTCAGTATTCCATTTATGCATTCTAATCCAGATTTTCTATAACATCTTTCAGCTTCCTAAGTGTTCAGGGTTGACTAAGTAAATCTAAGTCAAGAGAATATATATGTTTGATGGCATGTTTGATGATTTCCTTGTATTTCTTAACACTTTTTGACAAGTAATCCCTGAGCCTTGAATCTGTTTGCTTACTAAGAACATAGATAAGCCTCTGTCCCTAGGAGATTTAGTAGACCTTGCATAAATCCCAAAGGTAGATGGAGGCACAAATCCCAATGTATCAGTTACTATTTTTTTTTTAAAAAAAATTGGTTACTAGAAACCATTGGGCCACAATCAAACATGTATTAGGAAAATACGATCCAAAAAAAAGTTGGTATTACTTCATGGGTATAGAAAAGTAGACATTAAGAAAATTATAGTATTAAAAATAGAGGGAGGGGTCAGTTGGTAAGTGCTTGCCTAGCATGCACAAGGCCCTGCCTGGGTTCAATACCCAGAACCAGCCAAAAAATAATAACAATAATAAAAATAAAATAAATAAATAAATTGAGTCATATATTGATAATAATTTGATTTTTTTACAGTAAGAAAAAGCAAGTATTCTGTGCAACAAATGAGCTCTTTATGAAATATAAAACAACTGATCAAACTGCAAAAAGAAATTCTCAAATTTACCACAATAGGATTTTTTACATATATATTTAGTTTTTAGTTATAGTTTGACACAATATCTTTATTTTAATGTTGTGCTGAGGATCAAACCCAGGGCCTCACATGTACTAGGTGAGCACTCTATTACTGAGCCACAACCCCAGCCCCCATAATAGGATTTTTAACATGTCTTTCTTGGATAGATCCATCAACCAAAGCCAGAAAATATCTAAAAAAAAAATTAAGGAACAATAGTCATTAGCTGTTTACTGTAGACATATAAAGTTGATATTGATATTCCTCAATAAATTTTAAGTACAGATTAAATATTTATGAAAATTAATATATTTTCTATAAATTCAAAATGATTATCATAACACACACGGCTTTTGAAAATATTTAAACATATCAGAACATCTATTCTTAAGCACTTAGGATTGCACACCTAAGTAAATACTGGATCAAAAAAATCACTGATAATCAACTCTGGATGAATCATAAAGAAATATTGCCTTAGTCTATTTCCTGTTGCAATAACAATACTCAAGAGTGAGTAATTTATAAAGAAAAGAGGTTTATCATGGCTCTGGAGTCTGGGAAGTCGAGGAGCCCCACACTGGTGAGGGCCTTTGGCTACCCTAAATAATGCAGGACACAGGACAGCATGCTTCCGGAGAAGAGGAGAAGAGAGCTGAACTTCCACCATAGCTAATCCACCTTCATGAGAAAAGCATTAATCTATTCATGACGTCCTCATCCCGATGGCCCAAACACAGCCACTAGGCTCCTTATCCCAACACTTCTATGTTGAAGAACTGTAATTTCAACACATGAAATTTGGGGGGACACACTCAAACCATGGTAAATACTTATAGAATTTAGTTTATAAGACATTGTGAGAAAAAAGTAATATTTAAGTTTTAAAATATATGCTAATTTTAGAACATAGAAATATGAGAGGGCTGAAAATTGATGAGATATGCCATCTATTCAAGAAGGAAGGAAAAGATAATCAGAATATATCAGAAGAATAAAAAAAGAAATGATTATGACATAAAAATAACACTATAAAATAACAATTTCTTTCTATAAAGTTTAATATTATTTAAAAATCTATGACAAGAATGGCATATATCAGCACAAAGTTATAAATGAAAAAGAGTCATAATAACTTACTGCTATTAGAAAGATCAAAGAAAAACATTACAATATTGTAAAAATATAAATGGAAAATCTATAAAATGGAAGGTTTCCTAGAAAAATAAAGTGCTTTAAAATAAAGAAGAAACTATAACTTGAATAGTAAATTGAATCAGTAACTAAACATCTTTTTTCCACCAAAACACACAGACCTAAGTGATATACCTATCAGTATTAACAAATAGTCAAAAGACAAATAAGTGCAACTTTAGAAAGACCTCAGATATTAGGAACAAGAAGAAATGTCTGCAATACACTTTATGAATTCAAGATCCTTGTGTTATTAGTACTATGTAAAGACATACAAAAATTAAACTATAAGCAAGTTTAATTCATAACTATAAGAACAAAAAATCTGGAGTAAATTAACAGAAAGGTAACTGTCTCCCTATTTAAAAGTCAAGACACAACAGGAGAGTCAGGTGTGGTGGCATGTGCCTGAAATTCCAGAAACTCAGGAGGTTGAGGCAGGAGTCTTGGAAGTTTGAAGCCAGCCTCAGTAACTTAGCAAGATCCTCTCTCAAAACAAAACAACAACAACAAAAAATATTTTAAAGAATTGGGGATGTAGCTCAGTGGTAAAGTACCCATAAGTTCAGTGTACAAAATGGAAAAAGAAAAAGATATATCATGAATAAATTGGATCTACGCTGGAAACTAAAATTTGATTTAGGATTATAATGAAACACCAATTAACAGTTTGAGCTGGGCACGGTGTCCCACAGGCCTGTAATCCCAGTGGCTAAGGGATTACAGGAGGCAGGAGGATCTTGAGTTCAAAGCCAGTCTCAGCAAAAGCAAGGTAGTAAGCAACTCAGTGAGACAAAATAAGGCTGGGGATGTGGCTCAGTGGCTGAGGGTCCCTGAGTTCAATCCCTGGTACCCAAAGGGAAAAACAAAACAAAACAAAACAAAAACAGTTTGAGAAACCAGTGGATCATCTCAAACACTGTAGAAGAAGCAAAATAAGGAAAAAAACAAAACAAAACAAAACAAAAAAAAAAAAAACTAACCTACTGTTTTAGTCAGGATCTGACCAGAACAACTATAGAGGAGGAAAGTTTATTTAGGAGCTCATGGTTTCAGAGGTCTTAGTCCACAGAAGGCCAGCCCCATTTCTCGTGAGAGATGAGGCTGAACGTCAAGGCAGAGTATGTGGCAAAGGGAAGCATCTCACAACATGGTGATTAAGAAGCAGAGAGAGATTCCACATGCCCCAATTCCTACCACCTCCAGCCACACCTTACCATTCTGGTTACCACACAGTTAATCCCTAACTGGGTATTAAATCACTGATACATCATGGTGGAGGAGCATGACAGAGGAAACTACTCACCCCATGGTGGCCAGGAAGCCGAGAGAGGGAGAGGTCCCAGGGTTCCAGTATGCCCCCTCAGGAGCCTGTCTCCATGATGTATCTTCCTTCCCCGAGGCCCTACGTCTAAAAGGTCTCAC
Source organism: Callospermophilus lateralis (assembly GCF_048772815.1). Classification (NCBI taxonomy): domain Eukaryota; kingdom Metazoa; phylum Chordata; class Mammalia; order Rodentia; family Sciuridae; genus Callospermophilus; species Callospermophilus lateralis. Next base: position 125,531,150 of record NC_135312.1, on the reverse strand, counting down.
CACTTTTCAGGTTGACAACCAGGCCTTTAGGGTATGTCCTTTGGGAGACATTTAAGATCCAATGCATAGCACATGTATTGAAAAATAAAACGCAATCCTTACCCATAGTATACACAAAAATACATCTCAGGAGGATTAAAAACAATGTAAAAGTAAAACATCATAAAGCTACTACAGACAATACGGTAGAATATGTGTCTAAATTTGTAGTAAAATCAAGTTAATGAAATAGATGTAAAAATATACATAAGCTGAATTTGATTTATAATTTCCACTATATTAAAAATTATAACCCATGTTCATTAAAGACAAGCTAAACTTGGTGAAGACATTTTCATCACATTAAAGCACAAAAGGATTGTAACATAGAAAAAGATGTAAGCCCTACAAATGAATATGAGGAGATATGCCTCTATAGAACCATAGGAAAAGGCAGGTAAGTCAGAAGAAAACAAACCAAAGTATACACGAAAGATATTCTGCATCATGAGCTTTCATAGAAATTCAAACTGAAACCATAACGAGATCATTGTATTCAACAACAAAGCAAGTTTTCAATTTTACACAAAATAAAATATTTGATGGAGAGAAACTGGAACTCTTAAATAGTGCTAATAAATGTTAAAATGGGGTGACTACTTTGGAAATCAATTCAGTACTTGTCAAAGGTAGATGTATATGTACCTTCCCACTGTACACAAGAACTAGAGGACGCAAATTAAGATGTTCCTATTGTAATATTTAAATTAGCAAACATTCAAACTGAAAACTATCAGACACATATAAAAAACAGAATAAAATAAATTAACATAAAGAACGATTCTTTCATAGTGAAAGATTAAATACCATTCCAGGAAGTAACACGAATAAAATTTGGAACAAAGCTAAGTGAAAAAGCAAAATGCTACAACAGTACATTCATGATTCAATTGCCATCATTTTTAAACTATACCAAACATTATGTTGTTTCTAAATATCACCATTGAGTAAACTCCCTGGCCTAAAAAGGGCATTCTCCAGAGATAAGAGCCTAAAAAAGATATTTCTCACAGTGGAGCTTAATGAGGCACGGCCCTTGCATAGAATGCACTAACTCAAGCTTACTGCCTTTCTTCTACAAAACCAGATCCTTAACACAATCTCAAGCAGGTGCAGATGAGTTTTTCCAGCAGTTTGTATATGTACCTATACATTAGAAGTATCTGAGCAGGTTAAACAATCCAATGCACAAACCAACCCCAGTCCAACTGAATCAGAACCCCTGGGGATAGGACACAGAAAGTATTCTGCTGTAAAATCTTGTCAGGAGATTCCAAGATGCAGCCAACTGTTACTGCAAGCCCCAGTTGCTTTCCCCTGAAAGACCTAATGCCCTCCGTGGATGAAATTTTACTTGACCCTGGATAAACTGCCTGCCTAGGATTGACGGGTCTGAAGTCCCTAAGCTGTGGATTTTTTTGTTGTTGTTGTATACAGATTAAAGTAAAACTTTTATTTTATGTACATAAACACCCAAGTGGGAACAAACTACTTTGCACCTGATGGTTTTAACCTTAAGTTAAAATTCTCTGTAGGGTCACACACTGAGGAAAATACTAGAGAAAAAGTGTTTTCTCGGTATCCATTCTCATCATCAACCCAAAGAGCTGCAGTCACTCCATATAAATGAATCTACTTATGATTTAAATGAGAATTGCTCCAAATAGTCAGAAAACATGTTTTTATTCCACTTCATAAATTAGAAAATCCATATAAACTATTAAATTAAAAACAAAAACAATCTATATAGAGTTACGCATTTTCCTTACTGATGCTTTATGATTGTTGTAATGTAAGTTCCCAATTGTGTCATACAGTATCAATCACAACTCTCTGTACACTAAATAAAGATATATGAAGATATATGCACCATTTATGCATTTTCAATATAGTCTTGTTTCTTATGCTTACATTGTAAGAAATTGACTACTATTTTCCTTGAGACATCCATGCTTTTATCTTATTGAACTCTCAAAAAGTGGTTAAATTTATACTTTTTAACATGGATACACAAAGTTTTAGATGTTTTATAATTTAGTTTCATTTTCTGAAGTAGAAATATTTTTTCATGACTAATTCTTTATACAAATCCTTTAGTCTACTCAAATATATTTGCTTATTATTCACTTTGGAATTTTTTTTCTCTGTTGTCTTCTATAATTTAATCCTTGCCTTTATATCCTAAATATGTTAACTGAGAAGCAAACTCCCAATTATTGGGAGTCTCATAGTGAGAAATCTATCTCAACATGTTAGCAAGCCTATCCATAAAATGATTTGATTCAAATTATTAATAAGCATAATTCTCTTCTTAAAGAAGTATACGAATGATTGGAAACACAAGCAAAATAGTTCTTTATATTACAAAAGAAAAATCAGAGAAGTGGGAAAGAAGAATTCTGAAAATACATGAATTTCAAGAGATGGATCACAGTATAATGAGTAGGTGGGGTTTTTCCATTTACTCAAAGGCACATGGATTCAACTTATATATAAAATCTTCATGTTATTAGCAGAAAAATACAATATTTAGGTGAATGAGGATAGAGCAAGTCCACATGGGGTCAAATATTGTAAATAATCAGTGCAGTTGAATTAAAAATGAACCAAAAAAATCCATAGCAAAACATTTACACAAGAGCAAGGAAACAAAAATGAGAGAATGTGTAGATGGCGGCCAAGTCAACCCAGATACCCTCTCTCAGGCTACTGTTCCCATGGATACACCATGGACGTGGTTTGCTAATGGCAGGTGGCTCCCCCTTCTCCAAAGAATTGACATGGGTCAAAAAGAGATGCCTTGGAAAATAAACCACCCCTCCAGATTCCTATAACCAGCAATCAAACTAATACATATGCTTTTAAAGCCCACCCACTACCCCTTTTGTCTCATCAGTGCCTCAAAGCTGGATCAACTGGGGAAAAAAATCTGTTCTAAACCCCCCTTGGGGACCAGATAAAGCTGGCTTTAACATTATTATTTCACAATTTTGCTCTTCCTCACTCCTTTCCCTACTCCCTTCTATGGAAAACAGTGTCTCAGTAAACCACTTCAATAGGAATCCCATCTCAGATTCCAAGTCTGGAGAACCAATACAGGATGGATAAATTCTTCCCCGTCCTCCCTAGTTTCCCAAAGATGTGATCCTGAGGTTTTAGTCTTAGTATCCTGCGTGGAGTAAAGGATGTTTCCGTTCTGAGGAAGCCTGAGGTAATGGGTTCATGGAGTTTCTTGGAAGTAACTGGGGATAAGGATGTCAACCCTCCAAGACCCATTCTTTGACAATATAAAAAGTATAAAACATGCTCGTAAAAAAAATTGGATTCACAAGGCTTATGTTTCTGGGGCTTCCTGGTCTTTTATTTCAGCCAGACTCAGGGAGAAAGACTAGTCAACAGGAACAATACCCTCCCTTCACTTATTTAACAGACACATGATACAATGTCACTCACAACCTTCCCCCAACAGCCAAAGTCAGTCACTGCACCCGACCTCCTTGCCATGTCTACCATCTGTCACAACTGCCCTTCCATCTAGGAAGGTTGGTGATCTTGAAGCTAAGACTGTTTTTTGTCATTTTCCTACAATAGGAAATAATAATAATTTTTCAAATGACGCATTGTAATTTTTATTTCTGGATTCCATAGACGTAATGCCAGAATGAAAGACAGATGATATTTCTTCTGTATACAGACTGGAGTCTACCTGACATTCTGGGGACTCCTCCTCCTTTTGTTTCTTGAATCTTATTTATCTTTTCTAATACTTTTTTGTTGGGAAGAGTGTCTAATGATGTTGATTGTGCCTCTTGGCTTTCCTTGATTGCTCCTTCAGAATTCTACTCCATGTCTTACTGATTCCTCTTCCTTCTGACAGTAGGTTTGGTGGAAAGTCAAGGTCATAGCTTCAGCACACTTAGTTCTCTCCATCATGGACAATGAAATGGATTTTTAAATAGGTGTCAATTAAATCCCTTTGCTCAGATGTCAACATATGTGTGATTTGTGTGCATCTCTAGAGGCTCAGATGGACACTGCCACCCCGACCCTGAGAAGGCATCCATCACTGCAGGGCTTTTTCAGAATGTGCTGGTCATAAAACAATAGGCTTCCATCTACCAGTTCTGCTCTTTGTGCTGTATGAGAACTGACCACAATGGTGCTTTTGCCCTACAAGGAATCTCTAAGATTTATGCAATCCTAACCATAATCCCAGAATTATTGTGAAAATCCAAAGACTGTGTTCCCACCTCTAGGTCTTCCCATGAAGAAGGTTAGCTGGGACTGGATAAACGTCATTGCTGGGATGGAGACATAGCACATTTAAAGTCATTATTTAATACCATTCCACTAGTGCTTGAACAATTGTATTAACTGTATTTTTAAATCTGATGCTTAAATATCTGAGACTTCCCAGATCCCAGAGGCGCCATCCCTCTGGTGGTTAGCTCATTCCTAGAGAAAACAAACAACTGCCAGCCAGCCCTTCATATGCAAATTAACCAATCAGGAGCCTAAACCCCTAAGGCCTTTCTTAGAGGGCACTATCTTCCTGTTCTAATTACCCCAGGGAAAGGTACTGGACAGGTATCCTCTCCCCAGCCAGCTGAAGTTGTTCTATCTATCCAACCCTCCAGCTGCTTAGCTTGCTGACAGACCACTCCTTACTTGCTCTTTCCAGTGGAAACAATAAAGACTCCCATCTGCGATTCCCTTTCCTTTTCACCCTCCTGACTGTGGGTGCTTTCCAGTGTGGCCTCCTCTGGCACAGCATGCCTGCTGCTCATGGGCTCTCTGAGTATAACCAACTATCACTTCAATGATCTCCTGAGCTGATGCCTTGCCAGGCCTGAATATAATAATAAAACCTCCATTTTCAAACAGCAACCTAGTCTCCATCACTGCCAGTAACAGTGAGCAGAATGGCTTATTTAATTCATAAAGATCCACATTCCCACATTCTGCTAGCTTTTGTAATATATTTGTATATTAAATGAACAATTTTTACATGTCAAAATTTCTGCCTCTTTCTGATATAGACATTTAACTTCTGGTATGGATTTCAGACAGAGACACAACAAGGAACTTCCATTTCTCTCCTCCATTAGAAGGATGTGAACCAGCAAGTTCCCAAGTCCCTAATATTTTCACTTTCTTAACAGGATCTATTTGTCTCTTTTACCTCAATTTCTGGACCCATGTAGTCTCAGAATGTCTGATCTGTAATACTTGACCCTACTATCAATTTTTCAGTAGAGAAACTCAGTTTCTTTGTTGTTTTTTCTTTTTTAAAACATGAAAACCATCTAACAATGAGGTATTGACCCTATGAGCATTCTCAAAATCAGAAGTGAAGTAACTTCATGGTGGAATTACACAGATGCACATTATTCCCTCCATCAGCTGCTAACATCATGGGCTGCTTGCTCCCTGGGCAGCAAAGCTTGACAGATGCTGACGCATGCAGTTTTAAAGTTGACCCCTCTTCTCTTAATCTAAGGGGAAATAGTCCCAGTCCTTGTAGTGCACACATTAAGCCAGAGGAAGGCTTAAGATTTCTTTTCCATGTGCTGTTATGCGTAGTGCCAGTGATTTCAACAAAAGGCTACGTGGACTTAGTTCCATAGGCTTCTCTTAAGGAATCCTGCGACTATGATGTTGGTAAACATTCTCTGTTAGGCAGCTATTCTAAATCAGCTGCAAGGTACAACCCAAGGGGTAAAGTCCACATGAAATTGAAACCTATGTGTATGGTTGTGAAATTTGGCAAATAAAAAAATAGGACATTGAGTTAAGTTTAATATTCAGATGAACAATGATTTTTTTAGCATAAATATGTCCAAATATCACAGAGAACATACTTATACCAAAATATTTTCATTGCTTATCTGAAATTCAGATTTAACTGGGAGTTTTCTGTTTCATCTAAAAACTCTTCTCAGAGGTACTCCTTGAACAAGGAGAATTTTGATTGGAATTTTGACAGCTTCTATTTTGCAATCAGTCTGACAGATTTATGGCCCACTGATTTAAAAAAAAAAAAAAAAAAAAAAAAAAGATTTATGACAGGGTGTGAAGGGTGTTGTGGCTTCCCCACAAAGACCAGTACAGTGAGCCTCCTAGGCCTCTGGTCATGTCCATGAAACTCTCACTCTTGAATCATTCCATGGTAAGGGTTGCTTTCTCCATTGGTACCAGACCAAGACTTGAACGTTCCCTGTGGCTAGAGAGCCAGGACTCACCACTTTTCCACTCTACAACTTCTCCTCTGTCATTCACAACACTTCATAGAATGATTCAGAAAGACATAACCAGCCACCCACGCCATTAACCTTCTCTAAGTGCCTTCACAAAGAGTTATTGTGCAAGCAGAAATAGATAACATCCTTTTCTCTAGCAGTAGATGTGACTGTTTAGATTTCACATCTACCTTGCTATTTTGCTCCACCCATCCTCCATCTCAAGTATGATTTCCTTCTTGCCTATTTTGGAGACTCCATCAAACAAACTGGTCAGATCATAAAGCAAGCCCCGTGCAGGTTCAGAGATACTGGTGATATAATTACCCAGTTTGTTTCTTCCTTCTTTTCACTACTAAATATTTATATATATACAAAAATTTGACATACCCACAAGTGATTACAGTTCCCTGCTGCTTAATTAATTCCCCACTAGCATGTACCCAGTGTTTGGTGGTCTTATCACGCCAGGCAGCATATGCAATCTGGCTGTCAGTCATGCTAAATCTGCTTTCATAATGAAAATTTTGCTAGTCACAAAGCTTCACCAACCTAATACTGTCTCTGGCCCCGCACAAGGTTGGAGAACCATGAAAATGCATTCTTACCAATTAGTTAAAGGGATGGAATAAGTCAAAGAATACATGTGTTTATTTGATGAAATTACCTGTGATATGCAACAGAAAAGTAATTAATATAAAGTTTGTAAACATTACATTTAAACCATTAAAAATAAAAGGATATAAGACAATAGGAAAATAAACAGGCAATTCACAGAAATGATACAAGATTTACTCTTAGTACATAATATTTCTGATAACCAAGGGATAGAAAATTCAAATATCCATACCAAGTAAGAGTATCATCCATTAGGGTTTTTAAAATAAAAGATAATATCTATATTTAACAGTAATGAGGGGAATTCTTATACTGTTCAAGAAAGGATAAAATAGTATTGCTATTTGAAAAACAAGTTAACAGCATTTTTGAAAAATTAATACTCTTCATTTAGCAATTCCACTTATAGTATGTATCTTAGTAAGGTTTTTATACATGTACAAAGAAGAATGAAAAAAAGAATGATATCTCATACAATATCCAGTGAATGGAAACAATCTAAATTTAACATTCATAATCTAATACTACTAAGGAATGCTAGGTATTATATACATATGGTTATATATGTATATGATCATATATATGAGTGTATTATTTTAGGGTTTTGTTTTTTTTTGTCTCTGTGACCAAATACCCCAAAAAAGGACTACTTAGAAGAAGGAAAGTTTATTTGGCTTACAGATGCATAGGTTTAGTCCATGGTTCACCAAGTCCATTGCTCTGGGCCCAAGGTAAGGCAGAATGTCATGGCAGAGGGCATGGTGTGGAGAAACTGCTCTAGTCATGGTAGAGAGGAGACAGAGAGAAGGAGAAGGGTGAAGGGGTCCCAAGGAAGATGAATCCTTTAAGGGCACACCCCCGGTGATCCACCTCTTCCAGCCACACCCCACCTGCCTATCACCTTAGTTAGCACCTTCAGTTAAAACTATCAAAATCTAGTCATTTTACCTCAGGACACGCCTGCATTAGCACTGAGCTTTTAGAGGACATCTCATATCCAAACCATAACAAGTATGTGTTTCATATATACAATATATAAACACATACATGCACACTGTATATATACACATATATAACATATATACATATACATACACACACACAGAGCAAGCATGTGTGCACCCACCTAACAGTATTTAAAAAGAAATTTTCAGGATAATATAGGCTCAATTACATCAATGTTAAAGCAAACAAAGTCAAATATTTTTTGTAAGTAGAAAAAGATTCAGATGTATGAAGACCAACTAACAATAACTTTTATTATTGTTTTTTAGTTGTAGTTGGACACAATATCTTTATTTCATTTTTATGTGGTGCCGAGGATGGAACCTCGCACGTGCTAGGCAAGTACTCTATTGATGAGCCACAATCCCAGCCCCTAATAACAACATTTTTTAAAGGGCATGAGATTGGGGGTGAAGGAAATTTCCACTTTTACTTTGTATATTTGAAATTTTGAAATGACCGCATGGTTTTATTAATCATGTAATCATAAATACACAAGCAAACACATGCATACATATGGTAGGGTAAGAATGGCCACAGATCCTTTGGCATTCTCCCTTGACAGGGGACATCTGTGTACCTTCCCCTAGCATTGGGGTGGGCTTTGTCTGTTGGGCTCATTGATCAACAGATCATTGCAGCACTGATGCTGAGCTTCCAGGGCCAGCCCTGACAGCCTGGATGCTTTTACTTCTTCTGTCTTGGAACACTCACTCTTCATGATGTTCCCTCTGGGAACCCTGCCAATATTCTGTGAGTAGCATGCCTGAGTCAGAGGGACTCAACAGTCCCTGAAGAGTGCCAGCCAGCAGTCAGTAGCAGCTGCAGGCTGTGTTTTCAGCCATCTTAGACATTCAGCCCAGCCAGGACTTCCACATGTGACTGCAGCAGGACCCAGAAGGAACTGCCCAGCTGAGCCCACTCAGCACACAGAATTGTGAAAGATAACAAGAAACTGTTATTTAAAGTCACTGAGTTTGGAGATGATGTTTTATGCAATAACAGCAAAAATGATATATATAATACTTGAAAACAGAAATATACATAGGACTTCCAAAATGAAAAATACATAGTATCAAACCTACATATTGGAAGAAACATCTTCGACAGCTGGTAGGTATTTCATAAACAAGGTAAAACATAAGCAAGAGAAAGCTGCGGAGTCAAGGAAAGTATAAGAGAGAGGAGAGCACCTGATTTAGGTGGCAATGATATATTTTCTCTAAGCTCATCAAAATCCCTTCAGCAATTTAGAAATCACAGATTCTATTACTTTTATTTCACCCATGAATTTTGTTGGAATTATCTATCACATTTAGTTTATACTAATCAAAGGAAGGAAGACATCAGTAATCATAGTGTGTCTGTGAAAAGCATGCATTCATAAATTTACATAAACATAAAATATTTCCTGTAAAATTATGGTAATAGTATCTAAGACTAAACCTAGATGACTTCAACAGAAATGTACATTTAAAGTACAACTCTTCTTTGACAAAGATCATAGGGTAAGTTTGACACTGTGGGATTAACAATATCATAGGCTTATTCAATGGAGAGAAGGTTAACTCATAGAGAGTTGAAAGGTTCATCTAAAATAGCTGGGAATTTTGAATATCGGTCCAGTTTGCCCTTACTGAAAATGACCCATTGTTTATTATTTGAAGGGATGTTGGAACTGAGGATTCTACAAGGAAAATATCTGGGAAGATGAAGGGCAGCACAGAACACAGAAAGGACCATGACCATAGAGTCCCCTGAATGGCCATGTACTCTTATGGCCAGAGATGAACAATAAATAAGAACATTGTATAATATCAGCACTGAAGTAAATTCTGATCAGGTTACAAAGAAGTTGCACATTCTTATAAGAGCATCCAGAGACTTTCACTTCTAGGTAAGTCAATAGAGCAACCTGTCATCTTTTAACCCTCCTATCAAAAATAGCCATAATCATTGGATAAAATATAAATACGACATCATAGAAAATAAACAGTGAAAAACAGAATTTCCACAGCATTACAAAGCAAATAGGCCATCAAGATTTGGGGATCCAAAGTCCCAGAGAAAAGACATTTAGTTATCAAAGCAAACCTGATATTTTCTGCTGATTTTCTCCAATGTGTTTGCTCATTCTTAATCTGCATGAATCAAAAGAAGAATTCAAAAAGAAACTAAAAGTTAGGCAGACCTTTTGGCAGTCTCACAGTACTGGGAAACAGTCTACCAAAGTGCTCAGATTTGTGGAGCTACTATCCCAGGAAAAAGAGAACACTAGAGGAAGGAGAAAAGACAATGTTGTAAACTGCTTAGATTTGTTGATTCTAAAATTTCATGGATTGAGAAGCTGAAAAGACAGGCAGAGTGGAAACTAAGAGGCTAAAATCCCGGACAGAACTACCTGCAATCTTACAGTTCGAGGGAGATTAAAAATTAAGGTCAGTGTTTTCAGGCAGGCAGGTTACGATTATGACACCAGGCTTTCAGCTGAGATTCAAAAAGGAAAATTTTCATCTATTGCACTCCAGTGAGAGTGTAAATTGTTTCAATGACCTTGCTAACTTTATTTTGGTACACAGAGATTCTGCTCTAGAAATTCACTCAGGGATCCAAGCTGTCAGACTCTGCTTCTCCAAAACATAACTTTCAGGTAGACTCTCTCGCACACTCCTTTTCATATTGGGTAAAAGAACTTGTAAAAGGCTTGCATGAGTCAGGTCTTAGAAGGGATCAACATCTCCTCCATCTGTGTCCATTGGCAGGAACTTAGTCATGGGCCACATACACTTCAAGAATTTACCCCAGCTCTGAACCCAAGAGGCAAGTCTCTACCATGCCCTTTTCTCATTGTTTACACACATCAAAGTAGTACTGCTTGAACAATACCAGACATCAAAAAATGCTTAGTCAATATTTTGCATTTTAATTTTATTTTACTAAGTGCAAGTAAAATTTCTCCATGAACATGAGCCTCTTAAGTAGGCAGTTAAATGTACTAAAAAAATCCCAACTGTCTAGGATCAAAATGTTTTCCTCTGCTTTTTTGCTGATTTAACAGAAAATTTTAATAGAATCTCCTTTAGTTCTCACTTTATGTACACCAATGATAAATTGGTTACAAAAGGAAGGAAATTCTACAAGTTGAGAAACTAATGATATAAGAAGCTATTAGAGATTGTAAACTGCTGTGTAGGATAGATATTCGCAACTGGTAATAGAAGTCTTAAAATAGAAGTTCTCATGTAATTTTGCTTGTTAACCCTTTCTCATGGCTTACCAAATTGTTCTGTTATTAATATCTAATTTGAATATGCTGTAGTAAGTTCACCCAAGCAGTTGCTTTTGAGAGAGGTTTTCATTGTTATTGAATTTTTCCTATTATGCATTTGAAATTTACACTCTGTCATTGAAGGATAAACTTCTACCTGAGGATGTGGTCCTAATCATAGTGTCTTCCAATAAGATTTTCCAGAGAGATTAGAATGTGCTTTCTCCACAGGCACTAACTCATCAAGGTTTATTTTAGCAATCAAGAAATTGCAAATAAGCACAGAGAGAGGTCATGATTAAGCAAGAAATTTATTGATTCCTGTGTCCTCCATTTATCATGGAATTTACATTATAAATTTCATCATAATACATAGGAACACTTTTTATTGCAATATTTACCTTGCCTTTGGCAGGATTTAAACAAGGTTTAAGAATCACCCATGCATTTTATCAGTCCTTAATTTAATCCTCAACATTTTAAAATATCTCACTCTTTAATTTACCTGGTCTGTTCAATTAATGTTGAGATGTCAACCAAAAAGAATAAAGCACTCAGCTGACATTTGTTCAGTTGGCCTGAATCTGCTACACTTCTTGTTCTTTACAAGTGTTACCTTATCTAATTGATTTTTAAAAATGTTTTTTAGTTGTCAATGGACCTTTATTTTATTTATTTATATGTGGTTCTGAGAATAGAACCCAGTGCCTCACACATGCTAGGAAAATACTCTACCATGGAGCCTCAACCCTAGCCCTTCTAACTGATTCTGATTCTCACATCCATCTCATTTCACATATAAGGTTGGAGGGTCTGATGTTCCAGTGTGACTCAGTGGCTTTCTTTTTGTCTGGAACCTGTCCTCCTAGCTGTTAAGTATTTGAAGTACCATTTCTTAGGGTTACCAGTCCACTTTATAGAAAGGGAAATTAGATTTTAAGGATCACTGTTAATAAATTCACATTTGATAAATGATGGAAGAGAGTCATAAATATATCCAAATCCAAGGAGCATCATCTGTCACTTGCTATACTGAGTACTGGTTTAAAATAATATGTATTTATTCAAAGACTTGTTTTTGCATTACCCTTGAATTGTATCTTCAGACTATTTGAATAACATGTTCCCATGTACTAAAACACATGTTTAATTTCCACATTGAAATCACAAATTATCAGACACAAGAAGCCAGTATCCTTGTTATAGCTATGGACACTTCCACTCTTCCTCATCCCCTGCAGTTTGTCACAATATAAACTCAATTAAGATAGTAATAAACTCCTAAAAATATTAAGATAATAGTTTTGACTTGGGTATGTGTGTGTACTTAAAAATACCAAAAGGTATCAGGGTGTTAAGATAACAACTGAGAGTCTCCTTTCTTCATTTCTCTCATGTTACTGATACGCATACACACAAAGACCTTAATGCACAAAAAGTTACCTTTGTCTCCACCACCCAACAATTATGAGATGCCTTTAAATGAAGCAATCATATTTTGTTTTGTTTTGTTATCCTTGGAATAAAAAGCAAGGGAATTTGAATATTTATGGTTATAATAAAAACTTTGGCAATGCACACAACTTACTCATATATACAAAAATACATGGCATCTGGCTCTATCTGGAGGGAATCTATACTTCAGTTCAATCTTAGTTCCCTACAACACATCCATAAATCCCCAAACAGCTAATCATGAAAATATTAATGAAACAAGCACATGCTTTATTTATCAGTCTTGGCTTTACTAGTCTCTTATTACATTGCCAGAGAGAGAGAATATTAAAATAAATGATATTTGTGTTCAGCCCGGAAAATAAATCAAAAGAGCCTCAATGCCAGTTGTAATAGATCCCAGTCGAATGTCATTTTGTCACCTCAAACTGAATTGACATTTTCAACAATTCTAGAGTTATTTCAGCTAGATATAATGGGTCATGTGAAATAATTAAAAATTCTAAATACATGTAAAATGTTTTAAGGCAATACATACTTTATGTTACATACCAGCTAGCAATACCTTTTATATGCTTTAGTTTTTCAAAATTATTAGAAATTTATGCATTAAACCATAAATTTTTAATTAATTAAATGATGCAGTCTATAAAAATCACAAATTTAACTTGTGGTTTATAAAAACAGAATATACTTTTATTCTTTTTGAGACAGGGTCTTGCTGTATTGCCCAGACTGGCCTTGAACTCCTGGGCTTAAGTAATCCTCCTGCCTCATGCTCCTAAGCAGCCAGGACTACAGGTACATACTATCACAACTGCCTAGAATTTACTTTTCTTGTATCTTATTTATTAATGAGAAATATTCAGTTAACATAAATAATAATAATAATAATAATAATAGCAGTTTGCTGGAAGCCAAATTCATTATAAAAATTATAAAGGAACAGACCATATTGTATCCCTGCAGGAAGTACTATTCACATTAGATATTTATGCATATAACAGGATACATCCAAATATGGGGCCTTGGATAGAATCATTTCAAGAATTGACATCATCTGTAACTTCTAGCATATTATGCTTTCTTATACCTCACAAAAATTTTACAGAGTATTTCATAGGTGTTTGTCCTGTCTCTTATGAGCCGAGTGGATTATTTTTTGTGAACCTTTTTTTCCCTCTGTTAGTTTTTCATTAGCTGTTACTACAGGGACCCCCTTCAAGATTTTTTTTTATTAGAGATATTTCAACCCCTAGCTCTCCAGAAACTTGTGCCTTCAAACAGATCTAGCCTGTCTAATCTGTGTCGTCATGCAACTGTTTAGACTTTGCTAATTCACACCTATGACAGTAGTCAAAATGTAACAGAATGGGGCAGTTAGGAAGTGTGTTCAAAACAAAGGATGGCCTAAAACAGGAATGTCAAGTTCAATCTGCCATGCATTTACTGTGTCTCACAAATGACCCACCACAGAGTTACACTCTCATCAAGAATGACCAGTTAATTAACCTTCGTATAATTCAAAGTCATTCTTTCATTACTGCAAGCCAGCAAAGTCATCACAAGGATAGCATACTTATTCTTTCAGTACAAGGAAATTGTTGCCTTGATGCTTCAGAGCTCCTTTCAATCTCAGTATTAAAACTATGACTTACCTGGGAGATATGGCAGAATTTCTAGGTCTGAATTTCTTGACTATCTATAAAAATCATATGCAAGAAGGCCATTACAACATTTACAATTTCATCAACATTTTTAATTTGGTTGACTAAAATTCCACATTTTTGGACCCTTTTAAATGTTGACTCTTAAGGCTAAAAAATAAGGCATGATGTCTCTAAAAAGTTCTTCCTAGCAATCTAGGATGAACTGATGATTGCAAAATGTCCACTCTCTCTTTCTCCTGACTGGTAACCTCTATTACTTATGGACACATCTATTCTGTTCTCTTTCAGGCACTCCGAACTCAGCATGCCAAGAAGGAACCCCTCATCCTCCTGCTTTTCCACGGTGTTCCCTGACTTAATCATTAACACCATCACTATTGCAGCTATCGTTCTTAAAAATCTAGGATTTAATCTGGATCCTTCCTCTCCATCATCTTTCACAGAAGTACAACCTGCACACAATCTATCAATTCCCCCTTGGAGTGATATCCATCATGTGTCTACTTCTGTCCTTCCCCACTGAAATCCTCCTGGTCTACATCACCAATATCTTTTTCTTGGGCATTAGCACAGCTTTATGACTTCCCTGTTTCCAGGTTGACTGCATTCCAATCCACCCCACCCCCAGCCCCGGTTCAGCAAGCCAATCTTTCTACAATACAAACCTGACCATTCATGACTTGATTAAAAATTTCTTGAGGGTTTTCCATTTCCATTATATTGAAGCCTCTTAAGTTCCTTAGGTGAATTCTTCCCAGTACATTTCTCTGCCTTAAACCCGGGTGTGTTCAGCATCCCTTCTTAGGCACTGGGCTAACCTGTATTCAATTCCTTCAACAGATTATAATGTCTGACCATTATGTCTTCAGGCTTTCTGCATCTTATGCCTGAAATCCATCCCCACAAGTCACCAGATAGCCTCATCACTCACTCACCAGCTCAACATGACACGATCCAGAAGACCTTCTTTGGCCTCCTAGATTAAATCGTGTCCCTTGACTATATTCTCGTAAATCCCTGTATTTCCCTTAGATTAATACTCTCTGCTGTATTCCCTCTTGTCTCTCTGGTCTGTCTCTCCTGAGCTTTTAAACTTGGGTGGGTGTGGATCTACCAGCCTGTTCAGCTGTATAATGCCAGTCCCTATCACACATCCATCATTTTAAAGTAGAAACTTCAAGTAAAGTACTTTGTACCTTGACATTTATAGACATAATGTTTCAGAGTCTGAAATATTTTAAAAGAAAGTGGACTAAAATTTAAAGGAGGGGTACTCAGCAGGCTGGACTCTGAGCTGCACTAACTGGGTCAGTATTTGGAACTGCTCACTACTAGCTATACAATCTTGGACTGGTTACTTTTTTTTTTTTTTTTTTTGTACTAGGTGTTAGATCCAGGGTTGCTTAACCACTGAGCCATATTCCCAAACTTTTTAATTTAATTAAGTTACTTATTTTTATTTCGTGACAGGGTCCTGCCAAGTTGCTGAGGCTGGCTTTGGACTTACAATCTTCCTGCCTCAGGCTTATGGGCATGTGCTACTATGCCCTACTTGGACAAGTTATTTAATGCTTCAGTCAACTCATCTGTAACTTGGAGGTGATATTTATGCCACCATCATAATTTTGTTGTGAAGGTTAAATGATAAAATATGTGTAGTGTTTCTGGCACCCAGAAAACCTGCTATATAGCTATGCACAATTGTTATGATTAGTTTTTCAAATGGTAAAACATGGAGTCAGATTGCTTGCTTCGAAGTCTTGCTTTGATACACTCTAACCTTGACCAATTGACTGAACTGTTTAAAGCCTCCAATTTCTTTTCATAAAACAAGAGGGAAAGAATATTCTCAGTAAAAACATGCCAATTAAACTTAATGTTAGGCTATATTAGACAGTGGAATTGGAAGAGAAAATGTCCTTGCTGATATTGAAATATTGTTTTTCTAAAGCTGTAGCATTAGTTAGTTGACATATAAACTGCAGCTTCTCTGGTCTTAGTTGAAAATTAATTAAAAATGCATAAATTCACACAGTTCATGAAGTATAAATGTCCAGGAAAATCAAGTTCAAGAATGTGAAGTCAATAGTAACTTAAATGTTAAGTATTTTCTTTTGAACTAACCCAACCTGAAATAAATACTATTTTTTCTATAGAGTAAATTATTTAAAAATTTAAAAAAATATTTACAGTCTTGTTATTTTTAGATTGTATCTTAGGAGTACTGAAAGTTAAGGCTCTGGACATAATTCTATAGATTTTTTCCTTATGGATTGCTTTGGCTATTCTTTTAAACATAGATTGGATTTATATTGACTTTAATAACTGAAAGGATGATTTTTAATTATTTCTATAATTTTTCCCTTTGGTTATGAAATTTTAATATCAGATTTCTCTGGTGCTCTCATTCCAAATTGCAGTGTTTAGTGTGATAGGACATGTCACCTGGTACTTATTTCCCTAAGTTTTCATCATGTTGGCCCCAACTAGTGGTTAATAAAAATAAGCTCCATATTCTTAGAAATATTTTTTAATCTGTTCTAATTAGTTATACATGACTGTAGAATGCATTTTGACAAATCATACATAAATGGATATATAACTTCTCATTTTTCTGGTTGTACACGATGTAGAATTACATCAGTCATGTAATCATATATGCACATATATGATTTTGTATTTGTATTCCTACAGTAATGTATGAGTACACCTTTTCCCCCCACATCCTCACCAACATTTATTGTTGCTTGTATTCTTGATAAGTGCCATTCTGACTGGAGTGAGATCAATTCTCAGTGTAGTTTTGATTGCATATCTCTAATTGCTAGAGATGTTGAACATTTTTTCATATATTTGTTGATCGATTGTATTTCTTCTTCTGTGAAGTATCTCTTCAGATCCTTAGCCCATTTATTAATTGGGTTATTTGGTTTTTTGGTGTGAAGGTTTTTGAGTTTTTTTGTATATCCTGAAGATTAATGCTGTATCTGAAGTGCATGTGGTAAAGATTTTCTCCCATTCTGTAGGCTCTCTCTTCACATTATTGATTGTGTCTTTTTGCCAAGAAGAAGCTTTTTAGTTTGATTCCATCCCATTTATTGATTCTTGATTTTACTTCTGGTGCTCTAGGGTTCTTGTTAAGGAATCAGTTTCTAAGTTGACATGGTTGAGATTTGGGCCTATTTTTTCTTCTATCAGGTGCAAGGTCTCTGTTCTAATGCCTAAGACCTCAATCCACTTTGAGTTGATTTTTGTGCAGGGTGAGAGAAAAAGGTTTAATTTCATTTTGCTACATAAAGATTTCCAGTTTTCTCAGCATCATTTGCTAAAGAGGCTATCTTTTCTCCAATGTATGTTTTGGGCTCCTTTGTCTAGTATGAGATAACTGTATTTTAAGTGGGTTTGTCTCTGTGTCTTCTATTCTGTACTAATGGTCTCTGTGTCTGTTTTGGTGCCAGTACCATGCCATTTTTGTTATTATGGCTCTGTAGCATAATTTAAGGTCTGGTATTGTGATGTTACCTGCTTCACTTTTCATACTAAGGACTGCTTTGGCTATTCTCAGTCTCTTATTTTTTCAAATGAATTTCTTGATTGCTTTTTCTATTTACATGAAGAATGTCATTGGGATATTAAATAGGAGTTGCATTAAATCTTCCCAACACTTTTGAAAGTGTGGCCATTTTGACAACGTTGATTCTTCCTATCTAAGAACATTGGAGATCTTTTCATCTTCTAAGGTCTTCTTCAATTTCTTTCTTTAGTGTTCTGTAGTTTTTATGATAGAGGTCTTTCTCCTCTTTTGTGAGATTGATTCCAGGATTTTTTTTGGAGGGGGCTATTGTGAATGGGATAGTTTTCCTAAATGCATTCCTATACATCAGTGATGAATCCACTAAAAAATAAATTATTAACTACCTTATCATGCTGTTATTTCTAAGCCATTTTCCTTTACATGTGATGAATGGAATCACTACTCTAAGCATGAATCCTAATATACATATTTGTTAGCCAAATTGATCATAGCATGCACCAATAAACACTTTAGAAGCTAACACTATCAGCTATGCTACCTCTGCTCAGAGTTTCAATGCTTACTGGTTAGTGCAAAAAAAAAGAAATGGATTCTAATACTCTCAAAGTCTAGAAGTCAAAATTTGTGAGCTGACTCAAAAGTAAAGCACCACAGGACAAGCAGACCCTTCATTTATGAACAACATGAATGAACACAGCTGTTTCTTTAACAGTAGTTGCTTGAAGTAGAAAAAAAAAAAAAAAAACTCGTGATTTGCAATAGACCCTGTACTCTTTCTCTAGCTGTTTAGCAGCTTTGGAACACCCCTATAAGTTTGGAGAATTTCCACCTTTATTATTTAAACTTCTACAAGGCAGAACCACAGGACTTGACCCCTTTAACTTTGGTGCCAGGCTTGACTTATGGGATCACTAATGCAAGGCCTCACTTGGTTCAGAATTGAGAAATAGAAAATTGAAAATTCTGCACAGAACTCATTGTCTTGAAGACAGTGGCAGGGGCAGCTGGCTTTTTGAGTGCAGAGGTTGCAAGATTGCATTCCTGGCTCTGCAACAATTCTAGTAGAGGTGGCAAGAATTGGAGCTCCTGACATAGGATGGTGGAGGGTGGAAGTGGCGGCACTTTAGTCAGGAAGCCAGTTCTGTGGGGTGGTTTGGAGCCACATTTCAGGAAGATAAGTTTTGAGCATGCTTGCATTCCATGAGTTCCCCACTTTAAAAAAAAAAAAAAATCAATGCCTTTTCAGCTTCAGTCAAGTCAGGTTTTGTTGCCTATAATTCTTAGGAATATTATAACCTGGAAATCTATTTACAGCTCCAAATTCACTAAGCCTAGTGAGAATTTCATCCAGAGTGAGAGAAAATGAACAGAGCAATTAAAATTACAGAGCTACTATTTTTAAGTACTGTTAGCTTCCAGACATGGCTTTTCTTCCTCCCTCCCTCCCTCCCTCCCTTCCTTCCTTCCTTCCTGACACAGGGTCTCACTAAGTTGCTAAGGATCTCTCCAAGTTGCTGAGGCTATGCTCGAATATAAATTCTCCTGTCTCAGCCTCCCAAGTCACTAGGATCACAGGTCTGTGCCACTATGCCCAGCTGGTTCTCATTTAATTACACAATAGCTGGTGGGAACAGTATTATCTCATTATGTCATCGAGGAAATCAAGACTGAGATTAGCTAATTTGCCCTGAGATATTAGTGCTGCTGGTTACCAGATCCTGTGATAGAGATAGATCTCGGTGATCAATTTTCTTGCTTGTGGGTTGTTTAAATTGTTCCATATTTTGGTAAGTTTAAAGTAATGAGTCATCTCACCAGGTGTATCAGCCATTCTTGTCCATGTGACAATTTTTTTTCCTCAGATGGGCATAATAAAAATGAAAGTACTAACTGACCTTTGCTCTTTGCTAGCACTTTCACACCCACCCCCACCCCAACCTCACCCCCCCACCCCCCCCCCACCCCACGCCCGTTTATCTTCAGGCCTTGCGTTCTCCCAAGCATAAGGCCTGCATCTCTATTTTAACCCATTAAACATCAACCTTGGCTCTTGCTTGGATGAATTGGTTCCTCTTCCCTTAACTGTCAACATAAAATCCGAGTAATCCTGGGTCTTCTCTTGTCAGTTACTGGGTACGCTTAGAGGATAGAAACATTTTCATCTGAGCCCTTTTCAGAAAGAATACACCATCTTGAAACAGAAAAGCTGTTCCAAGTCTAAACTGAGAAATACTGAAAAGTTTTATGGAAATTGAGAGGGCAGATTTCCAACCTGTTGAGATACCCATTTGTCATCTCTAAGAATATTTAACCACAAAAACAACAGTCCTCCAAAGGATTTTAAAAGGTAAAATTGATTTTAAAAATATAAAATATTTTCAAGTCAGATTATTCACGGACTATCAATAGTTCCAGAAAAATCTCTGCAAAGAAAACTGAATGTGTATTTCTTTCCCAAAAGAAATCCATGATATCGTTGAAAGGGAATATTGATGAGGATAATTTTTTTAAAATCAAAATAAAACATTAAAAGACATAAGGGAATGTATGTGTGGAAAATATGTGATAAACACAATCCACAGGCAGGGTCTCCCCTGGTGGCTGCCTAGTTGAACTCAGGACCCTCACAGAGTACTGGACAGGATGCCATTGGGTCCATTTCTATAAATAATGCAAACTGATGTCTGAGCAGAAAGTTCATCTTTGGTGTTAAATCTCCCTTACTTGAGACTTCATTCCCCACCCCCACCCCCCATTTATGAAGAAACATTTAAATAAGAGATGACAAATAAATGCTTAGCTAAACATTTCTCTTTATTTCAAATTAAATCCCACCTATGTCCTTTATTCTCCTCTCAGAGAAATATTCCGTTAGAATTCTCCTGCCATGCTCACCTTTCTCGAAAAGTTTACATTATGTTGAGGTTATAGATTTTAAAATAAATGGCACTTAAAAATAAAAGTTTTGAAGTTACAGATTTAAAGATAAATATTTCCGTTCAAAACCACTGGTGTGTCCAAGTAGTTAGGGTTTTGTATGTGTTTTCTATGCCATTCAGTAGTTATTTTCTTTATTTAAGACCTACGTATTTATTATTAATTGCATTCTTGAGTATTTTCTTTCTCTCTATGTTCTTCCCTCCCATTCTCTCTCTTTCCTGTAATTCATTTTTGATAAAGCTATTAGTATTTATTTTGTAATGAATCACTTTAGTGAAACCTTGCATTATTTTGAATAGCTTTTTCATTGATTTATTCTCTCATTTTACTGATAAATTGCACATCTTCAAAAAATATTATTTACTTCCACTTTCTAAATACTTATATATCATTATATTGCTTAATTATATGGACTAGTTCTTCCAAAACAATGCTATTTAATAGGCCACATATCAAGTGTTCTTATCTCTTTTTCTAACAATCTTCTGTTTTACGCTACCTTTCTTCTCTGCTCCTAGGATCCCAAAGACTGTCCATTTTTAGATGTTCCTTTGTGTTTGAACCACTCATTACTTCCTACAAGGGTGCATTGAATTTGTTACTTTGACTGTTGTTGTAGTTTCTTTGTTGCATTAGTATGTTTGGTATCCTTACCCTGTTTAAATGCTGGTAGATTTTAATTTCTCACTATTTTTGACTCTCTGTGTGTATTCTGAGCAGTTCCTAGGAAGAGGAAAGCTAAGAGTCTGCCTCTACTATTGATTCTAAACTCCCAAAGAGTAGAGACTTTGGTCTTTTGTTTATTTCTGTATTCTGTGACTAGAGAAGTGCCTTCATTATCCAAGTAAACTGGTTCTTCCAACTTAACAGAGAGCTGCAACATGCTTTCCTAGAATTTGGAATCAAACAATTCATCTAGCATCAGCTTTAATTTCCCAATTTATAAAATGAAACAAAGTAAGCCAGCTGCTTAATGTGATACTGTAAAAAAACAATCTCTCAATGTGTATGTGATACAGCTTTGTAAACTGTAAAACGTTTGTGTCATTATTCCATTATTCATGTAGCTCTTGGGTAAAATATTTCTCATTAGTTCCTATTACTTCTGCTTTGTTATGTGAATTCATTTGATTTCTTTTTTGCCAATTTTTTTCTTTTTCTTATATTACTACAAGCATTCATCTGCTGAAATAGTATTTCTAGATATTAAAGCTCATAGATTTCTTTTTAAAATATTAGGTTTTTATTTGCCAATAAAAATGTGTCCCTTGGGATACTTATTTCTTACTAATCAAAACCCACTACTCCTTTCATTGCCATACCAAGGACTGTCTTCAAAGATAGGCCCCTGAGGTTTTATACAGTATTGATCTCAGTTAATCCAAGCTTTGAAAATATGCAATTTAGGAAAATGGTATTCAAAGTTGAACTGAGTAATATTTTATTAATATGTAGGAAATGTATTTCCCTTCTCATTCAATTTCTAATTAAATAGAACCTCACATTTGAATAAGGATAACCATGTTTGGTTCTTGCTGCCTAAGTTCCTGCAAAAATAATCCCTGTACCAGCTTTTCAGAGATACAAGTCTGTGCCTGATATTATTCTTTCACTTAATTATGCCAGGGAAAGACAAGATTGTACCATTTACTCATTTCAATATTTTAATTTTCATTTTAGTATTCAAAGATGATTCCTTTATAACATAAAAGGGAAAATAAGAGCTAAATGGGAATTGTTCTCACCCTTTTATAGTTCCAAAATGAAAAATGCCCTTGAAATGATATATGTTCTAAAAGCAAACCAATTTTTAATGCTGCAAAAATTTTAGATAAGTTAAGGTAGGGCCTGTGACAGTGTCCCTTCCCTCCAGTTCATATATTAAGTCCCAGCCTCTGTTGGCAGAAAGTGACCATGTTGGAAGACAGGGTCTTTAAGAAGGCAATAAATTAAAATGAGGTTATTAAGGTGGAGCCTCTCACTAGTGACCTAATAAGAAAAGGAAATCTGACCAAGACACAAAGAGTGATGATATGAAGACATAAAGAGAAAATGGTGGGGCTGGGGATATAGCTCAGTTGGTAGAGGGCTTGCCTCACATTCACAAGGCCCTGGGTTCAATCCTTAGCACCACAAAAGATATATATATATAATATATATATATATATATATATATATATATATATATATATATATATATATATATATATATAGAGAGAGAGAGAGAGAGAGAGAGAGAGAGAGAGAAAATAATAATAATGGCCTTCTGCAAACCAAGGAGGAAAACCTCAGAATGAAACCAATGCTGTTCAGTCTTTGACTTCTAGCCTCCACAACTATGAGAAAACAAATCTCTGTTGTTTAAGCAACCAACTAACCAAGTATGTGGTGTTCTGTTATGGAGCAAACTAATACAGATATTATGTAGAAAATAGTGGAAAATTGACTCCAAGCCCTAACTAAAATAAACCTGCCTTTGCTCTAACACAAGCTAATGGCTTAGCTCTTTTCATGTGTTTCATACTTTTTTGCAGAAACTTTAAAAGTAAATGCATTTTATTCTATAATATTATCTTAAAGAATAAATGATTTATTTTAATTACATAATTCAGCAAATTTTTATAATAGAGATTCACGATTTAATGTATTAGTGAGAGGAGGCAAAATTATACACATTTCTTATTGCTTCAAGATTTAATAAGCTAAAGTTCACAGTTAGTTACTATTTTAAAATGTTGCAGTATACAATATGATATAAAAATTGAAAAACAAGCAGGAAAGCCATCATCTGTTGTTAAGAAATAAAATAATATAGTCACAATTCCTTAATATCCTGCCATAGTAGGTTCTATCCAGATCTCATTAATGTAATAGGAGTGGCCCATTCTCCATTGACTGTGAACAGTCTGCTAAAAGCTCCCAGGTGCCTCCTATGGAGAATTGCACTTGGCTAGATGGAAGCCATCTTGACCAAGGGGTTGTACCTCCATGGAAGATGAAGATAGCCTAGAACCAAAACCTGACCCACCTGGGGTACTTCCAGGTAGGACCAGCTCTGGTGCAAATCATGCGCCAGGTCAGATCCTCCAAGGGACCATTCTGAAGCTTGCCTCCAACAAAGATCCACTCCTTGCTTAGTTTCCCTCTCTGCACTCTCTCTCCCCATATGCCTGTTTTCCTGAGAGCACATCAATAACTAATTTATGAAGGGATTCAGACTGTTCTGCTCAGGCTCTCACCCTAGGACAACTGACCTGAGATGGTTTCATAAGTGGTCAGAGGAAACACACTCTTTTGATAGAAGACTCAAGTTCCAACACTCATCAGTCAAATGGTAATAATTGGTGGTAGGCAGAGAATTGATAGACGCTATTGTATTGCAATATTGAGATTTGTTGGTGCCCCTTCACAATCATCACTCCTTTTCATTGAGTGAGCTGTGGCAATATTATAAGTAGCAGAGGATGAAAGGATGTGCTAGTTGGTACAATGACATAGGGAAATTAGTAACTGAAAGCACTGTAGAGTTAGGTGGCTATTGAAAAATGTCCTATTGTATTGGGAGAGAAAATAAGTGGCTCAGATTTAATGATTAAAAAAATCAAGCAAAGTACATGTCAAGGAGCCTTCTTGGCAGCAAATTAAAAATCCAACCATTTGTCTGACACTGACTCACACTTCACTATAGGGCACAATCAAGGCATAGGTTTAACTATAAGAGAAACAGATGTTTAAAGAAGGTTGTATTCTTGTACTGGCCAAAATACACCCCTGATAGGCAAAACGTAAGAGCTGCAAGGCTTTAGATGGGCATATCTACATGACCTTTAAGTAAAAGGGATCATCTGTCTTCAAAAAAAGGAAAGTGTGCTACTTCTGTAGCCACAGAGACTTTAAGGGAATCTGGAAGTTCAAGTACACAAGGGCATCTATCCCCTGTCAAGTCATCCATTTGAACACCCTGAAAAAACAAATAGATTGTAGTGAATAAAAGTAGACTACTGCAAACCGGACAAAGATTAACAAAACCAACTGTCACTGCTGTTTCACATGTGATCATTTTTGCTGGAGCTGTCCTTACCACAAAGCATATAGCTATTTAATAAGATAACCTGGGAAGATGTCCCTTGGCATTTGTTCTCAATGCACTCATGAACAAAGCAGCCATGTTATGAAAGTGGAGGCAAGGCACGGGTTCAACAGCATGGACTCTCAACAAGACTGATTCACTGCCACTAATGAACCTTCAACTCTCAAATAACAGGATCCTAAGCTCCACATATAACAGAGTACATAACTTGAGGACATTAGCTATCCACTTAGTGGCAAGGTTAACAATATTGTACTCCACCATTTCATCTGATCAGAACTGACAAGTACCCTGGGTTTGAGTTTGTCTTTTCTGCTCACAAAACCTCAAGCAGCATCACATTCAGAGTACCTGTGGAGAGGTCTGACCTACAGAATGTGGTTCTATAGAACATTGACTCAGGCCAACAGACACACTTTACAGCCAAAGAAGTGGATCGATGGGCACAAGAACTTGCTATCCAACCTTTCTGCCACACCACACCCTGTTCCATCCAGAACCAGACATCTTACAGAGTCGTCTCTTGAGATATACCTGGTCTACTAGCTCTCAGAAGCCACCCTGGAAGAATGGGAGTCGTATTCAGATGGGATTTACGCCTAAACCAATAGACATTATGTGATTTTATGTTATCGATAGGTGGATGTCAGGGGAAAAAAAAAGATCTGGGGGAAAATATACGTTTTTCATCTCGCAGGTTTAGGATCTGACTTCCTGGAGGGACTGAGTCTCAGAGAGGATGCTTCTAAGAAAATGGTGTGAAGTTCCTACTAAAGTTAAATCTAGGTGTTACCTGAACACTTTGAGTCTCTTGGACCAGCAGACCAGCAGACATTGAAAGGAGTTAGCACACTGGCAGGACCACCCAACCCTGATCTTCATGAATACGTAAGACTGCTGCTGCAAGCAGGTGCCTGGGTGAATATTTGGGCACTTGGTTTACTGGAGTATAGTACTTCAATGTCTTGTTTTCACTGTAAATAAAAATAGTATAACATCCAGGCACTGCTACAGGCCTCATAACCAACGACCCATCAGATGGTCATCCCACAGAACAAGTCATCTAAATAAGGACCAAATTCTATAAAAATTCATTCTTCGCTAGGGAACTATAGACTGTGTCACTCAAGACAGTGATATGAGTAATCAGTTAATTTCTCAGCAGCAAATGCAACAGGCAGGACTGCAGTCCACTCCATGAATCCTCCTCTTACATGTATTTCTTGGAAATTATGACTAATCAGCATCCTAAATAAGCTGGGCCCTGAATGCAATGAGCCAGATGGAGACCCAAATGGTACAAGTGAAGGACTATACTTTAGTCCTTTAGATATTTTAGTACCCACTCAGATTCCCTTAGCTAGACCAATTTATCAATTAGCTGCTGTATTGCCTGCAACTTCCCCCATTCTCCAGATAAATTTTCTTGCCAAAAATTCCCCAGCAGGTTACCCATCACCACCACCAGAAGCTCTTGGACCATGACTAACTAGCATGGGGCTATGAGGCCTCAATATGGGACCAGCTTGGTGATGTCCTGTGATACACAAGTTTGGCTCCATCTCTGCCATAAGACCACAATGAATCCAAATCGCAGCCCAGACCATGTGGTGTGTTGGTTTTCTCCCCACTACCACTCCACCCCACTACCTGCTTCTCGCACTTTCCTTCTTCCAGTATGCTGGGCTTAGACCCTGGGAAACAAGTTCAGAATACTCAAAGGGAAGAAGATGCAAGACACATTTGGGATCATGAACATTCTTTATTCAGAGTTGACAGCAGCCCCACGTAGCCCCCTGAGCCACTTCCATAGGCCTCTTATGTATGTTGGCCAAAGAAGAGACATTGCCAAGAGATAACATAAATGGTCACATGCTCATGAGAAAATGTTTATTACCTTGAGTACATACCTGAATCGGGGTTTTCATAACCTTGGCTACATACTAAAATCATAGCATGCTGAAAATCTCAGCAAGAGAGCCTCACTACAGCCTCTTTGGGCCTGCCCTACACAAGAGTCTTTCCTTAAAAGTCCTTTTCACAAAAATTCTCATCACAGTTTCTGCTTCTGGGAAACCAACCTAAGATACTATCCTTGATAGTATTACTTTTCTACCTTTCCCAGGGGTAAGTACCCTTAGAAATGTTTTTGTTTAGATGCTTGTGCATTTTACTGTATATGCATGTATATCTGAATAATATACAACATGGTTTGAATATTTATGAACCTTATATAAATTGTATTATTCTATTTGTATCTGTCTGTAAATTGTCTTTTTTCACTCTCAAGGTTTCTGAGATTGATACACAGTTATATACTTTGCCCTAATTTAATCTTACATTCTTCTATTTCACTGCCTTTATTAATTTGAGTTACTTCAAGGTTTTCTTCATTTTTCTACTACCGGAAAAGATACAGCTATAAGAGTTCTTATACATGAGAATATTTCTCCAAATTTGACTTTTCCCAGGAAAAAAAGTGCTAAGTAAAAATTTTTGTATATGCCTCTTCAGCATACTTACTAAATTTTAAAATGAAATTTTAAATTTAGAGCAATTTATACTAGCACAATAAAAGTTAATGTGTTCACAGTATTCTACATTTGCATCAATACTGGTATTCTCTAATATATAATGTTTCCTAGTATCTCTAAGTTATAATGTTATTATTGTGGTTTCAATTTGTATTTCTCTAGTTACTATCAGGGTAGGGAATACTTTAAATTTTGTTTTATTTAATCTTCCTCTTCAAGGAATGCCTGTACATAAAAGTTGAGGTTATAGCTCAGTGTTAGACACAGATTTAGCATATATAAGACCCTAGGTTCAATCCTTAGAACCACACACACAAAATATATTTATCCATATATCTATAAACATATGCACATTTGAGTATTTTTCTGCAAAATTGTCTTTTTCTTATTAATTTGTAGGAATTTTTTATAAATTCTGAATATTAACGTTTTTGAATAGCTTCTTCCAGTCTATAGCTTGTCTTTTCATATTATATAGCTATCTTTGGATGTACAGAATTTTAAAATGTCAGTTTAACTGAATCTATGAATCTATTTGAAAGTTTTTAATTTTAACATGTTCAGAAAACTTTTCCCAACCTCAAGTCATAAGCTATTTTACTAAATTTCCTTGTAAGTTCTACAGTTGTTTAGAACCAACATTTGTAATGATATTACCAATTGTCCTAACGTCATTTATTAAACTGTTCATTCTTATATTGTGATAACACTTTGGTCCTATCATTTATCAAGAGTCTATGCCTGGGGAGGCCTATTTATAAGTTTTATTTTTCCATGGGTTCCTTGCTATTTCTATGGGCCAAACGCACTATCTTAATTGTGTCTTTAATTGTTCTTGATATTTGGTAGGACACTTACCGCCATTTATACTTTCTTGCTAAAATTATCCTGAACATATTATGCCTAAGGTTTTTTCAGAGCAGATTTGTTTATTTCCATTAAAAACTATTATATTTTTGTTGAATACATACAATATTTAGTGAACCAACGTCTTTAAGATACTGATTTCTTGAAATTCTTCTCATACAACATATACAAACATAAATGCATATGTGCTTCTGATTTTGTTCTTTTACATCTGGACATTATATTTTGTGGTTTTTCTTTCATGCTTTTCTATGCTTGATGCTGTTTTAATAGTCTAATAGTCTTTTTCAACATTTTAAATGATTTTATAGACTTATTAATATGTAATATAATCACAAGTTTCAAAACTTAAGTCTCTCAACTGGTTTCTTATTCTTCTTTTCACCAGAAACACCTAATGTTGTGAGATATTTAATTCACTTTCAGAACTACTTTATCCTTATACATGGAAAACTCATATATATATACTTCTCTTTTTATATTAATGAGAGCATATTTTACATATAGAAAGTATGTGACTTGTATGTGTTTTCTTCTAGAAATAATAAAATGAGCAACCACACAGTACCCACCCAGCCTAAAAAAATAGCACAATAATCATTTTGTATCCCTACTACCAGTCCCCAAGCACATATTCCACCTATCTACTTCATCTCTCTAAAAGCAGTTCACATAAGAAAATCCACACCCATAATATTATTGTTTTGTCTGAAATTTTCTTTGTTTCCCCTCTACAACCATGTGCAACTTTTCTTCAGTACTCTGTAGTCCTTCCTGTAACCCTAGAGCATAAGCCTGCACATAGGCTCAGTTCTGCATTGCACTGACTGTACGGATGTTATCTAGGATGTTGAAAGTCTAGTAATGACTGTGGATTGACTTGAATGTGGTATTAACCCACATCTGACTGCAGGCAATGCCTCCGTGGGGGATCGAGATCCCCTATGCATCTTCCTGTTCTCCTCAGACAGTTCAGTTAGGCTAAATTATTGATATTTTGTACTTTGTCATTGTAAACAGTGTTTTAGTGTACTGTATTTTCTATTTGGTTATTGTTTTGTAAATGATTTTTTCCCAAAATGAATGGATAGTACTGATCCATAATAATTGTTTGCTGACTTTGCTGACTTCTTTCTAGGTAGATGGCTATGTCATCTATAAATTTGCAAATTGTAATCTTTTTCTTCAGCTCTTACTATTCTGTGCCAGTCTTTTGTGTTTTATGTTTCATTTATTATACAGTTGACCAGGACTTTCAAAATGTTTTAAAATACTAATGATAGTGGGCATTTTTATCACGTTCCCCATCTTAAAGAAATAAATTCAATATTTCATTTGGATCGGGATATAAAACATTTACAAATTAAGCAATTTCCTTCCTTGTCATAATATACGAAGTTTGATCTTAATTTTTAAAAAGTTGAACATTTCCAAATTCTATTTCAAATTGACTAAAATATATGACTTTTCTCATTTGGTCTATTAACATCATTAAATACATTAATAAATTTTGTGACACGAAAAAAATTCTGAAATCTTCATGACAAACCTATATTTTATTATTTTAAAATCTGTTTTAATATATTATTAAATTCATTTAGCCAGTGATGCACTTACTTTTGTGCATCAACTTCAATTAATAAAAGACGGGGGGAAATTGGGTATTTTTAAAGTTTGGTAGAATTCACACGTAAAAACTTCTCAGACTGTGTGGCCTTTTGAGAGAGGAAAACTTCAACAACTATTTCAATTTCTTTATTGCTTATTGATCTGTTCAAGTTCTTTTTTTTTTTTTTCTCATTCTCAGAGAGAAAAGTAACTTACCCAATTTTCTGTGGCCATTTGCTGACAGAGACGAAAGAAAATTTAGCTCAGGTCTCATTGATCCCATTACTTGTACTCTTAGCCCCTAGCATAACTATTGTGTAGTCATATCTTGTTTTAGATGATGTCCCCCACTATACACAAAGTATGGAGAAGCAACTAGACAAAAATAGCAAAAATCAGATATTTAGAAGATGATTTCTTTTTTTTTTTTTTTTCTTTTCTTCTCTAGCCTGAAATACAGATTGAGGGCAACTGTAATGAAAGGAGGAAAATAATGAGGGAGGTTGTTACTATAATCCAGATCTGAGTTGAGAAATGTAGAGCACCACTGAGAATGTAGGAAAGGAAAAGGGCAGAGGACCAAAGAGCAGCATGTGGACTGAGATGTCAAAATAAATGAAAACCCTGCAAGTGGGAAGTTGAGATCCTGTCTCTCTGGCAGATAACAAAGTGGAGCACCTTACCTGTAAAAGCAAAGGGCTGAAAGGAAAAGAAGGTAGGAAATGAACTTGCCCATATCATGCTGGTGTGAGTGTCTCCTCTTCCCCCTCTCATGCCTCCGCCTCTGTGGAGATAAAGTCACCAGGGGACACAACGGCTTCTCTCTGCCCTCTCACTCATGCTTCCAGGGGATGGAGGAATGACTTACGGAGCTTCTTGGCATAAATATCCTCTCTCTTTCTTTCCTCCCTCTTCCTCTTTCTTTCCTCTGTCCTCTGCTCTGTCCCACCTCCAAACTCCTGATTCTAAAAGATCAAACTGCAGCCCCTCGGTGAGGCTTCTCAGTGAGGCCCAGGCCAGAACTCTCAGCTGTGTGATGGCCAAAGCTTTCTGATGCTGGGTCTCAGTATAAGGCTTCAGTTTCAGGATAAGTCACGTTTTCTGATACCCTTACCAATAAGAAAGGTTATGTTTGTATTCTCAATATACTGTTGTCCTGTTTTTCAATTAGTTCATAGCTCAAGAAAGAAAAATGAATGAGATTTTTTTGACTTCCTCAAATATCAAATATGCATTAAGACTCATAAGACAAAACACATGAAAGGTTAGATACTTAAAATGAATGGCTGGTTGATTTGCTTAAACGAAGAATATCTTGAAGCATTTGCTAAAAGTGAAAGTTAAACTCTTGGAGAATAATTTAGGAAAACTGAATTTGATGGTCCAGACTTGAGAATTCCTTTTAGAGGAAGAAACAGAGTGTTAGATTCCAGGGCACGGGGACTGACTTGGAACAGTACAAATAAATCAGAAACCAAAGGGAAAGCAGATTTTAAGAAGGAAGATTCTTGACAATATCAGATATTCACGAGGGTTTGGCATGAAGGATGTGAGAGGCAAACTTTACACTTCAAAAGTTATTATATATTTATATATTTGCATTTTCATATGCAGGGAGAAATGAATACGTTGGCAGTTGTCCTAGAATAGAGGGTGGGGGAGGAAGCACAAATCACAGGAGTCATGAGACAAGAGTTTCTAGAACCTAAAATGCCTACTATATTTTTATTTCCCAGGGACTTTAAAGGCCACAATATTCTTAAGACACCCTTTTTCCTTAAAATAATTTGCAACCTAAGAATGCAGAGGCAAAGATTTATGACATGTGTATGCACATATGAAAGCTTTAGGGGACAAATGAAGAATTTGAGTTTGTCAGAAGTTGTGATAAAATGTGTTTTCTGTGCTTGATTGGGAATTTTCAACTTTCTGTTCTTGACTCCTATGAGGCCAGAACAAAGCCAAACAGAAACACAATCAATAAATACTTTCGCCATCTTTTCTTTCTCTCTCTTTTTTTAAATTGTTGTTATTTGGCTGAGTATTTACATATTATTTAATTATACAGAAAAGATTTGCTAATGATGGATTTGACTTGAGAGAAAAATATCGGATTTGCTTTGCTTTTTACCTCTTGGTTTATCCTCATCTCAAAGTTTGAAGTTGTAATAAATTAATTCTAACTTTAAAGAGAATCACAAGCCAAGTCTCAATAGGGAAAATTGATCTGTAGTTCACCATTCCCTCTATTTAAAGCTAGAAATTCCCAGTACTGTTAACCTATATTCAATTTTGTGGTATTGATCCTGAAATGATACATAAATGCACCATCATTGTTTTAGACTTTTCCACTGGGAAAATAAAGACTGGCTGCTCTAAATTTTTCATGTTGTATTATATATTTGCTCTAGGGCAAGAAATAGACTGGACAAGAACCAAATTTTTTTTATCAAAACCTTATAGTCTCCTTGCTACTGCACTATGGCCAGTAGAATTCTCCATTCAAACTTTCTTTTTACATTTTTGGTGTTTAAAAAACTTTTATTACACTTGCTGACAATTAAGAAATTTCTTCAGGGGACTCTTTAGCAGAAAGTAAGGTATGACCTGTAACTGAAGACTATCACTCTTTTTGACAACCTTATGCACAAGGTAGCAAACTTCTAATTCTATGATTTCAATAAACTAAAGATATTTGGGTGAATGCTTTAATATTTTAAAAAATGAGGTTTACATGCTTTTCTAGTGTTTTAGAATGAATTTCTGAAAATGAGTAAAACATTTCCTTCTCCTAATCTGAGCAATATGTCCCTTCAAAGATTGTACACATAACTGCAGAGAGCCACCTAAATTAATGCAATTGATGCTGTTTGATGGACAATAGGAAGTGCCTGACAATTAACTTGCAGTACCTTCAGTTTAGTTTAGACACACATGCTTTTCCTTGCCTTTAAGAATCATGCCATGACACCAAACATACTCAATATCTTATTATTGCACTTTATACCTTGGTTGTGTCCTGATCTAGAAAAACATTCAGATAAATATTGTTAAAATAAGTGCACAAAATCATACATGTATCTTTCTCTTTCTGCAGACATTTGAGGGTTTTGCTTGTCCCTTCATCTTTGATCAGACCTCCTCAGTCCATGCAACCACCACCTGCCATCCAAGGCCCTTCTTGGTTTACTTCTGTGTTTAAACTCCATCCCCATCTCTTTTCATTACCTAACCCCATTCTCTTCCCTACCATGATCACTCACCATATCCAGTTTGATAAATACACCTTGATCTTGTGTATATTTGAAAAATTCAAATTGTTACTCCATTTACATAACTGTTTTAGATTTATAAAGCTGATATCCTACTGTCTATCTCATCTTCTTTCTTCCTCATTTACTCAAAATCTTTCAAAAATCTGTTCATGTTGTTGAACATCCTGATATTTTATTGCTTTGGGATGCAAGATAATATAGCATGTCATGATGGATACCTTGTGTTTGCTTATTTCACTGATTTATATTAGATTGCACCTAAAATCCCACTCTTAAAAATAATGCTACACTGAAGACGTATAAACACGACTCTGAACATTTTCTTATATAATTGCCCACCTGAAGATTTCTGCTTCATATTCTGCATACTCTCTTACTTAATAAGTACTCCCTAATCTGAGGTATTTATTATTGTGAAAGTGTGTGTGCACTTTTGTCCTACGGTGTATGAGGATTCCTATGTGCCTATATCCTAACCATTATCTACTATTATCCTACCTTCTAAGTTTTCTCAGGCCAGCTAATATGAAATGACACCTTATTGTTAGAATTTTCATTTTCAGATTACCAACAAAGTTAGGTACATAACAATCATCTAAATAGGACTATCCAGGTTTCTTTTTCTGGAAAGTACACATTTCTTTCCTGTTCTAGTAAAGGGTGCCCCATCTGATTTTGTTGTCATTGTGTTGTCATGACTGATGTCTATCCTGTGGTTTAGGTGTAAGATTTCCTTGGCCCCTTTGTTGTTCCCTGCCCTGATCCATTGCTTATTTTAACACAGTGCAGTATCCCTTTATGACTGGTGAGTTATGTCCCGAATTCCTTTTTTTATAAATACAGCTCCTCCCCTCTTTCTGCCACTTAATATTTCAAAAATGTATGTTAGCCACCATATGCAATATCTGCAAATGTCGTGTTAATTCATCAGTACCTTTAGAATCATGAATTTTAAAAAGTAAACAAGCAAGAAAATAGATACTCAGCATTACTGGGAAACAATTATTCATTATACACAAATTCCTTACATTATGTTATATGAGAGGAAGGGCTTGACAAGATAATTAGTCTTTTCTGTAAGCACTCAATAACTCAAATCTTGCTCACTTTTTAAAACACTGTATTCTATCCCTGATGTCACGGGGCTACCTCCTCAAAGCTTTGTGACCTTGGGCTGCAGCTACCTTCTAATTTTAGGACAGAGGTCAATACATAGAGAAACATTTCCCTGGGGCATTTCAAGAGAGTAGATGTTAGGGTCATGGGTTACATTGTGCCCATGCTGAGCACTGAACCTGGATTGTTAGACGCTACTACATGTTCCTTTATAAATTCATATGTGGGAGGTAAGGAGTGACAGGGAAAGAGAAAGAGTATTTGTGGAAATCTTTAAAAGTATGAGACTAGAGGCAGAACTTCTCTGCCTAAGTTCCAAGAGCAGTGCTGGCCAAAGACATTTTATTTAGGCATTTTGGATTAAGTAAGTAAATTGTCAATTGTGAACTAGTCTTAGTCTGGAGAATCCTACCCTCTGGGATACATATATGAGTAACAGGTAACTGCTAACCAGAAATAGGTAAACGTGGGATAAGCACTAGGGCAAGAGAACCATCTCCCAGAACTCAGTATTGAGAAAGGGAAAACAGAATTTGTAGGGACAGTAGCCAACATTTTAGAGTTTTGTTTTAACTTCATAATAAAATGATAACTTAATACATAAAAAGGTTCCATTTTAAGAAAAGAAAACTGAAGAAAAAGGAAGAAAATAACTTGTTTGATGTCCCACCATAAACAACAGCTGGGATTTATACCCAATCAAGTTCTAAAGCCAATGATAGTAACAACTAGAATGTATTTCCTCTACACCCCTTTTCATAGAGTAGTTGTTCAAGTCATAAATCTCGTTTTCAAGGCTAAAATTCATTGGAACAAGCTAATGTAAAGCTGATGTTATTATGAGAGGGCAGTGTAATCTCAGAAATTTTAAAGATATAAATAAATGTAATCATAATTTATGGAGCCAAAATGTCCCCATAACTGCTTTTCCAGAACCATTCTCACACTGTAGCTATATTCCAGTGCCTACCATTGGCTGCTAATTTCCCCAAATCCCTATTTCTTCTAAAAAGAAATATTGCCCAATTTTGGTTTTGTTCAATTAAAACATAAATCTTATTTATCTACTCAACTTAGAGTTGATTTGCTTAGATAAGATTAAATTCACTCTGGTTAGTGATGAGGATGAGTGGGAGGGTTCTTTACATGAATTATTACCAGTTTATCTTGGAGGGACAAAGAGAAAGCAAGAAATAGAAATATTACTTTCAGTGCCATAATCCCCAGCATTTTTCTAAAATTACCCACATGCATAATACCACCCATGCATGATTATAAGCACCCACTCACTCTTCAAAGAGACATTCAGCCATTCATTCTGTGCTAACAATACAGATCTATGGCATAAGCTCTTTCCAGTGTCAAAATCCACTTCTTGTATTAATGCCATTCTGCATCTTTTGACATTTTTAGGTAATACTAATATATTAAAGGATGATGGAGGAAAACAAACACAATATTTGATAATTATGGCTAATCATAACTCTTATATAATTTCAAGGAAAAACAAGTACTATGAACATCATCTGTGAGCTCTAATCTCTTCCACTAGTCAGAGGCCATTCACTTACCCTTTGTATGTTCTTTAGGTATTAAACCAGTACTTCTGTCAAGATTTTTGCCAGATACAGTGGCATCTTTATTACATATGAATCTAAATGTAGAATCCTTATAGTTTCAGTTAACTTTTACCAATGGTAAAGTAGTCAACATATAGAGTGTTCTGTGGAATACACTTACAGTCTGTTTGGCTTCATTATATACTAGAAATATTATTGAAAATAAGTTATTCAATAATTTAGTATGCTTGCTATTTAAGAAATCAAATTAATGTCTTTTTCTCACAAGTGAGAAGGAGATGAATTTTTCAAGATTTTATTTCTAATTTATTGGTGCCATTATCATTTTTCTTGATAGAACTGTCATTCAATTTGATGGTGAACCTCCAGACCACAGAAACCAGTACAGAGTTCAGGAAAAGTTAGAGATAGTTTATTAATGAAATTATTTTTCAAAGTAATGCTTTTGCTCCATGCTCTGTCTCTCCCTTGTAGAACAAGATTACCTAGTATACCTTACATTGTACCGTCTGTCATTATTTTTACCCTTTGTATGTTTCAGCCATTTGTCAATCCATAACATAGAATTAATAATTTCTTCTTACCTGTTTGCCATTCAATTATTGTTTCTTCTGCAATGTCTACTCGTCTTAATTGCACTTCTTAATTTTGTATATTTGTTTTAATTGTGCTTTTATATATATAATTGCTATTGGGCTACTTTTATAGTTTGTATATTTCTACCAAAATTTTCATAATTGCTTAATTCTATATATTAAGAAAATAAGAAAAGAGTGACATCACCCAGTTGGTACAATAGGAGATGCCAGGTTTTACTCCAAACCCCCAAACAGGAAGATCAACCAGCAACTATCCACAGACAATAATAACCTGGTGAAACTCCCAAAATGAAGGAAATAAAATTTCATTTTTCATGGAACTGAGTAAAAATATCCATTGAAAGAATAAAAGAAATGTCATCCACCTCCCATCCACCAAGTTGGCCCAGTATCACAGAGAGAGAAATCTCCAAAGCCCAGGGATGGGACACAAAGGGAAAAGAGAAAAAAATGAACAGACATCCAGCTCCCTGAGCATTCTGAGATGCTTCCTAGAAACCCTACTCTATTCCCACCTCATGGCAAAGAGAGGATTTAAAGGGACACTAACCATCTAGACCACCTAAAGCTGGACAAAAACGAAACAAGGAGGTGGAGCCCACAGTACGAATGAACTGATTTTAGGGAAAACATAGGAAACCTACTTAGTAATGGCACTCAATCAGAGATATCTACTAATGACATAAGCCAGCCACAAAACGGATCTGGTCACTCCCAGGAGAATTAGGAAGGCTACTTGCGTGAATCCCTAAATAGCCAGCATCCAACTCTAACCACACTCCACAACCCGGGGATGCCCAGGGAGGGTGAGGACTTCCCAATGAATAAGCCACCACTTACTGAGCTTAAACAGTGCTCACCGTCTCCTCAAAGACCACCCCCAGACCCAGCCCAGGGAAGAACAAGACCACAACAGTGAATTCCAACAATAAGCAGGTCCTAGTTATGTCACCCCTGGGACTTTAACCAGCACTCCCTGAAGTCTCAAACTCCACACCTAGACCTCCACATAAGAAGTGACAGAATCACCAGGTAAGTCAAGTCAGTTTGCAGATACCTGTTCTGCCTCACTCGAGAGTTAAATCAAGCGCTCTCTCTCTCTCTCTCTCTCTCTCTCTCTCTCTCTCTCTCTCTCACACACACACACACACACACACACAGACACACACACAGAGTTAATCAATGCTTATTTCCACCTCAAAGTCTAGTCTCAGATTCTGCCAAAGGAGAAAGGCAAATCTCAACTGAGCATTTCTACTGAGCATAGCAGTTGACCCATCTACCATGATCCACTTAACCACAGGGCCCCTCCCCACATTCCCCTCTAACAGCGAAACTGAAATAGTTGTACTTCTGCCAAGTAACACACCCTATGGCTCAGTCAGATTAGAGACAATTGCAGTATCCATACTGCAGCTCAGTCTAATTGCAAAACTCAACCTGTGGTCTTGCCACATGGCAGGGAAAAAAAAATCAGCTATTCCACCTGAAATCACAGCAAAGGCACTAAGTAGTCCAGTCATCTAGAGAATTTAAAAACAAGCTCTGCTTCTCCAGGAGCATTGCCACTGGCTGAGTCAGAATCATAGGCTGGAATAGTGAGTACATCAGTTTTTAACAATATCTCCAAAAGCCAGAAAATGTGGTTATCTATGCAAATATATAAATACCAACATAATGATACAGGTTTGAAAGGTCTTAGGAAATCATGACTACTCCAAGAGGCTATAATGAAGCTCCACCAAGGGACCTCAAAGAAAGGGAACCCCATGAAATGTCAGAAAAATAATTTATAATAATCCTCTCTTAAAATTTCAGTGAACCAACTTCAAGAATATATATGCATAAAAATTTAAATGAAAATTGGAGAAAAAATACATAAACAAAATGTTAAGTTTAACAAATAGAAACAATTTTATAAAATTAGAAATCCTGGAGATGAAGAATATGATGACCAAACTAAAATTTGCATAGAAATTTTTCTTTAGCTGAATTTAGCTGGATAATCCAGCTAAAGAAAGAATCAATGAGGTTGAAGACAACATTTAAAATTACTCAAAAGTAAAAGAGAGAGAGAGAGAGAGAGAGAGAGAGAGAGAGAGAGAGAGAAAGTCTATAAGAATTATGGGATACCATCAAGAGACCTAACCTGTATCACAGGAATTAAAGAATGTGAAATGCAACAATAAACAGGTAGGGCCCTCCATTCCCAGGTTTCATCCTTGGTGTAGACAGCAAAGCATGGCTGACAAGGTCACCCTCAGTTGCTGCTCTGCCTGGACCCTAGCACCAAGGATTTTCTGTTGTAACAGACCATGCTGAGAATTGAGAATCCTAAGAAGTCACTGGATTTTATACTAAAGTCCTTGGAATGACACTAATTCAAATATTAGATTTTCCTACTATAAATTTTTCACTGTATTTCTTATCTTATAAGGATAAAAATGACCTCTTTAAAGATAAAAATGAAAAAATAGTATGAATATTCTCCAGAAAAGCCATACTTGAACCGACACACAGTTAGAGTGCTGAAAATGATGAGACTCGGAGTTACCACAAGGGTAACTTGTGGCAATTCAGACCTCCCGAATTTGACCACATTGGAATTGCTGTTTCTGATGTACATGGAGTTTGTAAAAGAACTGGGAGTCAAATTTGTGAAGAAACCTGCTGGTGGTAAAATGAAAGGTCTGGCATTTATTCAAGATCCTGATGGCTACTGGATTTAAATTTTGAATGCAAACAAAATGGTGACTATTTAGTTCATGAGGATGCTCCTTTTAAGATGTCAGTAAAGATGGAGAAAAGAAAGGAGACAATGTGACTCAAGATATTCAGATACCAGAAGCATCTAGAACCAATGGATCCTTGTTCCAATTCAAATTATTCTTTATTCCCTTTTCTTTTTCAGCTGTTTTCCTTTTTTCCACATAAGTGATGGTTCTAGTTTTAAAGTAGTGCTTTATCTTCTGAACTTGGTGTAGCTGTATAACTTTACTTTTTAGGCAATAATTATAATAATTTCCTTTAGAGCTGCATTTGCTGCCTTCTGTCTCCTACATATTACTTCTCTTCAGGTCTACCTTTGAATCATCATCTTTTTTTTTTCTGGTCTCCATGTTTTACTTTTTTGTTTTTATTATTTCTTACACACATCACAATAGAGAAGTGCATTACATTCATAATTTTTTGCATTACAATTCTTAATACACCTTTATACCACAATTTATCATATCTCTGTTTGTATGTAAGGTAAGTTGTCACCAAATTCACATCTTCATACATGAATTTTGTATATGACCGTCTCCTTCCGCTATCCTTGCTATTCCCATTCTCCCTCCCATTCCTTCCCACCCCTATTCCCTATCTAGAGGTAATTTTCCACCCATACTCTCCCTCCCTACCCCACTTTGAGTCTCTCCCCTTAGTGAAAACATTCAGCATTCAATTTTTTGGGATTGGCTAACTTCACTTAGCATAATCTTCTCTAATGCCATCCATTTCCCTGAAAA
Organism: Callospermophilus lateralis; assembly: GCF_048772815.1. Classification (NCBI taxonomy): domain Eukaryota; kingdom Metazoa; phylum Chordata; class Mammalia; order Rodentia; family Sciuridae; genus Callospermophilus; species Callospermophilus lateralis. The sequence continues at coordinate 125,491,200 of NC_135312.1, read as the reverse complement.
TGCCATGATCTTATTATTTTTTAATACAGAGTAATATTCCATTGTGTATAAAGGCCACATTTTTTTTATCCATTCATTCACTGAAGGACATCTAGGTTGGTTCCACAGTTTAGCTATTGTGAATTGTGCTGCTGTAAGATTGATGTGGCTGTGTCCCTGTAGTATGCTGTTTTTAGATCCTTTGTGTATAGTCCAAGAAGAGAAATAGCTGGGTCAAATGGTGGTTCCATTCCCAGATTTCCAAGGAATCTCCATACTGCTTTCCATGTTGGCTGCACTAATTTGCAGTCCTACCAGCAGTGTATGAATGCACCTTTTTCCTCACATCCTCACCAGCACTTGTTGTTGGTTGACTTCATAATGGCTGCCATTCTTATTGGGGTGAGAAGGTATCTTAAAGTAGTTTTGATTTGCATTTCTCTGATTGCTAGAGATGATGAATCATCATCTTTTGAAAAAAATTTATCCTTTTTTTGTGATGGTTATCTTCTGGGGTTTTAATTCCTCAGAAATAACTTTTCACAATGGAAAATAAAGAACATGGAGCAAAAATGAATCTTCATGTGTACTTCAAACAATATAAAGTGTTTATTTTTACAAAAGAGAAGTTACTCTTAAGCAATTCATAATCATGCTGACAGAGATACTGATAGAAAAACTAATTTCTTTTATATTTATAAAACACTTTAAAGTTAAAAAAAAGAAAACATATGTAAAAAAAAAAATATTAGAAGTAAACTTACTAATCTGAGGAAAGAGGCCAGCATTCAGGTACAGGAAGTGCAGATTCTCCAATCAAATATAGCCCAAAGAGAAATTCAAAGTATCACATAATAATCAAACTGTTAAAGCCAAACAAATTTTAAAAAAAAAAAACAACAAAGACAAAGGGAAAATTCTAAGGGCAGCAAGGGATAAGCAATACATCACAGACAGGGAGTCCAAATACAAATATCAGCAGAATTTTCAACAGAAACCCTCTATGACAGAAGAAAGGGTGATATATTCAAAGTTCTGAAGGAGAAAGAAGTCTGCCAGTCAAAACTACTATGTCCCTCGAAGTAACACTTCAGAAATGAAAGAGAGACAAAGATTTTCCCAGACAAACAAAAGCTGAAGGGATATATTAACACAAAGCCTGTCTTTCAAGAAATTCTAAAGGGAATTCTTCACACTGTAGGAAAAAAAGAAAATATGTAACACTAAAATATCTAAAGGTATAAAATCCATGGGTAACAGTAAGTGTGCAGACAAATCCTAATGCTATAATCCTGGGGAAGAAAACATTTTCTTAAATAGGAAATAATTATAATCACTTGGTAAGGGATGAGCAATATAAAAAAGATATGAATTGTGACATTAAGAATTAAAAATGTGAGAAACAAAGTAAACATTTATTGTCTTGCTTTCTTTTTTCTGCAATCACAAACAAGTTGTTATCAGTTTAAAGTAAACTGTTATAAATACAAAATTTTTTTAATTGATTTAAAAAATAAATGACAGTGGAATGCATTACAATTCTTGTTACACATATACAGCACACTTTTTCATATCTCTGGTTGTATATAAAGTATGAAGCTTCATGGTAACCACAAAGCAAAAACTTGTAACAGGTGCCCTAAAAATAAAAAGCTAAGAATTCAAGATCATGCTAGCAAAAATTGCTGAACCACAAAAGAAGACAATAAAAGAGGAATAAAGAAACAAAGATCTATACAACAACTAGAAAACAAGAAACAAAATGACAATAGTGAGTTCTTACTTATCAATAATTACCTTGAATGCATATAGATTAAATTCTGTAATTGAGAGTCAGCATAGCTAAACTGATTTAAAAACCAAGACTCAACTATATGCTTCCTATAAGAACCTACTTATTCACTAAGAGCACACATAGACTGAAAGTGATTGGAAGTAAAAAGATATTTCATACAAGTGGAATCCAAAAGAGAATATGTAGGGCTGGGGATGTGGCTCAAGCGGTAGTGCGCTCGCCAGGCATGCCTGCAGCCCTGGTTCGATCCTCAGCACCACATACAAACAAAGATGTTATGTCCGCCAAAAACTAAAAAATAAATATTAAAAAACTAACTCTCTCTCTCTCTCTCTCTCTCTCTCTCTCTCTCTCTCTCTCTCTAAAAAAAAAAGAGAGAGAATATGTACAGGCACCACTAAAAAATATGAAAACTATGAAACAACAGTGGAAGAAATTGAAGAGCATACAAAAAAAAAAGGCTTCCCGTATTTGTGGATTGCAGGAATTAATGGTAAAATATTCATACTACCTAGGGTATTCCACAGATTCAATACAATCTCTACCAAAATTTCAATGTCATTCTTTACATAAATAGAAAAAAATCATCTTAAAATTCATATGAACCATTAAAGACCCCCTAATAGTAAAAGCAACCTTGAACAAAAAGAACAAATTTTAGGCATCACAATACCAGTATTTAAAATATTTTACAAAACCATAGTAACTAAAAAATATCAAGATTGGGGATTTAGGTCAATGCACAAAGCATTGGGTTCAATCCTCAGAAACAAAAATTACAAGTACAAATAAAGCCGCATAGTGTTGGCATAAAAACATACACACAAACCAATGGAACAGAATTGAGAACACAGAAATAATCCTAAGTATTTACTGCCAACTGATTTTTGCCAAAGGAGCACAGAACATACATGGGAAAAAAGGAAGCTCCCTTTAATAAATGGTGCTTGGAATTAAGAATAGAATAGTAGGTATGAGAGGTTGGGGAGAGTAGAGGTGGGAGGTATGGGGAGAAATTGGTCAAGGAGTCAATGTTCCAGTTAGGAGGAATAAATTTTGGTTTTCTATGGCACAGCAGGGTGAATATGGCTAACAGTCATGCATTATATACCTCAAAACGGGTAGAAAAGAGGATTTTGAATGCACTCACCAAAAAGAAATGATTGTTTCAAGGTGCTTGATATGCTAATAACCATGATTTGATCATTACCCAGATATATGTGAATCATGAATGGAAACAACATGTTACACATAATATATATAATCAGTGTGTGGCCACCAAAAAATTAACCAATGAAGTTTTTAACATAGCAAGCTTTTGGTTATTGGTAACTCTCATAGGTGAGAGATTCATTGAGCAGATACTGATTTTTATAAATATATTGTAAAGTTAATTAGAACACTGTAGGTTTGGTTCAATTTTCTGCTCTTCCCTTGGTTTTACTTTTATTACTAAAGTCTGTGGGAGACTGTCTTTCTGTCAAGGTTAGAACTTCCATTTCATAATAAACTATTTAGAACTTGACACAGCTTTCATCTATCTCTGTTAGGGCAACATATTCACACTTTGCATAGATCGCTAGGGGATCAATCTGTAGTCTAAAACTTAAAGTCCAGATTAGTCTTAAAGTCTAATTGCCAAAGACTCTAATTAATTGAGTGATTCTTATAACCAAACACCATTCCTTTAAATACGCCATCTGCCAGTTTTTAGCTACAACATATTACCATTTATGCAGGTTTTTCCACAGACCCTACAAAATCTAGCCTCTCATCCTAGATATGAGAAATAAATTAGAATCTCTAGGGTAAGATTAAAATTTTTAAAAATACTTACATTTCTGAAATAAGTTGCTATGTATTGTAACAGCCAATGTAATCATCCACATGAAACTGACTATATTCAGACTCAAAAAAAATGTTCCAATAGATAATATAGAGAATGAAAGGGGAAAAAGAAAACTAATGAGCCATGGCTTAGTAAGACATCTGTACTCCCTTCTCTGTTTGGGCTTTTTCATTGTCAGTTTGATTAATGGGATGTCTTTAAATGTATCTCCTTTTGGATATCTTATATCTCAACAAGTCCATGTCATGTTCTTACCACCAACGTTTCCAGTAGATTTCTCCTAACATGTCAGAATGACAGATAAGTTTCCATCGTCAGCCTTATAGAGAGCTCCCTATTGTTTCAAACCAGTGCAGTTGCCCTGAAGGTCCCCTAACCAGAGGGTCTTTGGAGTGCCATGTCATTTCCAAACCCATGCTCAGTAATGATGGCATTGCCTATTAAAATAATGGTATGTTGCCAAAGTCAAGTACTGGTTTTTGTGAACATTTAGGATAACCTCCTGAGTTGATAAAAATAAAAAATATTTTGTATGTATCACATATTTGGACTTTCAACATTTTTTGTAAATGAAGGCTATCTGTAATTTCTTTTTCTATTACTTGGCTAGTAATATTAGAATAATAGATGCTTTAAATTTTACTTAATTAATTTTTTCCTGAATGAACGCTTAAATGAAATATCACTTCTACAATATATAATCACCAGCTTTTATTCCAGAAAATCTTTATAAAATACATACACATATCTGTCATTGCTTCCCTAAAGCTACTTGCGTAGATCACCCTAAAAGTATTTTTTCTGTCAAATATTTGTTGTAAAATGAAAACAAAAGCAAAAACAAACAATAACAACAAAAATACCAACTGCATATGTGTATTCATAAAGAATTCACTGGGGATGTATTCAGACATAAACATAGGAATATATAAACAGCACCAGGGAAACCCCACATCATCTACAACCACAAGAATGGAATCCTAATTAGAATAAGTTCTATTCCATGTATGTATAATATGTCTAAATACACTCTACTGTCATGTATATCCAAAAAGAAAAAGAAAAAAGAAAAAGAATAATTGTTCAACGTGTCAGTAGAATGAATCAATATATCATGACATCTCATGAAAACCATGTAAAATATCCATAAATTAATTACACAATATTTTAAATATTCATAGAAGTTGAATATAACTAGAAAGAAGAAAGGTCTTAGAATTTCATTAAGTTCTAAAGTTTTTAGACTCATTGGAGACATTTACATCTTTTAAGCGCAAATATGATGTGTAATAATCCATTAAAGCAAGTGACTTGGATGAAAGTTGCTGACCGATTAGAGAATGGGGTAAGGTGACACTTTAAGTTTTTAGTGTAGAAGATTATGACTCTAAAATGGAGCTCAGTGTGGAAGTGGGACAATGAGGAGGATCCATGGTACTTGAAGCTTTAGGTCTCATACCAGGCCAACATTTCTGGTGGTATATGATTTATCTGCGTGTTCTATATCCTTTTTTTGTGTGTGTACGTATCTTTCAACTCTAGAAAGACAACATTAACTGCAGTAAGTTTAAAATAATCAAAACACTAGCATTAATAATTCTGTGCTAAGAAGGAATTTGTTCCTTTTTTGATAGTTTATGTATTGACTATGTTTTAGAATAACTTGGTTTATGAGAATGTTGAATTAGAATTTTCATCATAGCAAAAGGATGACTCACAAAAATATAAAATGAACAAAGATTTTGTTTAACTTACTATTACAGGAACCAGCAATATGCTACAGTTGGTTTGAATAGAAATTGACGTCAGAGATTTATATTGTCTATCAGACAAAAGGCGTTTGTGCTGTCGTCTACAGGAATCATTTTCCAATTTTCTGGCCAGCCAACTTGCATTGTTACTATTTTTTTCTCTTTGCCTTTTGGCTCTGCCACCCTGTAATTTAATCAGCAGTGCATCCCCCACTACAGAACCAGAAAATGTCCAGAAGTCTTACAGACATTGCCCAGAACCCCCATACCCAGAACTTTCTTTTGTCTCTTCCAAACACTTGAAATTTGATAATTTTTTTACTTATAGGGGCTAAGGTATCTTTACCTCTAAGTTACAATAAATAATAAAGTAATTTATATTTGCAATTATAAATAAAAATATTCAATTTGGGAACATTTAAGAGACTTTAAGCTTGGTTCTATTTAAATTTAATTTATATTAATTATGTAAGTATGCATTTTGTTAATTTAAGAAAACAAACTACTTAAAATGAATATTAAATGTACAGTAGCTTAAATATTGAAAAATGTTTAAATAAATTTTTAAATAATACCAAGCACAGTTCAACATCCAACTGAAAATAACTGCTAAATTCCCCCAGAATTACAAAGCAGAATAATATTAACATGCTGAGTTTCTAAGTCTGAAAGAGCACTAGGTTTTGAACTACAGCTTTATTTATCTGCATGTTAAAAAAACATAAACATTTATGTGTGGTTTTTTTTTTCCTGCATACAGACTCCACCCAAAACAAAAACAAAAACAAATACATACATGAAACTACCATATATTGCTTCCCTTCAGTATAATTTTTAAATTTCATGATTGCTTTTTCTTTCATGTTAATGTAGAACCAAATGCTATATATTGAGACTGCAAAACACCAACAATCTTTCAATATTTTAAATCACATATTAAACTATCCTCTCATCATTAAAAGGCAAAGGCAGGGGCCCTTGGTGGGGGGGGGGCGGTAAATTTTCACATCTGTAATGGTTCCTTCTGTCTGTACATCTCAAATTCAATGAAAACATTTTTACGTTTTCCCCACTAGATTTTTCATTAACTTTTTTTCTGACATTTCATACTGCTTAATAAGGACACTATTGAAAGCAAATGCAACATGAACAAATGCCCTGTGGCTATGATCACCTGATAAGTTTAAAAGCAGTTTTGCCTCAGTACTGAACCAATGTATGTGATTCGTTATGCTCTAGCCAAGTGCATTCAACTGAATGACTTGAATAATATTTTATGATTAGTTGTAAATTCTAAATTCTAGTATAACTGACCTGTTCACTCATCAGCTTGTTCATTTGGATTTTTTTTTTAATTTAGGTAATGCAAGAAATAGGGAGGAGGCACTAACAGACCAATTCAACAATTCATTTGTATTAGCAGTATTTTATAGCCTAGTGGAATTATTGTTGAATAGTTATTAACATACATACAAAAAGAAACAAATGCATTTTTAAAGATATTTCATCTGTCTTATAGTCAACTTAAAGTGAACTAGGTGAATGGGTAACTACCTTCAAATTCATAACTCTAATTGAAAACTTTTCTTAAAAGTTCATATTTGAGCTTCAGGGGTGGCTTAATAGTAGAGCAAGTACCCTGAGTTTGATCCCCAGCACCACCAAAGCATACAGACAAAACAACACAAAAAAGTTAACAATTCACATTTACTTAAGCATTTTATTAAGAAGGTTAATTTCTTCTCAGGAGAAGATTGCAAATTTCATTGTACAAAAAGGTTTTGTTGTCAAGTTTAAAAGTTGTCTATTTTCCACTGGGTGTGGTACAGAGTCATGTCTTACCACATGGATGTGGATGTGTGTCCCTTGAACTGGAGTCTCTACTAGGTCTTTCCTCTGCACTAGAACATGTGGAATTCATCCCAAAAATTTCCCTGGAGGCTCTTCTTTTAGAAATTATTATTGCTACTACTACAAATGGAAATGACTAATATTTAACTTTTAAACGAAATCTGACTATGAAAAATAACCAAAAAACTATATTAAATCCAATATTAATAATTAAAAACTAATTAAATATTAGTTGTACTGCTTTCTTATTTGTGCTAATTTCTGCTAAAAAAATTCCCAACAAGAAGAGAAAGCGCTTCAGTACATAAATATCAAACATGAGAGGGCAGTCTCAGAATTTTAGGACACCATGACATTCTTTTCCCAGGAAAAAAAAAATTCTCCATTATTGATGGTATTTTCCATTATGATATCTCATCTGGATTTCACAGTGAAGTGGTTGCTTTGATGAAATAATAATGCAGAGAAACCAAAGAGGAGTGGATTAAAATATTTATTTTTGTTTTAAACTTCAGTGTTACTCCAGAAAAAAAAAATATACACAAAAATGAATGTGATTGTGACTGTGTGTGTTTCTTACCCCAATAAGAAGTATGAAGTGTTAAAAATTGTGTTTGTGTTGAATTTTGAATTATTCTGAAAATGAACTACTTTAGTTTATAATGAAGAGAAATTCTAAAGATAATATATTTGAAGGGGGCAATATTTTTATTTTGCAAGATTTTAAGATAATATTATTTTATGTAGAATATTTTTATTGATACATGTATATATTCACTTTTGATGGTGGTGTTAACTCAAATGTTTATTTAATTCATGATAGTTTTATCTCACATTCATTGAACTCCCAAGCAATTACTTATTTGTTTCCAAAATATACTGAGGATTTGCAAAAATTTTAGGCATGATTTATGATAAACAATGTAACAAATCCAAAGCCATTGTTCTATCAGGTTGGGGAGTTATAAGTTAAATATTAAGATAATAATGATCATTTTGCTCTCAAAGGAATACTTGTCACCATATTTCAAAAATCTTAAAAATCTAAATAATATTGCTTGTAATTAAATTATCATAATTTGATTTCAATTAAATGTGTTCAAGTACAGAAATAAAACACATTATGTTTATCAGTTTTAAGGACAACATATTTATCAGGTTTTTTGTAGTATCCCTCCCACTCAAAGGACAAACCTGATATTAAGAAACCTCTAAAATATATTGTGGACAATAATTATATTATGAACAATGGAGACAATTGTAGATAATTGTATGTTTCATTCCTAATCTATAGGAGGTACTCAGAATGTTTTTAACACATGAGACACTCCTCGTGTAAAGGAGACAGAATATAAGTGGTGCAGAAGGATCCTGTCCTCAAGGTTGCTTAATCTAGGGTTGGAACACACATCTGGGTGGATGGGGAAAAAATAATATTTAACCATCTTTGTATCACAGATGCATTTGTTGTTTCTTTCTCTAAAAGTCTATACCAATTATTATTGGATGATTCTTTTCTTTTGTTCCATGTAAGGCAAAAGTATAACCTTGTTTTTCTTCCCTTTGAGATTGTATACTCTCAAAAGTTAGGGGAAATAAAGAGTAGAAATTAATTGTTAAAAAATCAATTTACTGTATCATTTTCTACTGAGCATCCTTTTAAACTTAACAAAATTATTTTATATGTAGCATTTCACAGTTCACTTAATATTTTTTATTCATTACTGTGTATAATATATCCTACAATAAGCTTATGATATGGACAAGCTGAATGTGATTTTTACACTTTTGAAAGGTCACACAGTGGTAAACACAAAAACCAAGGGTATGTATCAAGAATTTTGAATCAATTTACTGTGCTCTCCTTCATAATAAGTTGCCATGAAAGAACTGCAGTTGTTAAGACATTGTGACCTATTAAAGAATATTATTCAGTAGGGATTTTACCTACAGCACATGTTCAATGTGAGGTCAGAGGCAGTTCTAAGTTCAACGGACAAGTGCTCTTTTTTAAAAAAATATTTAAATTCTCCATTCCTGAAGAATCATAAAAACAGTTGTAAAAGACATCTAATGATTTGGATAAAAAATAATTCACCTCTCAGTTTTGAATTGAGAAATTCTATTCATTGAGGGCTATATTCCTGAGGTGAATTTGTAGTTGCAATTGCTTGAGAACTTCCCACAATTGAATGAGGAAAAATGTTGACTTAAAATATGGTACTTGAACTCCCTTTTCCATCCCTTGATGAAGCCTAGAATATACTGAAAGGATTTTTCTCTTAGATGCAAGCCTCTTGAAGCCAGAAATTAAGATTTAACTGTTATTTGATTGAAGTGGCTAATGATTTGTATGATTTGGGTATAAGGTGTCCCCCAAACACTCCTTTGTTAAAGCAGAGATAGTCAGAGGTGGAAAGATTGGATTGCGAGAGCCATAACCAAATCAGTGCATCCTAGTTTGAGTGGACTGGGTGGTAACCGTAGGCAGGGAGGTGGCTGGAAGAGGTGGGTCACTGGGGGTGTGTTCTAGAAGGGTGCATCTTCCCCTTGGCCCCTTCCCAACTCCCTTTTCCTGCTCCCAGGCCACCTTGAGCTGAGCAGCGTTCCTCCACTCAGCCCTGCCCCCATGGTGCCTTACCTTACCTTGGGTCCAGAGCAATGGACATGTCCATCTTAGAACTGAGACTTCTGAAACCGGGAACTCCAAATAAACTTTTCCTTCTCTAAGTTGTTCTTGCTGAGTATTTTAGTCACAGCAATGAAAAGCTAACAGAATGATATTAATTTTTATTTTTCATGCTTGGCTTTTTTAATAACTTTGAGAAATATAAATTGAACAATTAAATGAAAAAAAAATGTGGCAGTTTGAACCTTAATTTTCTCTTACATGTTTTCACCAAAATATACTTTGATTTACACTTATTTCATCTTTATTTAATATTTCTAAACACTACTTCAAGTCACTAATTCAACATATCTTTAATCTAGACGTGGTCCTGGTTTTAAGAGTTGATTGGTTCAAAATATATCTTATGTACCAAGGTAGCTAATAGTTTTCTGTTACTATAATAAATACCTGAGATAATCAACTTACAAAGAGAAAAGGTTTATTTTGACTCACAGTGCTAGAGGCTACAGTCCATGATTGAGTGGCTCCATGACTTTTGTGTGTGTGACAAGGCAGCACACCATGGCAGAAATGTGTGATGGATCAAAACAACCATGTCAAGATCAGGAAGCAAAAGCAAGGAAGAGGAAAATCTGAGGCCTACAATCTCCTTTAAGGACACACCCACAGTGTCCTGCTACTAGACCCCACCTCTTAAGGGTTCTGTAACCTCCCAACAGGGCCAACCTGAGGACCAAGCCTTTTGAGGGTCCCTGAGGGACATTTTTATAATAAATAAATTTATATTTATTTGGACAGAGATCCAAACTATAGCACCTTCTTCCTCCCATAGCAAGAACAGGATGCACCAATTGGGGATCTAAGAAATAAAGGCCCTCAACAAACAGGAACAAAACGAGTTAGTAAGGAATCATTCATGTAGAAGATGTGTGTCTGTGCCATCCATGTGTGTACTTATTCAATAATCTGTCGATGGTCGATTAGGTAATCATATTAATCCATACGACTAGTTTTTGTCACTAGCCTTCAGCAATTAATATAATTTGAGGGTCATGCGTAAATGAACAAGACTAACACATGCAAGAAAATTATAATGAGATTCAAAACAATGAATATTCAATAATTTTGCAAAATGGGCACTGCCCTTCCATAATGTCCACTTATTTTTGATTCCATGGAACTAGCAGTGTTGCTTATATGAATTGGAATTCCCTCTTTTTAACCCTGCTTATTTCAATTTTAGTCCTACTTCAGGTTCCAACATATGTATTTTCTAGTCCATGAAAACTAGAGCCATCCATCCTTTATTTCACTGATAGATATTGCCATATAACTAACATTTTACTTTATAAATTTTTGTATACATTTAAATTTACTTTATAAATTTTTGTATACATTTAGCCTAATTTACAGTTCTATGTACTAAACGTAAACAAATCTACAGAAAAGGACTCATGACATGAGCAAGATTCAAGGGAGCCTAGGAAATAGGACCCAGGTTGTTTCCAGAAAGAGTCTAAATGAGACAGGCTCTGCATTGCAACTGCCCTAAATAATGCCTTAACCTCCTTACATATTTGGTACGCATTCTCAAAATCCCAAACCTCAGAAAGTTATGTCTTCTCACCCCAGCAACTGAGAGAAAGAATATCTGTCTTTCTCAGTTTCAACATGGGATTACTCCATGAGTTCTCCTACTAAATGTTTCCATTGGAGGAAGCTTAATTTCCTAGAAATCTTTAGTACATTGGTTACAATTTATAATAGAAACTCATTGAGGTTGTAGATCCATTCCCATATTTACTTAAATCAATGTTGGCTACAGAGTAGTCCCCCTTACCCGTGTTTCACATTCTGAGTTTCAATTGTCCGTGGTCAACTGCAGTTCAACAATAGGAAATGGAAAATTCCAGAATAGAATTCAGAGAGAAGTGTCCCATAACATAATATAAAGAAAGCACTCTGAACATAGGATTTGTAATGTGGGAAAAACTCCATAATTTGTCATTTTAAAATATTATTGTTTGGCACTTGTTGATAATCAATGTGACAGTATTTGTTCAAATTTTTACCTTATGTAGAGTCAAAATTACAAGAAATAATCTTAAAAGTACTGTGTGGTTTTGACATTTGACTTCTGAGAACAAAATATGCTTTTACCCCACCTTTTTTTCTGCATCCTCTTTGTGTCTTAATTATGATGATTTATCATGTATATTGTCATTTGTTTTCCTCCTGAAACATCTGAAAAGGGAAAATTAATTTCCAGTTTTAATTGCATTCACATGACAAGAAAATTAAGCCTTATAATAGGTGTGCATACATGGGGTAAAAACAGCATATACAGGATTCAGTACTATCTGCAGTGTCAGGCATCTGCTGGGAGGGCTTGGGGTGGCCTCAGTATAAGGCAGGACCCCTATATGATACACATTTTACCATTTGCTAGCGGACAGGTATGTGGTAAGTATAAGACAGATCTCTTTCAAAATTAAAATTCCATGTTTCTAAAATTTGATTCAAATAACTATTCTTCGGTGCCCAGTCTATTATAATCAGACAACTCAGCATACGCAACAGAATAGCTTTAATCACTGGAATCTATCAACAAACATTTATAGTGTGTGCAAAACTTTGTAACACAGCTTTAGGGAATACTAAAGAAGTATGCGATACAGTCTAAGGACCAAAGGCAGTCCTAATCCTGATTCAGAGATAAAACTTGTCTCATGACAGACAACTTGCAAAAAAGTCCAAGACAGCAATAAGCAAGTGCCTGTGATGTATAGAGGCTCTTGCATAGGCGTTAAGAAAATACCAAGTAACCAAAAGATTAATGTGCACTGTGTTTACTTCAAGATCATGAGAGTAATTTGATTTATACAGTCCAAACTCAAGGACACATAACATTCTCCAAGTTAAAATCAGATGAATAATAATACTGCAAAGCAGTTGGGCTTATACATTAACAAAAAGTCCCTAAAACATGTTGTGAAAATAGGTTTTATAATATTAATCCTCAGTGCTTCAATGAAATGATTTTTTTTTTTTTTTGTAATTTTAAGGCAGTAGATCTGATTTTATTTCCCTGGAAATTTCAATGAATTTAGCAATTTCAAGCTGACAGATTTTGTCCATTAATTTAAATGTCTGTGAGCATTTCCAGTAGAAAATTTTGCTTTATAATGCATGATCATTGCCTTCTTTCTGATAAACCACTTACAGGAAAGAGGGTGGAGGGAAAACTTTTCAATGAATGCAATGAGTGAGAAGAAATTCTTTTGTTTTCCCCGTCATTTCATTTGAATAAGAAAGATAAGCTCTGTAGAGATGAAAATAAAGATTTAAAGGCATTTTTATTATTTTCCTAAAGGATTTCTTAAAATTATCATGTTGCACTGAAATCTTTTGAGGAAGTTGATGTGGTGGTGCTAAAGATCATAGAAGTGGGAAAGAAGAACCATCACTTCAGCTGTGGCCTTGACCACGTGATAGTTACTGCAGAAAAGTCTGTTTGCTTTGGATAGTGGAGGAGAAGTCATTGGCACCTCTATGACTAAATTGGAAATAATATCCAGTTAGAAGGTATTAGAATTAATAACTTATGAAATACTTACCTTAAATATTAGGACAAAATAAGAATTTGTGAAATATTTCTTTTAGCAATTGATCTCTTGAGGGGGCCTAATGGGAAACAGACTGAATGCTCAAATTATGATTATTCTGGAAGGTACAAGATATCGATGAACAAGTACGCAGATGAGCTGTAGAGAGGCCACTGGGAACAGTGGAGGATGGCAGGACTGCAGGTCTTTCCCCAGGTTGCCAGGCCCGGCCTGAGGAGTAGAGGGTGCAGTTCCAGGAAAAAGCCACCATGAAAGGAGGAGCAGCTTTCCTCAAAGGACACAGCCTCCATTCCCGGCTCCCCTTGCCTTCCACCTGCTGGTAGGTTCCCCACTGGCCAAACCTTACTGGAAACAAAAAATGTCATTCACTCAACTCAGTCTTCTAGGGCAGAGAATGGCACCTCCAAGAGTAAAGAGCTGAGTTAGAGATGCAAATAGGACCAATCCAGTACATCAAAATTCAGGTCTAGTTCCTTCCCAGATATTCAGCCTGTTGTGGGGCAGACAGACATGCAGCTAGGACTTTGCAAAGTATCCTCGTTACAAAGACTCATGGCAATCTCTAACAACAGATTTTTACTGACTAGTAGAAAAACTGCAATTAGAGGAGAAATTAATGATGAACCAAAGCATGACTTTCAAGCATTAATAAATTGCTTATTTTTCAATCAATGCACAAAAGGAAGATTTTATTCACTTTCTTAGGTGTTTTTAAAAAATTTAAAGAAGTTTTTCAAAAACCTCTTCTATGAAAAATATTAATATGCATTTAAATAATATTTGTGTATTCTAAAAACCATTTTATATTCACTCATTTATCAATAACAAATATTTAATGTATGTCTACTAAGCACTGAATATGTGAACCCCTTGGTCTTTGGGAGTTCAGTGTAGGCATTGAAGACAAACGTCTATGAATAAAATAAAATCTTCTAAAACACTGATTTGATGAAACTTTCTAAGTACAAGTTCTTCCAAGTTCTTTCTATCCCTTATTGAAAAATATGCCATTTTCTTTCCCTCTGTGTTTATTGGTGCTTTGATCTGTGTTGAAAACAAATATTAGCAATTCAAGGAGCAGCTACATTTATGGCTTCATTTTTAAAAAACGATGCTGAATTATTTGTTCTGCATAACTTAAGAAGTGGAAAATCCATCAAACTGCAAATTTCCCAAGGTCAAAAATCATGCTCTCTGTCCCACTGACAATTTTATACTTCCTTATTAAGGGTTTACTAACAGAGCAGTTAGTGAGTTCATGTAGTTTCAGGTCTCAAATTAAAAGTTTAGTACTTAGTTCAATCTTTGCTAGAGCAATTGAATTCAGTTATGCCTTATTTTTTTCTGCACATATTAAAATACCAAGCACACATTGCTAAGAGTCTCATCATGATTATATCTCCTCCCTTGAAATGATATTCAATTTTTTTACTTCCTGTAGCATTCAACAAGAATAGCTTTGCTGTTAAATTTAATTGGTTGAAAATGCATTTTTTACACATTTTGATGGCTATACATTTTCCCAATATAACAGCTTTGAGACAATATGCTCAAATTTTCTATAACCCTGAGGTTTTATTCACTACTAGATTTAAAACAAAGATCAAACTGAGTATTATACCCTCAAGTGGGTGTGAGAGGAAAGGCTACATTGAAATTCTCAAAATATATCTCAAAACAGTAAAAGCCACCCCTAAACAATAACATTTCTAAGCTCAAATGTCTGCTTAAAATATTTTAAGTTGCACAAATAGTGTGAAATCATCCTTTAAAACCCTAATTTAGAATATATAGAGTATTATTTATTTGCTACTAGAAAAATCACTCTGGTTTTAGCTAATACTAGCTTCACTTCAGTCACATACAGGTTTAATATCACAACACACAGAATCACAAAGTGGCAAGTTGCCCCTAGTCTTGGATGTAGAATTTGGACCAGCTGGGAAAAAATGGGGCAACTTTGTTTGTTTATTTGTTTGTTTTTCCCTCACCAGGGATTGAACTCAGAGGGGCTTAACCACTGAACCACATCCCTAGCCTATTTTTTTTATTTTTAACTTTTTTTCTTTTTAGTTATATATGACACCAGAATGAATCTTGACATATATATACACGGAGTGTAATTTCCAACCTTGTGGCTGTACATGATGTGGAGTTAGACTGGTTGTGTATTCACATACAAACACAGGAAATTTATGCACAATTCATTCTACTGCCATCTTATTCCCATCCCTCCCTTCCTTCCCTTCATTCCCCTTTGTCTAATCCAATGAACTTCTATTCTTCCCTTTCTCCCTATTATGTGTTAGTCTCTGCACATCAGAGGGAATATTAAGCCTTTGGTATTTTGGGATTGGCTTATTTCACTTAGCATGATAATTTTACTTAGTCTCTGGTTCCATCCATTTACCAGCAAATGCCATAATTTCATTTTTCTTTATGGCTGAGTAATATTCCATTGTGTATATGTACCACATTTTCATTAACCATTCATCTGTTGAAGGGCACCTATGCTGGTTCCTTAGCTTAGTGAATTGAGGTGCTATGAACATTGATGTGAGTGTGTCACTATAAAATGCTGATTTTAAGTCCATTGGGTTTATGCCAAGGAGTGGGATAACTGGGTCAAATTGTGGTCCCATTCCAAATTTCATGAGGAATCTCCACACTGCTTTCTAGAGTGGTTGCACCAATTTGCAGTCCCACCAGCTATGTATGAGGGTAACTTTCTCCCTACATCCTTGCCAACATTTACTGTTAATTGTATTCTTGATAATTGCCATTCAAATCAATACACAGAGCTTGGGTCCTTCAATATATAATTTTAACATACAATATATAATTTTCTCCAATTACAATGTAATTGGAGAAAATTATGATTTTTTAAGTTATTTACAATTCCTTTCATATTAACTTTCATTTTCATTTTAACTTAATACTGACTCATGAATTTTAATTCTAATTTCATATGTGCCATATCTTCTTGCATTTTTAGAATGGCAAATGATTTTCTGAAATTTTTTTTCTGGTTACAGCAAAATATTTTCAAAGTTACTTCCTTTCCATAAATCCTTAGGATAATTGCATGATCCCACCCCATTTTATTGTACTGTTTGTCAATCATGAGGCATCTTTTCTTCCCTTAGTCATTCTTGAGTTAGATGAGTTTCCACAAGACTTAATTTTGTGGGAAGAAGTGGTAAGGAGTGAGAAAGCACTTTCTTCACCTTCTGTTTCCTTGGTGCTCGCTCACAGTCTCCCTAGGCCAACAGCTAAAGTTTAGGTAGATGTGTTCAGTTGTCAGTCTAATATTTGTTTTCTGCAAAAATATTCTATTTTGAAATAAAAATTTCCATCCCCAGTACTTAAACTACATTAAAACAAAATATAAACAACTGGAAATTTCTATTCTTCAAACTCATTTTATTAGGGCTACATTTTCTTTTTTTTTTTAATTAATTTCTAATGTTGGTTGTTCAAAACATTACATAGTTCTTGATATATCATATCACACTTTGATTCAAGTGAGATATGAACTCCCATTTTTACCCCGTATACAGATTGCAGAATCACATCAGTTGCACAACCATTGATTTACATATTGCCATTCTGGTGTCTGTTGTATTCTGCTGCCTTTCCTATCCTCTACTATCCCCCCTCCCCCCTCCCCTCCCCTCTTCTCTCTCTACCCCCTCTACTGTAATTCATTTCTCCCCCTTATATTTTTCCCCCTTTCCCCTCACTTCCTCTTGTATGTAATTTTGTATACCCCTGAGGGTCTCCTTCCATTTACATGCAATTTCCCTTCTCTCTCCCTTTCCCTCCCACCTCTCATCCCTGTTTAATGTTAATCTTCTTCTCATGCTCTTTGTCCCTACTCTGTTCTTAGTTACTCTCCTTATATCAAAGAAGACATTTGGCATTTGTTTTTAAGGGATTGGCTAGCTTCACTTAGCATAATCTGCTCTAATGCCATCCATTTCCCTCCAAATTCTATGATTTTGTCATGAGTATTTAAGGACTTTAGATTTTTTAATTGACTAGAAATGAGAGTCATTCATTCAAGAGGTAAAATGCAGCAACACATAGAAAAAGAGAATTGAGGAACAAAAGAAGTGATCTCAAGACTTACTAAGTGACAAAAGTAGAGATGTTCAATTAAAAATAAAAAAAGAAAATATGGCTGCCAGTTCTCACACCTCGGTGACTAGGAGCAATAACTCCAGAAAGTTTCAGATGAATGTTGACTTTCTTTGTTTTTTAATTATTAGTTGTTCAAAACATTACAGATGAAATGATCATACATATTCTCTCTCTCTCTCTCTCTCTCTCTCTCTCTCTCTCTCTGAGAGATAGCATAGATACCTGCAACCATATACAAGACAGATAGATCAGCAAGAGATAAATTTTCAAATGAAGCTAATCTTTGCAGAGCAAAGGTACAAATCCAAGGCAGTGTGGAAGAGCAGTATGTCTGACATTGTATTCAGATTCTGGCTAATTTTTCCTGTGTCAATTACATGCTATTATCACCATGAATTGTTCAGGATTAAAACAAGAATAGCAGAAGTGCCTCTGGAGAGCTGGCTCATCAGCACCAAAGTCCTCCTCATTTGGATTCAGATGTGCCAGACTGGTTGTGTGAAAAGAATCCATGAGGAAGGAGGATGAGCCGACCAAGGAACTGATGAAGGCAAATACACTTGAAGATATGTCAGGGACGTATTTAGGGCCAGACCTGGAGCAATGTCCTATGCTTGGGAAAAGACAGGAGCTTCAGCTGAGAGGATAGGGAGTCGGGAGGCAGTCAACCAAAGAGTTAATTCATTTTAGCAAAAATCTTTGTTTTGCTAAGAGACAAAAAATTGACATTATGCTCAAAAATAGGCCATGTAGATGAAAGCCCAAGACTGTAATCACAGAAAATAATCTCTCAGCAAAGCATTCTGGAAGCAACTTTGGGTTAATGACAGTGGCTGCACCATTAGCCCATCTGCATACATAAGCAGAAGTGTTTCACAGAATAAATTTAAATTATGAAAGATCTCGAAGTCTGATGTTTTACCCTTATACTTGGTTTCCCACACTATTAACAAACATGTCATTCCAACAGGCAAATAAGTAACATTTTTTAAATGTGAGAAACTTTTAAGTTCAATAATAAAAAAAGGTACAGATATAGTTTTTCCTGCTGCTCATAAAATATAAAATTGAGGTGATTTTCATGTGAAATGTAATCACTACAATTTTGAACCATTTTGGCATTTACACTTATGATGTTCAAATTTACTACCGGTATATCCTGATTGACACTGAGCTATCATACTTTCTTCAGCTAAAAAATTTACTGCTGTGTGTGAGAAGTCTCCAAATCAGGTAATGTATTTCTCAAAATCAAGGGCAGGATACCATTCTTTGGATACTTGTGTATGTCATATGCATTTTAAAATGTGTTTTCTAGTTATGCAGGAAGGAGAAAACCCAAAATTCATATATGGAGAATAGTTTAGATATCAGTTTTATTGCTAGTCTTCCTACAAATGAAACCGCAGTGCTAAAAGCACGTAAACACTTAGCTTCATATACCATTCAGTGTGGATCTCATTCAAAGCCTGCATCACAACAAAAAATAAAACAATAAATTTTTATTATGATCCCTACTTTAAAAAACATTTTTTTGAAGCTGAGAGCTTATTTTCTGCCCCTAATACCAGCAAAATTTACTATCTGTACAACCTGTTTGTACTTCAACAAAGCTGAATTTAAAAGCTTTTAGTTTTCTGGACAATTTTTATGTTATGGCAAGTGTGAGACTAAAACCAACATATAAAATGGTCACATCTAACGTGTGACATGTGGATCATTTTTATTTTATGAAAACTTATTCGATCATTGACAAAAGTGAGATGGACTAAAATAAAAAGCAAAGGAAAGCTAAACTAACAACAATAAACACTGAAATTTTCCGGAAGTATTTTCAGTCATCTTCAGACATATTATTCAATTTGTAAATGAAAGGAAAAGACTGTTAAATGGATGATGGTATTTGAGGTAAACTTTTCTAGTAAACTTTTCATTGTATTAAAAAGTACAAAATTTATTTTGTCTCAGATTAATCATTTTAGGAAGTTTAATAGTATATATCGATGGGTTTTAAAAGGTAGTATTTCTTTTTGTGGAGGAGTACCAGGGATGGAACTCAGGGGCACTCGACCACTGAGCCACATCTCCATCCCTATTTTGTATTTTATTTAGAGACAAGGGCTCACTGAGTTGCTTAGCACCTCCCTTTTGATGAGGCTGGCTTTAATCCTCCTGCCTCTGTCTCCCGAGCTTCTGGGATTACAGGTGTGTGCCACCAGGCTCAGCAAAAGCTAGTATTTCTGGTCCTCCAAATTGCTTAAGAATACAAGTGGAATTATTGAGTCCTAATTCTTAGAAGGATCATGAGAATCATCATTATGAGGCTTACAAGGGGTAAACAATGCTCTTCCTATGGGCTTCACAGACCAATGCTGATACAAACACAGGCACCACAATTAAACTCATATACAAGCCAAATTCAGAAATTGAGAGAACATATTTCAACCATTTGACAATATCATGACACCAAAGTGTGTGATAAGAGTCAGTAAATGTGTTTTGGAGTTTAAGGTTTTACACACAAATAACTTCCAATGACAGGAAACATTTATGAGCAGATGCTACTATTAAGAAGATTGCACCAGATCAAAATCAACCAATCCTTCCTTTTCCAAGAAATCTGATTAATGTCAGCTGAACTAAATAGTATGCTTTGTAGTATAATAAAAATTTTAACTTTTAAAAGGCTAAGCCAGGCATGAGGGCATATCCCTGTAATCCCAGGGGCTCAGGAGGCTGAGGCAGGAGGATCTTGAGTTTGAAGCCAGCCTCAGCATGGAGAGGCACTAAGCAACTCAAATACAAAATAGGGCTGGGGCTGTGACTCCGTGGTAGAATGCCTGAGTTCAATCCCTGGTAAGTAAATAAATAAAGGCTAAAGCATTAAAGATTATGCTCCTTATTATGTGATAATATCAAAACCGAGTATAGATAGCTGCTACTATGAAACCAGAAGGAAAGTGTGGCCAAGAGTGTCGTTCACCACTCTATCCACATGGGAAAGTGACAGCTGTCAGAGGGAGCCCGTGCCATGCATTCTGATAATGAGTGGTGAGAGGGGCATGTGGACTGGTGACACATGGCACCCCAGGGAACATCACAGTATGGTGGGGTCTTTATCAACCTGGGTTCCTCACTGTGAGGAGAAGCAGCCCCACTCACCCCCATCTGACATGTGCTATAAGTGAAAAATAATTTTTTATATATTTCCAGTTAATTTATCACCTCATCATAATCTACCTGTTTGGGCTAGCACAAAAAGCCCAAGACCAAAAAGCTGATGAGCAAGGTATTACTAAAATGTTGAGAAATCTAAAAACTAAATAAATAAATAGATAGATAGCTGCTCCTGCACATGAATGTTTGATGGTTGACAAGGACAGTTTTGTAGAGAATGTTTGATTCCTAGCATGAGAGCTTAGCATGTTTGAAAATAAGTCTCAGTTTTACCCAAATTAAAGGTCTGAATTTCTCTGTCACATTCATTTATTTCTATGCCATCTTAGGAATTTAAAATATCATATTAATACAAAAAATTAATTATTTCTAATAATGGATAATATTTACAAACTTCTAAAAAGTAAGATTTATAGACAAACAGAGGTTCCATATTATTATCAGTGAAATAGGTGATGGACATGGACTAGTTGATACTGCACCTTATCAAAGGCAGCACCAAAACATCCATCCATTAAGTGAACATTTGTCATTGAATAAAAGACCCAAATATATGAACTAATGTTTTTATAGTTCATCTCATTTAACTAAAGGTAATTTAAATTTAAATAAAGTTTTAAAGGATAGATAATAAATGGAAATAATAAAGTATTTAAGGTGAATTTGGAAAATTCAGCATCACTTGTCTCATTTGGTAAAAACAAAATATGCATCCTACATGCTGCAGATGCTTTAAAATCTCATTTATCCTCATCAACATACCATTGCAACATGTTTTCTCTATCATGAATGCTTTAAAAAGAACACGTTGGAAGAGTTTTGATTATGTCAGTTAATAAGCAAGAAGAGAACACTTGGTCACATTTAAAATTTTATATATTGATAAACATGATGTTCAGTAAAAGTTTTTATAATGGTATTTAATAGGGGAAATATCTTTTATATAATATATACATACGGCTATATATGCATATAATTGCAGTGATAGAACGACAGTTAAAAGTGTGATCATATCTACGTTAGTCTTCTCTAAGAACACTTTTCTATTAAAAATCTGTACAATTTCTGTAATCCTCATCTTTTCTCTGTATTATGTTGTTATGTGCATATAGCATGTTATTTTTATGTGTTACATCTAGTAGTAAATTTACAGGAACAAGATAGTAATTAAAGGACAGCAGGAGGGATTCTTGTAATGGAACATTCCTGTATCTTAAGCATGGTGGTGAATCTGTGCATGTGATGAATCTGCTTAGAACTAGACACACAAACACACAATCTCTCTCTCTCTCTCTCTCTCTCTCACACACACACACACACACACACACACACACACACATACACACACACACACACACACAATGTGTGACTGGTAAAATATGAATGAATTTTCCAGATAGTATCAATGCCAGTATCCTGGTTGTGATACCATGTTATAATATCATACGGTGTTAACATTGAGGGAAATTGGGTGAAGAATACTTTGATTTATTTCTTACACTTGCATGTGAGTCTACAATCATCTCAAGAGAAAAGATTCTTTTGAAAAGTACTTTAAAGATGAAAACACTTCAGGAAAGGGAAGGAAGAGATTTAGTAGATGGTAGGATTAGTGAAGACTCACAGAGTCCACATAATTATCAGTGAAATAGGTGAGGACACATCTGTGCCTCCTACTTCTACCTAATACTCCTTGAAATTCAGCAAGAATGTGAGAATCCAGTCTTAAGCTGCTGGAAATTGTTGGAAGACATTCTTTTCCTGAACAAACTCTTCTGGTTAAAAAATGATCTACAGATTAAAGAGAATCTGATCCCCACAAATCAGAACATTAGCATAAAAGATGTTTTTGCCATTTTATTCTTCGTAAGTATCTGCCTTCTCTGCTAGATTGTAGAACCCTTGATTTGCGTTGTTATTTGTCTGATTTGATGTACCTTATGTCCAAGTACCCTTTCTGCTTTCTCAATGAGACCGTGCTTTGATAAATTCTATTTCTAACATCTGTAATAAGGCCCTTAAGGTTTTATTGATCAATTAAAGAATGCCTTATTTCTTAGTAGTAAGAAAATATTCTGTTAAAATAATGCCATGAAATAAAAATGCTCTTAAATGAAAAAGCATTGTAAGAGTAAATCAAGATGAATTTACTATCTTTCATTGCAAATAATAGCTTACTGCTTAGACATATCAAGACATATCAATTTAACTGTGGTGCACAAAATTATGTAATAAATTTGATGAATATAACAGTTCACACACATACAACTTGTCTTTAATGTTGGCTAAAATATAAAATCTTATATAACAATATAGTAATTTTAGGATTGAATAAATCATAATTTTAGAGTCAATTTAACTTAAGTGATTTTGGTTTGTCAAGGACAATATAGGAATATTTTACATGGCAATTTCCTTAGCAACAATTTCTCTAATTTAGAAATTATAATTATGTTTTCCTCTTTAATCTGTCTGAATTTGGAATATTTTGACCAATAGCACATAGAAGAAAGTGAAATTAGACTATAGAAGATATGCAACTTCCTTCTTATCCAGTGAATCACTCACACTGACACTCTGAACCAACATATGAGAAATTAAATTTTTACAATTCTGTGAGCCATAATGAGAAAAAAACATGGGTAGTCTATCTGGTTGATTACCCAAGCTTAAGTCCCAACCAAGAACTAATATCACCCACCAATTACGTGACTGAGTTGTGTTTGACTTTCAGCCTAGTAGAGTCTGAAAATGCCTTCAGTTTTCACAAACATCTGAACCCTTCCCAATTCCTAACTTAAAACCTGGGGGCAGGGGAGGGGAATAAGGTTATAGTCACCAACTAGCTACGTCAGTAATGTTCTAAGTAATTTTCCTATAAGATTGGTGAATTAGTCCAATAAGTATAAAGTGGTAATCAATTAAACAGATAAGAAAATAAAATATAAAAATCAATCATTTTTTTACTTGGACAACAAAAGGTTCTGTTACCAGGATCTGGAGTATAAAGTTAACTCATTGCAATTAGTTATATGGTATAGAACTCCATCTTCTAAATAAGATGAAAAAGTTGAGAGTTTAACATCTATTAGGAGAAGGATAAATCATTAAAGTTACCCAGGGAACACTTTATGAAGTGAATTGAAAAACTTGACAATGAAATTTAAGCTGAAAAGCATGACTCTTAAGTTCTGCTTTCCCTGGATTCTTTCAGTGTAGACAAAAGCATTTCCTAAGAACATTTTAACATGCAGTTCTGATAGAATCACCCTGATCATAAGCCCAAATTCCACACGTCAGAATCTTGGACCATAACCCAAATCTGTAATTCTATCTTGGAACCAAGTCTTGAGACCAAGAAACATTAGCCAGTCTTGTATCTTAATTACAATTCCTTTATTTGTATTAATTGATTTGTAATCAATGGAAGGCACACAAACAAATAAAAAAATATAAAGCAAATCAGAACAATCATATTAACATTTTTATATTGAGATTAGTAATAAATTTTCCAACCTCAATTATTATTTCTTTGTAATTGTCATTTTTAAATATTAGAAATGCTTTAAAATATCTGATATATTTGAAGACCTATCATATTAGGCTTCTGACTTAATTTTAAATGTATAAGAAAATTAGCTTAGGTTATTAAATTATGCTTGGTTTAGTACATAATGTGAACTATTATACCTAAAAATTTAAATTTTCTGATTTGTAAGTTGGGTTTAATTGAATGAGTAGATTTAGATTAGCCTCATAAAAATCTGGGGTTTTGCTATCTAAAATCCTAAAAAATTCAGTTAACTAAATCTGTCACCATAGTTTGAAATGTATTTATAAATTTAATACATTATATAATTGATGTTATACATTTCAGAAAATTTTAACCTGTCAAAACAATTGTGTTAATTTAACAGTGATCAAGGAATAAATGAAAGCAATTTTTAATACTTTTACGAAAGTTGCCAGATTTATCAATTAAAAATGAAACTTACATGTTAAACTTAGTAGTTTTTTAAACCTGAAGCTTTAGTGAATTAACTATTAATTCAATCACAGGTAATGCAAAAAATAGTCATTTTATATACAGAATTTCTTCTCAGACAGTAAATATAAATTAAAGCATTTCCTTGGCTTTAATATGTATCAATAAATACACAAAAGGGAACATTAATTTTATATATAATTTGAAGTCAAATTATTAATTATATTTTGAGGCCTAAATTTATTTGAGTTACAAAGTAATTTGTTGACTGAAGGTTTCAAGAAGAAACTCAAACCTAGAGATATAGGAATTGCATACTTAAAATCTGTACATCAGAGAGCACTTACAAACAAACACAGGGCTGAGAGTATTTTAGTCAACTATAAAAATATAATTCTACTAACCTAGAAATTGGAAGTAGATAATATCAGTCACTGAACCAGCAAATATAAATAACATACATTCCATGGATTCCACAAAAATTATCTTTCAGAATCTGAAATTGTAAAATTGACAATTTTTTCATGTTTATTTTCTTCCTTCATCAGAGAATTTGATGCAAAAACATGATCAAAATGACAGCTTGCCTAGGTCAAACTAGAAGGGGAGAAAAACAGAAGTAATACTAATTTCAAAAATGAATAGGATTTGGATATTTGTGAAATTTTTACTAAGAAAAAAGGACAGACGTTACTTTGTTGGGTTAAGTATTTCTTCTAGTATAATCAATGAAAAAGTAATTATGCTTGATTTTATTCATAATATTTTTCAGAAAGCCATGACTCAGCATCTACATAGATATTACTATTATAGTTTATCTGAATTATTCAGCCCAAATCTATACTTATAAAGCAATTGAGAATGTCTCTAACTCAAGCAAATGTTTTATTCTCTTCTGAAATTATAAAAGCAGTATATTAAAATAGAAAAACTTTAGCAAGAAGAAGTTCCTGATATTTGTCATGACTCTCCAGTGTCTTAGCTATGAGATGTTGACAAATCATTCAAACTTTTTGGAACTCAGTAATCCCATCCAACATATAGGACTAACTTATTGCCACCTTGAGGCCAGAAAGCAAGACAGAGGTTTGATGGAAGTCTCCTAAAAATTATAAACAAATAACCTGTCATATCCCTTTTCTTTTCTCTTTTATATATATATATATATATATATATATATATATATTTTTTTTTTTTTTTTCCTCTGTCTTCTTTCAAATTTCTTTTCATTCCTTTTCCCACCTGTTACCCATTTCACATCCTCCCAACCACACATTAGTGTCTTAATCTGCATGAACTGATCCTGGGATACGTTTTAGTTGTATAAAGGAATAGTCATGCATGTACAGATGCTGACTTTCCTGAGTTGGAATCCTATGTCAAGATGAAGTCAAAGTGGATTTCAGTCACTTAAGTTGATGTCAATCATCGTTTAATAAAGAAAAATGAACCAACAGTTACAGTAGACTTCAAAGATCAAGAAAAATTCTACCCAAAAGTTCTGAGAGCCTTCTTAATTTGCAGAGGTAAATAAAAACAAAATGTAACTAGAAGACTGAATCAAGATATTTGAGGAAGAGATAAATCAGCCATATCATTTTGTTCTAAGAAGATATTTTATACTAAATTGTTCTGCAATATGGAGTCATATTCTTGGACTGCTTACAGCTAGACATTCCAAACAGAAAACCCTGGATATCATTAGCTTGCTTGAGTAGCTGAGTTTATATTTCATTGCCTTCTCAATGCATTACACAGAGCAATGTTGCTTGGCCAAAAATGATTTTTATAGTGTTTTTGTAAAAATCCTAATTATAAGGGAATATGCAATGACTGCTTAAAGTTACAGTCCTGGCTCATGATTTATTTTACAAGTCTTTCCTCACAGTTCTCTGTTAAACAGACATTCTTTGTGTTTTATTACACATTTCTTCCATTGCGTCATGCTCTCAGTGGGTTGGCGTGCCTATATTTTATTTTACTCCTGCCATTAATTACCTGTGGGCCTGTATCATGTCTCCCTCAGACCCATTTATTATAACGGTGCCTGCTGGTGTCCCTGCAGCTAGCAGTCTGTCAACATTTCCATTAGAAACCCCATTTCACAGGGGCTTAAAATTCAGCTGTAAAATTGTGCTTTAAGCTATACATGTTTAGAGTACATGGTATGAGCTATGAAATGCTTTCTTTTTAGCTCCAAAAAGACACATTTGGAAAAAAGCAATGTCAAAATTGATGTGCATGTAGGCGCTAATTTCTGTGATAAAAAGAATAGTTTTTGTTTTTTTCTCCTAAAAACAATGTAATCTTATAAAAGTATCTATAGGTCTTGGTTTATTTTCAAAATGGAAAGGTATTTGTCTGTAGTTTACGGAAAGAAGTACGAGCTAGGTGGGAGGTATGTCTTCATGTTTTCTTTGTTTTAATTTCAATGCTACATGACTGCTAACATTTTTTAGGAATTTTGAAATATGCATTTAGTTATATAGAAAACTCAAGAAATGATCTATTGACAATAGAAGACAGGCCTTCTAAAGTGTTAGACCCTGTCTCAAAATAAAAAATAAAAAAGGCTGGGGATATGGCTCAGTGATTAAGCACCCCTGGGTTCAATCCCTGGTACTAAAAAGTGAAATAAAATTTTTAAAAAGACACAAATTCAATTGTAGCTACAAGACATGAAATAATTTGAACTCCTATATCACCCTGTATTTTATGTCACAAGATGCTTGGTTTTTCAAATGTTTTTCAGAAAGCTTGCTTCATGTACTATTGTGTTTCTGCAACTGTTATTGAATACTGGCACTTGTAATAATTCCTCACCTTTTAAAGGTAGATTTGAGATTTTTATTGTGATAAAGTATGCAAAATACAAAATGTAACCATCTCAGCTGTTTTTAAATGTTGCAATTCAGTTCCATCAAGTATATTCACAGAACTGTTCCACCAATAAAACTATCCATTTGCAGAACTTCATCATCCCAAACAGAAGCTCTATCCATTCGACAATAATTTCCCATTCTCTTCTCCCTTCAGTCCCTGGTAACCTTTATTCCACTTTCTGCCTGTACAAATCTCCTTATTGCAGGCACCTTGTTAAAATGGAATCATGAAAAATGTGTCCTTTCATATCTGATTTGTTTCATTTAGTATAACTTTTCCAAGGTTCACCCATTCCATAGTATATATCAAAATTCCACCGCTTTTTACTGTTGAATAATATTACAAATTGTCAACATTCCATTTTTTGTTTATTCTTTCACATACTGATGGGAACTAGGACATTTTCATCTTTTGGCTATTGTGAATAGTGCTGCTGTGACCATCGGTGTGCAAATACCTGTTTAACCCTCTGCTTTCAATTTTTGAATGTATATCTAGGATGAACTTACTAGAACATTTGAAAAATCTATGTTGATCAAAATTCTTCATCTGTTCTTAATTGGATTTTCTTTTAATTACTGAGTAGTAAAATTTCTTTCTATAATCTAGATACAAATTCCTTAGCACACATGTAACTTGAAAATATTTTTTTTTTAATTACTTGAGCTATCTTTTCACTTTCTTGATGGCATTGTTTGAAGCACAAATGATATAATTTTATGAAGTCAACTTTTATTTTATAGTTGTCTGTGTCTTTGATTTCATATAAAAAGATCACTGAATTCAGTCACAAATATTTATGCCCATGTTCTCTTCTAATAATTTTGTGGTTTTATCCAATATATTTAAATACACAACCCATTTTGGTACCTGTTTGTACGAGATGTAAAGAATGAGTCCAACCTGACTCTTTTGCACATGGCTATGCAGTCATCTTAGTTCATTTTGTTGAGAGACTGTTGCCCCCACTGGTGCAGATGCCAAAACTAAGCAGTCCTGGAATGCATGCCCTCAGAACAGTGCTACATCTGGAATGAGCAAGATGGCTCCTGAGAAGGTACAAACTGGCTTGAGAGCCAGAAAAGGAGACAGGTTTGGGATTTTTGTAGCAATTATGATACGAGGCTAGGTAAAAGGTCCCAGTACCAAAGATGGGAGAATCTAGACTTAACCAGCATGTTCTGCTGTGAGGAGGAGACATAAGAATGGGACTTACAACCTGCAAGGAATCCAACAGCACAAGTGGGGTCAAACTCCACTTCAATAATCCACAGAATAGGAAAAATCTTGCAAATGATATGGTTGATAGGGTCTTGGCATATAGACTCTTCAATAGGAAAAAGAGAGATAGCCCAACTTTAAAATAGGAAAAGAGATCTTTAGGAAATATTTTGCCATAGATGATATGCAAATGCCTCTGAAATGTGAAAATACACCTGGCATCTTTACTCACAAGGGAAATGCAAATATAAACCATAATGAGATGCTACTTCCTATCCAGTAGGATATCTGAAATTAAAAAAAAAAAACAAAAACAGATACTAACAAGTATAGGTGAGGTTTTGGAGAAAATAAAATTCTCATTTATTGCTATGGGATTATACAGTGGTGCAACTATGTTGGAAAGCAGATTGGTCATTCTCAAAATGTCAGCCAGCAATTTACATTTTAGGTATACACCCAAGAGAAATCCACACAGAAAAACTTGTACTTCAACATTCATGAAGCATTATTCACGAGAGCCAAGAAAGAGAGATAATACAACTGCAAATTCATTGATGAGACAGTAGATAAACAAAAAGTAATATATCTATATAATTAAATATTATTCAGCCATGACAAAGAATGTCATACCAACACATGTTATACATGAATAAACTTCAAAAATCATTAAGCTGTAGAAGAATCCATGGACAAAAGACCACAAATTTTATGATTCCATTTACATGAAATTGTTCTGAAGAGGCAAATAGAGAGAGACAGCAAATTAACGGTTTCCTAGGAGTGGGAAGAAGGGGAAAATGGAAGTGATTATTAAATGATATAAGACATGTGTTTAGAGTGTTAAAATTAAATTAAATGGGGCTGGGGTTGTGGCTCAGAGGTAGAGTGCTCGCCTAGCATGTGTGAGGCACAGAGTTGGATCCTTAGCACCACATAAAAATAAATAAAATAAGGGAATTGTGTCCAACTACAACTAAAAAAAATTTTTTTAAAGATAGATATTGGTGATGGTGACACAACTCTATGAATGTTCAAAAATCTGTTCAACTATGTACTTTAAGTAAATGAATTATATGCTATGTGAATTATATAGCACAATAACACACACATACATCACCCATACACACATCCCATAGGCCCAAAACCTCTTAAAAATAATCATGATCCTCTTTAAATTTATATGCAAATTTTGGAAACCACTTATTTTAATATGTTGTTAATGTATTGAACATAGTTACTATATGGTGTGGTAATGAAAATTATTTAAAGAACATAACTTTTTACATCCCACCTTGGATACTGCTATATTCTGCAGTTTTTCATCTCTAATGCATTGAGTTGTATCTATATTATTTCGCCTTTGGTGATGCCCTGTTTTTAATTGTACTGCTGTCTTTTCTATTGATTGGAAAAGTAATCTGATTGTGTGGGGATATAAGGGCAAAGCTCGCCCATGTCTGCTCGGAGCAGTGTGGTCATGCAAGCTTCTCTGGGTCAATCATATCTAATGCCCGAAGCTCCAGTTGAGATGATAGATTCTACGTTCACTCTACCTACCCAGGTTATATTTGGGGCCTATTATCAGGTCTATTTAATAGGTTGAATTATTTTCTAAAGAATTCTTTTCAAACAAAACTACATGATAGTGTTAAATTATGCATGATTACCTGGTTAAAGAATAAACAAAAGAAAAATTATTGCCATAAAACATCATGGGAGTGCAGAGACACACTCAGGGGTGATTTTACCACCTGGGGGATATTTGGAGACATTTTGGCTTCTCACAACTTGGGGTGGAGGGAATAGGAGAGCAGGGGTGCCTTACAAGCATCATTTAGGGAGAGACCAGTGATACTGCTAAACACCCTATGGTGCTCAGGAAGGGTCTACAGAAATGATCTGCTAGGGTTACACACACACACACACATAAACATCTATACGTAGGTACATATATATGGTAATTAATCAAGCTGTTAGTGCTTTGTGTAGCTTTTGTATGCATGTTGTACTTTGTATAGAAGCAAAAAGAAAGAAATATTCTAACTAAATGGCAATTTCTGTTTTAAAAAAAAAAAAACTCTAACAAGAATCCTTTTTCTGACCCTCATATTCCCAAATGCCTGGTGCATATCATGTTTTCAGTAAAGATATTCACAATTAGATAATTAATATTTTGGGTAGAAGGACCCATGACAAATTCCCATGTTATGGTTTTGATATAAAGTATTCCCCAAAAGCTCCTGTGTTTATGGAGGAAAGTTCAAAGACAAAATGATCAGCTTAAGAGAGCTGAAACCTAATGAATGGATGAATCCACTTGATAGATTAATTTATTTGGTGGATTAATAATTTGAATAGATCAACAGAGTGGTCACTGTAGGCAGGTGGGGGCACAGCTGGAGGAGGTTGGTCACTGTGAGCATGTCCTGGAAGGGTTAACTTCTCTGAGCTCTCCCTTGCCCCCTTCTTCACAGCAGCCCTGAGCCTGGCAGCTTTCTTCTGCCACACCCGTACACCATCCTGTTCTGCCTGGCCTCAGGCCCAGGCGGATGAAGCTGGCCAGCTATGAACTGAACCTCTGAAACTCTGAGCTCAAAATAAACTTTTCCTCCTTTAAGTTGCTCTTGTTGGGTAGTTTGGTTACAGCAAAGAAAAGCTGACTAACACTCCAGATGACCATAATGTGAAAAGAAGTAGCAGGAAGTATCAGTTTGTCCAAATGTTCTTGATACCATGGCAGGTCTGATCCAGCTTGACCTGGTCATGGCAGAACATTAAAATTCCTGGAGAGAAGTGAACAGAATGAGAAGTCAGGGAGATTTGAATTCACTGAAATTTCAATGATTCTTCCTGGAAGGAGACTTGTTCCTTCTTAAATGAGCCCTAAGGCTCAGGAACTCCCATAGGTCTTTCCTGTTTGGAGATGGGTGTTTAAATAAAAAATATGCAAGGTTTCACCTATAAACATTAGGACAGTGACACAAGGAGAGTTAATTCTTGTGCTTAGAACAGAAATCTGCAATCATGCTATTAATTTTGGTCAAATGACACTTTTTAATCTTGTCTCCTTTCATTTTAAAGTAGAGAGGATCAAGATGCTCATTGTATTTGGTGAGAGTGGTAGGGAAAATGAGAAAATACTTTGCACTTTCAGGAAACAGAATAATTTATGGCATAATGTCACATTTGTGTGGGTCTGAACGCTCTGCTATACTAACAGTACGGCATAGCATAGGTCTGTGTGAAAGCAAAGAGTAGAACATAAGCATTTTGGAATAAGAGAATCAAAGTCTAGTTTAAACATGTAAATTTACTAACATTATGTTGGTAAACCATAGATTTTTTTTTCCTCTTATTGGTTTATGTTGCCCTTAGTGAGTTCTACTTCTTTATTTATTTCCACCACAAAAACAAAGGTGTTCTCACAAGAGTCATACATTCCTGTACTGAAAAATTAAATAGATTGTCAAATTTTTAGCACAGTATCAGTACTCACAGTATTAACCGAAACATTTTGCTGTACTAAAAACAAATCACAAAATAGAAATATTAAGTTAAAATTTAGCACTGCAGTAGAATCTACCAAAATAAACCCATTTCATTCTTCTTAATCTCTTTTTCTACTGAAATAAAAATATAGATTCAATCCTTCCCCATTTTGCCAGCTTTTATATATTTATCATGTCTTCCTTCACAGCCATAACCACCATGTTATCTGAGAAATTCATACTTTACAGCTATTTAGTAGGTTGTTTCTAAACATAGTCACCTGGCAACACCTGCTTATCAGCAGTTGGCTAATGTGTGCTCATAACACAGAATGAAAATGTCAGATCACCATTTAACAATGAGAATCACTCTCCTTTTTCTAAAATACCAATCTGTCAGCAGCTAGCTAATATCAGAAGACATATTATAACAAATTATGTTTGTTTTCCTCAAAGATACCTTCAGTGTCTTTTAGACAAAGAAGAACTAAAGATCTTTCATTATTTGTCATGCCTAGAGAGTTACAGATAGTCTTTTACTAGGTAGCCAAAGAATAGGATCTTCAAGTTCTTTAAGGCAATGTGGATAAATTCTGATAAGGAAACTATTGTTAAACCAGAATTTGTATGTATTGGTTACATCATCAGTACAAGCCCCATAACTAATTATAGTCTATCAATGTAGCTACATTAATCATTTATTGTAAATCTACAGGGACAAATTATACACAGCAAAACAGCAAAAATTATTGCTTTACCTGGTATTTATTGTTTTGTGTATGTATACTATGGCTAGCATGAATTTTACTTGTGGTTAATTATATTGTTTCTATGGTAAACATATAAGAAACAGCCATAGATGAAGAAAATTATACGTCACAGCAGGATGTATGGCCTTTCATGGAGACTTTCTTGATGACGACTTCTTTTCTGTTGATAGGAATAAATAAGCGGTGAGTATCAAAGCTGGTCTGTATAGTAATATAGGAACATCTGATAAATCAGTACCAGTTGACACCAATTCTCTTCCTCTGAACTTTTCCCTAAAATTAGAGATACTGCCACAAATCTGCCCCGTGAAACATTCTGTCACACATCTCTCTTCCTCCCACCCAAGTTTGGATTATAAATCCATTGAGGATAGAAACATGTTTTATACTTTCATCATATTCCCAGTAACATCACATGTCATACACATGATATGGATGATCAATGTTTCTAAAGACCCTTCATATCAAGGCAACAAAGCATAGACAAAACATGACAACTGTCATAATTTCAGAAACCAAAGAGGTACTAATCAGCAAATATGGGCAAGTTGTCATTGAATATCCAATTATTCGCCTGCAAATGTCTAATTACTACTTACAAAGGTGCAAAGCTGGGTCCCTTCTAACCACTAAGTGGTTGGTTCAGGGATTCTGATTACTTTGAGTTTGGGTCTTTCAGTTCCTTGGCAAATATCAATTCTTTCCCTGACATTTCCAGGAAGATGGATTGCATTTGTCTGGTCTTTGTTGTTGTTGTTGTTTTGTTCTTTAGCCCCTCTATGTTCCAGGCACGCTGAATTACTCATTTAAACTTAACATTCACCTCATTATTTTCATATGTCTATTAGAATCTGTGCTGGAAGAGACTAGAAATCTTTTCTGTTTCCTTCTCTCCAGTACCCCTGGGGCCTATTACAGAGTAAAAGTTCCATGAACAGTTTTTAGAACTATGAATTGATTTACAAATGCAAATGATTATATGGCTAAGATTGCAGATCCTGAGGTCAGTCATTGGTATGGCCTATCTTCTGCAAATGTGGTCGTGTTAATAGTCACCCACCTTGCTTTGCCTCAGTCTGTCAGTGAACTGTGGATGATGATAGTAGAGTTTCCATGGGATTGTTATGAGGTTTGAATATATAATTCCAAGCAAAGCAAGGTGCTTTGCATATTTCATGTTCCCCATAAATGTCAGTACTTATTATTACTATATTAAATATATGAAATTTGAATTTCAGAAACTTTTCTATCACCAAAATGTCATGTCTGGTGACAGAAGAAAATTCTTCCTAATTTGAGAGCCTAAGGGTAGGATCATTCCATGAAATCTTTCTGACCACCCAGGACATTACAGTATGCTATGGAGAATACAGCTTCCTTCAAGTCAAGTGATACATTAGCACAAAAAAAGGAAAGCAACTGTTTTTTTGTTTTTAAGCAGAACATGCATTCCTACTATTACTAGCAATTTCATACAACTCAGGCTTAAGCCACAACTTTGAGTTTCAGAGAATAAGAATTGCTTTTATGGCATGAATTAGGCACTCATGCTGGTCAGAAGATTAGCCCCCAGGAAGTAAGTACCTCCCACGTGAGGCAGAGAGTGCTGGTCTGCAGAGGACAGCCACCACTGGACGTGTCTGGGATGCCGTGTCCCCTCCCGGGTGCTTTCCTGTTTCCTCTACTGGCCCCATGGAACACAATCGTAGGGTGAGCTTCTGGCTCACCTCCTACATGCATTTCAGCATGCCTGCTTTTAACCTCTCTCATTGCTTTCTTTACCATCTTCCGGGTCAGTGCAGACATTTTCACATCTTTCCCTTGGGGTTTTTACCTTCTTTGGGTTTCTGAGAGCTAGCCTGGCAGCAAGTTTGCCACGTCCTCAAGTCCTTGCCAGGGTGTGATGGGTTCCATGTACTGAAAAAGTGCTTCTTGCAATGGATTTTTCTTTAAGTTAAATGTTTTATTAAAAGCTCTGGTAAAGGTGTC
Source organism: Callospermophilus lateralis (assembly GCF_048772815.1). Classification (NCBI taxonomy): domain Eukaryota; kingdom Metazoa; phylum Chordata; class Mammalia; order Rodentia; family Sciuridae; genus Callospermophilus; species Callospermophilus lateralis. The sequence goes on along the minus strand of NC_135312.1, from coordinate 125,456,058 downwards.
CTTGAATTCTTAAGACGGAGCTTCCAGCAAGCCACCCTGGAGGGATGCTTGTGGTGAGGCCACTGGGTGAAGAGCCCTGGACACCACTCCGCATTGGCACCGAAGGGTGACTCTGACACTAAGAGAATTTAAGAACCTGTTTTGTAGGAAGTAGCCTCAGGTTAGATATGTTTTTCAAACCTCAGCTAAGTTATTCATGTCTCTGTGTTCTTAGTCATTGTGAGAATAATAATAGCACAATTCTGTCTGCATCAAAGAGATGAAAAGAGTTGAGGCCACTGATTATTTAACTGCTATTCCCACAGCTCCCGCTGTGTCCCCAGTGGATTCTTTTCAAAATTCAGTTTTATGTTTTTATTGATTTTGCTTTTTTAAACAAAATTGTCAGGGATAGAACATAATCATAGATATAACTAATTATGATGCACCTCATTTCATATATTATACTTCATTAAATAGAAATAGACAAGTTTTGCACACGAGCTGGATTAATAATCAAATACCATATTTGCTCTAATATGTTTCTCTGGATCCTGAACCATGAGTCACCACCATGAGGTTAGTCTTTTCAAACTGCCATACAAGCATGTTTTCCAATTTTTTATGTCTTAGGGTATACGGTGTGAATATACTCAAATACACATTTATATGTTCATATATATGATATCTCTATGAATTTCAAAGGGTTAGCTGTAATAAAATTTACCAATATCAATAATGTTTGATACAAAAAATAAAATTTGGGTTTTTCAACACAACTTTAAAAAAAATTGCATATACTTTATTTCACTTAATCCTTGGAACCATATAATTTATCATGTAAAACAAAACTTTATGAAGAGTGAAATCAGACACTGTTAATATATATCCTGAGACAGTTGACATGAAACTAGACTCTCCTGGGTAAACGAGGATATGTCTTCACCCTATTAATTTTCACAGTAAGAGGTTTTCATTCATAGAGAAACAAAAGAGTTTGGCCAGCACAGAATTACATAATTCATGATTGGCAGAGTCAGATTTCCAGCCCAGCTCCTATGTTTTCATGCGTTCCTTCTTGCACAACATCTCACTTGCCTGTTCCCATACCAAAGGCCAGGGAGTCTCCTTGCTCTTTCAGTAAGTTTGACATAAGACTCTGTGATATTTTTCTTGTGACTTACCTTACTTGACTTTGACTTTGTGTTATCGATGTCTGTGTACTTCTCATCTCCATTTCTAAAGCATGTGTTTCAAATATAACATTGAACCTTTCATTGTGTCTTAGTTATCTATTGCTATGTAACAAATTTCCAACAAGTTCAGGACTTTACACATGTATCTGTCCTTTCTTCTCTAAGAAAGAGAGCACACATTTGCAGTTGAGGAGCTTCCTAAGCCTGTTTCTTGGATCTCTGATCACGTCTTTCATGTTGTACTCTCCTTTCTCACAATGCCAACTGGTAATATTTCTGCTGATATAAATTTCCCCCAAAACTTTGTGAACTTCTGTGAGTCTCATCAACTTCTATTCTATCGGGCAAAGACCACACCCACAAATCCTGATACCAATTCTCCATCATTTAGTGATTATGAAGACCTGTATCTTTTCTATAATTGTTTATTCAGTCTTATTTTCCTATTAGCTCCTGTTCCAACTAAATAAATCCTTAACGTATGTTCACTCAACTTGTATAAGAATCAAGTTTTTAACTGTTCAGAAAATTATAGTTGGAGAGTAGTTTCAGTCTGAGAAAACACTGTTATCCACATAATTTTGTTGGTGATGTTAGTGATGAGATGTCATGGTTCTTTTTTATTTTGAAATAATGTTTTAATGAAGTTTATAAATCATATGTGGGAATGCATGTGAGGAGAACACAATACCTGTGACTTCTATGATAAATAATTTGACTTAATTAAGTGAATAATTGGCTAGCTAAGCAGGTTTTCTCTTTCTCTTTACAAAATCTTATGAAATTCTCAACTGAAAAGTGTTTCTAGACCTTGCTATTAGAAGAGTAGAGCTGGCTGGAACCTTCTACTGGAACCTTTAAATATTTAAATATTCCATTTATTGGAGTGTATACTGAAAGATTCGAGTCTCCATGTGAAGCATTAAAAATTAATAATTTTTTGTGCTTCTTGTAATTTAAAGTTCACATTAAGGAGAAAGCTTGTCATCTTCCTCTTATTTAATGAAAAAGGCCATCAACTGAAGAACAAATAAATGAAATGGCTAACTTACTTATCTGGAAAGAAGCCATACTAAGAAACAATAAATCGAATTTCACCTCTCCACTACTGAATGAAGCCCCTCTCTTATTTCAGGTATTCCGAGAAGAGAAAACTAGAAGAAACTTTGATTTTATACATTCATTAGGCAATGCCCCAAAGAAAATTACAGATTCCTTTTCATGGCATTTTCTGTGCATTGGAACAATTGCCACAAAAAAAAAAAAAAAAAACCCAGGCTGTCAACCTCGATGACAATTAACAATACTGAGAGAAGTCACCTATTATGGGATTCTTTTGACAGATGGTAATGTGATGAAACGGAAACTCAGAAAGGAGAGAACCGTTTTCTTACCTTTATTCTAGAATATGGAAATAAAAGGGCCTTCATCTGTAGATTAGGTAGCCCCTGTCAGTTTTGCCTTCTGATTATTTCTCAGAAAAAAAAAAAAATAGTCTAAAAAGTGTACTTAAGGATTTCAGAAAAAAACATTAGCATGCCCACTGTTTTGCTATCCTTTATGCCTCAATGCCCTTCAGTCATGTTCTAACTCCCAGAGTGTGTACACCCTTTAATCCAGGGTAATAAATCATGAAATGATTTTTCTCAGTGAGACAAAAGGGACATTACTTGAAATGCTAGCATGGTATTGGAATGGTGGGGAAGGCTATGCAATTATCTAGAAAGTCTATTTATTCCTTCTTCATTCCTCTGTACCTGAGGAAAAAAAATTATTATGCAGCACGGTTAGCTTTAACATTGCATCAGGAGTGAGATTAGAAAGTACTGATTTATAACAAGAATTAGAGTTAGAATAAGAAATTCAGATAAGCAAAATGATTTAAAGGCTTTATTTTATTTTCTCTTTTTTTTAAACACTACTCTGCTCCTTGCTCTCAACTTTTAAGTTATATGATAATTAATATTAAGAGTTTGACTATTTATGTCTATCTCTACTTCCACCCCAAGTATATAACTTTGTATTCAGTTGCTGTTTCATCTCTGAAGCAAGAGGATTCTAATATGTAGGCATATAAATCATGCTGTTTCATGATAAATGTGCCATAGAACATTAGGTCCCATGTCCTGGGAGGGAAATGAATAGCCTTTGAAGGGTACCGTGTTCTTACAACCTGTAGCAGATGGTGGGAGGTGAAGTCCTTACCTAGCTGTTTTTATAGATCCAATTTAAGTAAAGTTTACCTGGCTTTCCCTGAAACACACTACTTAATTTTTTGTATTCATTTTGCTTTTATTTTTTAAGTATACCCGTTAAATAGAAAATACTCCAGAATGGAATCCATTCAAGCAGAATGATCCGCAAATCTTGTTGCTACAAAGGAGCACCCTTTTAAACTAATTGCTCTTGGACCTTTCCTGTCTCCCAGGCTACCTGTTTTGAGCTATGCAATAATTTATTAGTTAGTAGAGTGGTGCCATATTGCCAATATGACTTATTGGAATTTGAAAAGTCAAAGTATTTTGTATTGTTCTTAATACAGGTGTAGGGTTCATGCAGTGACACACCCAGGCTTCCTCTGCATGCTGATGACCATGAAATGCACCAGTAGAAAAAACATAAGTGGGCAAGGATGGTATGTATCTGAGAAACTTGTAGAAATTATAGTATTTAATTGTGAGAGGTAGGAAGCAGCAATCAGTGTTTTATATTTTACTTGGGCAAATAATAATTGTCATGAACCATTTGGTTCCAGCCAATCATATTGCTGCTAGTCCATCTCTTAATCCTTTTTGGTCAATTTATCCTCAAATTTTTTAAGCTTTATTCTTCTTTTATAACGAGCTGCATTAGAGTCATGGATCTAGAACCTCAAGCAGGACAACTTTCCTCCCACAGAGGAAGGGACAAATTTAAAACATTTTTGTTAAGATGGATTATAACTAACTTACTTGAATTATTCAAAAATGTCCAGAACTATATGAATTGTAAGAATAGTTTATGTTACAATTTTAAAGTACATCTGTAAAATCTATGGTCATAAAATATTTTTAACCTTGACCATTAAACTTGCCTATCATGAACTGTATAAAAGTTCTTGTTTATATGAGCTGTTTTTGTTAAATAAACTTTGATAACCCGACATTCGAGAAAATGGTACCCCTGTAATAAAAACATAGCAAAATGTCACCAAAAGTAACATAGATTTAATTTGTAACTATTAATTTTTTAAGTTAGATAGTAACAAGAACCCTGGTGCCTATTTTTGAATCTTAATGACAGGCACCCAGCAGTGTGCCAAGGTTATTCTCCAGAAAATATGAATGATGAGATCTGACTATGAAAGCCACTGAATTTAAGATAAATGAACCTTAAAGATCATTGGGTCCAACCCCTTTAATTTTCACAGAAAGTTTAAATTGGCAAAGGCATAGGGTGTTTAAATATCCAAGCATTTTTGGCAGCGTCTTCACTGGAAACAAAGACAATCCCTCACTATCTTAAAACAAGGAATATATGTTGCCAGTCATTTTGATAGCAAGTGTGCTGACTTATTTTTCCCACTGACTAATCAAAATGACTTTGCCTTAACTACTACTCTAAATGACAGGCATCCTGAGTCACTTCGTTTGCATAGGAAATAACCTGGATTTGAAAAAAGATTTGCAAACATGAGTGAGTGTTTACATTGCTAAATCTAGTACATGGAAAGTCAGGAATGAAGAGCAAAGAGATCTTGTCCCTGCTTTGTAAAGAGTTTGAAATACCAAAGCAGGTGATCACCAGTCTCACTTGCATTAAAGCCAGAAAACTGAGGCAGAGATTTCCCAACTACAGATAGGGACTCAAATCGTGAAGTTTAAGGTTATGTGATAAAAGGGGTTTAGAACATCCTTAGTTCTTCAAAAAGTTGCACTATGGTGGTGAAAAATTTTCCCACAGTTAGGCGGAAAGGCACTAGAGGGATGCAGAAGAGGGAAGAGCGAGTCATACTGAGTTAGGACAGACGCAACGCTGGACTGTTTACAATAAAATGGTCCCTTGACTAATCACAGAAATCCATTGTGGTGGCTATTTTTATCTGGATGTGTGAGTTTAATTTCCTTTGAGAAGGCCACACATGGAATAATCATATATATTCATTAGTGCACAGGGACAATTTCTACTTCAATCCTAATAGAGCCCAAATTAGCTATTCCTACAGAACGGTGATGGAATGTGTGATTTCTGGAGCCAGACTGCGTGGGTCCAAGGCTGGTTCTTCAGCTGTGTGACAGAGGAGAAGTTCCGGCCTCTAAGTATCAGTTCCTCTGCTATAAACTAGGACCAAGAGAGTCAAATGAGGTTGTGTGCATACAAGTCCTAGAAGGTGCCAAGCGCATTGCAAGATCCTAGCCTCAGCCCTTGCGAGTGTTATCCATCTGTCCAGTAGAGGGAGCAAGAACCCTACAAAAGCGGGATCCCTAACGGCCCTCAAAAGATGAAACCCCCAAACTCCTCAGGGATGAAAAAGAAATGTGACAGTGGAGGAAAAGACTGTTGCCACTTGACGAAAAAACTACTTTACTATGGCTCTCAGCAAAGAGCTGGGGTGCTGGGCGGACATCGGAAGACTCAGAAAGTCAGAATGAATTCTGGAGTCTACAGAAACCAGGAAGAGGGATGCTGACCCTTGGGTAGCCCAGCTCTGTGCACTGTGGGAGCCAGTTTGGATGAGCTACCTGGGGAATCTCCTCAGCCTCACACAAGCTTCTCAGTATGGAGGGAACTGGAAACCTGGGAGGAGGGGGAATGCGAATGACGACAGCTAGCATAACATTCGCAGTCCTCACAACAGTTTTACGAGTTACAAGGACCTGAGTGCTTAAGTAACTTTCCCAAGGTCTCAAAGTCAACAGTGGCCAAGCAGCGATTCTTAGGTTTCTGGAAATGTCTCCAACAATCCAAGTTTCCATTCTTTTCTTTTCTTATGACGAATCTAATTCAGGGACACCATCTCAGCCCACTGATGCTCTGCCTCTGCCCCAGTGAAAGAACATCTTAGTGTCCCCAAGGGACACGGCTGTGAAGAGTGACATACTGAAAGGTCTGGCTTTACAATGTTCTGATTCAAGTTTCCTCAAGCCTCCTCTACACCAGTTTACAGAATGTGATTCTCCATCCACACTCCTGGAAGGTGTCTGTCTGTCTGTCTTTAATATATATCCTGTTCACAAAGTTTTTCAATGTAAACAAGAAAAAAATAGTATCTAGGTTTAATGAAAGAAACAGCAGAATAAGTGATATAGACATATCTAACAATTTTAACAGAAATTTGACTTCACAGAATGTGGGAACTTAGACACCAAATTTTCCTTAGCCTTGCGTCAATCTCACCATTTAGCCAAAAGAATAGCCACAGTTGATGAACTGCTGTAAACCAATACTTTTTCAACCACCTTTCCTCTCAAACCCTAACATCTGCCCACGGGAAGCCTTTCCTCTCATCATTCCGCCCAGGGCCTTCCTTCCCACAGTGTGACTGTACAGCTGAGTCAGTACCATCCATCCATTTGGGGCTGGTTCCTATATTATCCTTCCTCGGGCAGCTGAGCCTAGGGATCTCCCCTCTGCTTCCTTAGGTAAAGGTTGAGCGAATGAAGAGAAACCCTTAGGAACGGGGGCCACAGGCATCACAACAACTTTCTTATGTGACTTACTTGTGCTGTCAGGACCTGGATCCGTTTGGTTTGGGAGAGCTAGTGTGCACACCTGACAGTGGCCTGGTGTGTCAGACCACGCCCAATTCTTGAAGTGCAGCTTGAGTCACACGGTAAATTGGCAGGCCACAGTTAGGTATCCTGCTTCTCCTAAGATCCAGTAGTAGCAAGTCAAAAGCCTTTTGCAAAGGCAGATTTCTGCAAAGACTAGCCTGATCTTGCTCTAGAATCCCAAGTGTAGTGTCATATGTCACCTTTAGGGGTCTGAGAAAGCTTTAAATAGCTTCACTGTCTATAACTGATATTTTGAGCATCATTGGATTTGCTAGGTCATGTGGTCCAAGAGGCAGAGCAAATTACATGACAGCAGGACACGGTGCAAAGCATTCTTATTATTGGCCTCACTTAATGTTATTGATTATAAATAAGTGGGTCAGACTTCCACATACAAATGCCTTAAACCACAAAGATGCCAAAGACACTGTTTCTTTTTCTTAGTGACAGTACAGTAACTTGCCCTTCACCTGGAAAGGCCCATGTAGCATGGCCCATACCACTAGGTAACTGAAGACATCAGCAGAACAGCAAACATCTTAATTTTGGTGCAATTTGTTTCTCATTATCTGACATGTGTCTTGATAATATGTCCAAAGGAGTTGCTACTCCCTGCACATTGAGCCCAATCAGAATTATATAATCAATGTAATTGTTTTAGTCAGCTTTCTTTGCCACTGTGAACAAAAGACCTGACAAGAACAATTTTAGAGGAGGAAAAGCTTATTTGGCACTCACCATTTTTGTCCATAGACAGCCAACTCCATTGCTCTGGATCCCAGGTGAGGCAAAACATTATGGTAGAAATGTGTGGAGGAGGAAAGCAGATGAGGTCATAGCAATCAGGATGGAGAGAGAGAGAAAGAGAGAGAGAGAAAGAAGTGCTCAAGTATGCTACCTCAGTGACCTACCTCCTCTAGCCACACCTAACCAGCCTACACTTCCCACACAGTTAACCCATATCAGTGGATTAATCCACTGATTAGGTTAAAGCTTTAATATCCAATCATTTTACCTCTGAAAATTCTTGCATTATCTAACAAATATCTAAACCGTAACATCGATGAATAAGTATGTTATCTTATGGAAGGGAACTATGATCAAAATATCTGAGTCATAACTTCAGACTAGGGAGTTGACATAGCCTGAAATAGGCCAAAGAATATTGCTGGTCTTGCTGTCTTCTTATGGTCTTTATGCAGGTAGGTAGCTATATTTCAGGTAGCAGGAAAGGTGTTGCTTTGATCCTTGAATGAAATCCCATCTGGAATAACAGTCTCCCCTTGTTTCATTTTATAGTAATTTGTTGTCATTCTTCAAGACTCATTTGTCTTCTGTGTATACTAAAAGAGACAATCAGATGGAAAAGTGTTGGGAGTCATAACACCTATGTCGTTTCAGTCCTTGTTGGTGCCACGGGTATCTGTAATCTTTCAGGAATGTAGTATTTCTCTTGGTTCACACCCAGATCATGAAGACCCAGTGACTTACCCAGCTTCACATATCAGAAAAACCAATCCCTAAATATGCCTTTTCTAACTATGCATTTCAGTAGTTGGCAAATGATCCACTGAGACCAATGTGCCGGAATCTGAGCCAAAGTCCATTTGATTTTGTTAAGACCATCTGACCTTCAAAAGCCCTTTCTTTAACTGGGAGACTACAATGATATTTTTCATTTTCAGGAATTATTCTGATTTCAGAACCAATGTCCAGAATCCCCTAAATATAAAAAAACCCATTCAGAAATACTGGAAGTGATTAGCATTACAAATATTTCACATTGTAATAATATCTTTTCTCAAGACTACCCAGCCTCTCCTTTATTCAAGGGGTTCTGTGTCTATAAAGTGACTCAAATGTGGGAGATGATTAAAAGATTGTGACTGTTTTCACTAAACAAGTTCACCAGACTTAGAGCATTTCTGCTTATATAGATCAATAAGACTTTATATCATCTACAGTTGATTCTCATTCTTCACAGTAGTCATGTTCTGTAAAGGCACCATGAACACTGAATTAGCAAATACTGAGTTGCTGCTCCCAGGGGAAATAAAAAGTTGGTTCCTACAAACCTCTGGTCTCAGTACTTTTGTCAACCAAGCAACACATAAACTTGTGGGCTTTATGCATGTTTCTGTCTCAAAGACAACTTAATTATTAAATATTAATTTTAAAATTTAATAAATATCAATAGTATATGTTTATTAATATCTGTTAATTAAACATTTTAATTATTAACATTCTTTAACAAAAAAATTAATAGTCAATTTATCGATTGTCAATTTATAGTTCATGCCTGAACAAAACTTATCTATAAGGCACATCAGTGCCTTATGGTGCTAAGGAGCACTGGACAACACTTTGGCATTGATTAAAGGCCATTTTAAACAAAGCCAATGGCCAACAAAAATGCAAAACAATACATCATTAACAGTCTAAAAGCTGAAACCTGAAAGCAGAACGTTGTCTTGTTCAACCCCAGTGAGAAAGGTGGGTGTCAGATAACTCCAGCTGTTTGCCATTTTACACATCTGTATGTCCACAAGGGACCTCAAAAGCACTGCTAGTATTGATTTGAGGGTTACAAATAAATATCAGTGGAAAAATTCTCAAATACAAAATCCATGAATAACAAGAATTGATTCTATTTCTATCCAGGAACACCAAAATTAATTAGCCCATGCCAAGGAGTCCTATGAGTTAGGCTATTCTGATTATGGCTTGTGCTCTGCTCTCATGATAAGCATGTCCACTTTGTCTTTGGCCATTATGTGCCTCCTCTTGTCCCTTGCCACCTTGGGACCTCATCATCCTCATTACCGTTAGGGATCTCGATTTGATGACAGCAGTTTCTCCTGTAATTTCCGACCTGCAGAGAAGAGCCATCACAGGACTCTTCAGGAGTTTATTTATCAAAGCCACGTGAAAAGAGTATCTCCTGGTAAACAGAACTTATGTGATAAATCCATTCTAGCACTCCATTCTTCATAAGCTTTTGGATTTCTTTCTCTTCAATCTGCAATGGAAGTTCTGGCATTTCTGGGTTGCTTGATGTAGGCTGCCTTTGAGTCCATGTTTCCACAAAGTAAGAGTCAGAGAAATGCCTACTCCTTCAAGCTAAGACACTGAATATGGAACTTCTGCTTGCTAGGATCACTTCAGTAAACTCATCCTAATCCAATTTTATATTCATTCCACCTTGATTCCACACCCTAAAATTCCTTTGAATTGGTTCCAAATTTCTCTAGAATTATGTGTTTGCTCTGTCACTATGAATTGGAGAGTTCATGCAGTTTCTTTGGTCTCTATTATACCTCCTCACAAGTCACACTTACCATGTCCTCTGGGGTCTGCTGGGGTTGAGTTTGATTATAGGTCTAAAGCAAGGAAAGTTTGTGAAGGTACCTTGTGAGAAGGGACAGCAGTGTCTTGCTAGTCAATCAACCCAGAGGAGGCCTTTACAGTTTCTTCAGAGAAAGAGCAGAATCAACTGACAAGGAGACCTGGTGTACTTAAGGACTCAAGGTTCTCAGAATCATCAAAATCTACTCATATGCCCCACCCCTATCTTTACAATCCCATTCCCTCTCATTCAATGTCTTAACTTTAACAAAAGAACCCCTATGAGGCTAGGAAATCATTCATACTATAATTCAGCTGCCCTCAATTGGGGTTTGCATTTTAAGAAATTTCATCTCTGTAACTACATGACTAATGAAACCATACACACTTTCACATCCCTTGTATTTACTTGAGGTGGGAATCTAAAGCTGTACCCTTATCGTGTAAATTCTCCAAATTCCCCAGCACAGTTTTAAGCAACCAATGAATGCTGTTATATTTTCAGCATGAGTTTTTATAATGGCAAATACTTGGTTACCTAGAATCTTACCTTCCATAGGTACATGATTACATGATTACAAGTATCGAAAGATGATAATTTATGTGATCCTTTCCCCATTGCACGACATAACCTATTCCTATTAACCACTGGAAACAGGATCATTAATGACACATCTAGTCAGATAAAAATAATAATAATAATTCCAGAAAAACTCATGAAACCAGGGGCAAAGGATAGGTAGTCAAGGTAGATAGTGAATGAATGGGTCAGAAAGTTGGAGGCTAATTATCAAAGAAAAGGAAATGGGATGCTAACACCTCCAGGGAATCCCTCCTCCCAACACAAGTGGTTGCTAATGAATACCCCCTGGGCTGCTCTTTTCCTGCCTTTGGGGCAGAGTAGGAAGAGGAGGTGGGGGGGGAGGAAAGGAAAGCTGAGATCTAGAGAGGGACAAGACACAATGGCTCCCATGGGTATCTAGCTCTGGGTCCCCTTCTTTCTCAAGAAGTCTATCTTTATCTCTCTCTTGCTTTCTATGTGCTGGTCCTGGAGTTTTTTGGGTGTTTAATCTTCAACAAGAGGAACAAGGATCTGATCCTGATTTTCAAGACTGGCATTACTCAGAACCAATTCAGATTAGACATCCTTAAGATTCTGCTCTTCTAGAACCATTTCTGGTACCAAATTTGTATCAGTGTTTTATTAGAGAGGCAGGACCACCAGGCGTATAGCTATGGATAAGCCTGAGCAATTTACTACAGAGATTTGAATTTATGAATTTTGGGGAGATTAAGCTATTGGACTTTGCATTTGATTCTGGAACTTGAAGTCTACAATGCAGGCAGTTGGGAAGAAAATATGGACATTAGGTGGTAGAGAGAAAGAATAAGTTGGATCTCATAAGCAAAAGCTGAATCCCACAAGAACAAATTGGAAGTCTTGTCAGCTCTTTCTGCCTGTGGAGCCTTGGTAAGAAGGTTGTGCTGCCAGGGCCCTTCCTTATGGAGCTAAGCTTTTGCATTTGGCCCAGGAGTCAGAGAAGCTGAAGAAGGAGCTGGCCCCACCAACTGCCCCAGGACATGATGACACAGCAGCCAGGACCCTGTGGGAGCCACAAAATGGCTGCTACTTTGCTTCTAGCCTCCAAACCCCCTCAAAAATCTCTCTGGAGCTCACCAGAAAGAACAGCTTAGGGATTTAGTTTACCCTCAGCAAATTAACACACTGCAAACCACCACAGTTAACATTAAAATTCCACTCTGATGGATGGGACATTCAGAACACAGTGGGCTTGCTGGTGCCTATTTCAGAGAAGACAACAACAAGTGAGCAGGTGGGTCTAATTATAAAGGCAAAGGGCAGGATAATATGGACACCTCAGGAGGGAGAGATTACAAGGGAACCAGGAAGGAGTCCAAGGAGAGGCTTAGAGCACCACCTCAAATACTCTCTATGCCAACTACATACAATCTGAAGGGACGAGTCAAGAACGCTCACATGTGGACTCCAAATATATTCCTTACCAGCTTGAGTTCTTTCAAAACTGGGTTCTTTCAGAAAAAGAGCTGAATTGTATGCCTTTTCCACTCTTGATAGGACCTAATAGCAAATTTACAGGGCACAAGTTGCTTTGTTCTTTAACATAAAGTACCTATGTATGAATACTCCCTCAGAATTACTGTTAGCCAGAGTGTTAGCTTGTTGCACGGGCTTTGACAATATCCGTGCAGTCTTATGCCCATGCTAGTAATCTCACTAGGGTAAGGATTTTGCAGTAGTGAGGAAATTGAGTTGAAATACTTGGCCCATAGGGTCCTTAGCACTAAACTAAGAGTGCCTTGATCACTACAGGAATGTAAGAAAGTTGCCAGTCGGTACAGAGATGAAATATCGTTTGTGAACATGTTGCTTTGACCCGTTTCCACATCTCCTCACCAACTCAGGAGTAAGAGAGGCTGTGTGATCAGCCTGGAAACTGAAGACATTAAGAAGCTATTTTTATTTATTTATTTATTTATTATTTACAAAGTTACAGGAACAAAGTAATTTAGACATGCCACTTGGAAACTCTAAAGTCCATGGATCTATTATGTAACACGAATCTGACTGAAAGTCTACAAATGTTGACATCCTAAAGGAGAAATAAAACAAATTTGACATTCTAAGGGGAGAATAAACGAGTGAGGAAATATACAGTATGTTTTGTCATTTGATCGTTTCAATTAACCCTAGCATTTGATAACAGACATGACAATTTTCAGTCACGTTCAGTTACACAGCACCATGCATAGATGTAGAAGGAAAAATGACAACGTGGCAGGGCACTCTGGGGGCCACTTCAGAAGTGAGATATGGGCCCCTTGATAGTCTTATATTCTCAATTTAATGTGCAGATTTTAAAAAGTTGGGGACTACCAGACTTATAGCCAACCATTCCAACTATTTAGCTACATCTCTTTGATCAATGGCAATACTCATCAAAGTGATTTGCAAAGCAAAGACGCTGTTTTGGAGAGGGGGGTCAATATCCTTCTTCAGACTCATCAAAGTGATTTAAAAGAGCATTTTAAGTCCTAGTTTGTCCTTCCCTTTCATCACACTGGAGCACCTTGTTAAACAGCAAGTAACAGTAAAGGAGCTTTTAACAATCTGCTTCACGCATAGCACTTTTCCAGCCAAATTACACCTATAAAGCTACTGCAGAACCTCTCTGGATTCTCAACAAACACCAAGTGAATATTTTATGGTTTGTGGAATAGTTAGAGTGTGTTGCTGGTTTTTAATTAGCATATATATGGATGCATTTCTTTCATCTCATGTTATTATTCTTGCAGTAATTCAATAAAAGTATCCTAAACATTTACATTGTGGAGCATTTTTGTGATTTATACCAATGGAATGGCACACACAGTGTTGTACATCTGCTTTCAAAGTCATCACTTTATTTCATATTCTCATATCCTTTTTAAGAACAAGAAATATTGGATTTTTAGAGCATGCATGCCTTTACTTTTTTTTTTTATCATTTCTGCCTCTCTATGAATTTCAGACTCTTATATAGTCTGTTCCCCATAATGATGCTCAAATCAATTCTGCTGAATGGTGGCAATTTTTCCCTAAAATCTCTCATAACAATAATGAATTGTGCTCTTAATGCACTCCACTGAATTTTTATTCCTTAAAAAAATAAGCGATATTTCCCCTTTGGTCAGTAACTAGACTTACATTCAGCCTCTTAAAATGACTCACAACTCACAAATAGTGAAAAGGACAAGTCTTCCATAGAAAAACTAAGTACATGTTTAAAGGAAATTCAGAATAATTTCTTTTTAATGTGATGTTCTCCTAAACCATTTCTAATGTCATGGGTGAGGGAGAAAGGGTTCAATGGAACAAACTCATATAAAACGTGTCCTTATGTATTGAAGTTGATTCCATTTCCATTAGTATACCTGTTTGTGGCATAGTAGAGTGGCACTTGTCAGTTTAGATTTCAAACTTCCAGGCTCTGAGACATCTTCATTTGCATAGTTCTGTTATAACTAACAGTCTGCCCTTGAATTTAGCCTGCCCTCATCTCTTCTTAGAAGAAAATAGCAATATTAGAGAAATTATAAAGAAATCTTTTGAAGCATAGTTTGTGTTTACAGCATCAAACTTATTAATTTCTAGTAAGAGATTGAAGATATTGGTGAATTCTTAAGGCATGGTTGGGTACTCAGCAAACCCATCTGAAGTAGAAGATAGTGGTTCATGTCTGCAGCACTGTGCAATTGCCAGGGGAATGAGGGCATTTGTGAGTGTAATCTTCTAAGATTTTTCCAGATAATTCCCTAGGGTATCTTGCAAGGACATCTATAATAAAAAGGAAAAGACTAATAAAGATTGTTCTCGGAAACTGAGGAAGTCCAGAGTCTAGTGGCGAAAACAACATTCTTTGCCTCAGCTGGAAATTTCAGAGAGAAGGAATGACAAGGATCACAAAAAGGAAGAGAGAGTGACCTCAGGGTCAGGACACCAGAGAGCCAAACATGGATGAGATCAGTGTGGCTATCAGAGTAACACAAAGAGTGCATGGAAATGCCAGGGATCATCACTGGTAGAGAGGTAAACTCTGAGGCCTACAAAAGAAAATAGACAAAACATCCAAGATTGCACAGGAGGAATAAACAATAAAAATAATGATAATAATTATTATTGATACTTAGAGAATTCTTCAAATTTGTCAAAAAACTGCCTGATATATTTTTGCATGTATTATAGGTAGAGTGGGCTTAAGCTGCTTTTCTGCAGTTACTTGGCAAAAAGAAGAAAAGATAGAAATAAAGGCAAGAAAGAAAGAGAGAGAGAAAGAAAGAAAGAGAAAGTCTGCAGAGCTTTGAAATGAGCTCTTCCGATGCTTCAATCACTACAGAATCCCAGTCAGGGAAGAGGGAAGTTGGGTGTCTGCATCCAGGGTCTCCACTATTCTTATGTACATGTATCTCCTTGATCACATTTATCCAATCTGCTTTGAAAACTAAAATGCTACCAGTGGTAACAGAAAATACAACTTCAACTATGGTGGTCAGTAATAGTACCAGCTATTTTTCATTTTGTCATTCATTGACTCATTCATTTATTCATTGATGGAACCCACTCCTGCCTTTTACCCAATTTGCTGGTTGTATCCTGAGTGGCAGCTATTTAATCCACAAGCACTTTCAGGCTCCGGTGCCCACCCTCGAAAGAACATTGGATCCCACAGGAAGCCAGGTCTCATCAGCCCAGAACTTGCCTCTTAATCCCTAACTCAGTAAGAGTGGAAGAAGTCCAGAGTTTAAATTCTCAGAAACTCTAATACAGATAAATTTTCAGTAGTTCTTTGTGTTTATAGTGAAAAGATTTTGACACGAAAAGAAAAGGCACAGCTGTATGGCAACTGAGGTGTTGATAATTAATATCTGACAAAATTATTTTTCTCTAACATTAGCAGAGAACCAAACTGGGTCACACAAACAAACACACACACCCCAAAATGGGCTTGGGTTCTCATGTTTCCAAAAAAGTCCAAGAGAATTCTTGTGACATGTAAAGAAGAAAAGGTGCGATTCTCTAAGCAAACTGACAATTCCGTGACTGTTAAATACCATGTAGACTTGCTTAATATAAAATATATGCAGCACATTCATAAAGAGGTAAGGGATATTCTTCTTTTATGGTTACATAAGTATTTTCACCCAGCTCTACTTCCTAAAATTTACTGATCAGTGATCAAAATGAATACAGTTAGAAGCATGCTACACTGTTTTACCAGCAGGTGACTTGGTTGACCTGAAATGGAAATAAATCTGCAATCTACCTCCTCATTTTTCTTTCTACCACCTGCTTTTGGAGAAGCAGAGTAAATTAAAGGTCACCCAGTGACTCATATCTAAACACTGCATGGTTAATCCTGAACATCTACTTCCTAAGAGATTCAACCAATTATGCTTCGGGCTCCACAATCGTTAAAATGTACTGGAGTCTTGAATCCATTGAAGTGTTTTAAATTCAGCCAGTATAAGCCTTCCTGCAAGGCTCTGTTGCTTTTTCCCCAACGTGCTAGCTCTCCTGGGAGCTGACACAAAGACTATTCCGCATCTCAGAAAGGGTGTACCAGTTGCCAGACTTGAAATTGCTGCTGGGATTACAAGAAAGTCCCAAACCACACCACAGCGGAAACAAACAGCTAGTCTCCTATGTTAAAATAGCAAGATGAGATTGAAGAGCCTGAAACTTTTACTCCATGGAATCTTTTGGAGCAACTGTTGGACAACATTGATAAGACTTGAAATTAAGGGGATTTAGCTACAATAGCAGCTGGGGAAAAGGTAAAGACTTGTAAGTAGGACGATAAAACTGAGATGGTTGATAATTTTAGCAAGTTTTGTAAACAAATTTAATTAGCAAGTCATTATTTATTATAGCATTATTACATATTGCCTTGTGGCTTAGTCATTTCGGCAATTGTTTTGTTTAAAATAGGCTGGAGCATGCATGGAGGAGGTTTCTTACAACTAGGTTTTGTTCATCTTTGAATCTCTGCAGACCTCAATGGTGCTATGCTTTGGAGACATATTTAATTGAATCCTCCAAGCTGATAAAAATTTCAGTCATCTTAAACACAGCAAGGCTGGAGTTTATATAATCTAGCAAATCAGACAGTGGCCAGATGGCTATTTTAAAAATTACAAACTCATATATCTCTGTCATTCTGTGGAGACTAATCAGTCACTGGATGTTATTATGGATGGGCCTTTGAAAGGAAGTTTTCCCCAATCTCTGCCATTCAAGTAAATATTCAGCTATACCATTCCAAATGAGAATCTTTTGTTTTTTTTTCCTCTACTGAACTCCAGGGAGGTGTAAGACACAGTCCTCCTCAGTAAATCATGCCACTAATAATACCCTGTATTCGGTTTTTATGAATGAATTTATTAACTACTTGTCAATATGTCAATGGGGAAACTTAATCTTAATTGTATTCATAATGCAGCAGACTTTGAAGTGACCATCAAAAACCAGAAGTTCACTGGCTATGGTAAGAATTCACTCAAAACCTTAAAAAGTATATTGGAAAAGCCCAAAACTCCCTCTATGAATTGTTTGAGGGTTTCTGTTATAATACTTGAGAATCAGGCAGAGTATAGAAAAATTAAAGTCCAGTTAAGGTCCATTAATTATAATGCAATGCTTCAACCAAACAACAGCTTGGCCTTAAATCAATACTCAATTAAATACTTCCTGCAGTTCTAGTCATTAATTGCTCTGCAGCTCAGAAAATAACATCCTAACTGCTTGTAGAAAGGTGATCAAAATTGGTGTGTGAAGCTTAAGCTTGGTCCTTTGGTGATTATCTTTCCTCAACAAGGAAACTTCTTCGGTGACTTATAGCCCATACCTTCCCAATCCACTCAAAACTATTGAAAATGGAATATAGTACTAAATAATAGATTTTCTTGACTGTAGAATAATATTTAATTTGACTTAAAGGAGAAATAACACAAAAATAGCTTTCTCAATCTTCATAAAAGTATCATCATTGAGAAGTACCATTGTTTCCATATTAGATCTTTAGTTGGAGACACACAGAACTCTTGCTGCCCACATGATATGGAATGGAAAATGCTTAGAGGATATCTTCTAGCCACTGTTGTCAAGGGAACATTAAATGGAAAAAAAGAAAATGCTATCTTGCTCTGCAATGAGGAATCACTTTCAGCTCGCTTCCAAGCACAAAGTGTCTCATCCTATGACCCTCCAGATCATCATCTCAAATGCTGATTGTGCCACTGGAGGTGTAGGACTAGGGATGCCCACATTAAAAAAGAGAGCCACAGAACCTAGAAAAGCCACAGAAATCATCCCCATAGGCAAAGAAGAAGGAGGGAGAATACAATTGCAAATACAAACAGCATGCAGCCAGGAAACATCAAATATTTGCAAATGTGGGACTAGAAATTGAGGAAGTCCATTTTTTTGGAATGAAAAGTCATAGCTCAGTCTTACACTGCCAGGGCGACAATACAATGAGAATAAGGAGACAAACTGCAGGGCAGAGACAATGCAGATGAAAGGGCAGTGCCCTGGGAGAGGACCCCTCTACCCCCTCCCCTCCCCTCTCCCCTCCCCCTTCCTTCCCTTCCCTTCCCTTCCCTTCCCTTCCCTTCCCTTCCCTTCCCTTCCCTTCCCTTCCCATCCCATCCCATCCCATCCCATATTCATGATTTAGAATGGATACCTGAGAAGTGTGTGTTGGATGGTGCTAGCAGTTCCTTTTTTTTCAGCAGGTTTGAAGTTATCCATTAAGATTTAGACAGAGAGAAACTTAACTTTTTGAATGTCTCCTCCGTGCATTCAACTTGTTCTCTGAGGCTCCTTTTGGATTTTTTGTTTGGTGTGGTTTTGGAGCTAGGGATTGAACCCCAGGCCTCCTTCATGCTAAGCACAAGCTGTATCGCTGCACGATGCCCCCAAGCCCCATCTGAGCTGCCTTTTAAAATGCAATCCAGATTTCTCCAGGTAACTCAGGCACACGTGCTTGAAAACATCTTTTCGGGAATGCGTATTTATCTAATAGACATATAAAACTCAGATAACTCATTTTCCCAACTCTCTGGCATTGAAACATATAAACTCTTTTTGGGTGCTTGCAAGTTGCCCTGCTCCTCCCTGGGAGAGCTTTAGAGAGACAGAATTTGCTAGCAGAGCATCCCAACAGAGGCGCAGGGGCGGGGGAGTACATTTTAAAAGACTCTCCTAGGGTTCCCATGGACTCTCCCCTCTTCCATAAGGCTTTTATGGCCACCTTGGTTCCTGATACCCACCTCTGACCAAGTAGCACCACTTCGCACAGTGACCGCATTCCTACTGATGCCAAGCCCCTAGCGTGGTCTTGATGTCTACATATTGCTCCTTGTCTCAACCCC
Organism: Callospermophilus lateralis; assembly: GCF_048772815.1. Classification (NCBI taxonomy): domain Eukaryota; kingdom Metazoa; phylum Chordata; class Mammalia; order Rodentia; family Sciuridae; genus Callospermophilus; species Callospermophilus lateralis. The sequence continues at coordinate 125,436,833 of NC_135312.1, read as the reverse complement.
AGGCCTCCCAGGACTGCTCCTCCTACCAACCTTCTTTACAATCCCACCTACTTCATTAGGGCATGAAGGAATTTCTTCCCCACCCGCTGCACTAGGGCTTTCGGAACTCTAGGGAATGGAAGAAAACACTATCTCAAGCTCTGTTTCTGCCTGAAAACACAAACCCTTCATAGAAAGCCCCCTGGGTGTCCCATTAGGGGAGCATGATGAAGCTCTGCCTCCTGAACAGAACAGAAAGCCGGCTTCTTTTTCCTGAAATTAGCAAATGTAGGTTTCTCCTTGAGGTCTTCAGCCACCCCTCTCTGCTCTCTGGTGCTTTCACCTGGCTGCGGGTCTTACCAAATCCCTGTTCACCAGAAAAACGTCCCTAAGTCATTCTTTCTGCTTCATGGTTCACAATAATAAAAACTTTATGTTCAATCCTCCAAGCTTTTTTTTCCTAATGTTTAAAGGGAAGATTCTGGAATTTAGAAAACTGTTTTTTCGAGGGTTGGTCCTTTGCAATTGAAAACCTAGATTTTAATAATATCCTTTATGTAATGGGCTTCAAGAGCCTGTTTTAAAGGGCAAAGGGTTGACTGTGACATTTCCATTCTCTTTGCTGTCCAACTATGACAATCCCAATGTGGCAATGTTCTATTCAGAAGGAGTGTGACATTGTGACAAACATCTGGCTAAGTACTTGCATGCATCGTCCATTTAATACTCACGACATTTAATAAATGGGAATACTGAGGTACAGGAAGATTCAGTAATCACCCAAGGCCACACAGTCAGTGATGAGACCAGGAACAGAAGCCAGGCAGCTTACACGGGAGCCCACACTCTGCCTGTTGAACTACACCACCTAAGGCAACCTGTGGTGACAGAACAGAAGTGGAGTCAGAAATTCCACTCCTGAAATTATGAGTACAGGTACAGACATGTTTACTAGTGCCTAACTTAACACGGACTAAAAATATAGTTCTAATTATGATGAGGGTTTCCATTTCTCAGTAAATCTTTTTGTCATCCTTGGAAAATCTTGGATTAAAAAACTTTCCGATACCATCATCTATTATTCCTGGATGTCGGGAAATTTCCTGGATATCTGAGTGCACAAGAATGCACAAAACCAGGGCGCATGTTCTTGCACACAGTGTGCCTTCACCACTTGGTATATTTCTCTCTGATTGTGTCACATGATTCACTAGAGTTAATATTCACAGGAGCCAAACTCTTCTCCTATACTGAAAATTGTGTTTTCATTTTTCATATGTTTTATTTCTCTCTGTAATTAAATGAACAACTCATAAGTATGCCTAATGGATTACATCACGAAACCTTGCAATTCAAGGGGGAAATAAGTGATCATACTTCAAATATAATCAGGAAATACAATACCTGTTAATGGGTTCATTGTGAGTGGTCATAAAAAAATTAAATGTTTAACTTGAAATCTATTGAAGTATATTCGAACAGACTTTCTGGTCTAAAAGTATAATTACAACTTTTTTCTCTAGACGTACCCCCCAAAAAAAATTAAGAGAAGGGAAGATGTATTTCTTTATCATGTGATTCCTATGTTGATTGGTCATGTTATTATTTATACTTCATGAATTAAATTTCAGGCAGACTTGCTCTATTTTAATATATCAACTATAAAATACAAAATTTACTATTTTCTTGATTTTATTCTTATTTCGCTAAATCTATTATGTAATTTTTTACACATTGCAGATCTGTATTAAATCAATGAGAATTCATTCTATATATATAATATTACAAACAAATAATACTTAATTCAATTAAATTTGAGTAAATGCGCAAAGAAAGATGAAGAAGAGACTAGTTTCCCATCCACGATAAGGTACTTCCTGTCTGTATCCCTCTTGGTCCAGTCAAAAAAACAGAAACTTCAATTGGTATTTCATTTGGAGGCAATTTCATACTGGGAATTCATTACACAAGGGTCAGGGGGCTGGAGTAGCCAGCAGGGACGAGGTGAAGTTTCTCCATGACTGATATCTGCAGGAAGCCACCCCTCCAGGGCCAGGAGCTGAAGAGAGCTACTGTCACCTGCTACACAGGGTCCCCACCCAGCTGGAGCCGCTGAAACCCACTGCAGCTAGTCATGCCTGGAACCACTGTCAAAGCGGCCTCCCAGAAATCCAGGGACCACTTTCCTGTTGATAGTGCAGGAGCCCTGGGCCCCGAGTTACCTGCAGATGTCAAAGACAGCTGGGACAGGAAGCACGGAGCTGTCTGCCAGGGCTGCCGAAGCACCTGCTGCTGTTTCTGCTTTGCCAAAACCACAAACCTGTGCTGCTGCCGGAGCAGGCCCCAGGTGCTATCTCTCACCTGCTGCTGAAGGCTCTGCAAGAGCACCTACTGCACACCAAGAAGGTGTGGGGTTTGGCTTTGTCCTTCCTCTCACCTGCCAGTCACCTACCAGTGTCTCCCAGGGTGAGTCTACAGAAGCCGGGGACAAAGACGCATCTGGGCTAATTGTTTTCGGGAGTCCAGTCCTCGGTGATACAAAGCAGGGCACAGAAGCCCAGAAACGGAGCTGAGAGCAGGTGTACCAGACCCTTTCCCACTTTCTGTGTTTCCTTTCCTTGATATCAGTCTTTGGGAATCTCCAGAGATCCCTTACATCGCTTTCTGTCCCTCTCTTTTCTGCTTATTTTGAAATTAGAAAATACATTTCTCTTCTTGTCATTATCTGTAAATTTTTGTTTTCTCAGTTCTGGGGATTCAACCAAGGAGTGCTCTATCCTAAGCCACATCCCCAGCCCTTTTCATTTTTTATTATGAAACAACTTAAAACAACTACATTGCTGAGGCTTACCTTGATCTTGTCATCCTCCTGCCTTGGCCTCCCTAGTTGCTGGAATTATGGGCATACTCCTCTGTGCCTAGCTTATCTGTAAAATATAATAGATATTCTTACATAATTTTTTTAATAATGCCAAAATTTGTTAAACGTCTCTATCTTCCATGAAGGAGCATGTGTTAAACCATGGGGTTTTTGTTGTTGTTGTTGTTTTGAGATAAAATATACAAAACTAAAATTTGCTTTTTTTTTTTTTTTTTTTTTTTGGTACCAGGGACTGAACTCAGGGGCACTCAACCACTCAGCCACATCCCCCACCCTTTTGTATTTTATTTAGAGACAGGATCTCACTGATTTACTTGGTACTTCACTGTTGCTGAGGCTGGCTTTGAATTCAAGATCCTCCTGCCTCAGTCTTCTGAGCCTCTGCTGTGCCCAGCCCATTTTAATCATTTTGATGAACAATTAAGTGGCATTAATTACTTTCACAATGTTTTATAATCATCACTACCATAAGTTGCCAAAACTTTTTTATCACTTCAATCAGAAATTTTTATGCCCATTACATAATAGCTTCCTGATCTTCCTACCAAATTTTTTCCATAAAGGGCTAAATAGTAAATTATAGGTATTGCAGGCAATTCTATCATTTCAGAAAAAAGCACCAATAGATGATGTGTAAATGAATAGACATGGCTATGTTTCATCAAAATTTAATATTTTAAAAACTGTTTTTAAACCCAGCTGTAGGCTTGATTTCACCTGTGAGCTATAGATTTCTGGCCTCTGACTTAGACAATGAAGTCTTTCAATTTAACCTCAGTGATAACTGTATATATGTGGGTGTTTTTCTCTGCTATTTGCAAAAAGAAGAAAAAAATAAAAATAAAAAAAAAACAGCATTTGGTTTACTAATTCTGTGACTGTCCAGGGTCTAGAAATTTCATCAAGTACATCTTTTCAAACTTCAATAACTACTTCTTTATTTCCAGTAATTCTAACTCTTTGTGTCTTGTATCTGTTATAGTTATACAATTTATATTTATTTTTCGTCTTATTGATTTCTTTGACTCCTCATGAAAATAAAACAACTTATATAAAAGTTATTTTGAGACTATTTATATTGGTTTTCAAGGACTCCTATAATAAATTACCACCAACTATATAACTTAAAACAACTGGAATTCATTTTCTCATAATTTTGGAGTTTGGGAATCCAAGACCAAGGTGTTAGCAGGTTTGGTTTCTGCTGAGAACTTCTTGGCCTACAGATGGCTACTTTCTTCCTGTATCATCCCAGGAAAACTATAAATTTAGCAGGACATGAACTCTCTTCAGGGTCTCTCTGGGAAGCTCTTTCAATTGTCTTTAGGACCCACCCATGAAGCTTTCTGAATTACCAGCTCTCTGTTTTTTCATAATGCTCTGGGATACAAATTGCTTAGCAGTCCGACCTGATTAAATTTGGGCTCCTTTGCAGAAATTATTTTTTGAGGCAAATCTTCGAGGACTCTCCCACCCTGGCAGAGCTCTTCTTGGGCATCTCTTTTCTGGTTCTCTGTTGAACTAGCTAGTCTATGATTTAGAGTGTTACACTTAGTTAAGAGAAGCTATTATTTTTGTTTCTCCTTTAAACTTGAACCTCCCCGCTTGGTTTAAAATAAAACCATTCCTTTGAGGAGACCTTCAGAGTCCTTTTTCCTGCCTCTCCTCCTGGACAAACCCTCTGAGCCACTATTTAGGTTATTGCAGTAATCCCTGTCTCTCTCAGTTTGCTTCATCCCATCAGGGAACCTCTGCCCAGAATTAGGGCAATCTCAGCCCAAGCATTCTCAGCTTGGGCTGCACTGGGCAGAGTCACCATCCCACGGATAGGGCCATGACGCAGGGCAGTAGCCCTGGACCCCTCAGTCATAGTCACCAGTCATCTAGTTTCTGCAACTTACAGTTGGAGAAAATGAGAAATGCTGGTGGACTCTGCCACTGTGCAGAAGGTCAACTTTGACTAGAGCAGAGGCAAGGAGCAGCCACGTCTGCTTGGCCATTCATGCTGCGTGAAGCGTCTATGAAGCTGAGCTGCAGTGGGTGAGGGAAAGGCAGAGGGTGATGGCTCACCTGCCACTGATTCTTACCTTTCTGAATCTGAGTACATGTGATTGAGTAAATGCTTCTTTCTTTGCTAGATTCCCATAGGTCTCTTTTCAGAGACTTTAATTTGTTGGTTGTTTTGTTTTGCTTTTAAGAGTTTTTGCCAACTTTGCTTGTTTCTCTGAAGAAGCACAGAGGTCTTCACACCATCATCCTGAAAGTAGAAATTTTCAGAGTTTCAGTTTTAAATGTAAAATAATGTAATGATGATACAAAACTAAAGTTTTGGGATCAGTGATTTCTTTTTTGTATTCTTTTTAATTTATTGTCGTATTCTTGTTACTAAAGAATATTGCTATTTCCCTACTACTTATTCAATTATAAAAGAAAAGGAATTTTACAAATACTTTATATGATTGGTGGAACCTTAGAGCTTTAGGCCCACTTAATCCTCTACCGTTACATTGCCAACTCAGTGCAGAATAGATGGTACCAGAAACAAAAGAGAAACTTCAGATTACTATAAACGATCCATTAAAAAGGTCCATTTATGCTAATAAACATGCTGTATGATCTCAAGTTTATGAAGGGGATTCCATGGTTCTAAAAGCAGCAGTCCTTGGGATGGGGGTTGTGGCTTGGTGGTACAGCGCTCGCCTAGCACGTGCAGGGCCCTGGGTTCGATCCTCTCGATCCTCGGCACTACATAAAGTAAAATAAATGTACTGTGTCCAACTACAACTAAAAAATAAATATTAAAAAATAAATAAATAAAAGCACCAGTCCAGATCTATAAACCCAAGTAAGCATGTCCATTCGTTAAAATAGTCCAGAATTTTTTACAGGTCAGAATCATATAATTCTAGAGTTAGAGGTGATCTTATTGGAAATTTGTTACAACTATTTCATGTACAGTAGCAAATACAGGGGTCACTTGTGTCAGAGAGGATACCAAATTCTATGTTCTGGTCAAAGATTACTATAATTTCCTCTGCTATGCTGCTTTTTCTAGCAGTTGTACTCAATGTAATGGCTATGCTAATGTGATATGGCTGAAAGTTAATTTTTTTCTGAGAATTCATCTGGACAGTTCCCTGCTCCTATAATTTATTTTTAATGTGTAATCTGAAAAGCCTCATTTTTATATCTGTGATTTCTAAGTTGACGTAGCTCCTATTTCTTCATTGCATTTTCCAAATCACTGTAATTTTGATGTTATATGTTATGTGTCTTTCTCAAATAGAATTTCATTTTGTAGTTTTACCCTTTCTAGTTCATTGTGATTATTAGTTTATCATGACTGGTATTTGCAATAACAATTTATTAAACTCCTGTTGGCATGATTTCTCTTTCCTTTCCCAACTAAAGATTATTGAATAAGGCATATAATAACATTTTCTCTTATTATATTTTCCCAGTTGGTTGCATAGCCTTCTATCATTACCTTTCAATTTATTTCAATTCAGTCTCATCCAAACCAAGGGACTGCCAAGTGATATTATACAAATAAAATTTCAAATAAAAATAAACTCAGTTGCATTTCATTCACATAAATAATATGCACATATTACTGCTATACTTTTTATTTTTAAAGTAATTCCACATTATAAGATCAATAAGAAGCATCCACTAAAATGTTTTAACTCATTCCCTAATCATTTCACAAGGTATACACATATGAAACATCACTTTATATGCTGTAAGTGTGCAATTTGGAGGTTTGTAAAGTATGCCTCAATAGCTCTACTCTGTAAGAAAAATGTTACAATCCACATATGCCCTCCCCTCAAAAAATCTTTTGACCTGTTCTACTTAGATGATGTTTATCACCTCCTAACATAGTATTTTTTTGTTATATTTTTGTGATTATGGCTAACTGTATTTCTTGCCATATTCCCACTTAAATGCCAGCTCTATGAAGGCAGGGGTTGTTGTCAAATTTGCTGACAGGTACATTCTATCTGACAGTGCTTGGCTCTGGTGAATAGTCCCATGATGCGTTCAAGGCATTGAGATTAGCTGGTAAAGTAAAAATACGTCTGCAGCTCCAAGATGTAGAGATTTAAAATGTATTTGCTAAGCTTAGCCTTTATAACAGTACTACAGCAAGAGTTCGGTAGTAGTAGTAGTAAAACTGAAGTCCTTTATTTTCAGATTAATTAAAGATTTCTGTTATAATCTGCATCAGGAAGACAATCAGTCTCTTGATTATGAGATCAAAGCTAATAGTAGAAATAGGATCATTTCACAGAGAACACTAATATCCACAGCATAAGACATTAGATTGTCTTAAAAATAGCCCTCTGGGGAAAAAGTAGTCTCCCCAAGTTGGATAATCTGTCTTTTCTCCTTCAGCCTTTCTCTAAATAGGTGCAAAAATCTGTCAGAGTTAAAGGTGCTTTCAATCCAGGGCTTATTGGGAGTGTCATTTCATTCATTCATCTACTCATTTACCTGAAGAATCTTATTGTTATCTATGTGTTGAGAACTATTTCTAAGCCTTAGAGATACAGCAGTGAATAAACCATATTAAATGACTGTTCTGGAATTCAAAAGATTCAGGAGAAAACTTGGAGCTTAATGGTTTGCAAAAATGGTGTAAATTATTTTGGAAAGGGAAGGAGATAAGACCTTAGGATACTGAAAAGCTCTAGAAAAGAGAGAGAGGGACTGACAGAGAAAAGAGAGAGGAGATAGAAAGGGAAATTGTTCACCTAGTAAATCCCTGAAAATTTATGTATCGTTCATTCATGTGGAACTCCCTTGAATGGTTTAGTCCAGCATTGTGAAATAAAGTAGCTATTAGCCACATGCAGCTACTGGGCACTTGAAATCTAACTAATATGGCTTGAATGTAGGAAAGAATATTAATGTATGAAGCATCAGATCAATAACTCATCCCCATTCTGCATAATTCAGATTTATCCCTGGAAATCAAAACAACTTTCATCAATTGCCAAAGTCAAAGCAGTTAGGAAAGAATGAACTACAATAGGGTTTGGTAACTGTGTAGTAAACTCCCACTTGTCCCCCATGGATTACACCTTCAAAAGCATTAAAATTCAAAAAAGTTCAGAATTGCACTAGCCAAATTAAAAATATGCTAGAGTCATGCAGGTGTGACAAATGCTTCTCAGAACCTGAGCATGCTCAGTTTTTGTATAAGTGGCAGCATACACAATGCTGAAGACAGGTAAGAACCATAGAGCTTCCTTCACCCAACCCCAATAGATGGCATCAGACACACTTTCATCCTGGGCTAAGTAATGAGCAGCACATCGAGCTACCTTGTTATAAAAACCAAGCTGAACAGGTAATTGACAAGTCCTCATTCTGTAACCACCACCATCTTGTCACTTTATTTCATAAGATACCCAGAAACACCATGCTGTGGAAATAAAAAAGAGAATCTATCACATTGGTTTAACTTAAATCAATCAAATTGGAACAAGCTAGTCAAGCTCCTAACCAAAGCGGAAACTCTGTCATTATCCTTAACAGCTAGTTACATGACAACTCACTGCCACTCAGCACAGCTTTGGGCCTCACAAGTCAGGAAAATCTGCTTTGAACATTTTGTATAGATCAAATCTTCCTCATAGTGAGCTCCAATTTCTTAACCTGAAGCTTCCACACATTTCCCCCAATTTTTCTCCTTAGTCCCTTTGAAACTACATGAAATAAATTTAACTTATCTCCTGTAAGAAAGTGCTTCAAATATGTCATATATTATAAATATCCTCTCTCCTTATCCTTTCCACATCTACAAGAATCATCTTCCCCAAGTTAAATATTCTTCATTCTGTCAACGCTTTCTCATCTGATGTTAACCCCTGCGTGTCTAGTTTTCAACAAACTGGTTTGAGTTTCTTAGTTCTCTTTGTCACCTAATCTGAATCCAGAATTGTAGACTTCAGTTTTAATTTTTTTGAATCTAAGTGCTAGATTTATTTACTTCTTTGATTTTCATCACATTTAGGATAAAAGGTCCTCCCAATTTTCTTTAAAGTTTCATCTTAAATATTGCTTTTATCATCCAATAGCTTAACCACAGCTACAGTTTTTACAACACCCATAGACTTAATTCATCTGTCTTCTCTATATTTCTAAGTTGTTGGTAACATGCTGAATAAGATAAGCTGGTAACTGAGAACCTAGATAAGTCAAACCACTAGAAATTTTTCATTGTGATTATCAAGGATACCTTATTTTTTTTTCCAGGTAAGCGGCTAAAATTTGGGAGACAAAATTCTTGAATTTATTTATTAATTAATTCAAAAAATGTTTTTCTGGATTTTTTATGTGCTAGGCATTCTTCTCATATGAACAAGTTCATTCATAGTGCCTTGTGTTAAATAGAAACTTAAATAAATAACTGTGAATTCTGCAATCAGTGCCATCATCTAGAAATACATAAGACTGCATTTCATTTAGAATTCTATTAGGCTTTAGGTAATAATACCCAACTGCCATGGGTTAAGGAATTCAATGTTAGTTATTGTTCATTTTACACATGAAGAGTATAGCAAAAGTTCGCTCCTAGATTGGTGCATCAGATTAATAATATCAGATCTTTGTGAATCTTTTTCATTTTGATTATAGGCACAAGACTGCTAGTGAGCCCCAGCCATTATTTCTGTGTCTGATGCCAGAGAGAGAATGGTGTGGGTAAACAGAAGATTCCTGAATAAGGAAACAAACCTTTTGCCCATAACATTTAGTTCATGTCTCATTGGCAAGGACTATGTCATGAGGCTATGACTGGCTTAGAGGTAAGAAAGAAGAAGGGAAGCTGGATGTGGTGACACACACCATGTAATCCCAGTGGCTGCAGAGGCTAAGGTAGGAGGATCACAAATTCAAAGCCAGCCTCAGCAATTTCACTAGTCTCTAAGCAACTCTGCAAGACCCTGTCTCTAAATTAAAATATATAAATATCTAAATAATATATAAATATATAGATATATAAATAAAAATAAATAAATAAATAAGTGGAGCTGGGGACGTGGCTCAGTGGTTAAGCACCCATGGGGTTCAATTCTCAGTATCAAAAAGAAAGAAGAAGAGGTTTGTAATTGGGGTTGGCTGAGCTTACTAACAGCACCTGCCAATTTACAGGCCATAGGATATATATGCCCCTGATCTGCCTATGTTCCAGAAAGGGGTCTCAGTGAGACATGAAAAAAATGAGTGGAAGCTTCTCAGGTGCACGGTGATCGAGGGTAAGACAAACTCCCTATTGGAAAAAAAAACATTTATCAATGCAGAAAGCTGTAATAGACAGTGTTGTTTTGAGATGGGTGACTATGACGGCATAGCAGGATAGAAACCTGATTTATTCCTTGTTCCTGATTTCCTTCTCATTTGTGCATGGCCTAGTCCTTTTGGATTTAATGTCAGTCACAGAAGTGTAAGTGGATTGCCTTTGATCCCCACCCCAGCACGCCCATGTTATGGATAATTCCTCAGCCATTTCTAAGTCCTGCTCAATTTCCACAACTTCCCGTTCCTGATATGCTCTCATAATTACTGGTGCAAAGTCCTTCTCAATCTTAATTGTACTGTTGCCTAAAGCCCCAACTGATCTCTTGAGATGTTCAGTTCTATGAGTAAACAAACCAGTTTTTTTGTTTGTTTGTTTGGTTGGTTGGTTTGTTTTTTTTTGCTTATCTTTTTTTGATGCTTGGAATCGGTGTCCTGCCATTGCGTTCTGTTGCTCAGACAAGAGTCTTAATAAATACAAACTTAACTAATAACCCATGGAAGGAATCTCCAATGAAATATAATAGGGAAAATATTAACTATGGAAATCAGAATTCTAAGATGACCTCTACAGTTTCCATCCTGTTGTCTTATACTCTGCGTAATCCCTTCCCCTAATTGTGAAAGAACCTGTGAAGGGTCCACATCCCCTTGAATATGGCAAATATGTTAGGATGCTCATCCCTTATTAAGGCTTTATTAAACAGCAAACTTAACGGCATGTCACACTTACAATTACATTATGTCACATTAGACTCTTTTTTAGAAGACTGACAGGAGACAGCCATACTGACTTATAAGAAGCAAATAGTAACAGCAACATTATGAACTATCTCTGGAGAGGACCATGTGGCAGAGAATAGCAGACAACCTCCAGATACTGACAGCAGCCTTCAGCAAAAACACAAGGGCTCCTGGGCTGCAGCTACATGGAAATAAATTCTGCCAGTAACTTGAATGAGCACAGACATGGGTTCCTCCCAGTCAAACCTCTGAATGAGAACGCAGCCCAGGGACTGCTAGAGTGCAGGCTTGTGAACGCTGTTATGAGAGCAAAGAATTCTTCACCATGTATTAAAAATCAGCCACATGTTAACTTACATCTTCCTGGCAGATAATACAAAAGTGAAGAAAAATTATCTCCCTCATTTTTTGTTGTATAAATACACTATTTCTTGTTCACACAAATAACAATAGTAGAATGTGAATTGAAGTTATCTCTATATTCAATGATATTCAATGCTGTTCAAACCTCTGGTGGACATAGTCTAAATGCTCCAAGGATAGGTACCTAATGCCATGAATCTAAAGTCTTGAGAAGAGAAGACTCCTGCTTGCGGAGACAGGGTAAGGAGGAGAAGGACCAAGAGGGAAACAGAGTAGAAAAAGTCGACCCTTCACTCAGTTGACCCACTCATCTACATGGAACCAAGAAGTTAAGGAGGGGGACACTGCACACTGATGTGGGGAGTTTTATTGTGTGGTAATTCCACCCACAAATTCTTACAGCCTGGTTATCTGCTCTGCATGCTGACTTATTCAAACTAGTACCTCCCCCTTCAATGAAGAGGCTATGACTGTCAATGCCAGAGGTGAGCAAGGCCTGAGAAGGTCCGAAATTTTCCTATACCCTCTCAATTTTTATTCTGTTTTAATCTATATCTAATTACAGGTAAGTCAAGATTCAACCAGGAAAATTGTGTGTCTCTCTTAGGGGGAGAGCTCTCTTTGCAGACTTCTAAGGTCTAGCGAAGTGGAAAATTAAGTTTATGCCCTCTAAGTCTCTGAAATAGGTCAGAACAGACATCAAACATTAACTCTGAAGCACATTTTAAACACTAGATTTAAATGTAAAAGAAAAAAGAAAACATTAGATTAAATTCACTTCTGATTCTTCTTCTAATGGCAATTTATGACCAGCTACATGGTCCAACCCAGGTCACAGAAAGGATAATGGGCAGGGAGTGAGCCAGAACTTTTCCCACTAGAAGCCACAGAACATCATCCCAGCTAAGTTGAAGCAAGGGGAGGATTTTTTGTTGAACATGACTGAACAATCCAGCTGTGGTAGAGCCTCAGACATATGCTGCAAAGAATGGCACCAGGACCTCCTTGTGCTCCGTATTGTGGTTCTGCTACTCTTGTGTTGGCTTGATTCCCAAGCAGGCTCTTTCTGTGCCATTTGAAAGAGAATCAACATCTTCTCAGTGTATCCTTTTAATTTACTAATCCCAGCACAGAGAAGACCCCGACACAAAATCTCTGTGACTCTGATTGTCCAGGATTTGGTATCCTCTCAGCCCTGGAGTTGGGAAGGAGGCTCAGCCCCCCTCCTCAATTACAAGGACTGAGAATTGGAGAAGAATGACTCGATGGAGCTAAATAAGTGAGTTTTCAGTGAGTGGATACATAGCTGGCCAAAAATAACAGATGTCTCAGGCACATAATAGGCCATCGTATTCCAAATATTAGAATGGACCATTTTCCCAAATTTGAACATAATGAATAATCTATTATCATTTTAGCACACAGACATTAAAATGCCAAAAAAATATATCTCTTTGTAAATTAAAGTAGGAAAATATTAAATTCCAACATTCTTTTCTTTATTCTTTATAACTTTTTTTTTTATTCCAGTTTAGTTCAGCTCCACAGATTTCATTTAGACGTCAGAGCAAACCTAGGGACTTTTTTCTGACATTACAAGGCCTGGAAAATACAAAATTCCCTGAAATAAATGTAACTCTCTAAAATGCTTCCAGAGTTGAAAGAATCCAATGCAAGTCTCTTGTAGGTCAAGAGACTTCTTAGTAGAGAAAATTCTTGAATTAGTACATCCTGCCAAGCCCATCGTAAGCTTAAAATATCATAAATGCATGTAACACATAACCTGCTGAACACCAGAGCATGGCAACATGGTACTCTGTAGTGTCAGTGGTTCACCTTCACTACTGAGTGACTGACTGGTACCTGCAGCTCACTGCTACTGCTCAGCATCAAGGGAACATCGCATGGCAGATTGCTAGCTCAGGAGAAGGTTATAAGTTCAACATTCAAAGTATAGTTTCTAGTGAATGCATCTCGCTTTTGCATCATACTGTCAAAAACTTGTAAGTCTAACCATCATAAGTTGGGAACAACTGAACTAGAAGATCTATCATTACCTGGTTTCTATTACAAAAAAGGAGAGAGGATATTTGGCAAAGTTGCAATCTCTGCCACCGGCCATGTTATTTATTTTCTTAGATGGTCAGTAGAAGAAAAGAAAAACAGACTCAAAGTGTGAGGAATTTTTCTTACAAGGAAAAAAAATTTACATTTTTTGTACCCGTGAAAATCATGAGGTCATAGTCCATGAATTAATTATCATAAACTTAGTGAGAAAATTAAATTACCAATTACAAACAGAGGAGTCTATAAATCTGTGACAAATACAACTTCCTGACACATATGTTTTATAAATCTTGCAATGGTAGTTTTCCATTAGTTAAAAGTCACATTTTTAGAGGGAGCAGAAGAAGCTTCGAGGCCAACTGCTGAATGTGAAGGGAGCTTCTGATGGTAAAGTGTAGAGTCCACGGGACTTAAACGTGAACTGGTCCATTCTGGGCACTTCTCTAGCAGATTTGTAGTCATGGGCTTTACAAAAACCCACTCTCATTTCCTTTAAAATTTTATTGTCCGTGATGGCATATGTTTGAATTTTAAGCTGGCAGGAATGAAAGTCTCCTAAACGTCTGATTTTGGTTTCCACTAGAGATTAGTTGTGCTGCCATTTGCTCTTTCACAACCCTTGAGAAAGCCCCAGGCATTCTTTATCACTGTGCTGTCCCTTTGGTAGGTCCCAAGCCTGAGCGGCCAGAGCTCCACGGAGGGCAGCTGTGTTGGGAGACACTAGGCCTCATCTTGCCCTTTCCTGTCTCCTCCCCCATGGCTTGCAAAGTCCCCACTGCACCTGGTGTCAGCATGAAAGTTTTCTGCCCCAATTTTTATTTTGTTGCTCCTGCAGGATCTGACTCTACCATTCCCCGAGTCAAGGCTAAAAACAGGATAAAATGGAAAAGGCTAATGAAATTGCTCTCAACAAAATAAAGATGGGTAGAATCTTTAGCTGCTAATCTGATTGCACTCACCAAGGTTTAAGTACTAATAATCTGAAACCCTAAACCTTTGCACAACAGACATTATCAATATTATTCCTGGTTTTAGTCGTTCACAGTTAAGGTTGGGGAAAGTCTGTTTTGTGTTGAAAGTTTCCTGGCTCTAGCGAGGGCTTTTCTATGTCCCCATGGAATTCTAGGGGCTGCACTGGCAGTCGGTCTATAATAATGATGGCTCTGACCTCCCAGGAGGGAATCTTCATCTACTAAAGTTACCGAGTAGCCTCGCATCCACAGACCCCAGACCACTCTCTCCCACAACACAGCTATGCCTGGTAAAAACCACCCACATCAATCAGAGCAGCTGCAAAGAATGCAGAATACTCCTTTACAGAATATTGTTAATATCTTATGGGAATTTGCATGCCTCTGTAATCTACCTTAAACTGGAAGATCTAGCATTCATTACCTGATCACATAGAACAGAAAATGGAAGAAAAACATCCCTTTTGACTGATTAGTGCCAATAATTAAGTATGCTTCTATAATAATGCACCTTCCTTTCAGAGTACTGCTATGGCCTGAAAGTTTGTGTTTTTCCAAAATTCACATATTGAAACCTAATTTCTAATATAATAGTAAGAGGCGGGGCCATTGGGAAGTGATTAGGCCATGAGCTCAGAGCCCTCAAAAATGAGAGTGTTGTTATTATGAAAGAGAGTTGTCCTTTCTTTCCACATGCAAGAAATCAGCAATCTGCCACCTGGAAGAGTCCCCTCACCAGAGCCCACCATGCTGTCACCCTAAGTTTGGACTTCCTAGTCTCCAGAACAGTAAGAAATAAATAATCGTTGTTTATAAGTCATCCAGTTTATATTGTCATAACAGCCATAGGAGAGATGTGTACTTGTTTATACATGATTATATTCTTATATTCCTTTGATTTCTTAGGTGACTATAAGCCTGTCTGCCCCCTTTGCTTCTCTACTCTCTCAGAGCAAGAAACATGCCTGATTTTGCTCAACATTAAATAGCCAGGACCTCGTAGTTGGCCTCACACATTCTATACCTTTCATAATTATCTGCTGCATGAATAAATGAATAACAATTCTAATAACATCTGAGCCTGGATTATCCAGATTAATTGCTCACTTATAAATGGGCAAGGTGCATTGGGTCTAAAAAGTAACTTTGCACAAGAGCCCTATCTTTACAAATATTAAATGAATTTGATTCTTCACATGCATTTTCAAATAGAGAATGCTAATAATGTAAGGGCAAAAAAAGTCCCTGAAGTGATGGAGTATTTGGTCTTGTTATTAATATTTTATAACATCTCTGAATATAAAGACAGGGACACAATATATAATTATTTCAAGCAAATGATTCTGGTAGAAGTCAAGACACTGTGATTGATGGATCCAGATTCTTGATGATCTTATTCAATTCAAATCAAAAACAAATAAGCAAGTAAAACCTAAAACAGAAGCCATAATATCTAGAAGAGTCTAAATTATATAATCTCTTCCATAAAAAGATTTGACAAGATTTAGATTTCAAGATTATCTTCTCTGGCAAAGGCACTGAATTATCTGTGGTTTAAAAAATGACAGAAGTTAACAAACAGTAGTGCTGACATTTTGTTTTTTTGTTTAATTCAATCCACAGCTTAACCAAAATTTCATCCAGAATAGATGTACACCATAAAGCAGATCGGGGAAATTTCCTACAGTGAAAAATTGATATTTCCTAAAAATATACTTTAATCTTGTTTAATTTAAAATATGCCTATCTCATAACAGTCGATTGAACAACCTTTTGATCAACTGCCCAAAGTTCTACACCATCAACAAGAACCTAGACCAATGCCATCTGAAACATGGCCCCTGCAGTGATAGTAGTTTGTACACTGTGACCAGCCCACAGTGAGACATGTATAGAAATTGATAATAAATAAGATTATGTAATTTATGTAACAACTTCACATTGTCATCTGATGCCATCTGATCAGTGCACCTGATCAGTGCATTCTACAAAATTGTTGGGCTGTGATTATGCAAAAATTAAACAATAACACCATCACCAACAAAAAGCAGGCCCTTTATCACATATAATTTTAGAAGCTTTGGTCTGGTTGATTCAGCTTGAAATTTTTCTGAAAAATTTGGATAGTTATTTAAATTACCATAGAAAAGTCTTATTAATGAAATTATATAAAAGATTATTTTGAACAAGAAGCTTAGTAGAGTATCTGCTAGACTTATTTTCGTGTGTCTCAAAGTAACCAAATGATTTTATCTATCCTAGAGAATGTTATCTAATACAATGATCCCAATTGGTTCGTCTCCTGGCAGGAGCTGGAGAACAGGAGGAATCATCCATTCAAGGCAGGTAAGACCATAAATTATCACAACTATAACAAACAAAATTTACATACAGTTGGTAAAAAAGTAAAATGTTAATTTGTCTTACTCCACAATCCTTCTCTCATACTAGCTGCCTTGTAAGAAGAGTGAGGGCCATTTTGAGAAATGGTGGAGGAAATTTAAGAAGAGATGTCTAAGCACAATTTTTTGAACAGAATTTCGAACTATATGTTGTCTGCTTTTTGGTAGAGTCTGCCTTTCACTAATGGCTTAGTGAAAAAAGAAGAGATGGCTGATAGTTGGGAGAGTAAAGTAACACAGAGTCTTGCTTCAAGGCTGACCACAGACAAAACCAGCCTACAGAAAAAAGGAAATTGTGCAAACAGAGGTGATTACACCACATTTACAAGTAGGAAAAGCAACTCAGTGATACTCTCTAAATGAAATATATATAAAGGGCTTAGAATGTGGCTCAGTGGGCAAGTGTCCCCTGAGTTTAATTCCCAGTACCAAAAAAAAAAAAAAAGTGGCATAAAACTTTGATAGGGTTGCTGTTGGAGTCTTAGGGGATCACCAGAAAAGCATCTTCTACACAATCCCCTGCTCTAGTAAAAGAGGGTCCCGAGTGTTCTTAACATAAGGTACAGAGTAATGAAGGTCAATATTCAAACAGGTTCAGTGGCCTAAAGCTAACAGGTTACATCACAGCTAGAGATTTTCTAATTTTCTTTTCAAAGAGGAAACTCATAAGGTTTACATAGGGTGCTTGAAAAGTTGAGAGCTGAGATTCAGAGGTAGTCGTGTGAACATGGGACGAAGTATACTCTGTCTCTAAGGAGGAAAAAAAGACCAAGGAGGGGTTTATAATGAACCGTTCTCAGGATGACATTTCTAAAAACCTTCAGTCAACAGACAACTAAAGTTCCAAGTTATCTAATTAATTATAATTTCAAGTCAGCTGTACTGTAGGAAGCAGGCAAATCATTTCAACCAAAGAAAGACTAGAAATGTACAAGATTTTGAGAATTTGGTCATTATTGAGATGAAAAATTATCAAGTTAAACTTACTTCATTGCTCATCTCAGAGGATAATCAATACTTATCACCCAAGCTTATTATGTTTTATATATTTAAAATCAATAAGCAATATATAAAATGCTAACCAGGACAGAACCTGAGGAGTCCCTCCTGATGGTATCCCACTCGCCTCTCTGGTAAGTCTTTCTTCTTGTTTTTATTTTTTTCCATTTCTCACAGCACTGGTCAAAACCATGAGCTTTATCTTTGCAAACATAAAATAAATCAAATTTTATCAATTATCTGTTAACAAAAGGAGAAGAATCCTCACTTTCAATAGAGTCAACAGGGTTTTTGAAACATTCTAAAAAATTTGATCATAATAGGATCACCTTCCTTACTCTTTCTGGCACTTTTCAAAATGGTCACCTCACTATTCTACCCGAGCCTATGGGAGACTCAAGAACATCTTTATTAGATAGATCTGTATATTTGGTCTAGATCTGGATCAAAGCAAATAATGAGCTAATGACAATATAATCAGTAATAACACCTCAGAGGTTCAACTATAAATGAATTTTTCCTGAGAATAAGTGTGTTCCTAATTTGTCTCATCCACTGCCATTTAATGATACAAATGTTTACAAAGAAATACACTGGGAAATAAGTTTTCTACTAAATGGACTAGGCTCTTTGTTAAGAAGTGAACCACCTTAACATGCTTTTCCCTGGATACGTGCCCAGAAGAGGAGAGTTGGGCCATGTGTTCTATTTTTAGTTTCTTCCATTCACTGCCCTACTGTTCTCCATAATAGCTGTGCTAATTCGCATTCCTGCCAACCGTGTGCAAAAGTTCCCTCTCTCCACAGCATTGCCAGCACGTGCTGGTTTTTGCCATTTTCATAATCAAGTCATCATCCTAACTGGGGTGAGGGTAGATCTCATCATGGTTCTGACTCACATCTCCCTGATAGCTAATGAAGTTGAGCATTTTTCATAAATATTTTGGCCATTTGAATTTCCTCTCTTGAGAAGTATCTGTAAATATCCACGAAACATGTTAATTGGATTGTTTGTTTTTGTTACTGAACTTTTTAAGTTGATTATATTTTCTAGATCTTCATCCTTCACCAGATTGAAAAATTTTCCCCTTTATGTAGGTTGTCTCTTTGCTCTGTTGATTGTTTCCTTTGCTGTGCAGAGGCTCCTTAGTTTGATATAATCCCAATCCCATTTGTCTGGTCTTGCTTTTATTTCCTGTGCTTTGGGGGAAATGATTTTTAAAAAAAATTATTCCCTAAATCAATGTCAACATATCAAAGAGAGACCTGTATGTCTCCGTTTACTGCTGCTCTATTCAAAATAGCTTAGATAGGCAATCACTCTTTTTTTTTTTTTTTAAGAGAGAGAGAGAGAGAGAGAGAATTTTTTAATATTCATTTTTTACTTTTCGGCAGACCCAACATCTTTGTTTGTATGTGGTGCTGTTGATCGAACCCGGGCCGCACGCATGCCAGGCAAGCGTGCTACCGCTAGAGCCACATCCCTAGCCCCAGATAGGCAATCACTCTTAATGCCCATTAGGGGTGGAACAGATCAAGTGTGGTATGTATTCAGTCATAAAAGAAATGAGATCCTATAATTTGTGGCAAAGTGGATGAAAATGAAAGTCACTGTTTTTTGGAGTCAGACACAGAAAGACAAATATCATATATTCTCTCTCATGTGTTGATATTAAAAAGAAGTTGATCAAAATATAGAGATTAATGAGAAGCGGGGGAGGGAGAGGGACAGAGGGAATTTGGAACCAAAACTCAGTGATATAGAGGTAATGAGTTCTAGTGTTCTAAAGCACAGGGTGGGAACCATAATATTCTATAATATTCTAATATAAATACACACACACACGCACACGCACATGCACACGAATATATACAAAGTTGTCATTGTTGTTACTGGGGATTGAACCCACGGCACTTTACTGCTGGGCTACATATCCAGTCCTTTTTAGTTTTTTACTCTGAGATAAGGTCTCACTAAGTTGCTAAGACTGGCCTTAAACTTGTGATCCACCTGCCTGAGCCTCCCAAGGCAATGGGGTTGCAGGCGTGCGCCTCGGCATCCTGTTATATATTGTATGGACGACGAGAAGTGAGGAGCTTGAAAATTTCAAACACAAAATCATGAAAAGGAAACGGAAATGTTAATTACCATTATCTGATTAGTACAATATGTACCCATCAATATGTCTAATAACTGTGTTATTCAAAAAAATTTTAGATGTTAAAAAAGGTTGGTTAACTACCTAATTTGCACACTATATGCTTGTATTGAATTATGACACTGAGCCTCGTATTTTGTACAATTAAAATTTTTTGAGATGTTTTCCTCAGAGCAGTTTTTGTTTGTTTGTTTCTTCCATAGGTATCCCCAAGAGTCTCCACAAATGATGATCTCTTATATATAATGTAATAATAAATAAGTTAAATAATAATAGTAATAAATAAGTTAAAAGGTCCTCACAATTTAAATATCTGGATTGACATCATCTACTTTCATGAGAGGGATAGATAAATAAAATAAACAATGTAGAAAACTAAATTAGGGGAGAAAAGCAACTGTTGGGGGCACTAGGGGTCAGACAGACTAGCATTGTGTCTACTGTGTTTCCCCTTTTACCATTGAAGAAGGAGGGCTTAACCCTTGGAACTGGGGGAAAGCTCTTTTGCAAACTTTCAAATTGCCTTTAGATCCATGATATTAAATCCATTAAATAAAAACCAAGCTACACATGAATATTGTACATTAGTTTTCTGACCCAAGTCACAGTTCAGCAGACAAATCTTTGAATCGGAGCGCAATCTCCATAGAATCTGCCAAACATGAAGAGAGTCATTATCCTTAAAAGTTTAAAGTCCAATCTGTTGGTGCCAGCTGGATGACATCATTTAAGGAAGCCAAGGACTATCAGATCTAGCCAGACTTCTAAGGAAAGGCAGCTGGCTACTCTTCTGGAAAAGTCCATGTGCACAGACCTGAGCTAGATGGCAAAGAAGCCAAAGAGAATCTCAAAGAGTTACTGGGTAGAGTGGAACAGGATGTTGATAGGGACAGCTGAGGGTTTCATTCCATCCCATTTCATCTCACTCTAATTAACTGGCGTTGATCAGATTGGTTAAAAAAATAAATAAAAACTCCCAGGACAGTTTTAATTTATAGTTTTGTTTTTTGTTTATTTGTTTTTTGTTGTTTTTAGTTGTTAGACCTTTATTTTATTTATGTACATGTGATGCTGAGAATAGAACCCAGTGCTTCACACATACTAGGCAAGCAGTATTCCACTGAGCCACAACTCCAGGCCCAATTTATAGTTTTTTTGGTTTGTTTGTTTTCTGTTTGATGTTTATGTAATACTCTGGTTAGCATGGTGCTATTTATAAAGGTCCCTGGACACACTGTAGTTATACTGAACTGTACATATGCTAATCTCAGCAAGAAAGATGAGTTTTGAAAAAAAAATTAAAAACATCAATCGTGTTAAAGACTATTAAATCTGTTAGATCACTTTATATAACAGGAGTTTTAAATCAAATTTCTATTTTGGGAACTTTTGTTAATGGCATTCCCAGTACAAAGACTTTTTTCAGTTGCTATTGGAGTCCAGTCTGATTATGTAGCTTATATTGGAGCCTTGTCAAATTCTTCTACACTCTTCCTGCATTTCTTTGTATAATGACCCCCATTCCCCAAACAATCCCTGTTGTTCATTTCCTGAGGATTGTATAGAATGCTGCTCAAATGAGAAACATCAGTACTGAGGATGTAAGCAGTGCCTTAATTGATCAGATAAACATGGTCCATTTAGTTTTGCTTTAACTCAGACTTCAAAGTACCAAGCTGTATGTTTGCTTCATTTTGGCAGAAGCAAAAAGCCTAAAACTCTTCGGGAGGTAAGAAAGCTATGGAAATTAGGCATCTGCCCAAAATCTAGGATGAAGAATAAACACTTAAAACCCATTTTAATGTCTACTTTGAACTGAAAAGAAAAAGGGCTCCTGAGAACGTTTGAAGATAGGCAAAGGACAATTTTCAAGACCATGAACTTGAACCCAGTTGACAGTAGAGGATGTGGTCTTGGGGCTATGGAATATTGGTCTTTCTTCATTAAAGTCTCATCAGCCCTATCAAGATGAAACACAGCATCTGAAATTTTCTCCACTCTTCCAAGTGCCATATGTTAGCCCTAGGTAAGGAGATGCAGGGGAGGGTTTATACATGCCCTTTTGAACTTCTAACAGAGTCTCTCTTTTGAGTAACCATTTAAAAGAAGATTAAATTTAATTAGACGGTATCTTTTTCCTGTGACAAGCTGCCTTCAAAGTCCACTTTATTACACTTTTCTACCCCAGCAGCACACTAATGCTGTTGGGCACATGATACCTTTCAAGGCAGGCAGGAAAAAAGGAGATATTTATACACTCACTAAATTCCTTGAACGTATTTTAGGAATGACTGGCATGTGACACCCATGTCTGTCCGGCAAGGCTGCCTGCTCAGATGCTGCTCAGGGATCAACTGGGATAAGTAGCCTGAGCCCTCCATGCACCTACCTGCCCTCACTAGGGGCTCGAGGTCCCCTTGGGGTCCATCATCCACTAAGCATCCCTTGCTTGGCGTTTCTCTTGTCCTCTGAATTTATCGACAATAAATTGATCACAAGAACTACCAACCTGCTTTTGGAGAAATATTTGTTTTGATCCTGAAATTGACCTAATTAATGATCATTTGAGTCTAACCTGCTCTTAAAACCAAATTATTCCACACAGAAAGATTATGTATGTGAATATAAATACTATATTTACTATACATTCCATTTGTTCAAAGAAAATCAGTGTCAACGGCATCAGAAGGAAGGATCTCCATTTCTGATCAACTTTTAAACTCTGTGGGAAATCATTAGATGTGAGATCCAGTAATCCTTGTTTTCATTGGGAGGAAAAGAAATATGACCAAGAAAAAAGGCAGACATCAAAAACAACTGCAGCAGCAAAAGAAAAAAAAAAAAAAAAAAGGCATCTTCAGCCTGGTAGCCTCTTAGTACCAAAAATTTGTTCCTCTTCAAGGGGCAAAGACATGCACCTGCTCTTCCTGTGTCTGGTCCCCTCCATTCGCAGCACAGACAAATGTGGTATCTGTCTTCATAACTGAGTTGCTGCTTTGGCCAGGATACTGTGGCATTTTACCAGCCTTTCCCCCTACACAGTCACGTTTTCTACAAAGATAAAGAAGAAAGAAAATGAACACTGTTAAAAGCAATTCCTTCTTCATTTCGGTGTGTTTTGAGCAAGGCCAGAGCGCCTCTGTGGCCTGGCCCCAGGCTGCCTGCTCACTTCCTAGGCCTCCCAGGCTTCCCCCCTGCTCTGGCGGGGGGGAGGATGAAGGGCTGCTTGTGATTTTTCAGTTTTTGCTTTCTCACTGGCATGATAGTGCCCAGCGCTCTAGTCGATTCTTTTCCTTTTTCACCAATGTGAAGGTGCGCATTCACTTAGCAAGAGAAACACCCGGCGGCTAAAGGGAGAAAAGAGGCAAGAAAGAAAGGAATGGCCAGCCTGGCCTTCCTCTTTGGCCAGAAACTGCCTGAAGTTAATTGCTCGCATAAGAAGAATAACTGGTGGTGCTGTAATTGAATTTTTATGGAAATAAACAGGTGGCAGATTTACTATAGCTGTGGGGATAGTAGGGGGCGAAATGCTGTAGCCACATTAACCTGTTTAATTTAATAGCCTCAGTACTCAGGGAAAAAAAAAAATAAAAAGCAATGCTGCTCATTGAGTCAGTTGGATGCCAAATGTAAATAACTACAATTACCCTGGCATGCCCATGTGGTTGAGCAAGAAGGGGCACTGTGCCAGCTTCAACTTCTTCGTGTTTATTAATTAAGCTCCTGAAAGTTTCCAAAACTTTTAATCCATAAAGAACCTTAGAAAAAGAGGAAGAGGAAAGAACGAGACAAAGGTAAAATATGCTGACAGACAGACAGACAGACAGACAAAGGCTCTGCTTACATTGATGGCACAACATAATTTTTGGCCTGGAGACATCACCTAGGAGACTCTACTGGACCCAGGAAAAGAACTAAATGCTAGCTTTGCGCTATGCTGCCCCCCAGTGGTCGTGTTTGGGAAATGCATTTTCATATTAGGGAACGAATTGGGGACAGTCTGGGAAGCGATGCAAGGGAAACAATGAGCTTATTGATGGAACTGCCATTAATTTTCAAGTCGACTAATAAAAATAAGAATTCGTGTTTAAATTTTTGCAGATTTTCCTTCAGACAGAAACAACATGACCTCCCTCCCTCTCTTTTCTTTTTGCTTTAGAGATTGAAACATCTTGTAAAGAATAAAAAAAAAAAAAGTATATCAAAGATAGAAACACATCCTACTGGAGGGGCCACATCAGCCTTGTGAACGCTGAGATGCACATAAAGAGGGCACCCTCTGCCAATTTTCCAGACTGGAGAGGCCGGCAGATTCCTAAATAAGAAATTTAGATACCAAGCCGAGTTTTCTAGCCCTACAAAGCACACAAAGAAAAATGCCAAGGAGGGCAGAGGGTCAGAAACTCATGTGACAAATGGGAAACATTTTACATGGTATTTGAAACACCTGATCAAATACCATATACCCAGATTATGAGAACCACAGGACTCCAGCCAGACATTGCAATGGAACTGGAATGTTTGTGGGGTTTTTTTTTTTTTTTTTTTCATTATTTTAGACTAAGTCAGTAAGAAGTGGGAAGACCTGAGTGTGCTTTTAAAATCTGTTTTGTTGTAAGTCCACAAGCCTGTGAATGCTTGCTGAGTGTGTTTGAGGGAGAACTTGGCCTTGGATTCTGGAATTCAGTGCACAGTTTCAGAGTCTTCTCTTCCCATTCTGCTTTTATTCAAACCCCCAGACTCACTTCCCATCTGTGGACCAGTGACTTCGATATTTTTTCATCACCAAATATTCTCTTTACCTTCTTGTCGAATTTCTCAACATTCTCATACAGCTCTAAGACCATTGGCAATTTTGTTTTCTTTCTATATCCATCCTTCCAAGCAAGGCAGAAATAAAATATCACTTTACATTTTCTACCACTTCATGCCCACTCCTGGATCCATCACAATCCATTAGTCTCACCTCCTAGATATCTCTTCAACCTACCGGTTCCCATATCCATACAACAAAACACTCACTTGGATTGCTGCAACATTAGATATCTTGCCTGGCCACTCTAACCATATCCACACTGCAGCCCAAGAAGTCTTTAAATATCTGATCGTGATATTTAAAATATTTAAGTCTATGCTTAGAACCATAGACTTGTTTTCTCAGTGTTCTTAAGATAGGAGCAAATCTTCCACCTCAGCGGCACTATCTTCATCCAGTTCTCAGGGTCTCCATTTCCCTCTGTGTGGCGTGGTTGCTCACACTCCTGTTTGAGGTGTTTTGCTTTCCCTTATCTCCCTAGTTCATGCCTGCCTCTGTCTCAAGAGTTTTGCTGAAGTGACCCTTGCTGAAGGAAAACTTTTCCCACCTTCCCTGACTCCACCTCCAAAACCTTCCGCAACAGGACAACACAGGGCTCCCGTTACACAAGCTTCCAGAATTACCTGGAGCAGTGCTGGTTTTGTACCATGAAAATCCTGACAAAGACCATGTCAGGATTCACTTCTCATGGTCCTCCCAACACCTAGTCCAGTGCACAAATCTTGGTTGTTCCTGAATAAATATTTGTGAAATGGGTAACTGGAGATCTAATTTATAATCATTCAATATTTCTATATCTTCTGTACCTGTATATCTTCTTTTCAATAGTATTGATATTATCTTATATAAATACATATATATATATATATATATATATATATATATATATATATATATATGTATTTATTTATTTTTACAATATAGGGGATACAACCTCAGGTCTCCTGGATGCTAGGCAAGTGTTCTACCTTCATTCCATAGCCTGCTCATCCTCTGCAGAGCTGAAATAGGACAAAGCATCCTCAACCCCACATCTTTCAGATTTTGGATAATATCCACAATTTTCTTTGTGATTCATCTATAGATAAAATTTGCTTTTGATTTTAGCACTTCGGTAGGTAGGGAGAACTCCAGAAGCTTGACATTTTCTATCATAATAGTCCCACTCCATGGTGCAGGACCCAGTTGGGGATTCTGCCAATTGTTTAAGAGACCTATTCCAGTTATGTACTCGGAAAAATAATCACAAGACTGAACTACCTAGAGGCCAACTCAGATCAAAATTCAATTTATAACCTGAAATACAATTTGTTGTTCTGATCAGTGGAGACAGAGCTATTCTTAGCCTCCAGGAATCAGGGTAGCTCAGAGTCAGTGTTTAACAATATCCCAAAGCTCTGATTATTTTCCTTTCCCAGGTCATTTTTCCTATAAGGAATTTTACAGCACCTGAACATTCTGTTAACATTCTATTCACATACAGACAATACCTGGCATGAAATGTCTGTGTAGCCAGATTCTAGGATGTATTTTAGCAGCATGACCTGAAATGCAAGAAGTCTATTTTTGTCACAAAGTCAAAACAATAACATTTAGTACTTGAACATGTTTATGTGAGTGTTGACCCCTAAAAACCCATTACCCTTAGAATTTTATTGTTCATGATGCTTGCTAGATCATTGGTATGAAAGAGTAGTGGCTCTTTGGAGTTCTTTCTTCAAAAGGACAGCACGTCACAGCCATTGTGAACAAACCCAGAGCAAAGAATAGGCAAACCACATTAAGGACGATTCATCTGCAATAGTAGTAAATAGCCAAAGATGCTTTACTGAAGGCTGGTAAGATTTATGGCCCACACAGACGTAATTGTTGCTGAGTCCATCATCAAAGAATTCTGATATGGATCTAATGTAGGCCTGAGGATTCAGTGAGAGCAATCAACTCCCTGTCATGGTGACCCGTGTGGGAACTCTGCATCCCAGGTGCAGAGTATCTTCCATAACACAGATCAGGGGAGACTAAGGTGCCCCAGCCTCTCAGCCAAAGGGTGGCTACCAAAGAGTCCCACAATTCAGAACTCGCTGCCTGCTGCCTGTTAAGGTGAACACCACAGTACCCACTTGGCTGCTGCTGCCCTAGACCAGTTTCCTTATCGCAATGACCAAAACCTCTTCAAAAGCATCTGACACCGATACCTCCAGTCTAAGGAGGAAGGTAACACAAATCCTTTTCAAAACTCCTCACCTACACATTTCTCAAGACTTTGGTAAAGAAATGATCTTCTAGAACTTCTATGGGACAAATGAAGGTGAGGGTGACTTGAATATGATGCTTCCTCCCCAGAGTACCTACTACCCTGCCCTTGATTATTCAAGGGATTTCTAGGACCTCAAGTCCATTGTCACAGTCCTCACCGAAGGGAGATTATTGTCAAGCGATAAGCCAAGAATCAGACCCACTCCAGCCACTCCAACACTTTCAATACAGAAGCTCACACTGATAATTCATCCCTTTGTGAAATTTTTGCTGAACCTGCCCAAGGTCAATCACTCTCAGACATCGTTACCATTCTTGCACATAGTTCCAAATTTTGTTATAAAAGAAAACTCTCTCCACGAAGGTTTTACAGTGCAATTGACTCCTCGGGGACATGCTGGGATCTGACCACTAGTTAGAAGTCTGGAGATGATGGGGCTGGGGGGAGGAGGGGGTCTGGCAGTTCCAAGTGATGAGCCGATTCTCCCTTGCAAAATAAGCCCCTGAGGAAAAGGAATACAGTCTCCAACCAAGAAAAGACGCCCCATCAAAGAAGAGGGAGTACTCCGACATTCCCAATAGCAGTGAAGTGCTGGCTAACGTTGAAGTACCACTCTCCTGCCGGAGAACCAGGGAGCCCTGACTTTCAGCATTTCAAATACTTCTATGGTGGCTGAATCCAAGCTGTCCACGTGACCTATGAACACAGTAGGGAAGAGATAAATGCTCACAGGGCAAAGAGCAGCCCAGCACACCACACCAATGGTGAGAAACCTGTGTTCAGGGAACCCCAAGTCTCTGCAATCATCAACATGGTCCAATTCTGATGCTTGGGACCCCATGCTTTTGTGATCACTGCTCTCATTTTCTCTCCAAAAGACCAGCAAATTTTCCAGTGAACTGATATGATCATTTGGCAGCCATAATATTCAATTTTGAGAATGATTTTTTTAATGGAAGCTAAGAGAATCAAGACTCTTTTTAGCACCATTAGAGTTCTTGAAATTTGGCCTTTGCCATACTGAAGAATTTAGAAGTTAAACTTTCTACATTCATGTTAGCTCTCTAGTACCTGCAGAACAGCTCCTGCATCCCTGTGATCTTTTAGTTTATCTGTTTAATGACAGTGGCAACTTGGTTTCCCCAAAGCATTAACCTGCCTGAGAGTTTAACATTCCAAGAAAGCCTTTCATTCCAGAAGCCTGAGGCCTGTTTAAGTAGCTCTCTCACTGCATGGGGTGGGCTGCCAGAGGCTGGTCCCCAAAGACTAATGGGATGCCACTGTCTCACTCCAGTCTGAAAAGCAGTCCCACAATTCACTGCTCACCCCACTTTCCTAAGACTCTGTTACGTTAAGGCCATTCTATATCCACAAGTTCTGTAGCTCAAAGGAAGATAAACCAAATATGCATCAATGAAGGGAAGGATGTAGTTTATGACAAAGGCATCACTTAGCTCACAGAATTACATGGACGTTAGAAACCCAGTCTCAAAAGGCGGGTGGGGAAAGGGTAGATGAGTCAACAGGAAACACTGCAGAGAAAAGTCTAGTTTGTAGCACCAGAAACTCAGTGTGGCTAATACCATCTCCACTGTTCCCATCTCTGCTGCTGCTGCTGCTGCCACATTTCTGTGACTAATTTCTCCTCTGTCCCCAGATGGGACCATGTGACTGCCAAGCCAAGACTCTGTGCCTCTGACCTCATGTCTAAGGATAGAAAGACAGAACAACTGATCTGTTCTTTCTCCCAGGTGAAGCCCTGCCTCCTGCCAAGACTTGAAAACTCAGGGTTGAAAGAGTGTTCAGATGCCAAACAGTTTAACACGGTCCCAACCGTACCCAGTAGATAGGAGTCAGGGGCTTTCACAGAGCAGTTTCAAAGAATAGGAGAGAAGAAAGCAGGATTGCAAGGAAGAGGTGGGGAAAGACAACAGGAATTGCAGACAAAGCTTTCCAGGAGTTTTGTAGAGAGGAGAGTAACCTGAGAGGTAAGGCACGGCTGGGCTGCTGCTTTCCTCCCCTCCCCGCACAGAGGTGAGGCAAGTCACTTAGGGGATGCAGCTGGGAGAAAAGGCTGGAATATTTCAGTAATTAAGGGGGTTGCTGGAGAATGAATGAAAATG
Source organism: Callospermophilus lateralis (assembly GCF_048772815.1). NCBI lineage: Eukaryota > Metazoa > Chordata > Mammalia > Rodentia > Sciuridae > Callospermophilus > Callospermophilus lateralis. The sequence goes on along the minus strand of NC_135312.1, from coordinate 125,407,768 downwards.
GGCAAAATTGAGAACACGTGTATTTGGATTAACTTTTATAAAGTGAGCTTTATGAAGTGACTTTTTCCTTAAAATAGGACAGAAGGAAAGACTTAATGAAGACAGGGATATTTTAAGCTGGAGAAGGGGCAGGGTCCTGCTGTTTATTAAAGGAGGTCAGACAGCCTTGATCTTTTCATTTTAATAGAGTCTAAGAGCAGTTGCTCCAAGTTGAAGGAATGAAACGAGGTTAAAAAATAAGCCCAGGTTGACTGGAAAACATTTGGGAAAGCTACCATAAAAATGTGATAATGAACGAGGCATGAATAAAAGAGCTACTTGTGGAACTGAGGACCAGTTCCTATCTGACTGCCTAAAAAGCTGTTTAATAATAGTCACTGACGTTGGGCTGATAGATTTTTTCCATTAGGAAAAAAAGTGTGTGCTAAAGCCAGCTTCCACAGCCCTAGAAACAATCTTCAATGTGATTATACAAACAACAGAGGCAGGAGGAGGTTTCAGCCATCCACCCACACACAGAAGATGTCCATATTCTTACCTCCTTATAGTTATAGCTGGAAGACTAAAATAAATTGTAAGGTGATGAAGTGTTTTGGACAGATGGCAATGAGTGTCAAATACAGCGGTCTGTGGTACCCTTCTCTGTGGCTCTGTGGAGTCTTTGATGCTTATTTAAGGAGCTAGAGTCCAACCACCCATTAAGAGTCCGGATCAGGACTCAGATTCACCTTGGCCTTCCAAGGTTTGTCCCTGCGGCACAGAGTCTTCTAGATGCATTTTTTGTAATGACACTCTATCAAGCCTCTGAGATCAAGTGCCAGAGCTCAATCTGCTATAGGAATCTTCCTAGAAGAAAAGGATGTTTCATCAGGCCCAGCCATTCATCCTCAGCCGCACTCTCCCGCTTCTGATCCTCCACTGTTAAAAACATAACACGCTGGAGGAAGATTGCGCTATATTTCATGAGTGCTCGGTGCCGCCACCAAGGGACAGTTCCATCTGTTATTTGCTCTCAGCTTTGCTTACTGATAAAACAGGAAGGACAGCTTGCTGATGGGCTCTTTGAAGCAAATGGCTCCGCTCTTTCCTGCAATTAATGTTTATAAATTATTTCTACAGTAGGCAGCATGTATGGTACCATGATTTCAAAATTAGTTTCAATAAATTAAGGGCCTGCTTTCATTACAGAGGAGCCCTCTGACAATGAGGCTCGTGGAGCTTGGGCATTGTGCTGGATGTTTCCCGAAAACAACTGCACGCCACCGAGAGCTCTCTCTAATTCTGTGGGTTATTATCCCCTCCTAAGAAGATCCGCAGTTTGTAAGTTCCATCGTCGAAATTTCTTCTTCTGTAGTATATGGTAGAGTTTTAGTTTTTCACCGGAAGCAGTATTTAGGGCACTTCAAATGCAGAGGCTCGGTTATAGCAGCCCTTTGGCTGCAGCAGAGGGAATGACTCAGACAACAAAGCACAAATGGAACTGGAGGGATTTGGGTTTTTCCCAGAATTACTCTGGTGTTCTGATCATAAATCATTCCTAGAGACGTAATTAGATATTTTATGACCTCGGCATTATTTTAAGAGCGATTTCCATAGACCTAGAATATGCCTGTCTTTCTAAATTGGAAAGCATTCTTTTACTTCAGCTTGCCATGTTTCCTATATTAAATGACTCCAAACCTACGATTCAATAAATTTGTGGGTTTTTTGTGAACTGTTTTCCTATGACCTATCAGGGTATATTTTCTAGGGAAAAAGTGACTGAGAAACTTATATTAAACCTGCCACTTTTAAGGTTTTAGATCAGGGATTTTAACTTTCCAAGTAACATCTATCAGTTCATAGTACAAAAGGAAAGAAATGGAGTGCTGGTTTTAGAGATTGAGGGGAGGAGAGAGGCCTTTGAGCCATGTGAGAGGCATTGGAGACTTAAAAACCCCCAGGTGGCAGCCATCCTTCCATCTGTGTGTGACACCAGTACAGAAACACAATTCTTGCAAAGAGGAAGGATCAAGGGGAAGATAGGAATACCAAGATTTCTAGTTAAAAAAAAAAAAAAAATGCAGTGCCTTCCCTGAAGAAGTATTCCTTAGTACACATTAATAATCATGAGATGTAAGAAAGAATTGCCAGAATGAAGAAGAGAAAGGAAAAATGGGTGTGAAGCTTCCCCATACCATGAACAGGAGCAGCAATTTTGCAAAAGTGCAGGCCAGTGGTATTGTGCACTCCAAGGCAATTCTGTTTCATAATAACTCATACAAGATATGACGCATGCCACGTGCCAACAGCACTGTGAGAATAACCTAGAAAGCATGGCAGGCATTTAGAGACAGAGCTAATTACACAATATATAGTCTATCAATCTTTACAGGTTAACTTCAGTGGACTTTGAATTACAATTTACTTTATCAACTCTATCTTTCAATGAGCGGTAAGCAAACCCCCTTGAAGATGAGACCACACACATTAGCAAAGAGTACAAAGAAGAAAATACACTATCATTAAATGTGTCTCCTGTTTTTTTTTTTTTTTTTTAACCTTTCAAGTACCTAGAGTACATTGAAGTGGTATTCAAAACAGCACTGATTTAAATAGAGACGTGATTAGAAACCAACAGAACACAGTTGTAAGGAGACAAGGGAGAGTATAAGTAGGTTTTTTTACATGCTTTCAGTGAGATTAAAAGAAGTAATTTATAACACGGTTGTGCTGTTGTTAAAAAGGGCAATACTCTTATTGGCCTGTGTATAAAAAATAAGAATAATTAAATCATTCTCCTATTGAATGTGGGTATCCTTCTTTGGGGAAATTTAGATAAACCAGAAGCCATTGGAATAATTAGACATTTGGCAAAGCAGTATGGCCTGTTTATTCTCCCCGAGTCATCAGGGAGATAGAAAAATTCATGGAGGTTAGAGGAAAGAATAGGTTAAGGTATAAAATACTAAAAAATGAGCCCATGCATTGAACCTGGTGGACAGTCGACCATGCCACAGACATTCATCAGCAGGAGATGGCAGTTCTGAGCCTTCAGAATTCCTAAAACACAATTTAAAAAAAAAAAAAACTGAGAGTGTAATCTCAGAGATTAAAGTTAAATCTAGTAAAACACCTAAAACCTGAAAAACTATCCCTTCTTCCAATCTTTATTTTAAAAGAATGTACTTTCATTGAGCACAGTGGTGTGTGCCTGTAATCCCAGTTATTACAGAGGCTGAGGCAGGAGGATGGCAAGTTTGAGGCCAGCCTGGGCAACTTAGAGAGACCTTGTCTCACAGTAAATTTTTAAAAGCTGGAATTGTAAGTCACTGGCAAAGAGTCCCTGGGTTCAATCACCAATACCACAAAAATAAATAAACATAAATAAAGAAAACTCTCACGGTAGAATGAGACAGACCTTATTACCCTATATACATGTATGATTGCACTACGAGAGAGAAGAGGGGAGGGGAGGGGGGAGGGGGGATAGTAGAGGATAGGAAAGGCACAGAATACAACAGACTCCAGAATGGCAATATGTAAATCAATGGTTGTGCAACTGAAGTGATTCTGCAATCTGTATATGGGGTAAAAATGGGAGCTCATATCCCACTTGAATCAAAGTGTGAAATATGATATATCAAGAACTATGTAATGTTTTGAACAACCTACAAACAAAAATTAATTAAAAAAAAAAATAGAGTGACTCTTACACCATGTACAGCCAAGGAATGAGAAGTTGTGCTCCATTTGTGCACAATATGTCAAAATGCATTCTACTGTAAAATAAATTAATAAATTAAAAAAAGAAAACTCGCTACCAAATGAGTATTTTTCTTCAAAGTAATATGTAGTATTATTCCGATAACAATTTTGTTCTAAGAATTTTCAACTTTTGGAGTCAATTTTACACATATTTCCAGCCATTCAGGAAATCAGTCACCTTAGTTGTGCTGTCATAGCTCATCTGAAAAAACTCAAATTCTTCTGCTTTTCCCATTATGTGAAAATTAATATTCTTTACTCAGAATAATTATGCCTCCTCATTTTACTGACAGAGCCATGTAATTAAATTGAAGAATTAAGAAAGAAAAAAGTCATGGTTAAAACCACTAACTTTAATACAGACACAGTCCTTAAAATTTTATATCATAATATGTTAAATAGACTACTGGGTCACCATGAACAAACCCACTAATCCACGCCTATTTTACTCGTGATTTGGTTACATGAGGTTACATATCTACCATCACCAGAAAAATATTTAGGAAGAAAAGTCGCCCAAATGGTCCAGCTGAAATGTTACCAGCTAGTTAGTATACGTTGGTCCTCAACTGCCATTTTAATCTATTTCAAAGTTTGCAGGCAGCTTGGAGCAATTACTCTTGGCATAGTTTACAATTTAAGGAATGGTAATGATCCTCTGTTTGGGAATCATTTGGGGAGAGTTTGAGGATCAAAACTCCATCACTTGTATAATCTCTAAGCTAAAAAAATGCCTCTTACTTCTGCTTATTATTAATAAAATCTTGTGTCCTTTAAAAATGTTTAAATGCTGGGCACAATGGTATGTACCTGTTATCCCAGTGACTCAGGAGGCTGAGGCAAGAGGATTGCAAGTTCTAGACCAGCCTGGGCAACATAGCAAGACCCTGTGTCCTAACAAAAAAACTAGAAAGGCTGGATTGTAGCTCAGTGAGAGAGTGCTTACCTAACACTCTGGATTCAATTCCCAGATTCTCACAAATAGAAATATGTCATTAAAATATTGACTGATGGAATGGTGTGGCAGGTTTTTTTTTTAAAGAAAAAAAATAGATAGGTTTATAATACATAGTGAAGAACAAAAACATAATTTCTGTCTCACAAACATTTATGAGTTAAAATGGCAGCACTTAGTAAAATTTGCTCCCTGGAAAGGTATATTTGCATCACTGAAATTCTTGTTTTCAATTAAGACACCTTGCCTTGGAAGGGACGGTGGAAAATGTGATGAAAACATGTTTGTAGGCTGATTGCGCTGAGTACATGTCCACCAGGTGCTTTAATAATAACATAGTTCCTATTTAGAGAAACTTTACCGTGATCCAGGTTGGAGTTTATTGTGGTCTTCATTTCAAGTCTGTAAGGAGACTTTGTCAACCATGTTTGAAAGATAAATAGATGGAAGTTCAGAGAGTTTGTAACTTAGTCTTAGCTTTATCTCCAAGAAGTGCTAGAACCAAAATTTAAACCCAAGTCTAACTCCAAAGCTTAGTCTTGTTGACTATTTTTGAGAGTTTAAATTTCATTTGTCCCAATTGTTGAAGTTTTAGTAAGGAAAAAAATCTTCATTTCTGGGAGTTGAAACGCATAAACTATTGTGCATAACAACACCTATGAGAGCCAGAACCACAATTTAAATACTGCTTGAACCTGAGATTAAACTCTATGCCCAATTTCTCATTTCAAAAATGACTAAATAATTTTATTTCCCTTCCAGATTATCACCAGAATGCCATATGATGTGTCTAGAATCTACTATCCAGTCCCAAAAGGCTAGAGGACAAAAGCTGCTTTCATGTCATTTCTTAGCAAAAGCTGAAAGGCCAAAAATCACTGGAGAAATTTTCCCCGGGTGAGATTTTCAGTTCAATTTTATTCTCCCTCGAGGTTCAAACAAACTTCAGATAATCATCATGAACTTGGTGATGAACCAAACTCAGATTCAGACTGTGGCTTCTCAGAGGGTCAGCTCTTCCATTTAGAATAAGGCACAGCTTAAAGTGACGAGCCAAATGGGGTCAGATGTTCAATACTTGGCAAAAGCCTCAGCTGTCGTATTGAAACAATGTTGACAAGATGGCAGGCTTTAAAATAAATCCCCAGTGGAGGCTATTGATATCATTCTCGCTTTCCCTTCTGTCTCCTATCCAGCCTTGCTGCTTTCTAGAGGACCTGCCAATCATGCACAGCACTTGCTAGAAACAGCAAGGGCTGCACAACATGCTCAAATTTATTCCAGCAACAGGAGCCAGTCCTGGGCACGCACGGAAGGGGACTTTCTTGATTCCCCTGCACAAGATAAAGCACACTGACACACATCTGCCCAAGCAATCAGAAGGCAGCTAAAGCCACCACAGTCCTCATTTGCCAGCAGTTAACCTTTTCCAGACAGTGCTATCAAATAAAGTGAGCTCCAAGCACCATGAATTCTTCTCCTGAACAATCCAATATGGCAAATGCTTTGAGGATACTGACCGATTTCAGTTAAGCAACATTAGTGCATTTTCCTGAAAAACAAGAAACTATCTTATCAACTTTCAGTTAAAAATCCTTTAAGGGTCATAAATATGATTAATTAATTATTAGGGTAGTACCATCTGTCTACAAGAAACCAACTTGGATTGCTATAAATACAGCCTAAAAGGTTAGCTCAAATCCTGACTCCGCTGAAGCTCTGAATTTCACGACTATGATGGTTAATTTTATGTGTTACCTTGACTAGGTTGAGGCATGCCCTGGTATTTGGTTAAGCAATGTTTCTGAGAGGGTGTTTTTCAGAAGAGATTAGCATTTGAACTGGTGAACTTAGTGAAGTAGATGGACCTCTTCAATATGGCGGGCCCCATGTAATCTATCCAGGGCCCCACAAAACAATAGGAAGATGGAAGAAGTTTGGATTCATCCACTGCCTGACTACCTGAGCTGAGAGACCAGTCTTCCCCTGCCCTTGGCACCTCTGCAGACTTGGACTGGAATCTACACTATCAGCTCTCTGGCTCTCATACCTTTGAAATCATAACTTTCCTGGGTCTCCAAATTGCAGGTGGCAGATCTTGAGACTTCATGAGAATTTTCAGTCTCCATAATCATGCAACTTACAATTGTGTATGTGTGTGTGTGTATGTATGTATACACACACAAATGGACACATGAGATATAGATACACATATATTTACACACATATATGTATCTGTATCCTATACATAGGTGCACAGGTGCACGTATGCAATGATCTTTCAATATGCGTGTGACATAATCAATTATACATTGAGAGGTATCCATGTTATGAGGAAAATTAAATTTTTGATACATTACACATCTGTTCTAAAATACTTTTTCTTCCCATGCTATCTTAGAATAGCACAATGTCAATAGAGAAAACTTGATGTTAAGTTGAGGTTGTTATAAATGCCTTTGGAGACTATGTAACACATAACTGGCAATCCATGGATGTTTTAGTTACAAGAATCTGAAGTTGATATATATGCATATTGGTAAGCTTACTCCGGGGCTTAGGCTGCCAAGATACCCAGGTTTTATTGTGCGGACAAATATCCCCCAAAGGGACCATATGTAAAATCTTGATCCCGAGGGTGGCAGTATTGGGAGGTGTTGTGAACCTTTAAGAGGTGGGCCTTGTAGGACCTCCTTTGGTGTACTCATGAAAGGGATCATGGGACCCCACTCATCCCACCCCCTCTCTCTAGAGGCTCATGAGGTGAGCATGCTCCCTAACATGCTCTCCTGCCATGTTTGCTGCCCTTGCCATAGGCCCAAACAAATAGGACTGCAAAGTCTTAGACTAGACTGTCCGTAACTATGAGGCAAAATAAAACTCTTTACTTCATCAGTTGCCTGCAACAAGTATTTCATTATAGTGACGTGAAGCTGGCTGATACACCATGTGACTGACTTTCTTATAAGCCAAAAATAAAAAAACTACCAAAATAGCAAAGAAAGCATTGAGAAAAGTTCTCTTAGAATCAATCATCCCATCTTTAGGCTAACCATATTTTTTAGTGCCCTCAGGATATTAAAGCCATCGACAACTAAAAGACCAGAACTTGGAGGGACCCTAAGATGATCTAGTTCAGTCATTTATAGGACCATGATGTTTCCATTGGAGGCCATCTCAAGGTGACAAGAAAGGACAGCAGCTGGTGGCCCTCTCCAGCTTGGCCAGAAGAGCACCTGCCACAGTTCAATCTACTGGTCTTCTAGGCAAGGCTTGTTATGGAAAATAAAATTGTGCTTCTAAAAGAAATATTAGAAACCTCAGATCCTGACATTTTATAGGTAAGTATACTGAAGTGGAGAAAGGTGAACAGTGAGTTCAATGTCACCCACCAGGTTAAAGAGCAGGTCAAAGTGCAGCTGCATCTTCCCTCTCCCTGCTGATAAAATGGACCAAATTCCTTCAGAGGACAAGAAATCTGTTCCTGCTGTTGTTCCTTCTATCAGCATCATTTAACCCCTCTTTGTTCCTGAATGTTCTACTCATTTTCCCATCACAAATCCATGGAGTCCCTTAGGAATCTGGTCAGTTTCATCCATTTAACCATAAAGTTGATAAAAACTTGAAGGGAGAAATGAAGAGAAAGTAGGAAGGAGAAACCCAGGTGACGGCGGACCATTCACTTATTTCAGGATCTCCTCATCGTCGTCACTGGGATCATGTCATCATCTGTCATCACTGCCATTGTCATTCCTTGTGTTCACAACACAATCTCTGAGGCCTCCCGTCAGCCTGGCCTAGTGAGGCCTTAATAAGCGAAGTAGTGTGAAAGCCCGGGGTCTGCACAGCTTGGCACTTTCACCTATGCTGCTCCGTAACCGTGCTCAAGTGCCTGACCCTAAGCAACTTTGCCCACAAAATAGAATTTTAATTTTTGAAAACATGTCTCTTGTTCTTTTTTTAATTTCTCAGGTTTCTAACCAAGAGACATGTTTGTGGCAAACAATCTGCAAATCCCTGGTCTACAAACACCCTTGATGACAGGGCCAGTGGCCAGGAGAGAACACAGAGGCAGCCTCCGTGGCTCCTGCAGCTTGGACGCTCATGATCCTGCCCTCTTCCTGAAACCCTGGATGCCTGCTGTTTCACGCTCTTTTCTTAGCTCTTGAAGCTTCCTTCTCAGTGCCCTCTTTCAGTTTGGCTGACCCCTCGTGTGTTTTCATACACCTGCATATTTTCTCATGATACTCATTTCCTTCTTCCTCTCTGAACCTCCTAATCTTCCAAGATCAGCACAAATACCATGTCCTTTCCAAAGTCTCCTGATCATCCAGGTTGCAATTATTTGTTTCCTTCTGATTTCTTTTACCAAAATATATATTTAATCATTCAAGTAGATGCTGCTTAAACACAGTCCAAAATCCAAAAGTACAATTAGGCAAGGGGTGAAAGTCTCTTTTGCTCCTTTTTTTTAAATGCTACCCAGTTTCTCTACCCATCCATTTTTTATTTTCTTTTAATTTTTATTTTGTTCTATTTTATTTTTGGTGTGTGCCTGTGCTTCAGAGATACTTTATTCATGCAAAGTATTTGCATAAATAATCAAAGACAAGATATTTTGTCTCTGGTTTTACACAAACAATAGGTATGAAGCATGTTCTGCACATTACCAGTTTTCACTTAATGATGTGTTCTGGAGGGAAGAGTTTTCATGTAGGTTCATAGAGAACTGTGTCATTCTCCCGTAGCTATGTAGTATTTTACTGCAGGGTTATAGTAACACTCTCCTATGAATGGAACTTGAATGGTTTCCAATTTTTGCTATTACACACAATAATGGAATCAATAATTCTGTGCATATGTCATTTTGCATATTCATGCTAGGACACCTAAAGAATAGGCATTCTTCTATCAGAGATATATTTGGAACTTAAAATATTTTCAGATGTCCTTCACATTTTAACCAATTGTATTTCTGCAGACAATACATGGTGGGCTCCCCCATTCTTGATAGCACAATGTTATCGAACTTAACTATATTTTTAATCTGGAGAGGTAAGAATTGTTTTTTGCTTTTGTACATTTTATTTCCATTCTTTCTCTTATGATCAATGTTGAACCCATTTTCATATTTTTAAGGTTTATGTGAGCTGGGTACAGTGGTGCACGCCTGTAATCTCACTGGCTCTGAAGGCTGAGAAAGGAGGATCTTATGTTCAGAGCTAACCTCAGCAACCGTGAGGCACAAAGCAACTCAGGGAAAACCTGTCTCTAAATAAAATACAAAACAGGGCTGGGGATGTGTCTCTGGGGTCAAGTGGCCCCCACTTCAATCCCTAGGATCAAAAAAAGAAAAAGAAAAAATTTTAAAGAAGGTTTATGTGTATCTTCATTTTTAAAATGAATTATCTTTTTATATCATTTTCACAATTTTTCCCCCTTGGTAAAATTTATACATGCTCTTTACATATTAGAAAAATTAAAATTTTTGGTTTTGTTGAGAACTAAGATTTTCCATTGCTGTTTGATTTTTGACTTTGTTTATAATAACGTCCCCTGGAACTTTCTGTAACAAATAGTACTTTAAAAGGAGGGAAAAAATGAAGCTTATTAACATGTGTATTTCCAGATGTACACAGGAGACATCCAGGAAATGAGTAATTCTCTCGACTACATCTCAAAGAAAACATTTGAACTTCAGGCTTAAATACCTTTGTTCTCTGAAACAAAGGAAGAGGCTACAGGGAAAAGCCAGTTAAGATGAGATGACCAGGGAATGCGCCTTAAACGCAGGTAAGGTTTTACGCAGATTTAAATCAATACCCTCTGCATTTAGTCACCCCTCTCCCTGTCCACAGAGGTTTTGGAGAGGGAGACACCTTCACAAATGGAAATTTTCTTTCCTTATGTCAGTTTCTCTTACAGATGGGCAATTTTCGGTACTGCTGTGCCTGTAGTCTCTCAGGAAATACACTTCAAAATAATTAATACACTACAGAGGCAGAGTAAGGGTGGCATGTTCTGGTATATTGCAGGATGGCCAGCACCCTGCCAAGGTAGATTTCTGCTCAGAGGGTATGAGCTGCCAGAGAAATTGAAAGTCTAAAAGTATTAATGAAGAATAAGAGTCAGAGTCAGAAATTAGAACAGGGAACTGAACAACCCAAAATGGCTCTGGTTCTTTATTTAAGGGGGAGTACATCAAAGGCAAGGATAAGGCTTCAGAGGAGGAGTTTAGGTGCTTGCTTCTCCTTGTGGCAGGGGTCTTGCTGCAAAGAGGTTGATTGGCATCTCAGCAAGCCACACCCATCTCCAAAACGCTGTGTGACTGTGGTTCCAGCGGGTCACCCCATCTTGGGTGCAGTGCTGAACTTAGAGGGAACTAAGTAGGAAGTCACATGTATTGGGCGTTCTCAAACCTGCAGGGTTGCCAGTGGGAGTCCCTGACATCAGGCATTCTACCTCATGGCTTCCTGGATGATTTTAGTTCACACAGAGTTCACGGATGATTCCCAGCACTGTTGTGTCCTGTAGTCATACTTTAGGGTGATATGTTGAGTCCTATCATAACATCCAATTCTTTATTCATTATGGAACTCATCATATTAGGTCACAAATGTTTTGAATTTGCTACTAGATTTTAAGAATCTCAAGAACAGATACTATGGCTTATTCAACTTTTTGTTTCTCAGGAATGTTAACCTAAGTGTTAAGATGCTAAGTATTTAAACATCAGCGGCATTATCTTTCACCGCTAATGTTTGCTTATTTCATTTTTTTCTTTTGAACTTAAAGTGGTAATATACTGGAATAATGAAGCTGATGTAGGCTATAATCCAAGTTTTGTTAATGGTCCTACTGCTCAGAAAACCATACTTCAAAGGCTATTGCTTTGGCATTCCAATAGCTTTGAGCTAAACCAGAACTAAGGTCTTCTTGTCCAGCCCCTGCCCTCAGTTCTCTCACCCTTCTTTCCCCCCAAAGTACAGGGAGGAGTTTTCTTTAAATGCTCCTCGTCTGACTAAATACCACTCATCTCTTCTCTTCACCCTCCCATAACCAGTCACCACCTGCTTCTTCCAGAAACCTCAAACCCTTATTCTTTTCTATAGCTTATGATACTAGATGAACTTAACCATCTGGATTTTCTTTGAATCTTCTATTTTGTCAGACTCCCACATATAAGCATATAATAAACTTGTATGTCTTTTCTCCAATTAATCTGTCTACTGTTTGTTCCAGAGATTAAAATGATCCAAATTTCAGAGAATAGTTTTAACTTCTCTACAGCTCCTTTTCCAATGCTGCTGATATGGAACTGAAAAATCCTATAGGAGACCAGAAAGTATATCTTCATTTTTGAAATGAATTATCTTTTGATATCATTTTTACATTTTTCCACCCCAAAATATGAGAATAAGAGACCAGAGTAGGTCACGCCAAAATAGGCCCCTTTGGCATAAAGATTATTTTGAGAAATTGCAAATAGGGAGAAACTCTGAAAATAGAGGAGAACCTGTCATTTTGTAAGGAAGATTTACCTCTATAGAGGACATCTCCAATTGTAAGAGTATCTCTCTCTTTGTGCCAGGACAGAAGGAGGAGTGTGAATCATGTGAAGACACTGATTGAAATCTGCAAAACCAACCTTACTCTGGCTTACTGTAATTTCTCTGTTCACCTCTCTATTACTGGTCCCTCAAACCCTTCTTGTTTTGTTTCAGTGAGGTGGCTCAGAATGTCCCTGGGCATCTCCCATGTCTACATGAGCAATACATGCCAATGAACTTCTTGCTTTCCTCTGAGTAACTTATCTTTTGTTATGGAGCAGCTTGACAAAAAACTCAGAAAAAGTAGAGAGAAAAAATGTATTTTCCTCCTATGTAACAAGCAGAAATTATTTAGCAGATTGGTTTTTATTTGAAGTACAATTTCTTAAATGTCAACAAGAAAAGACTGTGTGTCCTCATGTGTGAGTCTTCAGAAGCCTGGAGTACTCATAGAGGCAAGCTCACAGGACCCTTTTAGGGTCTAAGTTTCTTTTTTAATCTACAAAATAAATAAGTGCCAGAGCAAAGCCTCCTAGAACATACTGAAGATTTTGTGTCAAGATCACTAATACGAGAAAGCTATTTAGAAATAATAGCTTTGGAGTAAATCAATGGAAAATTGGAGGAAATAAGCATCCCTGCCCTTCAAAAATCCAACAACGGTCAGCATTACTTCTGTGTTTTCTTTTTAACATTTCATGCATACAAAGTTTAGGACAATGTTTAATAAGGAAAAAAAACTAAGATTTCAGTTTTCTAGAACATCGGCCACTTACTCTCTTGCTGCTGTTTCTCAAGTGTTTCTGTTTTTGAGGGAAAACACAGTCACTCCTCAGCTAGTCTTTAAAGCAAAGGCTGATCTATACCTGGCCAGCAGAGTGACTAGGAAGGGGTGGAATTCCACATTTTGTGTTCATCTGGAATTTTCTCTTTGGTTCAATCTTGACAAGAATCCAAGATGGCTTCTGGCTTTGGTTTTGAGGTCTCTGAGGGCATGCAATTGCATAGGAGCATAAGAGCAATTTGCCATGACTCACCTCCTTTTTTTGTTGTCACTGATGATTGCACAAAAAGTAAACAGTTTTCCTACAGTGCTCAATAGCCTCAAATGTGCCAGGGCAAGGACCGCTTTTCAAGAAAATGAAATAAAACATATGGAAGAAAACTAAGAACTCTTGTCAGAATTATTCCACTGTGAAATTAGTTACATTCCACAAGAAAATATAATCGTGCCAGGGGTTTCTTTCTTCAGTGACTCTCACATAAACTGCAGCAGGGAAAAAAACCTGGTGTTCAGCATCATAAGCTGTCAGTGCCATTGGCTACCTAAACCCATTCATATTTGATTATTTTCAGTCCACTGCAATTTCTATACAGCCCTGGTGTATATTTCCTTGGTTCATTGAATAAAACATTCGCATCCGTCTGTGATCGTATTGCCGTTGTCCCTGTTATAATTAACACAGCAACAGATTAAAAAAATACAACTTAAAATAAGTGGTGTAAAATTCACTTCCAAACAGAATACACATAAAAAAAGATTATCCAACAGAGAGCTGCCAAATGTACTGTAAACTGGAAGAGTTTCAACATCCTTTAAACACTCGGCTAGAAGCTAACTGAACCACATCTCTGCTGTCAACAGAGCATGAAACTCCAAGACTTCTGCAGTTTCCATCTAGTCTCTGCCAGATAAAACTAAAGACTTCCATGGAGTGAATACATATTTTTAATTTTAATGGCATTGTCCATTTCTTTTTGGTAATCAGTGTGTGTTCTTCTTGAGAATGTCCACATCGTTTATGAATGTGACATTCTGAAAACTGCTATAGTCTGCCCCAACTTGCGTTATCATTCTCTTCTGCACAAAGCCCTTCTTGGATGCATAAAGTTGTGACTCTTATGCTATGAAGGACACTTAGTAGGTCTCATCATTTTTCCTAGAATGTATGATAGAAAACACAAACACATGCATGTGTATGTGTGTGCACACACACACACACACACACACACACACAGTAGCTAAAGAGGAAGCTGAATGTCACAGTAAATCCTGCTCAAAATTCTCCATTGAAAATCTATTTCTTATCAACCCAAATTTTCAGGACCTGGCGGTAAAAGGCCTGTACAGTGTAAGCCTAGATTATCTTTCCAGTCTGTTTTTACCAGTCTCCTAAATGTGTCTCATATTCCTAGCAAAATGGACTATATGGTCCCTGTGACACCTGGGCTTTCCTACCGTCCAATCATGCCCTCTGGATAGCAGAGCATCTGGGCTTTGGACACCACTAGTCTGGAGTATGGGGTGTTAGATACCTGGCTCAGGGGGAAGGCAGGCAGGGAAGTGGATGAGAGATGCCCCTTGAAGTCAGTGGATAGCAGGTTGGGGCTGAGGGGGGTGACCTGTATCAGAGCATCTCTCAGATTGCTGATGAGAAAAGTGGTGCACCCCATAGGAAGAATCTGACCATTTGAATGCTGCGGAAATAAAATTTTTGTGACAAAACTAGAAAGACAGGGCAGGAGACATGTTTCACAAGGTAAGGTCTGGGGTGTGGTCTGAGGTTGTGTGAATGAGATAAATGACTTTTCCTAGAGGGACTGCTTCTCTGGTGACTGAAAGCAAGTTCTCAAGGATGTGAAAGGAAATGAATGCCACCTGGGTGCTTATAATCATGACATTCTTCATGCATTGAATACCTTCCTCTTCCCTGTCAAATTGTATCAATTCTTCCATGTCAAATGTCAACTCTTCCATGAAGCCTTTTTCTATCCCTTCAAAAAGGCCATCCTAATCTTCTGCATACCATCATTGTTGGAACTTCTGGAGGGCCTTCCTTACTGTGTGTATTACAGTCTGGTTTATTTGTCTCATGATTTTGCTACATTATATGCACTGTAAATTATAGATTTGCTCTGAATCATTGTAGCAACTATGAGCCATGTCACATAACTGTTACTCAACAAATATTGTTAACATCATTAAAAATAACATCTGCAGGGAAATCAAATATTTACATGATCTATGGAACAATAAAATGGTATCAAGGTCCAAATATATCTGTGGACCCTCTCACAGTTGGCCAATATTGTTGGCATTCCTTCAATATGGTTTATAGAGATAAGAAGATTTGTTCAGCTTATATTGAATATTGACTTACAATTTCCCATGGACCTAAATTTTTTCAGTTGTTTGGCATAACCAGGAGACCATCTCATTCCACCTAAAAGTCTGATACCAAAAATAATTTGGCTTATGCAATGATTAAAATGTGGTTTGTTTCCATATTTAATTTAGCAATTTTTTTTCATTTTTTAAGTACATCGTTTTGGAAGCATATACTGGAAATATGTATTTCTTATAAGATTACTATTGGAATCACAGAAAATACTTCAGTGTCAGGAATAAAATTCTTGAATGTTCTCCATGTTAACTACTAGGAAAATTGAGGTTAAATTTTCAGCCAAGACTATTGGACATTATGAAATACATTGTATGATTAAATATTACCCCTTAATTTTTTTTTATTTTTTCTACTTATTTTCTCTTTTTCCAATTTCTTACTTTAAATATGTTCAACAATACACAGTATAAATAACACAGAAAATTAAAATGGTCTATATTGACTTATCCTCCATTATCTTAAAGTCAAATATGTTATATGTGTGTGATATTATTAAATGACAAAGAAATGACCATTTGTGAGACATTTTCTTGAAAGCAAAATGATTTTGAAACTAGCCTCAGAAAAGATCTATCAACCCCATATTTTTTCTTAACACTCAGACAAGACATTTATTCACTTTTGGCCCTTACTTTCTCCTCTGAAAGGTAAGATAAATAAAACTCTCACCTGCCCATCTGCCTCATTTTTATAATTCCACATAAAACATAAAGATAAGAAAGCTTGGCTTTCGAAATATCTTTTATTATTTACAGAGCTGGAAGATTATTAAAAATGGAGAGTGCTCATATTCATTAAGGATGTCACTCTCCAAGGCTACAGAAATGCATCAAGAAAATAAACCATAAATGGGACCCAGTGTTGACCATTTATCTCTCCAAAGAACCTCCTTGAGCACCTTACTTTAAAAATATATAGTATTTTTCACTCACATAAAATGAAAGTTTAGAATTTGAAGCTGAATAACACCAAAATCATGTAAAGGGGATGCATATCTGTCCTCATGTTCCTTTGTGTTTCCATATCTTTCATATTCTTGGTGTGTTATGATATACACACAGATGTATGTATTTGCTTTTTAATCTGCATATTTTTATTTCTAATGAGAACATACCAAAAATTAATATTCTAATTAAATAGAAACATTAAAAGGCTTATGTGAAATGTGAAATCTGACAAACACAAGGTCTCTTTCCTTTCTAGCATCTATAGGCCTGACATTCCGTTTTTTAAGAGCTGGTTATTTAAGGGTGGATATGAGCAAATGTTCTGCTGACTCAGAAGAAGGCGCTTGCTGTGTGGGCAGAGTACATGGAAACTGTTTGTGGAGGGAAGAGTATGTCACCTAAATTAATGTGGGAGACTCGCCTCGTAAGTCATCCCCACCATTCTGCTCCGCCACCCCGCTGCAAAGTGTAGGGGTCAATATTCTACTCATTTAGAACACACAGAGCCTATTCATCTACGATGGGGTCGGTCTCCCTTCATGGGTCCAGGATACAATATGACTCAGGATAAAAACTTATTTAAGAAACCGGTATTCAAGTCAGCCATTAAACTTGAACACATATTTCAAAGTCCTGTGTATCATCCTCTGCTGTTGAATACCATGAACTGGCCTAGTATGCGGACCAGGGAGTCAGCCACAGACTCAGATTTGAGCACTGTTAAATAGGCCTCTTATTCCAACACAATAAATTGTTTCTTTCCTTATGTGTGTATTGAAGTTCTGATTTTTTCCCCAAAACTCCTTCCAAAAGATGATACTTGTCTTCTCAATAAGATTTAAGAAGAAAGTAAGGGCACCGGTAGAGAATGTCAGGGAGATAAGGAGATACTGGACATGACAAAGTGGTCAACATTTCATTTCTGATTCTCTTTATGCAAAGGTAATAACATTGCATGTACCTAGAGTAAGGAGTAAAGAACTATTTCAGAATATTTTCATCAGTAACTAATTCATAGGAATTATGACTGGTCATAAAAAGAAAATGAATGAACAAATGAACTTTTCCTGTCCCTGTAGGTTAATTTCCAACTGTAAAAGTAAGCATATTCTGGATATTACTCAGTTTCTATAGTAACACAGTGTTGTACTTCAGTTTTCTTGCCCAAGAAATCAGCTCATCCAGTGGTTCCATCTGTTGCTCTGGATTCTACTGAAAAGCCAGTGAGCCATGTGAGGAACAGTGGACCACTCTGATACCTTCATTATTATTATTTTTTTTTCACTCTCTGGGTTTTCAATTTTCTTACTTGAGTTCATTTGGATCTTGCTAAATATTAAATTTAAATATCAACTAAATAGTTACTGCATAACAACCTTTCAGTCAAGGCTGGACTGCATATATAACAGTGGTCCCATAAGATTATAAGGGAGCTGAAAAATTCCCATTACCTGGTGACATATCCATTGTAATGTTGAAACCCATGACTAGTGTTTGTGGAGATGCTGGCATAAACAAACCCAGGATGCTACCAGTCATAAAAACAATAGCATGTACAATTACATACAGCACATAATACTTGATACTGGTTTGCATATTTACCATACTATTTATTGTTATTATAGAGTGAACTCATTCTACTTATTAATAAAAAAAAATAAGCTATAAAATGGTAACAGGTCCTTCAGGAGGGATTCCAAAAGAGGTGGCAACCTCATGCACCTACTGCCCTGAAGATCTTCCAGCAGGCAAGGCATGAATGGAGGTACAAATGGTGACACTAATGATCCTGACCCTGTGTAGGCATGGGCTACCATGTGTTTGTGTCTTAGTTTTTAACAACGACAACAAAAAAAAGTGTCTAAAAAGTAAAACATTTTGGAAAATTAAAAACTCACAAAATAGAAAAACTAAAGAATAAAGATATAAAGGAAATATCTTGTATTGCTGTACAATTTGTGTCTTAAGTTAAATGTTATAAGAGTCAGAGAATTAAAAAGAAAGTCTAAAAGTTCTATAAACTAAAAAGTTACCATAGTCTAAGGTTCATTTATCATTGAAAAAAATGGCTTTTGGTCAATTTAGTGTCACCTAAATGTTTATAAGTTTCATAGTAGTGTACAGTCATGTCCTCGGACTTCACATTCACATATCACTCACTCAACTTCCAATCTTGCAACCTAAACAGGAGTACCATTTTTTACCTTTTATGTAGTACTTTTGGTGTACCCATTCTGTTTAGATATGTTCAGATGCACACATTCTAAGCATTGTGTTACAATTGCTTACATTATTCAGCACGGCAACCTGCTATACAGGTTTACAGCCTAGATGCAAAGGGCTTTCTGTACAGAAGAGGTGTGGAGGAGGCTGCAACATGGAGCTTGGGATAAGTACTCTCTATGATGCTTACACAGCCATGTACTCACCTAATGACACATCACATAGAACATGTCTCCATCCTTAAGCAACGTGACTATATCTTTTGTTGGTTAAAATTGTTGAGAATTATAAAATCTAGGAAGATGGTAGAAAAAAAGCAAGAAGCTGGAGTAATATTCCCAATTGGAGCAATAAAGCTACATCACCTGGGTTTCCTCATGCTCCACAGAGGTCCATGCACATTCAACCTCTTCTGCTAAAGGGTTTGTTTCAAAAAAGAAAAAAACTATGTACTTCTCTAATAACCTTCTTTCAGTTTATTTTTAAATACTTATTGAGCTCTAATTATGCATGAAGTACTGTGACAGATTTTTTTATTACCAAATTATTAAAAGAACCTAATTCATGTTTTTAAGGAGGTTAGATCTGCTATGAAATTAACTCACCATGAAAGCAATACAGTTGAATGAAAACTGCTATAA
Organism: Callospermophilus lateralis; assembly: GCF_048772815.1. Classification (NCBI taxonomy): domain Eukaryota; kingdom Metazoa; phylum Chordata; class Mammalia; order Rodentia; family Sciuridae; genus Callospermophilus; species Callospermophilus lateralis. Next base: position 125,388,520 of record NC_135312.1, on the reverse strand, counting down.
CTGTTAGCAGATTATAAGTGCAACAGAAGAGACAAATGTGTCTAGAAAGGTGTGATATGGAAGGGTTAAGTAGCAGGAGAAATAGGAAAGCCTGCACTAAGGAGGTGGCACTGGAGAGAAATCTTAAAAATTATGATTGGACCCACTTCTGAGTATATCACCAAAGGAGCTGAAACGGATATGTCAAAGAGTCATCTGTATTTCCATGTTTATTGTTCACAATAGCCAAGATATGTAAGCAACCTAAGTTTCCATCAATAGATGGATGGATAAAGAGAAGGTGGTGAATATACTCGATGGAATTCTGTTCAGTCTTTCAACTCAGTTGTCAATCAGAGATTCAGTCATTTGCAACAATAGAGATGGACATGGAGAACGCTATGCAATGTGAAATAAGACAGGCATAAAAAGGTAAATGTTATGTGATCTCATTTTACATATATGGTGTCTAAAGACGTCAGTCTTGTAGAAACAGAGGGTAGAAAGGAGGTTCCCAGAGACTGGGGTGTGGAGAGCAATGGGAAAGGAGAGATTTGACCAAGTTAGATGATAAAATACACTTTAGTGATCTCTTCGACTGCATGTTGACCACATTTAGTAAATAATGTGTAGTATATTTTGAAACTGCAAAAAGAATAGACTTCTAATGTTCTCACTAGAAAAAGTAAATGGTAGGTTGGTGAGATGATGGGTAAGTATTTGATCTTTATGTTATTTAATCTTTCTATGGTATATACATGGATCAAAATATATGCATGTTGTAATCCATAAACATACAGAATAATTCTTTATCAATTTAAAAATAAACAGAATTTTTAAAATTATGATTGTAAAACACAATGTGAATTTGACATGTGAGATCAACGAATCGCTGTCTTTGCCTCACAACTAAGGGGATAATGATAAAATTGGGGGTTCATATTTCCATCCCATGCTCTTTTAGCTGATTCGTGTTTTCATTCCACGCACTGGGAGCTGGTTGGTTAGAATCTCTGTCACCAGACATTCATCATGCCTGTTCTTCTTTCCTTTCTTTATGACAAATGACTCAAATTTCCGTGAACATTTTTTCTCACAAGTTTATATGTCCCCATCATTTTATCACCTTTTAGTCTCTTCCATGACCATTACTAAGTTCTCTAAGTTCAGTGAAATGGGTGCTCAGACCTGAGGGAAATCAGAGTTGTTCTCTCTTCTCCTCTACGACATCTAGCTGAAATGAACATTAAGAAAATTCATGAGACAAGTAAGCGCAGTGGACCTCACAAGGCCACCTGAAAAGACCAAGAGTAACCCCGTTTCTTCATCTTGTTGAGAAAATGCTGCCATTGATGAAGGAGTTGGGACTCTGGCCACAGGGATCTCTCCTACATTCTGTCCCTGGTGGCTTGTACAAATGATCCAATTTCTCCCAGAAATTCTGAGAATGTATTATATGCTGTGTAAGATATTAGGCAATTTGAAGAAGGGAAGTCACCTGGATTCGTTTTACCCCAAGCTTGTCAATCTTCTCCTTTCAGATAGAACAGAGGGACTGATGTAACTGCCAAGTGGAAACAAGGATGTGTAGAAGTGGAGGTGCACAGTTAAGAGGAGAGGTGTGTGAAGATTTTCAGCAACAGGAAAGAGAAGAAATCAAGCAGAGCACAAATATGGCCATGTGAAGCAGAGATGCCTCCATGTGTTCAACATACACTCATTACCCCCTCCCTCTCAGCTCACTCATTCTTCACTAACAACCCTCTAGGAATTGACACGGTTGCACTTATTCCCATTCTGTTTACATTTGCCCAAATGCACTTTTGCTCTCACTCTTGCTTGACCTGATAAACAAGATGGTAGAATGGCTACTACCCTCCTGGAGAGTGGACTGCATCTTCAGAAGCTCATGAAAAGTAAGTCATTTCTACCAATCTCTTCCAGAAAGTCAGGAAAGGCACAGCCCATCATTCAGAAGAAAGAAAGGCAATTTTCCTGGGATTTCAAGAGTATGAAAGGAAAAACTCCTTATTGCAGCACTGGCAGTAACTGTACAAACAACAAGTTGTTCTGAAGATTGATTACACTCCCAAGTGTTGCTATGACCATGAGTCAATGACATCAGCAACTTAATAGTTTACATGTCATAACAAAGTACTAGTAAAAAATGAACAGGACTAACCAACTGGACAAAATTCAGTTGTAATGAGTTCAGGTGATCTTAGAAATCCCTCGGAAATGGAAGGCAAAGCAGGTATTGGGTGGTGTAGAAACCTTAGCATTCGGATTTTTATTATGACTGCACCAGCAGAGTTTGATTTTAAATTGTAAAATTTTACAATAGACTTTGGTTCGTAATGTATTGCGGTTTAAAGTTTTGTTATATGGAAAGCTTAGTCTGCAATTGCTATAATTTTTTTCCCCTATCTGTACGTAGTTTTGAGAAAAAAAAATTTATTCCTTCCCTTTCACACTCTTTATTTTTCTGCCGACTGGAATAAATTTGAGCTGAATGTTTAATCTGTCCTTTAGTAAGCATTTTTAATCATTACAAAGCTGATGTGAAGAGAGCTGAATGTGACATGAGAAAACAGAATAGATCAGTAAAATTACCTAAATCTTACATCATCCTAAAACAGAGAGGTGGTCTCTGTTCCTTTGTGCCTTTCTTCATATATGATGCCCAATGTCATGCATATAATACATTCTTGGGGTTTCTGGGGGAAATTGGGTAAAGATGAACGTTCTTATATTGGAAGGATGTGGTAAATCATATTTGTCACCTTCCTCTTACAGCATGGTCTCTAGGGGAGCAAGAAGCCATCCAGTCTCTGGGGACTAAGCTTTGGAAAGTAGATTTGCTAAGATAAATGTCAATAAGGCCAGTTGCAGGATCAAAGCATTTTAAAGGGAGACTCGTGCAGAGGTTTAAGTCAAAATGTTTCTTCAAGGAGGAATAAAGTAGAGCAAAAAAACACTGAGAGTGAGATGGAATAGAATGTTCTTATTCACATTGTGTCGTGTAATTATGTGTACACTGGATGAACATTGCAAACTTTCTAGGTCTCAATTTACTCATCCGTAGAATGAAATGGGTTGAACCCAAAAACTTTCTGTGTGTGTCAGCCTGAATTTTATTGACTAGTCCATTGCCTTTAATCTAGTAAACCCATAAATGTGAGAAACCTTTAAAAAAAACCCGTTAATAACTAATGATAATAATTGAAATAAAATTACGATTGAAATGGTGCATCTTCTTTGTCCCCTTGGCCAGGGTCTCGCCATCATATGTTCCCTATGCTTTTTTTAACATTTATTTTTTAGTTTTAGGTGAGCACAATATCTTTATATTTATCTTTATAATTAATATCTTTTATATTTATATGGTGCTGAGGATCGAACCCAGTGCCTCATGCATGCTAGGCGAGCACTCAACCACTGAGCCACAACCGCAGCCCCTGTCCCTTATGCCTTTTTTGTGCTGTTAGAACACGTGTACAACTATGGCACAGGTGCATGTGAGTACATGCCCTGCTTCAGCTGCCAGGCATCTTACCAAGGTATTTATAGTGATTCTGTTTTCCTAACTGGAAACTGGTGGATACATGGCATTAGGTAACATACTGACCATCAACTACAGACTCTAACTTTTCTGCATTATGCATAGTCTCTACCTCCAATATCTTTGTCCTCACTTTAATTGAACCTCCCTGAAACAATAAATAAATGCAGAATTACTGCAGACCTACATATCTATTCTTTACCAGGAAGAACTTAGGGTTTGTATACTGTTTCCTACTAAAAAAAGTTCTTGGTTTTATGAAATAAGAAATGGAATTGAGGGAAAAGGAGTTCTCATTCTAAGGCCACTTCTGAAACTTCCCAAGGAAAAAAAGATGATTATCAGTTGGAACTCCAGGAATTGTCTTTGAGATCTCTATACACTTTAAAATCCATTCTTTTTCTCTTCTAGGAAAAATTAGCATGAAATGCAGGAAATAATAGGAAACTGAAAAAATAGATATGAAGGAAGCTCCTTGCTAATGAACATCAGTGTAAGTATACAAGCAATATGTTGAAAAGAAATGAAGCTAAAGCTATATTTTGATTTTCAGGTTTCAAATCATCACATAACACAGGCACATGATCACTATTGGAAGTGAGGGAAGAGATGACCATTAACTACTTTGAAAGACACTCTGTGACCCCTGGTCCTCCTTTTTTCTAGTCCATTTTGAAGTGGTAATGTCTTATCAGATGCTGAAATTCAAACACTTGAGTTCATATACTTGTCAGCACTCGTCTGGATTCATTTTCATTCTCTCTTACGTTTTTAAATCACACTTATTTCATAATGTTAAACTCAAGCCAGATGAAATCCCTTGACAAAAGAATCGAACAAGTCCAAATTGATCTCTTAAGTGGATCAATAGAAACTTAACTGAAATGGATTGGGGATTTTATCAAACTTGATGTAGTAGAACACTAATAAGATCACTTCCAATTCACACATATAGAACTAAATTTTCAGCACAAATTGATCTGATTACTAAGGATGAATGGTCACCTTTAATAATGGATTAAGGCAGTAAAGAATTCTTTTTATATACATAAATTCTTTTAAAAAAAACTCTTGTAGATTGCTTCCATTTTTCTTCTTAAACTAAATTTTATTGCTTTTTACATGTTCAGGTTTGACTTTAGAATTGTTTTAATTTGTATAAGTTGACTTCACTTCTATTTTTTAAATCAGAATACCTTCTGAAGTATTTTTCAAAAAGAAATTTTTTTGACAGTCAGGGAATCTACAATGATAAAAATATATTGCTGCAGTAAACCATATCTCTAAAAGCCATTTGTAAAATAATGCAAATCATAATAAAGCAGTTGATATGGAAAGGATTACTTTTGAAGTATTCACTTTGTCCTTTTTATGAATATTAATGTAATAATTCACACACATGTTTCTTACAAATTTTGTGAGATATTCGAAATTATTAATAACATTTATGGGTGAAAGTTTGCTGGTAAATCTGACACTGGGTTGGGGTAAAGACTTAACACAGTCATGGCAAAAGACCAAGAATTGAATCTCTCCAAGAAGCAAAATGCCTAATCTGCCTCTAATCGATTTGAAATATTGCTCTACTCTCATTCATGCCAATGTCCATTTCTTCATTTCAACATGGCACGGCTAGCCTTAGCAATTGAATCAAGTGTTGGCTACTGAGTGTTCTGAACAAGTGTAACTTCTCCAATGAAGAGAAAGAGTGTTAGAATGAGATGAAAGGTTTTGGGTTATATTATCAACTTTTTGCTTGTGAATACATGTAAGTACACAGCTATTCAAGACCTTTCTCTCCTAAGATCATGTTGGTTCATATCCTCTCTCTCTCTCTCTCTCTCTCTCTCTCTATCTATCTATCTATCTTCTCTCTCTCTCTCTCTCTCTCTCTCTCTCTCCCCCCCCCTTTCTCTCCCCCACTCCATATCTCTGACTCTAGTGATTCTATGTCTCACCATGTAATTTTTTTTTCACATAAATAGGCCACTATTGGAAGTGAGGGAAGAGATGACCACTAACTACTTTAAAAGGCATTCTGTGACTCCTGGTCAGAAAATTCTGTGCCTCAGAGAATACTCAAAACAAACAACCAAGGCTTGGAGCAAATATGTCTGAATCCGATACTCTCTTGTGCTTATTGATGAGTGTGCTCTGAATTAGAAATCTTTAATCCTAGTTGTGTTTCAGTAAGGGAATAACAAGATAGGACATACAGACACCTTTGATTCTGGTTTCTTAGATGTACTTAGTCCGGAAATATGTGTTGGAAGATGTTCTTTATCCTATTAGCTCAGGTAACTCACAGGAGTTCTAAGTGGTGCATGGGTCCAAGGGTCTAGAAACTTCTGTAGTGTCTTTCCCTTGTGTTACCTTCTCTGTTCATCTTTACCCAGATTTGCAGAAAGGGATGATTTTCCTAGGACAGATTTAGGAAATTTGTGAATCATTCTAACTAACACCATCAGAAAGTCACATTAATATTCTTCAACATGAGAGGTAGGACAAGTAGAAATGTAGACAAGTCACATATCTCAAGTGCCTTGGAATTGTACCCAAATTTCCTAAAGACAGTCTTCCCCACTCAGATTCCTTATGCTTTATGTTTTCTTATGTTGATTTTTGAAAGTAATTTGTGTGACTGCAGAAGTAATAACACTTTCAGTGTGAAGTGAATATTTAGGAAATCTGGGAAAACACAGAAATAAAAGAAATTGGAACTCACATACAAGGCCACCAATCATATAAAAACCCACACAAACCACCATTTATGATTTAGAAAGGAACTACTTATGTTTAAGGCCAGAAGTTCGGGAACTGAAGGATTAAAAAGAAAATCTTTTTTAACTTGTAACTCAAAACCCAAATAATGGTCAAATGTTTGGCCTATTCAATTCAAGAAAAGCCATTGCAGAAAAAAAGCAGAAGGGGGAATATTTCAGAGATTTAAAGGTTGGTTACCTCAATTTTTATAAAGCAATAACTGGTCTTATTCTCACTTCACTCACCCATCTGACCTGGTTCTATGGGAACGGATCCAAAAGGGAGAGAGGATGTAAATACCTATGGCCTTGAACTTATGACAAGGAGAATGTTTCAGACCACCAAAGGTACCAGAGCACTCTAGTTCAGACCCAGGAAAGCCAATTACAAGTGAGAGATAATGCACCTTTCACACTGAGCAATGCTTCTCCTGGAGTCTCATTCAAGTAAAGTGCTTCTGACAGGAAATTTTAAAGATAGTTAGAAAGGAGACAAAGGAAGGAGAAGTAAACTACAACTTCAATTTTAAAAACTTGCACCAAAGAGTCCCACATCTCTCCTTCCCAAGCCAATTCTCTCTCTCAGGCCTGTTACTCCCCAAATATTTTTTCTCCCAGGCCTATCACTCCCAAATTTCTGGAAAAATCTGTAAATTTCAGAGTTACCATGTAATTTTAAAAATTACCTTGTGTGATATTAACCTACACAACAACAAAAAAAATGTACAGAGAGATGATTTTTAAGAAGTCTATAATCTAGGGTTATTTCCAACTTTGTCTACTAATTAAAAAATAGAGACCACATCAGCTAGACCATCCTAAACCACCTTATGATCACCAGACTGCTATCATCCCCATACATCTTCCAACACCCATCCTTCACCAAGTTTCCTTTAAAAGAAGAGCCTGATGGGAAAACTGGAAATACATATGCAGCAAGTTGAAATTAAACCACTATCTGTCACTTTGCACAAAACCCAACTCAAGGTGGATCAAGGACCTAGGAATTAGACCAGAGACCCTGTGCCTAATAGAAGAAAAAGTAGACCCAAGTCTTCATCATGTCAGATTAGGTCTTGACTTCCTTAACAAGACTCCTATAGTGCAAGAAATAAAATCATTCCCTTGTCCTTCCAACCTTTATACACACTACAAAATCAACCAAACTGTTTTTCTAATCTAAAACTGAAATTGAAATCTTAATGATAAATATTTAAAATTTGTTGACACATCACACCTTAAAAGTATTTGTATCATTTCAAAATTTAATTTACTAAATATACAAATATATTTATTTTATTTATAATTTTATTTATAGTTATTTATATTACTAAATATACAAATAATTTAATAAATATACTAATTTACAAATATACCATGTGAGTTTATATTATATTTAATATCTTAATTGTAATGCTCTAATAGAAACTACCAACATTAAAAAAAAAAGAAATAAAGAAATAAAATCAAGAATTAATAAATGGGATGCATTCAAACTAAAAAGTTTCTTCACAGGAAAGGAAACAATCAACAACGTGAAGAAAGAGCCCACAGAATGGGAGAACATCTTTGCTACATGCACAGATAGAGCACTAATTTCCAAGATATATAAAGAACTCAAAAAACTCACCACCAAAAGAATAAATAACCAAATCAATAAACAGGTTAAGGAAATGAACAGACACTTTACAGAAGAAGATATACAACTGATCAACAAATATATGAAAAAAATGTTCACCTTCACTAATTAAAGAAATGCAAATCAAAACTACCCTAAGATTCCATCTCACTCCAGTCAGGATGGTAATTATCAAGAATACAAGCAACAATACATGTTGGCGAGGATGTGGGGGAAAGTACACTCACACACAGCTGGTAGCACCATAAATTGATGCAACCACTTTGGAAAGCAGTATGGAAATACCTTGGAAAACTTGGAATGGACCCACCATTTGACCCAGCTATCCCACTCGTAGGGCTATACCCAAAGGACTTAAAATCAGTATACTATAGTGACACAGACACATCAGTGTTTATATCAGCTCAATTCACAATAGCTAAACTGTGGAACCAACCTAGGTGCCCTTCAATATTTGAATGGATAAAGAAACCGTGGTATATATACACAATAGAATATTATTCAGGCTTAAAAGAGAATAAAATTATAGCATTTGCAGGTAAATGAACGGAGTTGGAGAGTGTCATGCTAAGTGAAGTAGCCCATCCCCCCAAAATAAAGGCCAAATGTTCTCCCTGATAATTGGATGCTGATCCATAATGGGCAGGGGGGCATGGGAAGAATGGAGGAACTTTGATTGGACAAAGGAGAGAAGGGGAGGGGAGGAGACATGGAGGTGGTATGGATGGTGGAATGAGATGGATATGATTACCTTAGGTATATGTATGATTGCACATATGGTGCAATTCTACATTGTATACAACCAGATAAATGAATAGCTGTGCTCCATTTGTGTACAATGAACTAAAATGAATTCTGCTGTCATGTATAACTAATTAGAACAAATAAAAAAGAAGAGCCTGAGAAAAGAACATCTATCACTCTCAAGAGGACCTACTTTCTCTCTTGAATGTGTATTTCTTGCTTTCCTAAGTAAATCTCTATGCCTCTGACACATCTATTTCTGTGACATTTGTCAAGAACCCCACTTGTCCTGAGTTGAGGTCCCCCTCTCCAGGAGCTCCTTGGGCCTCCTCCAGTGACAATTCTATATCTTCCCAAGTAAGGAGTCAAAAGGTTTTGCAGGAATACAGAATTTTTTGTATTGGAACCTCCTTAAGAAGTTAAAATCATAGTATAGGATGTGACATGGATACGGATGTGTATGCATGGTTAAAGTGAAGCAGTTGTAGAAAATGTGAGGTAGTGGATGAATTAAGAGATGATGGTGGTTTAGTGTAAAATCAAATATTATTATTTCACTTTCTTCAGTGTCCCTCTTGGAAGGATGTGTCCACATGTCCATTGGAAGCTGATGTGTGACTTGGCTTTGACCAATGAAATGTTCATGGAATGATGTGAGCTGATGAGTGGCAGAAGATTTAAGAGTCTCTGTGTGCTCTGCCATGTGTCTTTTCTCCCTGCAGTGACAAAGTTCCAAAGACAGATGGCTACATCACCCTGAGCACTATAGGGAATACAACAAAGGGTAGAGTCAGAGCTAACAACTGAGGACATTAGCATGAGGAAGAGATACACATTTATCATTATAAATCAATATGATGTTTGAGTCATTCATTATTGCATTGTGATATAGCCTGTTCTGACAGATACAAGCCAGGTACCAATGCTTTCATAAACTGATGGAAGGTGTAGTAGATGACACCAACATGGAGCGTTAAGACCTAACAGAGCTGAGACCTTAGCCGCAAGAGATCTGTTTTTTTATATAAGGCTGGAAAATAAATATCTGGAAGCTGCATTGCTTTAATATTTTTCACCATGTATATGATGTTGATTCTTACATTATTTGTTTTATTTAATGTAATTCTATGAGCATATTCATAGTTTAAATATTGTGGGAAGTAATCTAATGGCTATATTCTGTCCCACTTATATTCACTTATTTTTCCATTGATGTTAAGTTTGTCTCCTATTAGCATTGTCAATGAAACTGTAAAGATCATTTCATCCTGATATTCAAAGTTTGAGTACATTTTACAAGCTTACTTTTTTATGAATTCTACTTTTTATAAATATCCTTTGTATTGTCCCTGACATTGGCTTGTAGCTTTTTATATGTACATATCATGTTTATTATATTCTTGTAATAGCCTTTGATATTTATTCTAGCAAATTACACAAAGCTAATAAATGGTGATTATAACTTGCCAACTAACCAAAGTGTGTTACATACTCTGACCCTGACAGAGAGCGCTGACAGGATGGTGGAATGATTTCTGAACAGCTGTTCTATGGATGACCTAATTGCATAAACATTTACATTGTGTTTATGGGAAGGCTAATTCTAGCACCTAAACTGAGTTCTATCCAACGTTTTAAATAAATTTCCAGGCTTTTTTCAGAGTTCTGTAGAAGAAAAGTTAAGGAAAATGGCAAGAGATGATTTTAATATATCCACATCTCTTTCCTTTTTTTAATTGAAGAACTCAAAGCTATTAAACATAACAAAATTTTAGCAAGTCAAGATTATGACTGACCCAAATGTGAAACACAAAAATACTGGGAATTAAAGAAAAACTAAAGCATGTATAATTATTTATCTGTGGATAATGCACATTAACACAATATGGGTAATTTTATAAGATGGAGGGGGAGAGATTAACTTCCCTCAAATCATCTTGTATGCTATAATTAGATTCTAAAGTCACCAAATGTAATGTTTGCATGAGGCAGTGTGGGGAGATTTTTAAGAACAATAGCCAAATTTCTTGCTCAAGCAAAAAGATAAATATTAATACAGTTTTCTAAGATAGAGAAAACCATGCAGAGGGACTAAATGGAAGAAGGTGAATCTCTGACAGACGTGGACATGTTAAAAAAAAAAATGTCAGGCCAGAGTATTTGAGATATATATTTATATATATTTCCATTTGTTTAGTGTAATTTCCTACACCTATCAACCTGGTTGTTGCAGTATCTAATCTTGTTTATTAGCTAGTTACAGCCTGTGATTTAAACCTACAAGAGAACAGGAAGGCAGTGGAGAAATGGGAAAATGTTTTACCAAGGCAGTAAAGTAGTGAAAATAAATGCTTACACAATAATATGCTTTAACTCACTTAGAGTAAGTGCTGGCCATTAAATATAGTCAAAACAGATACCATGCTGTGAATTACAGGGTCTTAAACAGCGCTTTAACTGATATTTGACTTGTTAGAGTGTAATGGTGGGTGGAGAGAGGAATATCACAATAAATAATAAAAGACAAATTCTAGGCCTGTCAGCAATGATTTCTTATGTGTTATTTTCACTTAAACATCAAAGGAAATGACAAAGGTATAAATAGAAGGAAAACCAACTTAATGAAGTCTCTTTTTATACAGTTCAGCCACACAGAATCTAAACCAGTTCCTAGTCGAAACAATTTGGTACTTAAATCAAAACTGAGATGTACTTCTAGAATTATCTTGGTTAGGTGAGTTAAAAGGGTCAATGTCTTCATCTCATCTATTTTTTTCATTTTTTTCAATTTAATCATATCTGAAAAAAATCTTTCTGAACTTTTAAGGTTTATTCTATAGCTGAAGAAGAAATGCTGTAGAATTATGCCTTCTTCGCCATTTTGGAGTTTTTGAGTATAGCAATAAATCCAAAATAAAGAAATACTATGAACTTCCAAAGGTTAAGAGATATCCATACAAGCTAATCTAACTTTTAGCTCCACAGGGTACCTCTATCTGGACTGTGATTGATCTAAATTCACACTGTCATTACAAAATCAAACTCATCAAAGATTGTGCTACATTAAACCCCTACACACAAATGATTGTTTATGAACAGAAATTGTTTCAAGAAAGTTAACTTGTATAGGATTAATTCATTCATTTGACCATTTTATTGAGGATCAGACACTATATCATATACTAATATAATCAAAATATCAAATATATCTTCCCTTATTATTTATTTATTTATTTGGTGGTCAGGGATACCAGGGAATTCAGGGCCACATTGAGCCACATCTCCAGCCCTATTTTGTATTTTATTTAGAGACAGGGTCTCACTGAGTTGTTTAGCACCTTGCTTTTGCTGAGGTTGGCTTTGAACTCACAAACCTCCTGCTTCAGCCTCCCAAGCCACTGGGATTATAGGAGTGTGCCACTGAGCCCGGCTTCCTGGTCTTTCTTAAAGACCTACCTGTATGGCTTAAACCACAAATTCTAAAGTAATTAGAAAAGACGAAACCATTTCCACAATTGCTGTGATTCCAGAACCTCATTTTGTCTTAGTGCCATCTATATACAGAGTCATACATAAAGAAAGCTTACCTCCCTTAACAGTAGACACATGTAAACACAAACACACACACACACACACACACTTACCTATTCACAAGCTCAGTAATGCTATTTAAAATGTTGTAGTCACAAGTATGTAGTTATACTGCAGAAGGTACAGCCTTCCATTCCTCTATTTTCCTGAGTCTCTCTCCATTAAACCTTTCTTCATTTTTCCACTCTCCCTCATCTCTCAAGACCAAAACAAATTGTTTTCTACTTTCATACCTGACATCTGTGCAATATTTCATTGGAATGTTTAAACTGAAAATAAAGTCCTCTTTCTAGTTCATGGCACCCAATAATATCTCCATTCTCTAGCAAAGTGTTATGTCAGAGAACTTTCTGTAATAATGGAAAGGTTCATATTTATCTTATCCAAAGTGTACCTACTAACCACATGTGCTTATGAAACCTTTGAAATGTGGGCCAGTGTGATTGAGGAACTGCATTTTTAACTTTAAAAAATTTAAACAACCTTGGACTGGGATTGTGGCTCAATGGTAGAGCACTAGCCTTGCACGCATGAGACACTGGTTCGATCTTTAGCACCATATAAAAATAAATGAGTAAAAAAAAATATATTGTGTCCATCTACAATTAAAAAAAAAATTAAGAAAAAAATTTTAAGCAACCTAAATAGCTGCATGTGGTGACTAACGACCCTTTTAGGACAGTACCACTGTCAATGAAGTAACCTAATTAGATACCAGGTACTTGTTTAATAGTTATGGTTTATTTCAATCAAGTAGCCAAGCATATCTCATAGACTTCATTTTCCTCATACTAAGTATTCCAATCTCTTAATGGAAAAAAAATGAATTATCAAACCAAACTCACATGAATCAGATTTACCCCATATCAAGCTTTACTAATAATTTTGAGTTTAAAAATAATCCATTAACACAGGCAAGGCAAGATATCCAGGACCCCTAGTGTATCTCTTTGGAGTCTTTTTACCACATCACATAGCTCCTGGCCCAATTAACTTAAAGGATCTCCGATTACATATGCAGCACTGCTACTTACGGGGGGGGGTGGGGGGGATCTCTTCATCATGAAATTTCCCCCATTTATACCAAAATAGCTTTTATAAATCCATGAATTCCATTTTCAACAATCCACAGTTTGCCGTAAGCAATCATGGACCTGGTGTATGTGTTCCAAGTATTCCGTAGATTTAAAACTCTCCCGCTTCTGGATACTATTACTGTGTTTCTCAATAGGTCTGTAATTTGAATATTTATATAAGAGGACTTGACTGGGTAACCCTTGCTGTTTTTGGGGGGAGGGAATTTTCTAGATAAAAGGAGTTAATACCTAATGTTTAACTATTTTCTTTCTTTGTTTCTCTCTCTCTCTCTCTCTCTCTCTCTCTCTCTCTCTCTGTGTGTGTGTGTGTGTGTGTGTATGTGTTGCTGGGGAACCAAACCAGGATCTCGAGCACTCTAGGCACCAAGCTACATTCCCCAGCTCATAACTAAGTTCCTCTTAGTCAAGACGCTGCCTTTGCTGATGCAAGGTTGACATATCCAGAGGTAGCTATGGTAAGAATGTGTTACTGGCCTAGTATCATTCAAGATGAAGCTTCTTATTTGATCCTAGTTAATGAATTCCAGAGAAGCACTTAAAAATAAAATCTTAAAATTGAACAAAAGTTACCTATACTATGAAAATCTAAACTTCTGATATTGTAGAACAGGTCCCTAAATGGCTTTGGCAAACCCAATTTGTTCTCTCCCCACTTCTTGCTTGTAGTTCTCAGAAGAATGGTGGAATGTACTGGAAATACAATATCCTAAGATAAGGAGGAACTGACTGGAACAGCCCAGTTCTGTTCCAACCTGCCTAGAACAGGACACCTGCAAGACTTTTGCTCACTAATTTTAGTAACCCCCAGATATAAAGCCTAAGAGTGCCTTTCAGCATCCCTCAACTGTGGTGTGACATGCGGTATCCACAGATGAGATTCCCTCCACCCTGGGCACTTTCCTGAATCCTGGGAGACTGACTGGCTCTGATTCCTGGGCTTCTAATGTCCCTTGGTGCCTATCTGTGAGTAACACAGTTGCTTTGCTTAACTAGTTGTGTCAGTGTGCTGTCTCACTGGACTCCTGCAGATAGACTGATATGGGTTCATGTCTTGGCTAGGTGTGAAACAGGTCAATACCAGTCCAGAGTGAACCCATTAAACAGGTGTTCAAAATCGTAACCACTTGCCATCTGTGGCTATTAAACATTTGTAATGTAATTAGTCCAAATTAAGATGTGCTGCAAGTATAAAGTGCACACAGAGTCAAAGAACTTAATACCAAAAAAAGAAAGAATGCAAAGCATTTCATTAACAATTTCTGAACTGTGTACAAAAATAATAATATTTGGACATATTGTATTAAATTCAGAAGGTTATTAAAATAAATTTCACCATTTACTTTTACTTTTGTAACATGACTACTAAGAACATTGGAAATCACATATGTGTTTTGTGGCTCACATTAAATTTTTACTGGGCAGCCCTGGTCTAGAATGTGCTATTTGAAATATTTTTTTTTTGTCTAGGAGAGTTGAAAGCCTCTTGTGAGCTCTTCAATTCCCAGATATTACATTTTCATGGCACTTTCTTCAAATACCTGCTCTGTAAATACTGTCTCTGTTTTGTTTAGCTCAGGTGACAACGTAGAGCCAGTCCGGTTATTACTTCAAAGGAAAGAATCTGTGTGTGTGGAAACGTTAGTGAAAATCCAAGGATCATGGAACCTCATCTCGAGTCCTGCCTTCTCTTGCCACCTTTCTTTCACCTTTGACTCCTAGTTCATTCTTCCTTTTCCTCTCTGGGGAGCAAAACGGCTCACCCCCTTTCCCCCTGCGTGGTACTTTCGCGAACATCTTCTTGTACTTGAGCCCGCTACTGAGGTCTGTCTCTCTCTTCTGAAGTCAGGCCATTTTCTCCTTCAGAGGAGAAATGCTGTAGCAAAACACAAACGAAAGTCACTGGGGAGGCTTTTTTGTGTGGTCCCAGTCTGGAGAGGAATACGGAAAAGCCAAAACAGAAAATGAAAAAGAACCGAGTCTGAGCAGCGCCCAGCAGAGCGACCTAGAGATGCTGAGGAAACCCCGGAGCAGCGCTCACCCTTCGCTTCAGAGACTGATTGACACAATCAGCGCTGCCTCCCTCCCAGGGCAACCCGGATAAGAACGAATGTGCTGTTCCCTTGGCTCCCAGGATGTTCTTCTCTCCCAATTTTCCATTTTTAAAAATATACATAAATATTTAAATAATATTTAATATATAATATATTATATATAACATATTATATATTTTAATATGCCTATTAAATATATATTTAATGTGTATTAAATATATATTTATATGTATGTTTACATAAATATATATATAAAAAACAGGAAAGACTCATCACCAATCTCCAATTGATGGAAAATATGTAGATGGACACAATGCGTTTATTTTTATTTATTTGTATGTGGTGCTGCCTGTTGAACCCAGGCTCTTGTACATGCTAAGCAAGCCCTCTACCACTGAGCCCCAGCCCCAGCCCAGCCCAATGCCTTGGTCAATGTTCAGGGCATCTCACCTTTCAAACCCCTAAATGCTGACTTCCTGTTGCTGTTCTCACTTTCAGTCTTCTCTGTGTGATTTCACCCTACCTTGGTTGAAACTCTGGTCCAAATTCAAACCTCCAACAGCATTCTCATGCAGACTTCAGGTTCAGATATACTAAAATCTCCTTTGGCTTGAAGTTCCACAGGTACCTCCATATCTACATGGCCCAACGTTCCAGTCCTCATCCCTGAATGGTTCTATATCCTGTATGCTGCATTTCAGCTGATGGTATCTCTGTTCTTAAAATCAACTAGATTAAACACCTGGGAGGTTTTTTGGTTTTTTTTCTTTTTTCCTCACTTTTCTCTCACTCATTCCACACTATGCCCATAAGTTACCAAATGCTCCTAAATGCTTTTTCAATTTATGTTCTGTAATAGAAATAATAATGGCCCACCAAAGATGTTCACATCTTGATCTCTCAAACCAGTGAATATGTCACCTTATGTAACAAAAGGGACTCTGCAGATGTGATCAAGTTAAAGCGCTCAAGATAAGGAGATTATCCTGGATCATCTGAGTGAGATGAGCCCAAGGCAATAACAAAGGTCTTTGTGAGAGAGAGGCAGAAAGATCACAGTCAGAGATGAGGTGTGACAATGTAAACAGAGGCCCAAATGATCCAGAGCAGAGGCCATGAACCAAGGAACAGGAGAGCTGGAGACATTCTTCCTGAGGCACTGAAAAGAAACATAACTTGCTGACACTTTGATCTTCCATCCACAGACCATTACAGACTTCTGAACTCCAGAGCTGCCAAATAATGATCTTGCATTGTTTGGGCCCATTAAATATGTGATAACTCATTGTAGTAGCATCAGGAAATAAATACATCCTTTATCTGAGTCTCTATGTCCACAGCCCAGGGAGGGTTCTTATTACGTCTTGCCTAGAACTGCTTCAATCTCTTTATTGTATTTTGTTCTCTGCTCCATAGAGGGTCTTCTGAGCACTTTCCTTTGCTTACCACCCAAAGCAATCATCTAGAGATTCCTCCCCAAGGCCTATATGGTCCCTTAGGATCTGGCCTTTACCTACTTCATCAAGTCACATTTTTCTTTCC